>NC_079160.1:10000000-10711696 GCF_947563725.1 Argiope bruennichi | reverse complement strand
TAGCAATGCTGAACTAAAAATGTTAAACTAAAATTGCTACTCTCATCCAAATGCTCAAATCCAATTTCATAATTTGGACATAAAAAAATCGATTCTATATAACAAACGATTTTTGAAAATCTGAAATCAATAAATTTAAATAAATGTCCAAAATAAAATATTAGAATTTAGAAATATTCCGTCATTTTCTTTTAAATTTCTCAGATGTTCTCCCTCAAATGCTGAACTTATACAGCAAAAAACATTTTTATTTAAAACTGTCACCACCCTTTTTTTTTAAGGATTCAGTCATTCTTCACAATGATTAAATACTTCTTTGATTGAACTGATGAAGGATTTTTATGATATTCGAGGTGGAAGAAAACTAAAATGAAATGTCTGTGCAAGCTAATGACTCAAATAAAAAGACTTGATTAATAGTTCGAAAGCGTTAAACTTATTTTGATTTCTTTAAGTAGATTATGGGGATCCGGGAAAGGGAGAATAGTTCTTACCACAATACACGCCTAATTCCATTCGTGACTTAGAATATTAAGTACAATCCATTTTCTTATGCTGAATAGAATCACTTTTCTTTTTTATCATTTAAAAATGAATTTCCAGAAACAATTACTTTTATAATAGCTGATATAATCTTATTTCTGGGAATGAACCTATTTTATATCCTTCATTAATAAAGATATAAAAACATTAATTAATGAATGACTTGCTTTGGAAAAGTTACTCAAACCTTACTTTCACCAACGAGAAATTTTTCCATTCTTGATTATCTGGAGATTTTTAAAGATAGCAGATCCGGCGCAGATGTAGAAAGCTTTATGAAAGACTCTTCTAATAGATTGGGATCAGAAGATAAAGTGCAAAATCACCGGTTCTGATGCAACCCATTTCAACATTGGTTATTTCACGAATTCCGTTAAATTTCGAGAGAATTTATTTTCCATGCCGCATTACAAGTACGAATTAGAACTATGAAGTATTTTCGAGCATATTTCCATCATTTATTAGTCACTTTCGCGAATTTAAGTGACTATTAATTAATATATTGTTTGTATGAAACCGATATAAATGGTAGAATTTTTTTAAAAATATGTGGGTGAATATAAATGCTTCAATAAAACATGTAGAGAGGGTAAAATACTGAGCAATATAAAATATCTAACCAATGCACTGAAGAAAGAAAAACTATAGAACGATTATCAGAAGCTTTTTTAAAAATTATAATTAGTTTTTATTGGAAGGTACACAGACTCGACTAAAAAACTAAAGCCACCAAAGGTTTTACATCATGCTCTAGGATGGTAAAAGCAATTTATTTGTTTAAAATTCTCTATTTTCAACGGCATTTAATTTTAAAAGTATCGGGTTGTAACAATTAAAATAATACTGATTTATTTCTTATAATAAAAAAATGTAAAGAATGGCTGGATAATTTATCGGCAATCAATGTTCCATTTAATAATTTAATGTTTTAAAAGCACTTAAAAATATGAAAACATAAAGTAAGACACTTTTTCGAATGTTTTGAAGAAAGTGTCATTCAGCAGTTTTAAAATTTTGTATTTTCATACTGCAATAAAATTTTAGTCATTCGTTTTGATTTGAGATTTTACGAACATCATGGATAAAGAGGATCACACTGAGAAAAAAGAAACCTGAATTTCTGATATTATTATTATATATTCATATCTAAAGTGTGCTGCAAATATTATTATTTTTTATTTATTTCTGAAGTACTGTGCATGACATTTTTCTATTACAGCTTTCGTTAGTTAATCTACCACAATCAGTTTTGAGATATTGTTAACTAGTTAATAGCCAGATTTAAAGGGTTTATCATTTTGTTATTGCAGGATATTTCTGAATGACTGGGATGTTATGTATGTGATTAAAGGTTTGCATATGTGCGCATGAGTGAAAATTACCTTTTGCATATGAGAAAATTGTCGATGGCGATTGAACTTATCGACAATAGGGATTGAGGGAAGCCGATTCAACCAATTACTTCAGAAAACCATCCACTTCATTACCCATAGTTGGGCTATCTAATTTTAAGGAAAGCTTAATGTGAATTACATTTACATAGTTTACAGTTATCATACACCAAATCACTTATTAAATGGGTATATAGAGTAAATCACAAACATAAAAAAATTAAAAATGTCTTTAATACCAGAACTTGAAGGAATATCATAGTATGTAAATGGGAGATTTCTTAAAAAAATATGTAAATCATTTTAAAAATAACATTATTTTTTTAATATGAAAATTATTTACATGCGAAATTCTCTTAACATATGCGCTTGAAAATATCGATTACAAATTTTTTTTGTCTAAACCTCTATTTTTTTAAAAATTATATTAATTTTATTTAGCCATAAAAGCCGATACTCGGAAGTACACAGATAAAGTAATTTGAAATATATATAATGTCTCTGTTATATAGCCTTTCATCATATTAGAAATGGATGAAATCTGACATAAAATTTTCCTAGAATGCTGATTTTTCAAACCAAAGGACTTGATTGATAGAATAAAAGTTGAACTTCTGTTGATTGTTTTTATAAAAGAGGGTTAGTAAACAACCTCTGCTCGAAAATAGTTCCTGCTCCCGGGCACATCGCGGATGTTCGCGCTTTTGAATATTAAACCCTATTCAAGTTTTTAAATTCGGAGAAGCATTCCCTTTTACCTAAAAGACTTTTGCTTATTTTTCTTCTGATTATTCAAAAACAGTTCTTCAGAAGGTTCTATTTTGCTTTGCTCAAGAAGAATTCAAACAGAATTTAGAGCAGACATTTTCTGAAATCGCTGTCTGAGATTCAGAAATTTGTTGAATTTTGTTTTGGGTTATTCTAAATCAAAGTAAAAGGAACCAACCAGAATTGTGGAGAATTTACGAATTTTTAGGTTTAACATCTTACTTTTCAGTCATAAATAATGCCATTTCCCGGTATGAATAATTATTTATTTATAATTTTAACGCCATTTTATATTTGAATTTGGAATAAAAATTATTTTCATATCTAACTTGGTTTGTGTATTTTTGCTTTAGTGAAATTTAGGAAAGTTGGATAGATGTGTGCTCACGATGGCAATATAATATTTTAATAATAAATGAATTGTTTAATAATAAATGAACTGTTTAATAATAAAACGAATTTATTTATTCATTCATGGATCAATTTTTATTCGATTTGAATTGAATTAAGGACCGGACATCTGCTAGGGAATTGAAAAAAATTGAATGCAAAATTTCGAAATGTTTATAATAAGATTAGGAAATACAAGGTGACTATGAAATCACTTTTTTTGTTTATTTGAATGTGTTGATTATGTGTGGCACTTCATGCAACTAAATTTCATATGCACAAGTAGAAAACAAAAGTTATTTCACACATATAAAAAAATAATGATTAAGTAAGAAGGAGATATTTTGGCGCTGTCGGAACCGACAGGAACGGGTAAATAATTACAATGAATGGAGGGAAAATGGATTTCACAAACTTCATTAATATATACATGATAAAAAATGCACTTATAGATGTACTGACATAAGCATGTATTCTACTGAAAGTAATCTGTTACTAATTCGCATATTATTATTAATAGATTAATAATCTATTATTCATCCTCTCCTAAATGCAGAGCGTCATTTCAATCATTATAAAAATGAACCAAAACTAGAGTAATTTTCTCCCATCTAAACTTTTAACATTGAAAAACTAGAATTGTCGAAAATTAATCGTCTTTTTTTTTCCTAAATTAGTAAAAGAAAGAAATTCTATTTGCAACAGATCTTGCAACTTATCAGAAAATGGTCACAGCCTGTTCCACTGAGGTATCCAGCTCTTGAATTCTTCTGTAAAGAATTGAATTCTTTTGTCTTTTACTTTTCTGTATAGAGAGAAAAAGTATTACAATAGTTAAAATCGTTATTTTCCCCGAATCTTCACGTTTAGATCGCCTTGTGTCAGAATAACACATGTTGGAATTATATTTGTCTGTGGCCATGAAAAATGAAAAATATTCTGAGCTGGTCGGATCAAATTTCGTATATGGACATTACACTGGATGTGTAGATTTCGAACGAATTTTGAACCAAATTCATTAACCCATTAACCGCTGGTGTTGCGTTGACGCAACGGCCAATATAAATAAATATAAAAAAATAGCGATTAAACAAATTTTTGAATAAATTACTGTTTTATGTTAAAGAATAGCACTACTAACAAATCAGTGAAAAAATTGACTTAAATAAATTATTTTACACCTAATAATCGATGTTTTACTTTAAGCATTTTTTTTGTTCAAATTTCCAAACTCAGGTTTTCTTAGAAAAAATTAAAATTAAAAACAAATCAGGGTTTGGCTGTGAAATACATTATCCAAGGTCACTCTTTGTCAGTACATTCCACAAATCAGGTGTTTCTGTGGGGAAGGAGGGGAAAGTAAAAACAGGTGTTGCGTTCGCGCAACGTCAGCGGAAAGGGGGTACACTGTTATCCTTCTTGAAAGATTTCATTTCAGTACTGTGCGTCTTATTGGTAGCAACTTTTTTATCCTCTGTGGTTTAAAATGCGTAGAACAAGATATCTTACGTTAGAAGAACCTTTGGAAAAAAATTTCGAACAAAATTCCGATGACGAAGATGCAGATGAGAACGATATTGTTGTCGTACCTCCAGAAACAGCAGATGCTAGTGATGAAGAAGGTAAGGAAAATATTTTAAATAACGATAATGAAGTTTTACTGAGAGATACTACAGGGGAAGTTGAAGTTCATGTAAAGAAGAAGTTAGATCCTCCAAAAGTTCTGCTAAAAAAACAAACAAACAAAAAAATAACGGAAAAAGGAAGAATTGCGATGGACAAGAAAAGAACCAATTGATAGGCCTCAACCAAAAAATGAAGAAAAAGCTTCAATTGATCGTATGAAACAAATCATAGAGGATAAAACTAGTGCAGATATTTTCAATCTTTTTCAATATGAAGAAAACAAAATATACTTGTTGCTCGGTGGAACGACAACTCTTTTGTGACAATAGGATCAGCGTTTGGAAAAATTGAACAACTAAAGAATGTTTCTCGATACTCTAAAAATCAGAAGAAGAAAATATTAGTAGCCCAACCTCACTGCATTGAGCAATGTAATCAGAAAATAGATGGTGTAGATTTGTGTGACAATTTTGTTTCCAATTACAGAATTAGGGTCCTTGGCAAAAGATGGTGGTAGCCGATATTTTCAAACTTCATCGATGTTGCACTAATAAATGCTTGGAGAATATCAAGATTTTCTGAAGAAGGAATTAAAAAGTCACTGTTGGATTTTAGACGAGAGGTTGTGCTTCATCTGTTACAGACGCCCTTGGATAGTGAGATAAATAAGAAAAGATCAGCTACAGGACGTCCAAGCAAATTCAGCCTTACAAAACCAATATCCGAAGGACATTTTATTGTTAAGTCTACAGACAGTATAAGATTACGTTGCAAGTATTGCCACAGCCAAACTATTTATCTCTGCAATGTTTGTGAAGTTGCTTTACACCACAATTGTAGTGAAGCATATCATACTTGAAATTTATATAACCTTATTCTTACATAATAAGCTTATCAACAACATTTATTTGTTAATTTTTAATAAATAAAAATTTTCAAAGAAGTGTTTTGATTATTTTACACCCTTTAATAAGCTCACAAAAATTTCTATTTTTTAAAACGTGAAGAAAATGCAGTGTAGTGCTCGGTGATAACGATCAACATTCGTACTTCTTTTCCGCTGACGTTACGCCAACGCAACACCCTATATTTTTAAAAGTAAGTGCAATTTCCTTATTTTTACATTAAATTACAATTATAAGTGGTCAAAATAATAACTTGTATTGTTTGCATCGAAAACAAATAATGATTTTGAGTTTTGGCGTTTAATGGGTTAAAAGGAAGTCTGTATGCTCAGATGTCTGAATATAAGTTACTACGATAATCACTAAGCGAAAAAATTCTGGATGGATGAAATTTGGTGCACAGATTTAACATCTAAATCGTAGATCCATAACAGATTTGGAACCAAATCATAAACTGGAAAACTAAAATGCATGACATTTAGTATGTGATTTTGTGACTACAATTGTGGTTCTGCGTCAAATTGTGGCTTTAACTTGTAGGAAAAAAGTGGTTCAAGATATACATTCGGTTTTTCGATATTTTGTTTCAACCGCATCGCTACGATTAATCGCTAAAAATCATCACATATCACACTCTAACATCTCTTTCTTAACTACTAGACACCTTTGACGACTAGCTTGTTCAGAATGCTTTACTTCTTTAAAAAAATTACCTTGTTTTTTATAGGATTAAAAAACGTGAAAACTGAATAAATATACTGTTTAATATAATGAGTAATAATAATAATAATATAATAACTGAATTAATATAATGAGTTAATGATTGGTAAAATGAGTCGATCGAATCTTTTGAATTAAATCATAATATTTCAAAACAGATTGCTCGACAAATTTAATTAAAAATGTTATTAAAATGATGTGGGAAATGATGCAGAAATGAAATGGATATCATTAATGACATTAAAGTTTTGAGTCTTAAGACAATACGAAGACCATTTTTTTTAAATATACTTGTTGTGGAACATTTGCATATCTATTTCCATAAGCAAGAGCTATTAATTACACATCTGGAAATGGTTAAACGTCTTTTAAACTTTCCGTTTGAAACCTACTTCTTGACTTGTTTTCTTCTTCTAACTGAATGCACTTTTGGTGTCTAAATTAATCTCTCCAGAATATTTCAAATAATATTTTGTAGTTCTATTAATTGGCTAAGAGAATCATTGAATTCAATGCAACACTAAAAAGATTCTTTGAAGAATGTCTGAAATTCCTACGATGGTTTATTTACATTTGCCTGTTTCCAATCGTCATTAAATAGTGAGAGCGCTTTCTATGCCACGCACTTTAGCTTTTAATCTATACACAGATCATTCCCCAATGGGATATGGTTAATAATATACATTTATTAAAGTAGATGTGAGTATGATTTGTGGAGACTATTCTCAATAGTTATTTTTAACATTATCATTTGCCTTATTCAAAATACTGAGCTCTTCAGATTTATTTCATATTGTTTGAGTTTATATAACCTGTTACCAAATAAAATTGTGGCAAGCATTATAAACATTGAAATTGAGATAAACACAGAAAATAATTAGTTCAAGGTATTAAAAGCTTAGTAATAAATTTCAATATTTAAAAAAAAAATTAATTTGCGCATGAATGCAAACTTTAGATATATTTGTATCCTTAATAATAGTTTTCATGTGTTTTCTATTTTTGCATTTTAATCAGTAGTGGCTGTTGTATCAGACAAAATAAATTAATTATATTGTCCATTAAAACAAAATCAATCCTTAAGGTTTTGATATTATTAAAATTTTTATTTTTGCTTCAAGCATGAAAGCATTTGAATTTTCTTTAGAAATCTAATCGTCTTCAAATTCTTATTCTTCACAATAAACAAGACTCTTCTATTTAATTAAATTCTGCCAGTATAATTAACACATAGATAATGCATACTTCAAATTTTTTTCTTTTATTTTTTTGTCTATTACTATTAAAGATATTTCTCAGAATCATTTGAACATATCTCTTTCCTTTCGTTTTCTGAATTCAGTTGAGAAGATAGGAGTCACTTTCATATTTTCAAATAAATATGAAAAATGAAATCAAAAGTGTATTGATTTTTTTTTTTTGTGATGCTGCTTTTTTTCAGATTGTAGATATTGAAAAAATTTCTGTGGTCCATTCAAACCAATGAAAATCAAACTGGATCTTAATATTGAGTTCTATTTTAAAATTTATAAGTTTTGGTTATAGAAAGATTTAAATATAATGAAACTAATTTTTTAGAAAAGAGTTGTTTACATTTTTTTCAAATCTTAATGATTATAATACTGAAGAAAAAGTATCTTGATAAAACAATAAATCAAATCTTTGCAAAACATATTAATGCAGTTAAATTTGGGAACAAAATAAGACGTTAACTTATAGAACTCGTCGATTGTATAATATTAAGCACTTTTTTCAGCTCAAATTTATTTTCAATTATTGCGCCTTTGTGATTTCACCGAGTCGTTAACTTAAGTCTGTTTTGGTACAATAAGGAAAACTTTATATAGTCCGAAAATCAAGCTAAAACAGTATCGTTTAAAATAGAACTACGCGTAGGGTGAAAGACAATTTCTTTGAATTGGATAATATCTTGATGGCTATCGGAGCGAACAGATTGAAATGCCGTAGAACTTAAATGATATAAATTAGAATCAAGATCAACTATTCTTCTTAGAATCTCAGAATCAGATATTCTTCAATGAAGTTATACTTCTTAGAATTAGATCTTATTAGAATCTTCAGTTTCTGCCAATGCTAAGACTGCATCTAAATAATTACTACGTCATTAAATGAGTTACTTTGAATGAGAGAATTATCAGATTTCTCAAACTTTCTTCATAATCTTACTGTAGATCTCCATTCGACAATCAACATTTCTGCAGAGGCATTTTTTGTTCTCATTACCATAATATTTTTAGCCAGTTTTTAATTCATCTGTAAATGTTTTCATTCATTAATAGTTGGCCTCTTTTCTGCATCACACTGCATATTATTTCGTCATTTTTTTATCTTCTTTTTTAAATTTTTTCATTCCCAAGAAAAAATCCAGACTCTGTAGATAGATTATCAAATCAAGTTTTAGAGAACATACTAAAACGTGGGCTCTTTGCAGGCCACATTCATTCTTTTGAAAGGTTGGTCAATACGTTGAAAAGTCGATTTTTTTGAGAAACTATGAATTTATCTTTTAATTTAATATTCTTAATGCTTGAACAAGTTTCTTTATAAAACCTTTGGAATTTTGTTCTAATTCTATTTTTTGGGAAGTGACACTGATTTTTATATTTGCATTTAATGCTATTTTACATCTTTAGATGCTGTTTTCTAAAATATAGAATATGATTGAATTTTCTTACGAAAACTTCATAAATTAAAATCTAACGCATATTTTTTTTGTCCAAATTTGGTATAATAATTTCGCAATCTGTTTTGCAGTTCTTGAACGAGAGAATAAGTAAGCTATTCATTAGAAATATTTTATAGTTATTTTAGTGCTTCACAATGTGAAGAAAAAAGGGAAATTACGTGTTATTTATGAGTCGAAACCGAATATTTAAAGAATGGACAGAAATACAGATATATCAAATCATTTGATAAACCTCTAAACTAGAAGGTTTTTGCTTTTTACCTTTTTTTAGCCAAATAAAAAAAGTTCTGGCATGTTTTGGTTTCATGGAGTTTTTTTTTTCAATCTTTTCATGCAAATATTCAAAATTTTACCAATTTTCGAACGTTTTTCAAAAAATCCATCCCGAACGTACTCACATACCTTTTAATGCTAGTCTTTGGGTGTTTCTGAAGGACTTATTACTTTGCCGGTCATGAGAGATGTCCAACGTGGGTTTCAAATAACCTTATTTGAACTGAGATAATTCGTCTTGAATCGGTGGAGAAAAGAATGAAGAAAATGAATTTAATGTATATTGCTTGAATTGAGAACATACAAAAATCACTCATTGGCGAAACTTACTCAGAAAGATGACAAAATATAGTTTAGTTGAGTTATATTAACGTCCCGTTGTAAAGCAACACTAGGGCTATATTGGGGCGGGCCTCGTAATTTCGAAACGAGTACAGATAACGAGGACGATACCTGAGCTGGCACTCCCCTCTCCACACCACACCACAGCAGCGGGATGACATTTGGCCCTCACGGATTTAACGTGCAATAGACCCCCTTACACGACGGTTCTTCGGTGAATTCGGGTCTCAAACCTGAATCCTTACGGCTCACTAGCCGAGACCTTAACACCAGGCCACCACTCTCCTTAAGAAAATACAGATTCAAGTGGTTCTTTTTATATGATTTAAAATAAGTCGCTAATGGTATTGAGGCCAATAGGATTTTTTTGGTTTCTTCTTGTGATGTTGGTTTTTCAGAATGACTTCTAATGATGGGAATTAAATGAATACGCTTCAGTGCACCAGGATATACATTTGTGCATCAATAAACAATGTGTTTATAGCGTAGATTGGTTTCTGAATGTTGAAGACATTTTCCACAGGAACAGTGTTGCATTTTCATTACATAAAGATCAACCCTTTGCAGTAAAAATATTATCTTCGATTAAATATAATAATTCAGAAGATATTTAAAAAAATATATAAATTAGCTTAAACATTTTTTCTTATACCTTCTCTCTTTGCATATTTAGTGCATTTTTGAAAAGTCATTTCAATTCAATGTTGTAAGTTTGTTAAACTTAATCCTGAATGCTTTCATATTAATTTTACAAGTTAATTTGTAAATTCACTGAAGTAAATAGGAAGACTATATTAAACAACGATATGACTTTGGGTTTTATGATACGACATTTTTAAGTGAGAAAATCATTTACTATTGTTTTCACTTTCCTAAGGCAAGTTATTGCTACTTTCATAACATGTATGCAGAATTTTAACAAACATTGTATCTCGAAAGTTGAATAAGTTTCCTTTAGGGCATATCAGGTGGCATCTATTAAAATGATTTATCACATGTTTTACATTCATGGTTAGATCGGTCTTGAGATGACATTCTTCGATTTTAGATGTTTTAATAATGAAAGGACTTTCAAAGCTTGGGCGCTAATTTGGGGAAAAGTTTGGTTGCGGCTTAATAGAAATCTTGATGGATTGTAATCTTTTGTTCGTATGGGATTTTTTTTTCTTTGGATTGTCAAGAACTTGTTCTTGGGAGTTATTTCCAAAATAGCTCAGTTACATTCAGTTAATGTGAAACTTTTGTCAACTTTCTATACAAAACGTTTTTCTAATTATCGAATTAATATTTTTTCTGCTCTATACTGATTTTTCTACTTCATTTAGTGAAAATAAACATCTGTTTATATAGAAAAGAGAGAAGAACAGTTTTTTCAGTCAATAGGATATCAAATTATTTAAGTACGAAATGGTTTGCCAAATTTAAGAAATTGCCGAATTTCAAAATTATTTTTTGACTTGTTGTCCATGGTGAAATGGAATAATAATGTAAAGAAATGTCTTATAGTGAAATTTGTTGTTGTTTCTAATGGCACTTGTCATAGACAAGCCCACTGACTTTAGAAGTCAATGATTTTTAGCCAAGTGTGCGACTCTTGTTTTTTTTCTCAGTAGCGCCATCTAAGGCCAAGAGTACGTCTTAGTTACACACACGACACAACCCTTTTTACGGGGGGCCTTCAAGCATTTCATTCACTCATCTACAGATTGTAATTTAGACCTGAACCAGAGAACGATCACCCCTGATCCAGTTACTCTGGTCACGGAGTACTTTGTGACCACGACAAATTTATATGTACGCCATCACACACACGAAGAGTCTTCGGATGGCGGGGTTCAAACTCAGAACCCAAGGGACGCGAATCCAACGCCCTACCAACCAGGCTATCATGCCCCAAAATGAATAAAAACAGTGAAATTTAATTTGATTAGTGTTGGTACCAAAAAAATGAATCAGTTTGGTTTGTTTCAATAGTTGAGACTTGTTCTACGAATAGCATGATTTAATCTTTATCAATATCATCACTTATGATTATATAAGCTTCTGTTTAAAAATATGGCGAATATGTTTCGTTTAAAAATGCTGAGTTTGAGAACAAATGGAAAGATATTTGTAGGAATGGAAAGTAAAAGTTCATAGGTTCAGTTTTTAACTACAGAATTACAACATCATTTCGTCAAGAGTAGAGAGTTGCAACTATTGACAGAAATGGTATATTTTAAAATGATTTTTTTCTAAATTAGATTTCATTTTAAATGATTACGCGTAATTATGAATTACATGTTTAGTTACATGGGTATCGAGTATATTCTAAAACAATGAATATATAAGCCGTTAATGGTCGTTAATGTGAAGATTACCTAACTAATCTGCAGATTACCTTATCTACTCCTGTAAAGTGTACAATCAAGAATTTTCCTCATTTTAACTAAGCAATGTGTACATTAGAGGCTTCCGTATCGTCACAGTTCAAAAGTTTGTTTCTATCATTTCCTTTCTTACAAACGTGGTGCTAAAACGGGTATTTTAAAACAATTGTATGCGAGATTTGAATTCAGTATTTGCAAAGAAAGATTTTTAACGAAAGTAGATGTCTACAACAACATGTAGAAACAACAGAAAATGTAGAAACAACAATAAAACGATCCTTTGATACCAGGCAGGATTTCAAAAAATGTGACTGCAAATCTAAATATAGCACAAATAGGTGTGATTGTCGCAAAAATCAAATGCAATTGAAAAACCGTTTGATTCTTTGAATAAGAATTTTTCGATTGATTGGAGATTAATTCTATCAACTATGTTGTTGTTTGCTTAATTGTATTAACGTGACTCTTCCGATATCGAAAAATGAATAAATAACATTATATCGATTGCCTTAATTGCAATAATATTTTAAATGTTTGATTCTTTGTATTGAAGTTTTTCGATTGTTTGATAATTGATTCTATCAATTAATATGTTGATTGTTCGATTGTATTAAATTTATTCCTCGACTCTCAAAAAATAAATATACAGCATTTAATTTAAGCCTACAGAAATGTTGCTGTTGTTCCAGCAAATATCTTATTTTCACTTTAACGAATATCTAGTAGGTTAGGTGCAGATTATCTAGGTAACTTTAGAAATGAAGCAATTTTCTGCATTTTAATGGATTACCCTATTTAATGTGCGGATGAATTGATTTCTGCAGTTTAGCAGTAAGATAGTAATCATTGAAAATGCATTACCTTTCATTTTGTAATATTTACAAGATGTTGAAGCAATCGCTTTAAGGTTGATGCAATGAAGCAAAAGCGACGATTCGGCTATGTATTCTATCAAGATTGTTTACCTTTAAATGCTATCATTTTTTCCATTTTAAATTTATAGTGCATTGTTGAAAAAAAAATCTGAGTTGTGCATTTTTATTGGCCATTTTTTATATACAAATTTTAATTATTATACAAATTATTTATTCTAAAACAATCTGCGGTTTCATTTTCGTTTCTATAACCCTGCTCTGATTTTTCCTTTTGTAAAAAAAATATTTTGATTTTAAAGAAACTCCATATCAACTCTTACTATTTTCCCTTTTAAAAAAATGAATCCTTTTGTATAAAAATATCCCTTCTCTCCTTTCAGAATATTCTTCCTGTTTCTCTTTATGAGTTTTTTTATAAAATTTTAACTCTACGCTCTGGAATTCTCTGGAACGCTCATAGATATCCAAAATACTTTTGAAAACGAAAACGTGGGAAATATTTTTCTTCAAAAATAAAAAAAAAAAATCACTCACTCAGTGATTCCAGGAAAAATGTTACTTTTCCTTTGATACCCCTGAGAATTAAGTCGTGAAGGCAGCATGCGGAAATATTTCAAACCGAGTTATCAGCTACCCAACAAAACTTTTGGCGCAGCCAGCCATCTATCTCCGGCTTTTTAGAGCTTAGGGAATGCACCCCATAAAGTTTTTATGGATTTCTGTAGCTGTAGAGTCTTCATAATAAAATCTGTATGGAAATGAAAAGCATGTAAGCTAAACAACTCGAACGGAGTGCCGCAAGGATGTATTCGGGCTCTGTGCATCCTTATTCTCTAGGAGTGAAAAAAAAATGGCACGTAACTTATAGTTTGTTTAATTTGATCAGATCCAACACTAGCACAATTTTGATTTGTTTATCCTATTGGGTATTAAAATAAAATATAGATGGTTCAGTTATTGTCTTTTAAAAGTTCCTTTTTTGGTTATTTCTTCTGTAAGTAAACAAATAAATGGAAAATAAAATGAATCAACAAGAAACTTAAAGTGTATGCTTTTATTCTTTATTATTTTTAATGACTATTAATAAACATTTTTGCGCATATTTTCGAGGTATGCAATTTTTGTACTTAGCGTATCGTCTTTTAACGCGCAATATCATCTATTTCACTTTTCCAAGAGCAATAAAAAATATCGGCGCCCAATAACAAATGTTTAAGATTTTTCCCCCACATACATGTATTAAGGTTGGGTTGATGAAAACTGAATATTAATGATGCATTGGAACAAATTCAGTTTTTCTTGATCTTGTGAAATTTGGAAAACTGAAATAGGTAGTCATGTTTGTTAAGCTACCAATATTATGCCTTATAAGTTGACAACAAACTTATGAAGTGCAAAACAAAATATAGAAAAAAAAATTGTTGAGCATTCAAAGTTGAACTCAAATACTGAAAAGTTCATAGTTTAAGAAACTCTGATTAGATTAATATATAATTAAGTGCTGTAAATAAAGTAATGGCAACATACTTGGAAAATAGTTTTTGATGAACATAAAAGCAAAATTGCGATTCATTATTTCTATAAAATCATTAGAAAAGCCTTGTACCTTTTGACAGATATCAGGAAGTCTTAGGATACCGTTGACAAGGTGTTTTGTTGATTTCAACGACGGGGAACTCTACGGTTCGATTCACAGATGTCAAGAAATAGGATGCCTCGAAGGGGTTCTTTCAAAAAGTCATAATCATAAGAACCATGTCAAATGAACACAGAGGGCGTTTCAACACTTCCCAAGACTCACCATCGCAAAACATCTTGTGTAGCATGTCAATTAGCATTGTCATGTAATATAAAATAAACCATAATAATAATTCCATAATAAACGTGGACATTTCCTATCCGATAATGGCAACATGTGATGTATTCTGCGATGTTATCGTGGCGTTGAAGAATAGATGGCCGACCTACGAGATGCTAATCCAGAATCTTATTAAGGGCTTTGATCAATTGTGTCACTGCCCTACACAGTAACGCATTCTCACCACAGTCTTCAGATAATCCTTGATAACATTGCGATGCATTTCTGCCATCAGCAACCTCGATTTCAATCCACAGCCGCGTATCACTTTTTGTCAACATGATTTACAGCGATAAAAACAACACTGTCCACTTCAACGCCACGCAACAACCATCCCTTTTAGTGGATCGTCGGTTTTATGCACTCTGCACATCGACAGAAGCACTAACTATCTCGCTGCCCCGATATTCTGTTCGCGCATGTCTGATATTCTGTACTTCCTCTCTTATGTTGCCACTACTTTATGCCGGTGACCTGGCCTAGGGGTAGTGCGTCTTCCCCGTGATCTAGGCGTCCCGGGTTTGAGTCCTGGTTCGGGAATGGTTGTTCACTATCCTGTGTTCTATCTGTGAGGTGTTTGAAAGAGCCCCCCCCCCCTCGTAAAAGGTGTTGTGCAAGCGGATGTCATCCTCACATGAACTAGATGTCAGACTTCTGACATCGGGTTCTCAGGGGATCCTTATCCTCAGAAGCTGTTTCACACTCTGCTTAAGTTGCTGACAGTTCGACAGCGGGTTTATAAAGTGTCATAAGTAACAACAACTTCTTTATTTATTACCCTCGAATGTAATTATTCAATGATGGTGTATAATCGTTTTGGGAAAAGTCATTTTTAAGATTAGGTTTAAAAATCCTTCATTTTCATGATTTAAGAATTTCAATTAAAAATTTAAAAGCACGTATTTTTTTTCTTGATAATGCAAAAATACAAATTCTTTACTACAAATTACATAAGATATATTTTATTTGCTATGTGTTTTTTTGCGTGATTTTATTAGCACTATGCAATTGTTAATAGAATACAATTGCTTTTGTGTATTTATTGTATTGTGTTACTAAGAATATCATTCAATATCTTATACTCTTTAAATAATACTAACTGAGACGAAATTTAATTGCAGATGCTGGACGGTCAATGAAAACCAAAGCTTTTTCTGGATTATAAGAGGCCCGATCACTGCTTCCATTGTGGTAAATATATTTTCCTTGAAATGAAAAAAATAATTAAAATTTATATATGAGATTATTATCATTCCTTTTCTTCTACGTTTAAAACATCAATATTTCGAATATGTAAAATTTTAACTCTTAAATATAAATAAGTTGCATTGTTATCGTTAGAAATGTCACATATCCAGCTAATTTGAATTCAAGATATAAGATAAGAAAGATATATGATTTAATGTTCTGAAATCAGTAAAACCAAATAATTTCATTTTGTCGCATATCTATAAATTAAGCCTTAACTTGTTTTGACTCGTGCATTGCTTAGAAAGACGTAACTAGAAGACATTTCAAACAAATAATGAAATATTAGAGTAGCTCGCGTTAAAATTATTTTATCTTAGTTTAGAAAACTTTAACATATATTTCTTACTTAGCATCAGGATAAATCAGTTATTTAAAAACTTCGACTCTTAATTGAAAATAGGGAGTATCTGGTAAAATTTTACGATGTCATATATTAACGTTGAAATATTCGAGACGTCCATTGAAAAAATGTTTTGATTAGCGCTACCATATTCGGTAAATAAGTAGGTGATATATTTTGAATATCTTGACATTTGTTGAAATTTATGCTGATTTTCCTTTTTAAAGAATTTGCAACGTAAATTCTGGAGCCAAATGACACCAATTTATCTTACTGCTTTAAAATGCGCCAAGAAGAGCCACGAATTTCCATATTTTATTTATTATTGAGAACTGTAAAATAAATTTTGTTAATGTGATGTTACAATGTTTCGGTTGCCTTAACACAGAATTATTTCATTATTTATTATTATTATTTATCTTAAATATTTTATAGTTGATGTCTTGTAAATATTATAAATATTGAATCAAAATTAGTATCTACAATTGGGGATTCACTAAGAAAAGGCATCGAAAATTTTGAAACTTTAATTCAGACTAATTATTATTAGAAATCTGATTTATTTGAAAAGAAAATTTCAGTAAGAGTTTAGTTCAAAATTGTTTGTTGATTATCAAATCAATTTATATCAACCTAAATATGAAGGAACATAAAAAAAAAATTATAAATTCTTGCTAAATAGAAAAGTCAATCGATATTTAAAGCTTTAAAGTCTTTTTGAAATAGTCGTAGTATAAAGCTCTGTTAAAGTAATTATAATTGTTTGAAATATTCATCTCATTTAAATATATATATAGATATAATTAAACTGATTTTTTTTTCATAAAATTATTAGTTTCGATATAATCTATCTGATTATTTCTCAGTAACAATATAATTAAATGAATGAAAATGAATAGGCAAATAAAATAACAGAAACTTCTGACGAAAGATTTTTTTGAAAAAATGAAATTTTTACCTAGATGCTCTTTTTTATCAAGTTGGAATGTATTGAGAATACCAGTTTTCATATTAAATTTGCCAAATCTTCTCATCTTTAAGTGGATTTTATCTATTATGAAATTGTTTTATGTTTAAGAGAATTTCCTTAATATCTGTATGCCATTTTTATAAAATTATAAATGCTTCAAAATTATAGCAAATATTAATCTTTACTTTTATTTTAACTTTTATTGTCTTTTGTAAGGTAAAATGAAATTTATGCTAAATGGAAATATATTTTTCTTTATTTCCATTCATTTAAAACTCCATCGTTTTAAATTTTCATTCTGAAATTTTTTTTATATATATTTTTTCATTTTTTTTAAATTTAGTATCACTGTTATCCGAAATGAAATAAAGAACACATTTAACAGACAAATTCCAAAAAACTCGAAAACTTTAAATTGGCAATCATTAGTTAATGTATTCATTAGTGAATCCATTAAGATTAATTCACTACATAATTTGAAAATCTGCAAGTATGGCGTGAATAATGATTAATTTAATTGCACTCTTATTAATGTTCGCTGCCAACAACGCGCCAAATAATTCTTTGTGGAACTGATTTTGCCGGGAGTGCTGACACTGCATTTTCAAAACTAACTGGGGAAAAAAAATCTTGAGCAGATGTTTCCGCTCAGTTTAGCACCTCTTTCTTTCGGGTGGGTGTCGAAACATTTGCGAAGATTTTAATCCCACCTGCTTTGGAGCCTGCTGAGTGAAAGAGTCCCAAAATAACTCGTGGGTTGTTGACTGCGTTTGATAACTTTTCTTCTACAAAACACTTAATGCATTCATATTACTTCATTTTTCTTGCAGCTGAATCTCATCTTTTTCATCAACATCACCCGAGTTCTCTTTCTTAAGATGTTTTCGTCACAAGCCATCCAAAGCCGAAGATACCGTTACAGGTACGGTTACAATATTGATAAAACTGAACAGTTTTTGTTTTTTTTCTTTCAATGACATACTTTTTATTTAAAGCACTTTTTATAATCAAATTTTTTAGGGATGAAGTAAATTTTTACTGGCCAAAAAGACGGAAATTAAACATTATTAATTTATATCTCTACGAAGAAAATAGCTTTCACAGTTTATTAAGCTTTGATTTTTGAATTATTATAATCACAACATATCTGTGTTAAAATTCTAAATTGTGGTTAAATGTTGGAGTAGCACAATTAAATAGTGCATCATTCTCCAAATTATATATCCATTAAAAAAACTACAAACCATAAATTATTTTGGAGCATAACATCGTACAGCTAGCATTAGGTCTGCATATATTGTTGCTCTCTTGCTGTACTGAGTTTAAACATCTTTCTCCATTTTTTCTGAAGTCAATAACCTTTTTTCTTGTTCACTTGACAGTTCTTAATTAAGTTTAAATTCCCCATTTTGTTGAACTTTTGAATTCCGGGGAGATGGTTCCAGCAGTTTGCAAATTTTTTTCTGAAATTCTGCACCACACCAGTGGGAAGATATTCGTTCTTCAACAAATCTAATACGAATTATGCATAAACATATTAGTCGATAACATAATAATAGATATTTTGTGGAATCGAGTCTCAAATCCATGGATCACCGCTCTGGATGCTTGGACGAACTGAGGTGGCATAGTGATAAGGTCTCGGCTTTCGAACCGGAGAGTTTCAGATTGGAAACCTGATTCCATTAAAGAACCGTTGTGTAAGCGGGTCTGGTGCACGTTAAATGTTCGGGGTCGAGCGACCTGTAGCTGTCGGTATGGTATGGAAGTTTGGAGAGGGTGGTGCCAACTCAGGTGTCGTCTTCGTCATCTGACCGCTGTTCAAAATTACGAGGTCCATCCCAAAATATCCCTAGTGTTACTTTAACCACTGAACCGTTTTATTTTCTTTACTATCTAATAAGATGACACCTTCTATTTTGGGAATATTTTCTGATTCTGATTCAAATAAAAATCCATTGAATACTTGACTTATCTATGTATTCGAAGTAATTTTAATATTGAATTACAATCGTTATGAATGGTTTATTTTTTGCTTAAAACTATCAAAATTCGATAAATCGATGCACGTATGGCATACGGCAAAACAATTAAGCGGTTAAGAAAAGGTTTATCAGTTATATAACTAAACTGAATAGGTTAACTGAAAACCTAACTAACTGAACTGAAAAGTTTTCAGTTTATATAACTAAACTGAATTAATCCGAAGCTGAGACTCACAATGTCCCAGGAGTTGCAGGGAATTCTGGATCAAAAATGGACTCCATGAACAATTTTAGCAATGGGAGAGTAATTTTTGCTATACCCGTTTTTACTTTTTACCATTGTGTATAAAAATTCCTTATTTTTTGATAAAAGTCATATATTGAGCGTGTATTGTGCGCATTATTCAATACATGCTCACATAATACATATCAAATACAGCGTGCCAATTTAATTATAGAATCTTTTGCTCTTCTAATAAATAAGAAATAAATAAACATGATTTCGTATCGCAGACGAAGTTCAGTAAGCTCATGACAATAACATGACTTCATGAGGCAAAGTACAGCTAAAATACTAGATGATGTGCGGAATGCCGATGGTCATGTGATGATGACGTCAAAGTGACGTGACCACCGACGTAATTATCTGACTTCATTTCGTTTTACTGTCGAAATGACAAAATTACATTATTTCAATACATTCATTCTAGCGCGTTATCCACATCAATCAGCACCGCTTGTTTATAACTCGTTTAAGAACACGCCAATCGATTTAAATATATGACAGGGACAAAGTCAATTTGTGAAAGGACGTTGTGGAATTCCCTTAGTTCCATTCAAGAATATAAATAATGGACATATGCCATCTCGTTGCGTTTTAGAAGTTCATTGAGTCACGTCTAAATGTGGGAATTTATTACTTGAGCGCTGAGGAGTCAGATGAGTTTATAACTGGAATGAGTAATTCATTCATATTCTGCATCTCATGAAGGTTTCTGTTTTTAAGTCCCAATGTTGTGAATTAGATCTAATGAGATCTCTAGGATTAGATTGAATCCATTTGGGATCTAAATTATTATTATCATTTTGGAAAAAGAATAATATTTTGGATTAGCATTTGTTATTCTTTGTACAAGTGTAACGAACCCACTGAAGCAGAAAAATTTATTTTCTTCTTTTAATAAAGATGAATGAATCTGTAGCAAAGTTGAAAATTTCATAAACTAAATTTTTGTTTCCGCCGACCTTTTAAGTGTCACAAAAGATGCTTCCATTGAATTCCATTAAAAAAAATTTCAAAAAATATACTCTAATGAAATTATAAACAATTAAGTTACCATTTAACAATAAAAATATGCACTTGTAAAAGATTCGATCAAATATTTATTTCACTTTTATTCAATTCATGAAGAAATATAAAGGGAGGATTTTTTTTAAAAAAGGCACAGTTTAATAAAAAAGAACACCTTATTCCAATTTCTCTTAATAAAACGAAACAATTCCATCTTTTCAACTTTGAAAGATAATTTTAACTCAAGAAAAACAAAGATGTTTTATTTGTTTCCCTCCATTTAATTTCCATCTTGTAAAATTTCAATTTCTTCTTTCATTTTTCAGAGTTTACTTCTAAAATTACTCAAGCCGGAACAATGAAACAAAACGAATAAACTTTCCGGCGTCCTCCTTTCGGCATAATCACCCCCAGTGGGTTCAGTTTGTGGCAAAATTAAAAACAAAGTCATATTTTTTCTTGTCGTTGAAGAAAGTTCTAAATTTCGTCCAGTCTTTCTATTTTCGAATGATAGAATGTTTTTGTTTTGTTTGTTTTTTAAATTCTGACTATTATTTTGATACTTTCAGAGTAATAGATAGAATAAAAATGGTCATTTAACTCTTTATATTATAAAAGAAAATTAGTTATATAAATAGAATTATTAATGAATAAATGGGAGGAAATACAAGATGTGTATTACCTTTAAAACTTGACTAAAAAAGGAAACTAGATTAGTTGAATTAATTCCAGAAATTTATCGGAATTTTTTACATAGAAAGAAGAAATACAGCTCCAAAAGTTCAATTTATTCATTAAAGTGTGAAATAATCCTTATAAGCTGAAATACATAAAAAAGCACACACACAAAAAAAACCTAGTCACAAAACCTGTGACAGTTTATGTAACCGTGGATTGTACCTATGGCCTCTGAAATCGATCTTTTTATGTAAACTAGTATGGCAGAGGAGAAATGTACATAATCAATTTTATATAAACCAGTCATTACAAATCTTCCGAAGCTAAAACTAATGATCGTGCAGGACATTTCATCTTTCAGCATTATCGTTCAGTATTCACCAAAGGGATGTCTTTTCTCTGTTTGCAACATGAGGCTGTCTTGACTTGCAAGAAACGTTTAGCAGTCAATGCCCTTTCCATAAATGAGCTTAACCCTTTGGGTACAGGCCGCGGTGGACTGGTGGTAAGGTCTCGGCTTGTGATCCGTAGGGTTTCAGGTTCGAGACCCGATTCCACCGAAGAACCGTCGTGTAAGGGGTTCTGTTGCACGTTAAATCCGCCATACCAAACGTCCTCCCGTTGGTGTGGTGTGGTGTGGAGAGGGAGGTGCCAGATCAGGTGTCGTCCTCGTCATCTGACCGCGGTTCAAAATTACAAGGTCCGTCCCAAAATAGCCCTTGTGTTGCTATACAGCAGGACGTTAATATAACTAAACTAAACCCTTTGGGTACATATTTATTTGAAAATTTCTTTGCACTTGGAGCATATTTATTTTGTGGGCAAGTAAGAGCAGTAGATTTTTATGACGAATCAGAACGTCATTCGCCGGATTAGTCAAAGGGTTAATCAACATCACTTGTTCTGGTAATGTGTGCATCAAATGTAGTTAAGAAGTGCGTCTAGTTTCGTTAATGAACTTTTGCTTTCTATAAATATGCTTCAAATTCCCCGCCAACATACTCTGTGAATTTTTGAATACAAAAAATAAAATTCAAGCTGGGTATCTATTAAGATTATTTGTTCCTTTTTGACGAGCTCCACTGTTTAAGAAGATTAGATTTTTTAAATTGCGTTTTAAGGCCTCTTTAGTGGTTACAATATGACTTTCAAATTGCATGCTCTTTCTTTTAAAAGAATTTGAAATGTTTATTGAACTGACATATAATCTAAAAATTCCCTCATGCAAAATAATTTGAAATTATCTATAGGGAAGATAATTGGTACTAGAGTAGTAAATGAAGCACATAATTGCTTTTGAATATTACGTATTAAGAAAAAGACTTTGGAATTTTTAATAAAATTTTTAATGTATTGAAAATGAACTAAAAACAAACATTTTTACTAATAATATATAAGCATATTATTGCTCAAAAATCAGTGTACAATGACACTTTTAACTGCTTTAATCATCAAGTTATATAGGCTTTATAATTATATTAAATACATTTTTTTGTTCCAAATTATCATTGTTAAAACTGAAAATAATTTTTAAAAAATTCGAACTCGAAGAAGGACACACACACACACAAGCGCGCGCGTCTAACACCATTGTGCACAATAAATAATAAATAAAAAAACGTTTAACAAATAGTAATGTGTTCTAGATATTGTTGAATAATATTTCATAAGATTGGAATGAATAGAATGCATTCTATACACACCGAAATTTGAAGAAAAGGTGTCTCGAGAAAAAGGTTAAAAATCTTTATCTTTCTATCTTAAGAGCTCCTATTCGATGAATTGTTAAAGGGTTATTTATCAACTTTCGACTTTCCAAAGCTATACAAATTATACATCTCTTTAATTAGTGAAATGCTTCCTATTTTATCAGCTGAAAAGTAAAATTGTTCCCGCTTCCCTTAATATGAAATGAAACTTAAAAATCAAATAAGGTAAGAGAAAATACATTTTTTAACAAACTTTCATTAGTGTACTATTTTATTTTACTAACATTGAGGAATTTAGAAAGCAATTTTTTTTCTTAAATTAATTTCCAGATTGTGCCAATCATATAGAATGAAAATTTAATAAAATGAATCGATTAACTAATAATTAAATGTACACAATACACAAAAATACACAAATGTACAAAACTTACAAATTTTGTCACATCCTGACGCTAGCGAAAATCAACTTCAAATTTCATTTTTGAAAATACTAAACTTATTAAATAAAAATATTTAGTATGAAAGTATCTAGTCAAAATTTCTATCGACTTTCCCCATTTCGATGTCCATTGTTGTCTGAAATAAAAGACTAAATACTGCTTGCCTTCTTCCAAACAAAATAAATTGCTCATTTGTTGTGAATGGAATTCCTGCCTTCCAGAAGTAATGGGAATGAATTAATGGACATTTCGAAAAAAAATCAATATCATTCCCTTTGTATCAGACAAAGAACCAATTACCGGAAAAATCTATTGACCAGAAACATTTAATTGTGTTCACTGGATGAAAAAATATCGGTGTGTTCCGGACTGTTGTCAATAATCATAGAATTTATTTTATTTTTTATTGATTGCTGCGTGAGTGTAGAGTTAACTTTAGGCCATTTATTGGTAGTTAAGTAAGAAAAATTCTTGTTTTACAAACTGTACTTAAGTACACTATCTTCTTTCGGACTTACGATTAAAAATAGAAATTTTGGAGTTGCCGAATTTAGGGAAATTGTTTTGCTGCTTTTAACTTTCACTTCAAACTACCCAATTTTTTTTAACATTATCTGGAGACAGAATGAATGGAAGTTAGGATTAGGAAATTTACTTGATATACGATTCGATTATGTTACAGTGACGTTTGTTTTTTCGAATAGAAAAAAATAACATAATTGGATAAAAAGAAATTTATTTAAAGTAAATTAAAATTATTATTATTTAATCATTAAATTAAATTAAACGATATTTTATTTAGTTGTTTTCTTGGATGAGTGTAGATTTACCATTAAGTTAACTTTTTCAAAAATTTTCATTTAAAGATAGTTTATTTGAATTGCATAAAATGAAATTTAATGATATTAAATTAAATTATTATTATCAATTAATTATTTAATTAAACTGAAAGTTAGTTTATTTAATTGTTAGCTTGGATGAGTACATATTTAATTTTGGACCATTTATTGGCAGTTAGACAAGAAGAATTCTTGGTTTTCGAAACTGTATTTAAATACTAAAAGTTATTCGTTATTTAAGTTTAAAAGTAGAAATTTTGGTCTTCCTGAGTTAAAAGGTATTGTGTGTCTGCTTTTAAATTTCGCTTGCTTTCTTTGCCAAATGTTTTAGATTTTCTGGCCATAAAATGTTTTGAAATTTAATTAGTACATTTCCCGATTATGTAACAGTCACGTTTGTTTTCTTCGAATGAAAAAATATTTTTTTCTAATTAGATTATTGTTTCGTTCTAAAGATAAAACAGGATTATTCTTAGGCAAACCAGGAATTTCGAATCGTTATAATAGCTGTTTGATAGTGATTATAATAGCTAAGCCTGCATCTCCCTTCTGCTACCTGATTAGAAGGATGTTTGATTACTGACACACCATCTATTGAGATTATTTGGTGAAATAGAAATAGGATTTTCTGCTTCCAAGATCATCAGCTAGAGGATATTATGCATAGAATAATTCAAGTATTAAATTTAGGAAATTCGTCTGTTTAAAGACATAAATGAGTAAAACTTTTAATTCTTTTAGATGTTTTACTGCCATGGCACTCATTTTGACACTTATTTATTCTTTTAGGTAAATATGTCCCATTTATTTTGCAAAGAAAATAACTATAGAAAATATATTAGTTGAAAACGTATCGGTACTTGTTGACTCTTTTAATCTCACTGGATCATTATACCAAAATATTCTTTTATAACGTTTTCGTGGGGAAAACAGGAAATAATTTTTCTTTTTCTTCTCTTATTTTTACATTTCAAGATGAGATCGTTGAACCTTTTTATTAGCATTTAGCCTTACTTGTTCTTGTCTTCGTTAATGATTAATAAATCTAGCTGTTGGAGTTCAGGAGACATTATAATATTGAAGAGCAAAATTCTCTAAAAGGCGATTTGGTGACAAAAAGTTTATACTGTTGCAGAATGTAATATTATTTTCTTCGTTGTCTATAGTCTTATATTCTATTGTCTGTTATCAAAAATGTCTGTTTGATACAGCCGTAAAGCAGGTATTTAACATATTTATAATGAAATTTAAAAGTTGAAGAATATGATATCTAATTCATTATCATAAGATTGAGTGCATAATGGATTTAAATGGCATGTTCTAATGAGAACAACTGAGAATGTACCTTGTCGATTTCAATTATGCTCAGATGAGAAAACTTTAAATTTTCATAAAATACTAAAGCCGCACTCACCAATTTATTTGGTTCCGCCTTTCAGAGAGGGAGATTATATGCAAGTTCTGTTTTTTCAAACATCTGCTTCTATATGACTTCTATATAATCTGTCGGCGTCTCCGTCCTCTGGGCGTCCCCGGTTCGAGTCCTGGTTCGGGCATGGCTCTTCTTCCCTGTGTTCTACCTGTGAGATGTGCGAATGAACTTCATTTGAAGTCAGACTTCTGTCCGCGGGTGATCAGGGGTCTTTATCCTCGGAAGCTACTGCCTCCCCTTTGCGTGGTAACGCTGACACGACAATAACAACAAAGTTTAATCTGATGTTAAGGGTGTTAGGGTGGCGAAGAATTTTGGAGATAGGAGTACAGGCTTGAGTATCATTCTTGTCATTTTAATATGGTTCAAAAATTTGAACTACCCGAAATAGCCAGTATAGGAATTCCAACATACGGTGTTCATAGCAAGAAATCACGCTAATGAAACGTTAATGTTAATTGTTCACAATTGAGTGTAAGCCTTTCATTTTCGGACATATTTTATGTACATCGGTAAACATTGCTGGTTATTGTTACAAAACAATTAAATAATCTTTAATAATAAATCGTCAAAATTACTCGCAAACTTTACCAGTCCACCATAATTTTACGCTTTGTTTGGAATCATCGATCCTTTCCCTAGAATCAAACCACCGTTTGATATCCGCTGGTATAGTGTATGGTACTGTATATGGATAAACTTTGTAACAACGTCATTATTTTATTTATCCGCTTATTATAAGTTATTCCGTTTCTGATATTTCGCATCCAAATACGAAAGAATTTGAGAGGCGATTAACTTTTTAAAGTATTCGGTCAGAAATGTAATAATTATTTACAATCCTGGTGATAAAACTATGTGCCAGGTTTCATCTGTCTGGATCATTGCATTGTTGAATTATCATATTTGTGTACAACATGATAATACGATATTTGTATACAACATGATAATAAATGGTCAGGAAGACTTTTCTTTAACGGATTACTGAAAATGATACAGATCTTCATTTATTTTGTCAAGACAACGCAAAAAACTTTATATGTCTGCTCAACATTTTTTTTTAATAATTTTGCTCCCAGATACGTATAATTCCAGAAATGAACAAATTCCATACAAAAAAAAAAATGTGCCTAAAAATTTGAGGTCTATTTTAATGAAAACGATGAGATATATCATTAATATATTATAAATATCAAAATGAATCTCATTTTTTAGTTTATTATTAGGGAGCTTGGCCCTGTCATTCTACTACCTAATCAGTTGCAATGAGGCTAGATGATACATTAAAAGGAATGGAATACACACGTGATATAGCTGAACATGATCCTTCGGACAAGAAAATATTTTAATGATTACTGCATATGTAACAATACTCTACTAAATAGAGAATGAACGTAGATATATCAGCAAGTTTCCGATTATATTTATGCTTTCAGCTCCAGTTTTATTTCAGTTTGACATTGCTGGCTTATAACATTCTCTGACTGAACTGATAGGCTCTGGCTTTGATGAAAATATCATTCGATACCGGGAACTTTATGATGTTCGGATCAATGTGATGAGGATTATGTGATGAAACAGAGGATATGTTTAATGGAATATTCATTTGATATGTAGGATGGTAATAAGTTTATTTCGTCTGTGTGAAATTCGTATTGTCTGTAGTATGTCACACATTTTTCTCTGTGTTGCAGAGAAATTATGTTTGCAAAGGACTTGACGATATATCTCAATAAAAATAACTTATTTATATAGCCATTAAATAAATAACGTACTTTCCATTTAGAAAATGCCACTAACTTTGTTTGGATACCTCAAGTAAATTAAATTTGTTTCAAAGTCGGATAAAATTTATGTTCCCATTATACTTCGAATGATCTTTGTCTAAATTTCAGAAATACGACGAAATCTTAAATACAGACCCATATCACTGCTAAAAAATATCGAGTCATTTGAAGATTTAATCTGATTTGAACTTGTTACTCGTCTTCTGTTGAAAAGTGTAAAAGAATCGTAACTTAGTTGTAAGGGTTAATGTCTTTTTCTTTGGAACATCGATTATCGGTCGTTTTAAGACGATAAAACATTTCCGACAGCTGTTCCGGAATATCGGAGAATCTTGGAGTTTGTTTCTAGTTTTGGGCTTATATAAAATACAGAAAAATATAAGCTGGAAAGTGAATTTTGAACGGTAATTGATTTTCAAAGAAAAAGATTTTAAAAAGAACCTTCCTTAATAGATACAATTTATAACGTTCATCAATTCTTATTTTAACTTTGAATTGTATCAGATATTCTTGTTGAATGTTACATATATATATTTTGGTATTAATTCTTTTTATTATTAAAAATATGAAAAGTATGTAAAGTATTAGACAATTCTAATACTTTACACACTTTTCATATTTTATGCATGTATGAATGTGCACTTAATCTGTGTAGTTGGTTAGTGAATTGTCCATAACCATTGTTATGAATCTGAATGAACCACTGATAGTATTTATCATCTTATAAAATTACACTGATAGATATTTAGACACAATAATATCATTTTCGTATTGGTAAGTTTGTTTCTAAATTGGTACCAAATTTATCTTAAGTCTACAATAAATACTATCAGTTAAAGAATTATCTTTTGAATAATTTTATTTGACGGTAATTTTCTTGTTTGTTTTTTTCTTTACTCACAGTATCGAATCATAATTAATAATCAACTTTCACACGTGAAAAGTATTATCTATTCAGATTACATGGTAGAATTTTAAAAATATGAGGTGCTGATTTGGCATAAAATAATAAGCATTATTGGCGAGATCATGCTTTAATTACCATGTTTATAAACTTAATATAGTAACTTCTTATCATATGATTAATTATTTAAAATGCATGAAAAATAAAGGTTTTAATTACATTAAAACCTGTTGCTAACTACCCCATAGTGACATAATTGGGAGTCCTATTCTGTTTCAAGTGAGAAAAGCTAAAAATGATTATTAAATCTCGTTTGTAGCTGTTATATCCTGTAAATTCAAGAAATGCATAACTCAGCAATTTATCTTGTAAATAAACGACTTGCGAGAGAAATAATGACAATTAGAAAAAAATTGGATCCACTTTCTTTTAATATGGTTGCAACTAAAGCAAAAGAAGTACCGTTGAAAGTTTCACTGGGGAAAAAAGCAGAGAAGTGTTGTCTTCCTTTAGAGTGCTTTGAAGCAGACACATGTTCTGCATCTCACTAAGACTTCACCTATGCATACTGTACTCACTGTTCCCAGCTAATTCTAATCTTCAATGACCTCCATTGATTTTGTCTTAATTCCAAAATATTAAATAAAATATGCCTATAAGTAGATTGCCTGTCTGTCCGTCCATTCGCGTGTGAGCATCATAGATAAGAAACAGAAGGAGTCAGGAGAGTAAAATTCTATACAAGTTATAAGCATTTTAGATGTGTTTCAAATTTTTTGCCAATCTTTAATTTTTGGAAATTTCTAATTCTTGATATCATTTTTCATACCTTCAGGAAGTGGTTCAAGTCAACTCTTGTGTTGGTCCCGCTTTTCGGAGTGCACTACGCTCTCCTGCTGGCAGTGAGTTTCGCAGCAAATCTGAGTGAAGCTCTGGAGATCACCTGGCTTTACATTGATCAGACATTCTCCTCTTTCCAGGTACTGAATTTTCTCCCCATTTCATATTTTAATGACATTTTTAAATGCAATATATGTTTATTTTTTGATTTGCGATAACAGTCATTGGTAAAAGCTGGCAATTTTGAAAGAAAATATAGCATTCTTTCAAAAATAAAAGTTTTTTATTGAGAAATTTACCTGATATCGATGTCTAAAAGAACATAGGATTAAACTTTATAAATAAAGTTGTAGACAATTTCAGTCCATGCATATTTAAACATATCAGGTTCTAATCTACATATTTTACTAGAGAACGAGGAATATTCGAATGAGTGCGTGGAATTTGAAACGAAACGTTCTATTGCTTTGAAAAGGATGAATATCCTTCCTTATTTTGAAATATTATTAACAAAAAATGGCTAGTTCAGCGTTTGAAACAAGTTCGAGAAAATCCTAAGAAGAGACAACCATTTTACAGCAATTTTTTGAAAGCTATCTCATGCGCATATATACATATATTATCACAAAATATTTATATGAAATTTTAAAAGATATTGCATAGAATGTAAAAACGATATATTCGGAGATAATGAATTTTAGATTTTCCATATAATCAAAAAGAATCTTTTCAACTTCCATAATAGAGAGTTTGTCCTTTTCTTCCTTATATATAATATGTTACCGTAAATGTCAATAATCCGTTGATTATGTACATTTACCGGTGATTATTCACAACACTAAACTTGGTGATTATGAATAATTAATAATTAACCCCCTGTAATTATACATAACCGCCAGTTTATTACATTTACCGTAACATATATATATATATATATATATATATATATATATATATATATATATATATATATATATATATATATATATATATATATATATATATATATATAATATGTTATTTGGTCATGTACACTGACCAATTTCGAAGCAGTCCTGAGCTACCACCAGAAAGCATTCCATGAATGCTGGTCACTCTGTGTAATATAATATTCTTTTTAAGCTCTTCAGTAAATTTCGTCATCTATAACAAATTAAAATACAATATGCTGATTGATGAATGCAATCTTTTAGAGACGTCGAGAGTGCAATAATGGTTGCATTTCAACTAGTGAGTTCTACATCACTGTTTCTTTTTATTAAGTGACAAACTTTCCTGCAAGCATCTTTTTTTTGTATCATATAACGTTTCCAATTTTTTTTCCATCTTTAAATGTTTTAAATGATTTTTTCCCTTCATTTTGCTCATCTGCATCTGGACAAATTACATGGCTCGAACAGAATCCTCGTTCCAGAAATGCTTTCTCTACCAATCGCGATGTTTGAAAAAAAAGAAGAAATTCATTTAATGACATGAAGATCTCATTTGGAGTGAAAGAATTGAGAAAACGTATTTTAAATAGAGATATTGCGAATGCTAAAATAAATAAATGAAGGAGATTTAAATTTTAGTTCTTTGTTCCTTGTGATTTTGAAAAGAATTTCGCAGAAACTTCTTAATGAACAGAATAATTGGTTGATCGTATTTTTATCTGGGTATGCAGTCATCTAAGTATATACATATAATATTATTTCTAACGAATAATGAACCTCTAATTAGGGTCTTAATGTCTTTATTTCGCAATTTTGCTACAGCAAAAAGTTGATTGCAAAATTTTTGTGGAGATAAATAAGAATTAATGAACCCATAGTGGCCACAGTTTCCGATATTTTAGATATTCTCATTTTTACTATGTTAATTGCCTCGTGGGGAGTTTCGTTTGATTTTTGTTAAAAATGGGAAATATGTTCCTTGTAAATATACAAGGGATTTTTTTTTGTAAAACAATAAAAATATACACTTATGTTAAAAAAGATTTTCTTACTAACATGATTATTGCTACTCACTGTTTTCTAACATTTTCAGTAGTTAAAAATAAGGGCTGAACAAAACATTTTGTTTTTTAATTACATATGTGATCATTGCTTCTCTTCGTGTAACATCTTTATTTGCAAGTAGGGTTCTTCTTCTCCTATTTCTTTTTTTCTTGTAAAAACAACAAAATATCTATTATACGAATTATGATTTTATGAAATTTGTAAAATTTCAAAACATAGATATCCGAATGTTTCGTAATAATAAAGAAACAATCAGAATTGCGGAAGTGTATTTTCTCCATATACGTGTAAAACTCGTTTCATAATTTCTTAACTTTAGTTTATTATATTAAAATAACAGAAACTGTGTGTATATTTGAGATTCCGATTAGATTGCAGAATTATTTTAGTTAAACAATAAAATCCCAAAACATTAAAGATGAATATATCGCCAGTGATAAAAGAAATATTTATATTTAAGATTTGAATAAATAATAAAGTGAATTGATATTTAAAATTTTTATAATTCTATAAAGCAATAAGAAATAGAGAAAATAAAGCAATAAAGATAGAGAATAAGAAAAAAAGAAGCAGTCAACATTTCTCTTTGGAAGAAAGACAACTCATTATTCAAGAAACTCTATTTATAAGAGAACAACAAATGTTTTTTACTTTTTCATGTAAAAAACAAACTCAAGTAAATATTATAAATGAAAGGAAGTTTCGATAAATGTTTCATATTACTAATCGCCTCAATTCAGTTACTAGAGCTCTTACATTTCTGTAATGGAATATGATTCCTTTAACACAGATACGGATCTACAATGCGGCTGAACTGCTCTTTCCTAAAATTGCGATTTCGTAATAAACAACTGATTATCAAAGAAATTCGAGAGACACATAACGCCTAGTTGATCGTGGCATTCTTTGATTTCTTTCTTTACCGGTTTATCATCTAAATTGTATTATTCATAAAAATAACTCAGGGTTTAAGCTGCCATTACAAAACCGTGAATATTATGATTAATATGTATGAAAAGAATAAAAATTTTGATTAAAATGTATAGATCAAATGTTTCAATAAAAAAAGACTTCATTCAGTGAATAGAAAAGTAAAAGAATGAGTAGCAGAATATGACCTTCAAAATAATTTTGCTCGTAATGCCATTTGTAGTACATTTGAGACTATTTCTATGAATTCTATTGATCCCTATTTAATTCATTTTTAGGGTTCATTCGTTGCCCTGCTGTACTGTTTCTTAAATGGAGAGGTAAGTCCATAATATTATTTGACTTGACTAACTTAACGTGATTTCGAATGAGAGTCTTTAACCTTTTCAAACTGTCATTTATTTATTTATTTATTTCTGCTATAAGACTTACTGTCGAACGTTGAGTATGAAAAACAAAGGAGCATCCTCGCAAACTAGATTATGTAGTTATTTCAAATTTCCTAACACCCTTTTTTTATTAATTAATTGTTTTAATTTAAAGTGTACCTTAATCTAAGATTACTTAAATTTAAATTTGACTATTACTGTATATTTGGCATATTTAGAGGGAAGACCGCGGTGGCCTGGTGGCAAGGTCTCGACTTCGGAACCGGAGGGTTTCAGGTTCGAGACCTGATTCCACCGAAGAACCGTCGTGTAAGTGGGTCTGGGACACGTTAAACGTCCTGGCCAAACGTCCTCCCGCTGGTGTGGCATGGTGTGGAGAGGGGGGTGCCAGCTCAGGTGTCGTCCTCGTCATCTGACTTCGGTTCAAAATTACTAGGTCCGTCCCAAAATAGGCCCAGTGTTGCTTTTAAACGGAGCGTTAATATAACTAAACTAAACTAAACTTGGCATATTTAGATTATTTGGCACATTTTAGATGTAAAGAAAACTGTTGTAGAGTTTAAAAATTTGGATTGTAAAGAAATATGCATTTATAGGATATTTTTACTCAATGACACTTAAAAATACGCAGTTGTATAAACATTTTATTTATACTCTAGAAGGTTACCTTGCTTTAAAGCATATAAAATCTATAAGCAGTTTGCTTTTACTAAAAGTTAATCGTATTTTATAATGTTTAAATTACAATGTTTTATATACATTTAAATATACTTTGTTTAATTAAGTACCTATGAGTTAACAACTGAACCATCGACCCAGTTAGGATATCATCCATTTTAATTTTTTTACACATCAATCTGTGCATTTGATAAGAAACTCAGAACGTCGTGTCAACAGGTCGCTAATGCGATGGTTTTAAATCCTGATCGAAGAGACCCCCATTTCCCATTTTCTAAGATTTTTTGCTTTTGGTATTTCCTTTCCAAATACACATTTTAAAAATCTTTTTACGTCAATTTTTCTTTCCAGGTGCAGAGCGAGGTGCGTAAGATGCTGGAGAGATTTCGCGAGAAGGAGGGCGGACACAACCCGCAGAACTCTCTCCTCACTCAATCTCTGACGTACATCAGCAAAGCTCGCTCTTCGGTGCAGTCTCTTCACAATCTACCGAGTAAGTCCCACTCCTTGCTCCGTCAGACCACAAACGAGAAACGCCACACATCATTTCCGTCTCGAAATTCTCCTGCTGTTATTTTTATCTCTCAGAAATAATAACAGAAGATGTTTCTAAAATAATACGCTATTATTTCTATTTATTTTCTCTTTATCACTTCATTTCTTAATTTCATTATTGAGTTTTTTATTGCCTTTCTAATACACAGTGTGAGTTTTAATGAACCTAAATCTTTGAAATAAAAATCATCTATGATCATTTAAAAAATGTCAATGCTTTCAGATAATGAGAGAAGGGATAAAAGTAAATGTTTAATGTCGCATTCAATTTTTTTTCAAAATATTTCCCACACTTTGTTATTTTTCTGAAGACTATTTTCCCATCGTAGAAATGAGTGTTTTATTGTAGAAATTCGGCGCTTTTTCTATAGAAGTGTTTTACAGCATTCTAAAACCAATCATTCCAAAACCAATCTCCTAGAACACATGTTTCCGATGAGTGGTACACATACCTCTGGGGAATCAGTTCCGAAAGGTAAAGGTAACTTGGTAATGGCAGAAATCAGAAGACAAAAAAGATTAAAATTTAAGAGAAAAGGAATTCTAAAATTTTATTACCCTGAATACCAGTTTAAAGTGATAGTTGTGAACATCTGAAAAATGTTTTTCAAAATAAGAAAGGGTAGATTAAGATCTTGTAATCGATCGATAATTGGCTGTGATCAACCCCACCCACCATCCATCAAACTGTATAATTATGTATGAATCCTCCATGCCTTCGCAAAAGCTAACGCTTCTAAAGTTATTATTATTTTTTAAGGGTTTAAAAGGCTTAATGAATTAGAATTTATCAAGAAAAATCTCGAATCCTCCCTTCTTTTGATATTTTTATTCAAAATGCGATTAAAATCACAAAAGAATGATTGATTATCAGTTATTGCTAGCTTTCTTCATAAGTTAAAAATAAAAGAAGAAATAGTAACTTTCATTATAAGTTAAAATGAAACAATGAAAACAGCATAAAAGTAATTAAGTAATTTTTATGTTGTTTTCATTTATTCTGGCGCTAATGCTATTATAGAAAATGAAATAAAATACAAAATCAAAATAAACCTTACAAATAATATTCAATTAATTCGAATTCTTTGATTTTTAAGCCAATTAAAATTTTGCCGCTGTAGATAAACACTCTGTGTAAAGTGATGTTCGGTTTGGTACAACAATACGAATACTTAAAAATAGTTAAAAAAAAAAGACTAATTATTATGGTACGAAAATAAACAAATTTGTCAATAGATGCTCTAGATCAACGAATCATCAAATCAAAACTAGATCATCAAATTTTTATAAAAAAAGAAGAATTCGAATCTTCTTTTGTTAGACAGCCCTTTATTTTGGTTGCGCTAATGTGCTATCTCTGAAGGTTCTCAATTGGAAGGGATTATTCTTTCTACACCTTCTTATCATTAAAAGAAATTCGTATTAATATCTGCGACTATTTAACAAATATTTCAGATTTATAATTTTATTAAAGCGTACTCTATAAAATGTATCAAAATTACTTGAAAAACTGGTAATTTAGATACTATAATACTGAAAGTGTTCCTATAGACATGATATATTTAACCACTTGACCTACGAATATAATTAACCTTCTAATTAGATGCAGCATCCTATTCGAGACAATTATTACTATTTTAATTTCTATAATAATATAATAGGGATAAGAAAGAGGAGATATTGGACAAGTTATAAAATTGTGAATTTCGGAAGCAAATAATTAATTAGCATTATTACATTATGAATAAATTGTGAGCCTAATCCGCTTCAGTTACAGAAAGGAAAGATAACTGGAAGAATGGCGACATGTCTCTTGTCCCTCAAGGAACGCCCAACATCGCCGAGAAAGAAGACTGGGGTCAATCAGTTGGTCGCCAACAACACGCTGAAAGTCTCCTCTAAGCCATGGATTTGAAAATATCTCCAGGCCTAGCAAGGTATAGATCGCCTAATGAGCCAAGAAAACACATTTCAGTCTGTTTATCATAAGATGTTGCACATGAATGATTATCTATTGTAAAAGTTTTTGAAGTTGATGGATCTCAAAACTGACTTTGTGCAAATGCCATTCCAGAATTTGTATTTGATGTGTATATGGTGTGGACAATTATTGATACGCCATTATGTAACCTAAAGTATATCGTTGTATCCTTGCTGCATATACAAGTTAACGTGTCTATGTCTTTGTACTTTTAAATTATTATCTTGTGACCTTTGATGTGTATATATTGCATCTGGAAATCGAGCATGCAGTCGCGATTCATATTTCTACGAATATGATGACAACTGACTATTTAGTTGAATGGGAAAAAAAATTAATTTTTAAATATTTTGAAGTTGATAAATAATAAAATTAAGGCTTTTTTCAGATTAGTTTTGGCTATAAAAGATATTTTCAATAAAACATCTTTTATTGCGATTTAGTTTAATCCATCAAGATCTCTTTACGTAATGTTCCAAATATATGATATTTAATATATCGAATTTGTAGTATAATACTTTCATCAAAGGGGTTTATTCTAATACAAATATGACATGAACATAAAACTGCAATATTGTTGTATTTAATGTTGATCAGAAATATCTGTATCTATACATATACAAAAAATGTGCTGTGTTATTCTATATGTAGTAAAATCCCTGATAAATGTTTCCCTGTGCGATTTGGTATATTCTGCACTTTAGTACATAGATGCAGGAACCGGTGCTGCATTTTAGAAGATAATTTCGCATAAGTGAAATTATTTGGTAAGTGTGACTCCTTTATATGTGCATAGATCAAAATATAAGGCTGATTTATAATTAGCCTCTTGAAATTTAAATGTTAAGAAAGAGTTCTTAATTAGAAAAATAAAAATCTATTATTGTGGTAAAGCATATGCGTAGGTTACAACCATGGCGAACATCGACAACCAAACATCTGTTGCCAACATTCGTTTTCACAAGTTAACATAAGCTAAACGATTACAATTCTTTCATCGATACACAAAGTGAACCTTACATTCGGCCCCGCTCAATATAAAATTTAGACAGACAGAAGAAATTTTAAATTGAAGCGTAAAAATAAAAGAAACAAAGTTTTTGATGAAATCATAGTTCAAGTCTCTGGGGAACACAGACCAGTTAATATCTTTTTGATGATGGCTCAGTGGCTCTCATTCTCTTCGTCTGTGCTGTTTTCCTCGATGGTTGGTGAATTTCGTTTAAAGTAAGGGCGAAGATGTACGTGAACAACCTTGATAAATTTGTTCTGCTGTGTTGTAGACTTGATCTCGTAGCACACGGCCCCGACTGGACGTATAATCACAAATGGTCCTTTGAAAATAGGAGAAAGTTTGTGATCTCCTTTTTTCGGCCAGTCGTACAATACGAGATCTCCTGCCTTGAAGGAATGGGATCTGCGATGGAGATCAAATCGTTTCTTGTTCTCCAAATGTGTTTCATACACACTATTTGCTGCTTCGGCCCTGGCCAAAGTTAAAAGGTCTAGTTGGTCTTCACGTGGCGTGTCATCTATGAAGCTACCAATGTGAAGTTCCCGTGGAAGGCGTGGCTCATATCCATGAAGTAAATAAAATGGCGATTTCTTAGTAGAATTTTGTTTTGTGGTGTTAATTGCGAGTAAGGCATTTGGAAGTAATTCGTCCCATTTATTCTGGTTTTTGTCAATCATTTTTTTTCAAAGAGGACACAATGATGCCGTTGGCTCGTTCAACGATACTATTAGCTTGTGGTGAATAAGGTGGTGTCGTTGATTGTGTGATTCCATGTTTTTGAAGAAACCGCTGAGTGTGACGTGCGGTAAATGCTGTTCCTCCATCTGATAAATACATATTTGGCGGTCCATATCTAAGTATTATATTATGATACAGAGCATCAGTCACTGTATGAGCGGCAAGAGATGCAGAAGGTGTTGCAATTACATAGCGAGTGGCGTGGTCAATTTGGACAAGCATATTTGTATTTCCATTTCTTGTTTCTGGCAAACAGATTATGTGGTCAGCAGATACAATTTCCCAAGGTGTGGATGGAATCGGCAATTGCTGCAAAAGACCATAGGCATTAGCAGTACGTCGGTTGACAATTTGGCATTTATGACAGCTTCGAACATATGCTTTACAGTCCTTGCGCATATTTGGCCACCAATAACGTAATTGCAAATTGTGAAGAGTTTTTTTTGCGTCCATATGTCCAACATCATCGTGACAAGCGATCAGAGTTTTCTCTCTCATTGCCTTAGGAATCACTACTACAGATTTCGAATTATTATCTTTAACTCGCACAAGAGTGTTGTTATCGATATTATAATTGCATATGATTGACATTGTCCTTTTGTTTGGATTTTTTTCTCTGAGTAAGAGAAAAATATACTGACAAAAGTCATCTCTTTTCTGTTTCACACAAATGTCTGATTCATAACTTGCAGTAACTGTTAAACAAACAGGTGGTGTTGGGAAACGTGAAAGGTGATCAGCGATGACATTTTGCTTTCCGGGTCGGTGCTCAGTTGTGAAATCAAATTGAGCCAAATCCACTAAATATCGTGCAAATTTTCGATTAATTGCAGATTTTGCAACTACATAAGCGGTTGTATAGTTGTCTGTGATGAGTTGAAACTTGTGACCTAGCAGATAGAGTCGAAATTTTTCAGTTAGGGCCCAATGTACAGCAGTACATTCCAGTTCGTTACTGTGGTAGCGTGTTTCAGCATCTTTTAAGGTACGTGAAGCATATTCAATGACACGACGCTTTCCATTCTGTTCTTGAGATAAAACTGCTCCTAGTCCAGAATAAGATGCATCAGTTTCTACAAAGGTTTGTAATCCTTGTTTGAAATACGAAAGAATTGGAGCAGTAGTAATTGCAGTTTTTAAAGATTCAAATGTATGCTGTTGGTCTTCTGTTAAAACTATGGGAGCATTGTTGGTCTTCTTTTCTAAACCTTTTAAAACGCTTGTTAAAGGTTTAGCAATAACAGCATAGTTACGAATATACTTTCGAAACTGATTAGCAAATCCAAGGAAACTACGAACTTCATGAATTGATTTGAGAGTTAGGTAACGTTCAATTGCTGCTATGCGTTCAGGATCAGGACGAACACCATCTTGAGAAATAATTCGACCAAAACGAGTGATTTCTGATACTGCAAATTGCGTTTTTTCTCGTGTCAGCTTGAAGCCAGCTTTTTGAGTTGCTTCAAAGATTTTATATATCACTTTGAGATGATAATTGAAGTCATCATGAGAAGTTGATATATCATCAATGTATGTGTTGACATTGTGGGGTGCCAGATGACTGTAGGCTAATTTAATCGCTCTTGTCATTGTAGATGGGCCATTTGTGACACCAAAAGGCATTCGAAGAAATTCATAATGTCCGTCAGGAGTGACAAATCCAGTTTTGTAGGTGTCAATGTCTCTTATGGGAATGCAGTGAAATGCAGATTTTACATCCATTTTAGAATTGTAGCTCTTTCCTGCCATGCGTTGAATAACGTCTTCCATTTGGTCGATTGGATGCGGATCAATATTTGTGATAGGATTAATAGTGCGAGAGAAATCTACCACAACTCGCCTAGGAGTACTTTCATGAAAGGGCTGCTCCACAATGAAAGCTGGTGCTGCGTACGGTGAGTTGGAATGACGGCAAATTCCTTGTTTTAACCATTTTTCAATTTGCGTTTTTAAAAACTGGCGATCAGGCTCTGAAAGTCTATAAGGTCTACATCTAATAGGCTTTTCATGTTGCAATTCGATTTTGAATTCCACATATGGACATAGTCCAATGTTATCATCATTCGAATAAAAAACATCAGTAAATTTTCCAATTACTGCATCAAGTTGAGCTTGTTGAGTTGTAGAGAGTCCTGCGGATTTAGGGATAAGGTTTGTTTCGGATGAAATTATATTGGGTGTTGCTTCTGGCAAAGTAACATCATCTAATGATGGTAGTGAGGGTGGATGAAGAGCGACACAGTTGATGCTGGGTTTCGAAGCATGAATACATTCGTACAAATGAAATGAAGTTGGAGTAGAAATACATAATGAGCCATTAGGGTCGTAAGTGCATCTAGCTTGAACTTGTTGTTGCCAATCGAATCCTAAAATAAGCTTAAATGGAAGCTGGGTGCACACTCCAATTTTAGGCATCATATGTTCCAAATTACCAACAATTATGTTTAACGAAATCCAACCTATTGGCTTTATTTCATGGTCAACAACTTGGAACTGTCCATCAGTCCACGGGTTAATAACAATATCATTTGGAACACAAGATTGTTGAATGACTGTGATATCTGCACATGGATCACAGAGGGCTTGAATTTCTGTATCATTGTTGATAATAACAGGTATTAAGGCACGTCTGTTAGTTTCAGTTCTAATACAATTTATGGAATTATTATTTGCACTATTTGCGGTTGTAGATCTTCCGGATGTCGAGTTGCGATTGTTGTTGTTGCGGCGGGAATTTGAAGAGTTCAAACTTATAGTTTTGACTACTGTGTTATTATCAGAACTAGTTGAACTGCTAGAAGATGGGATTTGGACATTAGTTTGACTGTTGGTATATTGATTTTGTCGTGACGTGTTTCTTGGTTGAGCTATGGTTGAACCACGTGGAGGAGGTGGTAAACTGCACATAAAAGATGCATGGCCTTTGTTTCCACATCTCCAACAAGTAATATCACGAACATCGTCAGTTACTGGATTGTATTTACGACGTTGTTCATCATGTGTATAAGAAGATCGAATTTGAGATTTCGGAGAATGTTTCTTATGCTCTTGTTTTGCACTGCGAATAGCATCAAGTGCAGTTGCCCTGTCAATTAATTCTTCAACAGTATTCGTATTTTGAGTAGCTAATGCAATTTGCCATTTTTCCTCGGTAATATCACCTATGATCATAGAAATACGGTCAGGTTGGGGAATGGTGAAGGGAGCTTTTTCCAAAAGAGCGTCTTTTGAATAAATATAATCTACTAAACTTTCATTATGCCTCAACTTTCGTTCATTTTGGTGAGCCAAAAATTCTTGCATTGTAATACGCCTTTTAAATCTTGAGGCGAGAGCATTTTTCCAAGTAATCCAATCATTAAAATTTTTTCCTGTTGTTAATTGCCAATTTTTTGCAGATCCTGAGAGACGAGAAATAGCATTAGTTAATTTTAATTCGTCGGACCAGTTAGCTAAAGTTGAAATTCTTTCAACTTCCTTTAACCATTCAAGTGCATTTTCAATTATATCACCTTTAAATATTTGAATTGAATTTGCAGTGTCATTTGTAGATGTGATTTGAATCACATTTGGATTTACTTGTCTTTCTAAAAATTGTTTTTGCGTTTCCATTAATGTAGAAAGAATAGCTGCGATATTCGGATCTATTTGAGAAGGCGGAGGCATAGGAAGTGGTGATTGTGTAGAAGAATTACTTAAAAGTTCTACTTGTTTTCGCAGAAATTCAATCTCTGTCAATAAATGTGCATTATCAGAAATTGCCTCCTCAACGTTATTAAGATTCTGCGCTCGAAGAACATTTAATTCTTCCAAAGTTCCTTCACTATTTCTTTTAGTATTATCCTCTACAATACGCAAAATTAGTTCATTCTTATTTCCAGTTAGCGAAAGATTTCTGAAACGTAATTCTTTTTTCAGTTGAACTATCGTTAAAGTTTGTAGCGGTTGCGAGTCTAAAGAATTAAAAATGTCATCTTTTGTTGACATTTTTTTTTTTTTATTTCTGTTCACTGTTCTTGACGAACGAAATAAATTAGCGAAGATTGCTTGGCGACGTTCTTGTTTAAAAAGCGAAGATTGCTTGGCGACGTTCTTGTTTAAAAAGCAAGCAATAAATTTTGCAAACAGAATAATTTTTTTGAAGGTAATGCGAAATCAATATTCAACATTCGTTAGAATACTCGCACTGATTTGTACAAAGTTTTATCACAAGTAAAACGTAAGTATATAAAGTATCTCATAAACTTCACTTACTATGCGTGGGCGATTTTTGGAATACGTTCAGGCAGAAACAATCTTGGCGAGATTATCATTCCTTGGCGAGGATTCTGAAAGTTCCAAAGAAGGCTTAAAGAGTGCGATGTTTTTTTTATAAAATATTATTTGAAATTCCTTTTGCAAGTCCATTAGATTCCGGCTGCGCCATATAAGGCTGATTTATAATTAGCCTCTTGAAATTTAAATGTTAAGAAAGAGTTCTTAATTAGAAAAATAAAAATCTATTATTGTGGTAAAGCATATGCGTAGGTTACAACCATGGCGAACATCGACAACCAAACATCTGTTGCCAACATTCGTTTTCACAAGTTAACATAAGCTAAACGATTACAATTCTTTCATCGATACACAAAGTGAACCTTACAAAAAATAAAATATTAGATAAACTGTTAAAGAGTTTTGAGTTAAGATTTAGATATTTTTTTTTATTTATTTATCAGTAAAAAAAATTGTTTTCATTTAATACATGAACAATGGAAAAAAATATGTTTCTATATGTCTTTATTTAGACTTGTAGATTTTTTTTGTAGACTTGTAGACGAATTGTTATATTTTTGATGATTTAATTTTGTAATCGATTTCGGATTCACTGCCTGCTGAGTTTTGAAATTTAGAAGACTTGTGTATTCTTGCTGAGAATGCATCATTTTAATATTTTCAGAAATCGGTTCTCAGTGAATCGAATAATTGAATTAAATTTTGATTGTGTATTCATGGCGTTACTTTGTAGTGAATTCGGTAAAACATGAAATTTTGACATTTTCTATTATTTAAAATAGTGAATAATAAATTAAAGATTTAAATTCGGAAAGTAATTAAAAAAATCTTTTAAAAACTGTTTTTATTAAATTTTTTTCAATTGTTTTAACTAGCATTTATAAAAGGATTCCTCTATCTTTCAACCTGATTTTCTTCTCATTATCTATCGGGCTACATTTCATGATCAATGGAAAATGATCCATATTATTATTAAAATATTGGCTGCAGCATGAATCACCTGTGATTCACGCCTGCTAACCAATTTGATGAACCTCCTCTATTACAATTAAGGGACGGTAAAAAAAGAGTAATCTAATTTGATAGATAATCCAGATCACAAGCTTAAATCAGGGTAGAAAACGTGTTAATTGCAGGTTTATACAAAGCCTGAATTATAATTATTGATTTGAAAAATTTATTAAATTTATATTAAAATGATTTTTATGTTATCTCTAAAGTCATGAGCATATTTAATACAAATAATTCCATAAAAATAAAATAATTTATTTCATAATTATTATATTGATAGCCGCAGGATTCATGCAGGCTTCACGTATACTAACCCATGAGATTACCCTTCTAAATGACAATTAAGGGGTAGTAAAAAAAGATAAACCCAATTTGATAGATAATCTAATCAAAAGTATAAATCAGGGTAGCAAATGTGTTAATTGTAGGTTTATACAAAACCTAAATTATAATAATTCATTAGAAAAATTTATTAAATTAATTTATATAATTTTTTTTGTATTATATCTAAAGCCATGATCGAAAGCAGTGCGTTAAAATTAAAATTCAACTGCTTTAATTATCATAAAAATCTACTGTATAATAATAGTAAGCAGTTAAATTATACTATAATAATTTTACATTCTTTTATCTAAAAATTTCTTTCTTTTTTTTAAAAAAAATATGTATTAAATTGTAGCAAAGGGAGGAAAGTGATCGCCAAACTCCTTGCAGTTTGTAATGCCTGAATGTTCAAATTATATTTCGACAATTTGGCTCCAAATTCCAAAAAATGGGAATCACTTGTGATTATTTCTAAATTGAAGTTCATAGTTCTAATTAAATAGTGCTTATTTATTAAAAAAAGTAATTCAGTGTACTGTAAATAAAGTTTACAAATTTTGTATTTTCATGTTTGTATGTGTCAATTGAAGTACGTGTCATTTAAAGGACATTTACCCGTTCGAATGTAATATACACTGTGGTATCTCGTCATTTGATTATTCAAAGGAAACTGGTCTTTTAACCAACTGCAGTGGACTCTCTTATAGAGTGCTAAGCAATAGGAAATCGCGTTATATGGACATACATTATCGGACGAAATTATCCTAATTCATGCATTTCTCTCGCTGGTAACTGCACATATAGCTAGCAAGATACCGCTTTTTAAAAATACTCTCAACGAAATAACAGATAAGTGTATACATTTGCTTTTCTAAACAAAAATCCCTAATAATACTAAATCTGTTTTATTTATATTATGAGAATTTTATTACTTCAAATGCAAATGTGTCATCCATTTTTTTAGTAGTGTTATACGAATTCAAATTATAAGAGAGTCACGACTATTAAATGTATATTAGTATTGAAGAAATGACCGGTGCAACGGTGAAAATCCACACATATATATATGCATAATATTAGTTGTTTGTTGTTAAGTGAACTAGTTCACATTCAATGTATTTTCGATGTACTTCTTGCGCTTTGAATAAAATAAAATATATATCTCATGTAAATGACAAAACTTTGGCACTTAATGACAAATGCGTTGTTTCACACTTGTATATGTGAGCATATCTCTGTCAACTGTAATCACTTCTATGTTGAATATCTGTCCATTTTGTAAGACAGCCAATAAAAACATTCGAGTGTTATAAAGACGCATGTTTCATTCCCCATGAAACTTAAGAAGGATAAACATATTAGCTACTTCGAACAACGTGTGCTACGCTTTGACAAATTAACTGATGTTTGTTTTCTGTTCCGTACAATGGATACGCCCATCCCTAAATACATCTCCTATTATTTCTTGCATATTTAACATTCAGTTCAGTAGTTTGCTTAAAAAATACATTTATCTTGAAAATATAAGTTTGCCGAGGACAATAAATATCTACGGCACGCCTTATGCTCAACTTAGAAACTATGTTTTATTCATGCAACAATTTTGCAACATATTCCCTCAAATTCGAAAAAGGTAATATAAATTATTGCTTATGATGAGACTGAAGCAACATAATGATAAGTTTACAATTTTACACGCATTTTCGTCGTTCACACACGAGCTATGAAAACATCCTTCTTGTATTATATCATTGCTGTTTTCTAAGCTCCTGGTAATATTATTTGTGTGAATGTAAAAGTAGATAGAAAATACATTGTATTGCACATGCACTGATTTCCCCATCGATGGTCGGTTTCTTCAATGGGGCCCCTATCACTTATAAATAATGATGAAAATACTTTAGCAAAGAATATCCATATGCCATATTATTAATTCTACTATCATTATATTTTTTTCATAATCTATATAATTAGTCATCAGCCTTTGTTTATATTGGAAGTAACAGGGTAAATTTTTTTTAACCTATATTTTAGAAAGTCTGTTTGGACGTTTCCGAAATAAATGAAACAAGCTATTGAATAAGCTGTGAAAAAGTAATAAGTATCAAGAATTAACATCGTTTAAATATCGAAGCTACAAAACATGCGTAAATTCCTATCATTTAAGTCAAATAATCCTATTTATTTTATATTCATGGTATATTCAATACTCAAATTAGTAGCTGCAACATCTAAGGGCTCACAAAACGAGTTTTTGTTCTTTCTGCTATATTAATATTGATAGGAGGCAATGATTTTCCCCTTTAGTTTGACAACTATAACGACACCCTTTAAATATATAAAGTAATTAGATATTTAATTATATTAATTATATAACGCAGAAAATTGTTATATTGAGGTCTGCAAAGTTTTCCATGACAATAAAAACATTCGATGAATTAATTTTTACGGTTACTCTGGAAAGCGATTAAAATATTCAAAAATAAGTAAATTGTGACATTATAAATACATCGATCACGTAATCGATATGAATTATCAATTACGCGTCTATTCGATATCCGAAATTGTCGGTGACTAAAATCTTTGTACTGTATAGTTAAATGGAATTAGAATATTTAATGGTTTCCGGAATAATTATGAATGACCTTACTGTGTGCCAATTATTTTCACTATATATAGTTTGCATTCATTCATAAAAATCTCATATCTGATGTGCTTTTTGAAAAAAAGAATCTTTTCTGTAAATTCCTTTACTTTATGTAAATGACAAAAAAGATGAAAATGATTCGATGTATACTTGTATATTGTGTGTGCAATAAATATGTCTTTTTTATTAAAATGTCACTGAATTCTTTTTAGAATGAAAGTAGACTCTGACAAATTTAGCTGTTCCACATTTCTGCGCAGTGGTATTTGTAATCGACTTATATCACTTCACAAATTTTCAGAAGTATTATAAAGTTTATCATAATATCAAGACAATGAAGACTTACAATACAGTTCATGATGATAAATATTAATCATCCAATCCTTCAAAAAGGTCATTTATATTAATTTATATTAATGTCTAAAGATTAATTTTAACGTGCTTTATCTGAATTGGAAGTGACGCGATTCCATTAAATATGCTTGGAATTTTATAATTGTAAATAATAAATTAAATTTATATATTTTTATAATTATATTATTTTTTATGATTGTAAATCTATATAACAAGAAAGGAACAAAATAAGAAACCATAAAGTAGGACATAATTAAAATAAAGGGAAAGAGAGTGCACATATGTATTCAAGTACAGAGCCTTTAAAATGTGAATTTCCGTAAAAAGGAATGAGAACGTACTGTTTATTCTTGGAATTAGGAAACCTTCTGCGATTTCGCGCATGTGTCAAGAGATATTTATTTCGCCAAGAAAGAGTTGAAAGGAAATATGTGTAGCGAATTTTTATGAGAGAAGATAGAACCTGGGTTTGCAGCCGAGTAACAAGACCACAAGACAAAAGTAATACTCATGTCTCGTCGCTGTTATCTGACTTATAAGGTTCAGCACATATGAAAGGAGGATATGTTTATATTTGACAATAGAGTGAAAGATCTTTCACAGAATTAACCATTCATGATGTACACGTGTCTATTCTGTCGAACATACACACGTGTGAGATCAAACTGATCTCATTTCTCCAGTAAAGACATTGCGCCATTTTTTCTAATCTGATCTTCTTTTTACAACGTCCTAAAGAAGGATGTAACAAGTGTAAAGTTTTATAAATTATTCATACATTCTCTGGGTTACTCTTGTTCTCTGAATTTCTGCTGCTCATGTTTACACTGTCATAACCTTAACATTAAAAGAATCTACAGTTATCTACTGTTTTTTACTTTGCACTAAAAATGAGTGATATTAGCTTAATTTTTCTCGTACTATTCTTTTTAATTATATACACTGTCTTTTCATGTTTTCTGTTTTGCATTTTCATCCAAATTTTTAATTTGTGTCTGGTGCAAGATTCATAAAACCTTTTGTGCAAACACATAAATTGATTGAAATTAAATAATGATACAAAAATATTGCCCTCAGTAGAAGAACAAAGTAAAAATTCCGGCATAGAAGCATTAAAAATATCAATAAATATATACAGGTCATAGTAAAGCTTTAAAAAATTTATTTTTTACGATTCAGAAGAGGCAACAGATATTTTTTTCTTATAATCATGATAAAACTATTATAAGCTAAAAATTTTAGAAAAAAAATTTGAGCTTATTTGATACTTTTTAAAAATGTATAAACGTTAGTACACGATAAAGTCGAAAAATGCTTGAACAACGAGTTTTATTAATCCATTGCCAGCGTATTGGTGAGTACACAATAATTCCTGCATGTATATTTTTGCAATTATAAGTATTTATGAGCAGTTTATGTTTACAATCACGTATAGCTCTTAGTAAACACGTAAAATCCAAAAAAATTTTTAAAAAATGAACCAAAAACTGTAAATCAGATGCATGTTTTTTCACATATTTACTTGGAATATAGTAGCTGGCTTTTCTGACTCAGAAACAGCTAGAAATAATCTCAAGAAGATTCCATCAATTTTCTCTTCATAAAGATACGAATCGACCTCAAAACATATGACTGCAGATTATAACTATCCTCAAAAGGTTCAAACTGCTCTCTTCAAATTCCTTATCATATAGGTTAAAAAAGTGCTGGAGTAGTCTTTCTAACTCTTCCATTGTGCCAGATGGGCGTTAATGACCCTTCCTTTCATCTGTAACTTTGAAAGAAATTTTGTTGCCACTGATTAGAGCCGGTGAATCAAATTATTGTAATCATATCAAAATATGGCAACATGAAAAACATTACTATCAGTAAAGTTACTTCGCTGGCATTCGTTTTACTTTCTCGAAGCTCAATACTTTTACCTACTGTCATTTATATTTTTCAATGAATCACTTTGAAGATAGGCTCAAAATTTGCCTATAAAATATTTATTTTAGGACAAAAACTATTCCTCACAAGTAGTGATCCTGTGAATTTGAACTTTTTAAAGTTTGAGTGAATAATATCTTCCATTTTTAAATGTCAGGTATGTTAATTCCTGGATCATTTTTTTTTAAAATTTTTGCTTGACATTGTTCTTCTGCGTACAAGCGTTTTAAAATATCTATTGAAGTTGAAATCAATGAAAATAGATTTTGTTGCAATTAGTATATCTTTTTCGAAAATGCGTTCTGAATTGTAGTTTTCAAAATTCAAATCCTTCTATATTACAGCATTTATTATCTTGGAGAATTCTATTTTTTACAGTGGGGTATCTCTTTTGTATTATGATATTTTGGAAATCTAATTGTAACAAATTTTATTTTAGTAAATAGTATTTTCGCATCTCTTCTGCATGTTATAATACCTAATCATAAAATAATATGCATACTAAGAAAAAATAAAATTTCACTCTACGTTCCTGTGGCATTAAAATATTAATTTAGTAGCTGTTAAATTTTTGTAATATGATAGGTTTTCCCGACGGTTTTCACAAAAAAAAAGAAGTTCCGACGGTAAACAGTTGATGTCAAGTGAAAAATAAATTAACTGAATTAAATTTTTTTTTTTTTTTTTTTACATTCAAACTTGTCTCATAAAAAAATAAAATACAAATGTTGGCAAATTAATTCGTAATATAAAAGCTAAAAACATTTAATATACAAATTCCGTTGTTCAGAAATAAATTCCTGTACAGCTTTTAATGAATATGAAGAAATTAAATAATCATGTGGATGTTTTAAAAAAGTACAGCATTAGTTAGTTATATCAAACAAATTTTGAAGAAATGAACTAAAATTGCTGATAAGATCAATCAAAACTTCTATTCTCGAGGCTAGTGTAGCATGAGACATTTTAGATCCAAGTAAATAATTCGAGAATATGTCAAACCATTTTCAGAGGTTGCTAGACACTTCTATAAAATATCGAGATTTAGAACCCCTATGTCTTCTAACATTATTCGCTAATAGTTGTACCAGTAAAAAATGTTGTTACCATACGTGCTAAACTGATAATACTAAAACTGTTTGGAATTATGATTCTACACAGATATCATATATCAAAGTAAGTCATCAAATAGGAAGAAAATTGACGATTGTAATGAATTCAACTGTGTTTTTGTTTAAAACTGTATCTATAAATTCAAATTTTTTCTTTCTCCTATACGGACTATAATTGTAATCCTTACAAATTTCAACCTCACCGATTGCGAAAAACACATTTTTGGCATTATATCTTTGACAGAGATAACTTAAAAACGCATTCAGCTAGACAGATGAAATTTGGTACATAGTATTTACAGCAAATTCGTAGATTCCTTTCAAATGAACAAAATTCTTTCAGGCGAAGTCCGTCTGTCATGCCGTTGGAATACAAGAGAATACGATAATTACAAAATGAAGAGATCTAGCTGGATAAAATGTATTGTATAGATTTAATATCTATAATGCAGACACCTATATTTTGAGCCAAATCCAAATAGTACTTGTCCGTCTGTCGGTCTGTATTTTCAGAAACTTGCAAACCCGAACTCAAAATAGCATTATCTTAAATACATAAAATGTAGTAAGAAATTTTTTAATTACAAATTTAATTTTGTAACAAATTCTTGTTTCAATCGGTTGAAGAAAACGCGTGTAAAACAACAAAATTCTATTTTTAGATATTATTAGCTGCATGCCGGGGATTAATCGCTAAATAACTCGCCTACGATCGTATGAGAGATTAAATAAAAATGCTGAATTCATGTACTGCGTCTGATTCTTTTATGTCAGTTTTTTTTTAATGAAAATCTACCAAAATGTGTCACAGAACTTTCGCTTCGTATGATGCAAGATCTTCAGCCACCCAGACCTGCAGGACTGGTGACTTTACTATCAGGTTTCAATTTGCTGCAGCTATTTTCCTTGACACTTGGAATTTATTATTTTCAAAATCAATACTGTTGATAGAATGTTTGAAGATTTGAACTGCTTATCTGTATCTAAAATGGAAGGGTAATGGATCAACCGACGTCTCTTAAGATGAAAATTTCAATTTGAAATGATCCGTCAATTGGTTTAGCAACTCTCATTATAATGGAATGATATTTTAATATAGCTAAACATACGTTCAAGTTTAGACTAATAACGCATTGATGAAGTTATTTCATACTCACTTAATATGTTCGTTACCAATAATTTCGCCTATGATTCACAAAATTCTAATTAGACGACTCCTTTTCTACCGTAACAGAGGAGTCATCGAATTAGAATTCAGGTATATATAAGCACAAGTACAAAAATATCAACCCCAATTTAATGGCCAACGTTTAATCCCGAAAACGCTTTTCTGTTTTCAGTAAACAGACTACTCATGAAATTAAAGCATTCTAAGTCATCCATAATAAAATAAAGCATTTTACGCTTTTTTAGGGGTCTATTGGTCAGTTCTATACTTGCAATGACAAAATGGCAAGCACAATCATATTGCGATTTCCACAAATTGAATAAGTTACAATTCCGAGTAACTTCGCCTACCTAATTTTTCAAAATTTTGCTACGGATTTAAATGGGAAAACCATTTTTTTCTATACTGGATTTAGTCAAATAATGGTTAATAAATCGGATGTTACTGCAATTATCTGATTTTTAAAAAAAATTCAGTCGGATGGTGTTGAACCATTACTTTACCTTGTTAAATGAAATCATTTGCATCCTGGTCATAATGTACTTTACAAATATATCTCATTCTATGATATGTTCATAAAACTTTGATAAAAATAACTGCATTATTAGAATAATTATTTCTAATGAGATTGTAAATGAGCATTCTGCAAGAAAATGTCGAATTAAAATTCGTTAAAAATAACTTTGAAAAAACTCAAATTGGATCTATATCTCAAAATATAGACTAAGAATTGTAGCATTTTTTGGATGACATTTTGTTGGTTTTTAAATTACTATGTTGATTTGACATTCTCTTCACTTCTAAAGGTTTTTTACATGCATTTGGAAGACTTGAGACAGGTTTTTCCTCATTGTTTTAAATTTTCGAAAACGTATTTTTTTTATCTTTCTTTGAATTTGTATAGAAAGTATCACCACTGGGAGTGAAAAAAAATTAAAATTGTTTCTAAATATCCATGATCTAAAATGGTTAAATTTAAATTGTTTTCTAGTTATGATTAATTTTTCTGATCCCTTAAAGAATCTGTGCTAAGTCAGACCCAGTTGCTTATTTTAATTAAAAGAAATAAGAAATGTAACATTTTTCTTCGTTAGCAGTATACTTGATTCAAAATATACTTGCTGGAAGCAATATACTTGATTCAAAGTTTATAAGAACAAGTTGGATGAGACGGCTTTGCTTACTCTTGAAAAATGATGTGGTTTTCTCTCATGATTGATATACCTGATTTTGCTTTTGGTGCTGTTTTCAACGAGCATAGATAAGGCAGAAAAAGTTCGCATTCTTTTTTTACCATCTTTATAGGTTGGTATTCTTTCAGTAACTGCCTTATACAAAAAATTTGTTAGGCACAGAATGGAATGCCAAAATCTGCAGAGTAGATCTTGCGAAATATTAACACGCGATATTTACGTATCGAGTCACGTATTTTGATTTCTGGATAATTTTGTGTCATAGATTTGTATTAGTTTTTGCAAAGGTCTATTTTTATCCTTATTTATTGTAAATTTCTAGAAAATATTTCGAATTTCAGCTAATCGGGAGGATAATTGGTGTGCAATTGCTTAAAGAGCTTAGAACTTGAGATTTCTTGCTTCTAACGTACTGTTTCTAGGCATACATTCTCCCTATATCTAATGGATTTATATAAAACAAATCTAAAATCTCTACAGGCTAATTAATGGAGCTGTAAAAAATTATTAGAAATGTCTTGAGGGCGACTCACTGTGTCAAGGAAAAGTCCATTTAGACATACAAGAACAAAAGAAGAAAACAAAGAAAAAAAGAAGGAAGATAAAAGAAATCAGGAAATAGGCTCCAAATAGAAAGTTTAATTTAGTGCAAAAGTAGACTTCACAACGTTTGACTTCTTTCGGAAATAGATGCTCATTTTTTCCAAAACAATTACCTTGCAAAAATTGTCTTTGCATAATAGTAAAATTCAAAACGTTACCTTTTTAATGATAAGTTTTATTTCTTAGTTTCGATTCTTTTCATTCATGTTAATATTTTCTATAGACTTCCTAAAATTTTTTATATTTCTACGATGAAATTCAAATTCATTCATTAATAAATTCGTCACGCGCTTCTGCCAATCATTAATTACGTAGATTTTCACTTCCGCTTTCATTTCGTAATATGTACACTTTTTAATTTTTAGTAAATCGATTCAACTGAATTCAGGTTTTTTTTGTTGTATGTAACAAGGCGAAATATGTTTTTTAAATCTCTGATAATATGGAGTGAAGACACGGATAATACTTTAAGAAACTGCTATATTTGCTTCCTGACATGAATTGAACAAATTTTTTTCCTACCGTCATTAGAATTTCTCGCCCAGATGATATTCTGCATTTTTCAGGCGATTCCAACGCTTTAGAGGAATAACCAGTTAACTGTTCTAGACAATTATACTTGTCATGGCAAAAGTACATTTTGTGTTATAACGAGTTTATTCGTCAGGAGTAATAAGCAGTGACAATTTTCTATTTGAGTTACAATTTTAGTAAAAACTCACCTATTCGTAAATTTCAAGGTGTTTAAAATACTTTGAGGCCAAGTCGAAACCAAAGGAACAATTGAAAGATTATTAATAAATATTAAAAAAAACCCGCTTATAATATAAATTATTTCCTTATACGTTTTGCTTTACTCAATATCCTTCTCTAACAGTAAATTAAAATAATAAATTATTATTTTATGCTTCTTTTCTTTCATATACAAAAAATGTATGTTAGTTTAACCCTTTCTAGGTCTCTGGGAAGTATACTTCCCACCAAATGTATCAATCTTTGTATGGAATTATGTAGGTTGGCATAAGTTCTGACACATTTTTTTAGTAAGTCAGAAACTTAGATGCTTCAGTTCTTTATCTCAGACAAAATGTGTCTTGATTTGTTACTTAATTATTAATTAACCAAATTAAATGTATCTAATAAGCTAAATGAATCCCTTGTCTTATTCTAATTTCAAGCCTAAAAATATTTTAAGATAATATTACTAAAAAAATGGCCCTTTAAAGGGTTAAATAAATAAATTTGATTATTGAAATAAAAGTTATTTCATCACAATATAATTTCATATTACACATACTCTATGCTTGACGAGTGTACCCGTCATTGTTAAATTTTTGCGACACAATTCAAATAAGCATTTTTCGAAGATGTAGTAACAATTAATTGGTTCATTTCTCTTGTATTGCTGGGATTAACTTAAATAATGGCAATGAAAATAAAATGCGAAACTAGGACTTAGAAACAATCTTTGGTCATCAACGGATTCCTTCATTGTTGTGGTAAAATTGACTAAGATGCTATCCACAGATACAACGAAAACAAAATTCGAAATATAAAACGGATGTTTCACTATCCAGTCGCAATGAAACATCTTGCATCATTATTTAAAATAAAATCACTTTAAAATACTTCCGTCTCATCTAAATCAAACGAGACGGTTGTTTTAATCTTGTCTCTGTGCCTACTTCAACTGTGAAAGTAAATAAAATGCCATCTTAATTGCTTTAAATATCTTCATTTCAAATCAGTGGGGAGGGTTTGGGATCGGAAGCAAACAGAAGTTTCATCCGAGGTATCATCTTCTCTGGAATTCCAATTAGAACACGAAAGAAGTTGCAAAATGTTTTTCAACTTGTTTTTTAGAGCGCTGTTGTTGATTGAAAGTTGACGAGGCGGATCCGTGTTATAATTCTTGCACCCTCCTCAGCTGTTACTTCTTGGGAATAAAAAAGGGCGCTCATTAATCTAGATAAGATGGATTTTCTCTTCTGAGGCAGGGGGAGGCTTCGGGATCTCACTATTTTTAGATTTATTCGTTTATTACAAATTTCGAGGAATTCTCTAGTGCGGAAAGGCTCGATTTAGATAACGGGGCTTATGGATTTATTCTGATATTTTCATTGGTGAATGGATTTTCTGGGAATGGTGATGTTTTTTGAAAGAATGGATTTGGTCATTTTAATAGAAAAGTGTTTAAATAAATAAAAAAAACACTTATAATATCTGACTAAAAAAGTATCTTCGTATTTGTTTTTCAGTTGAACTCTGCATTTTTTTAACGAAAGAAATAAAATGCATTTTATACAGAAATGTGTTGAATAAAGTTGCGAAAGTAGTAGACAGGATTTAATTTAAAACTAAATAAAAAAAACCGGTATCCAAAAAGGAAATAAGCCAACGAATGGACTATATGTATTTTTCTAGCTAATTATTAGCCTATGAATACGCTAAACTTATGAATATCGCATATCTGAAATAATATGATTAAAAAAAAAGAACATCGCTGGTAGATTTCAAACATTTTTCTAGAAATACTAATTATCTTGCGTTTTAACCAGAGCAATCCCACACACATATTAACAATTCATTAGAAATCATAATAATAACCAAGGAAATCAGAATTTGTTTTCATTAAAAAAAAATAAGTCCTGAGTTATTTAGATTAGTTTGGTATTGCAGAACTCAATTCCAATAAGAATTGTTTTTCATCTTGTTTCAAAAATAAATATCAAATACTGTTCGCTCTCGGATTCTGAAATCCTGGACGATTTAGCTCATGACGAATTTATTTCGTCAAAAAAGGGACGAGAGGAAAGATGAAAGGAGGGGATGTTTAGATTTAGCAGTAGGGAGAATTCGGATTATTCGAGGAATTAGGAAGTGTAAAAACTGCTTATCGTTTTGCGCATCCCTCCCCCCCTTTAACACAAACACAAGCGTCGAAAAATGCTAATCTAGGAATCTTGAAGCAATTGGCCACAATACAAATGTGTATTACACTTTGTATTGTGGCTTTATCACTTTGGCGAAATTTATTTGGCTAGCTCTCAGTATAATCGATTTTCTGTTTAGAGAATGAATCAAATCTGCTTTAAAGATTTCTTATAGATAATTTTGCTTCTTTTTTTCCTTTTCCGTTAAAAAAAAGTATTTCTTCTAATCAAAAAAAGGCTATTTAATTTAGATTACAACCAGATCCTCTTATTTTGAATCGGCACGGACCTCGTTGACCTGGTGTTAAGATTGATCTTCGCTCTATTGTTGGAGGATTCAGTTCGGTACTGGAGAGTCATTTAAAAATTATTTTTGTTTTAAAACTGTTCATTTTCCCACACTGAGACTTCGATAAACAACATAAACTAGTTATAAAGACTAAAAAAAATCAGTAAATAGTAGATGCTGAAATAGGGGCTATTAGGAGACTAGCCTCGGAAAGTACCAAAATTCGCTAGCTGCCCATTAAATGAAAGAGGAGGGCAGAAGTTTTCTGACATCCTGCATAGCGGTGGCTGGACTACTCCGATCACAGTCACGCTTGAATCTCGGTGTTTGTGAGACGTTCCTTTTGGTTTTCTCTACCTTGCTCAATTGATTTTTTTCTTGATTTGTTTTTCTTCCCTTTCTTTCGTTAACTCTCTTGATACTGATTTGGCTATCACATTGCTAAACTGACAGTCCCTTATTTGAGGTCATTTATTGAAAAACGATATATCGATCATTTTCTAAAGTATTCATTCCAGCTGAAACTTTTATGCGACGTAAAGCTGTTTATTTTGCATTTCATTGTATTTTTTCAGAAACATTTCTGAATGGACGAGCCACCATTTTAAGTCGACCTCGTCAACCGACTGTGGTTTAAAATAAGGTTTGTGTCCAAAACGAAACGCTAATGCAATCAAAATAAATTTGAACATTGAAAAAAAAAGACATTTTAAATTTTTTTGCTAGGTTATTTTTAAATACGATTTTACAAACGCTGACCATCTTTGATAATCAACTATTCATCCAACAATATCAATGATATTAATTTATTCACGTCAATCAACTTTGAAATATGAATGCGATAAGTAACAGTTCAATATAATTTAATATATTACTATTTCCTATAAACATAAAGCAATGTGATGACAACACGTTCATAGAAATTAATTTTTCCTATCGACACGTAAAGTGTTTGCGCAGGTTAAATATTACTGTGAAATAAATTCAGAATATATAGTTAAAATAATTTAAATTCATCGAAAATAAAAACTTCATCCATAGGTTAAAACATTGGTTCGATTGAAAAGAGATTTCTTTTATAATTTAAGATGATGCAGAACTCGTTTTTGTTGTAATATTTTAAGAGATTATCAGGAAAAATGCCAAAATTCAACTTACATTTTGATTAAAATTTTGAAAAAACTCTGTTGGACAAATTCGCACTGTCCAAAGTATATATGTGAAAATTTGATAACTGTAAGTCAAACAGTGTGCATGTGTATGTGGCTTATAGAACGCCAACACTCACACACATATGCATATAGAAACAAACCTTAATTTTTATCATAAATAAATCGTAAGGAAACATAAGAAAAGATGGAATTGCGGTAAATTGGACAATGCATTCGTTATTTTCATTAAAAACGATGAATTATAGAGATAAATTTTTAATGCTTATTTCACTTTAAAATAAAAAAAAATATTCGTAATCCATAGAATCAGAATAGGTATTACATATTCCCAGATTTAGTATTCTGAAATTTACACATTAAATTCAATTTATTTTTACACCATTAAAATTTACCATTTAAATTTTTTATAACATAGGTTGAAATAATTTCATGTCGTTACATTATAAAAATTGTTTTCTTAAAAATTCATTTTTAATTAAACAATTAAAATTTTATCTGAGGAAATTTAATAAAAACCCTGTTCAATAGGAACTTTTAATAGCTTCTATAAAAAGATGAGAATAATTTGAGGTTTAAATTCTTGAAGTTTTCTATTAGGATGTTAAAACATGATGCAGAATCTTGCTAATTAACATGCATTCACTGTGCACTCAATGTTATTCATTACAAAACTAACAAATTATTGAAATTTTTAGAATTTTTTGGCAGTATATTATCTATTAATCGATCCATTTAAATTTTGATTCCGTGTATATGACGCCACTGTGTAGTGAATTTGAGAGAATTTTTTTTTAATTCCATAATATTTATTTTATTGCATTGTTAATTGAATATTAAAAGGTTAAAAAATATTTAAATTTCATAATTTCGTCATTTATTACATTGAATAAAGCATTTAAAAATAATTTTTATTAATTCAATTTTCGACAAACTATTCTAATTTTCACTTAAAATTTTAATTTAATTAAAAAAAAATTAAAAATCACATTTTTATTTTTTACACTTAATCTCTAAATGTTCATTTTTATCTGCGTAATTTGTATAATAAAATATATAATATAGCTGAAAATGAGACGAACATTCACATAATGTTTGGCGTCTATAAAAATCAGATGTAACTTCTACCAAAACGAAAGAGAAAAATAAATGCATACCTATCTGAATGATTAATGAAAATATAATTTACTTTTTAAATTTCTTTCGAAAGTAATTTATTTTATTCTCAATCATTAAAAAAAAATGCGAATGTCTAAAAGACAATCCACATTTTTTTATTTTTTTTTACAATGGAATTTTAGTTTGTATCGGTTAAAAAATTCAAAAAAAGCAGATTTGGTAAATGAGACATTCGTTATTCCTCCATAATATTTTTTTAATTAAAAAAAAGCATAAAATTTCTTTGTCTTATAAAAAAAATATCAAAATAAAAATGGACTATTGTTTTGTTAAACCCGTCTTTCTTCCTTTTTACTTGAAACTGAACACCACGTGTCAGATAATGAAAACTTATTATCTAGCAGTTTTAATGAAAATTCATAAGCCTGTCTTATAAATAAGGCACGCTTCCAAAGTTTTTTAACGAATACTTCATTTCCATGGAGCTAGTTTTTGTTGATATCCTTCTATATATTTTGAAATCAATATTTCCAATTATTCATGATTTCGAGATTCTAATTATATAATTTCGAATTCATCCTACTTTGTTACGAGACGACTAAGACGATGGTCATTTTTAAATACATTTATGTTATAGAGTAAATAACATGTTCTTTTAAATTACTGTATATGACAGTAACAAAAGCATAAAATAATTCCTTCATTATTTAGAATCACAATTTTTGGTTTAAATTCTCATCTTTTAGTGATACTAATAACGGGCGTTGTCATTGAAGTCGGGACTCATTTAAATACTAGCTGCCTCTGGTGACCAGCTGAGGTTTATGCTCACTAAAGTATTCCGTTAAGAATTTGATGTAACTTAATCTCTAACTAGTATTTTAGCAAATTATTTATAAGCTAGAAATTTGGATTATATAACACATACTATTATAGAAGCTTTAAATTGTTTTGTTCAGATCTTTCTAATGTATCTTTCTAATTTTCTATCAACTCTAACAAAGTACGAACTTTAAATTAAATTGGAAGTGATTAAACTTCATTTTGCACAAAAATATTTTTTGTTGAGATCAAGCAGGTTTTTTGTAATGGGTACAAAAAAACAGAATCATTAAGCATTGAAGTTTTATGTGAATCACATCATTATTTTCATTATTTATGCGATATCTCAAAGAAATATTCAATAAAAATTTGATTCATCAAAAAAAATTCTGAGTTTAGTTTTATTTTTAAAAAGGATTTAAATGAGGTAAATATTTTTCTTTCAGTCAATAAAGGTTCTTTCTGAAAAAAATCTAATTTTTTTATAGGCCTTTTGTTCTAAGGAATCATTCAGTGAAATATTCTTAACATTCCAACTTTTAAGTTAAGAAAAAATAACATTCAATTGTCTGTGACAAAAAATGACCGAGTTATGAAATTTTGAAGACCACAATTTAGGACAATCAACAGTTTCATAATTTAATCTAATTGCTCTTAATTAAATTCCGGGCATTGATTGATGTATTTTTCCCCAGGCCGTCAATGGAATGATCTAAAATACGGAATTTTCTTAATACAGTAATATTCAATTTTTCATATCTTATTTCTTCTTACTTGCAATAGAATAGACCTTTCCTTTTATTTAAAAAGTTAGTGTCTCAAAAATATTTTCATAATGCGATACCCAGGACGGGCAGATCTGTGTATAAATCTGAAATTGGTAATTTGTCAAAACATTTATTGACTTAAACTGCGCAAAAGAGTATTCTTTCATTAGATATTTTTTTTTCTATTAGATATACATATTTAATACTGTTTAGGAATTGAGTGTTGGGACCCGATTAGTTCGTTCTGCATGCATATATCGAGCAGGCAAGGACTGAAAATGATACTCTTATAAGTTTAGTTTGCAGTATGAATTAACTTGTTCTTTTACTTTGATTATTTGTCACCATGATAGCAACACTTGATGAAAGCCAATTTTTTTCATACATGCTTAACGTACTCGCGCACATTAAATTTTATTTTTATATAAAATAGATTTTTGGAAAATATGCTTGATGTTTTTTTAAATTGATTAAAAATTATAACTTCATTTATGTTTAAAAAAATGGATGTTATCAAAAAGAGCAGTTTTTAAAATTTTAATATGATGTAAAATATTTCTTATACAGTTATATTTTCGAATGTTATCTTAAGAAAATGCCGAAATGGAGCTGAATTTTTATTTAATATTTTACAAAAAATATTGCTTCGAGGTGCATATTCTCACCGCTCCAACGTATGCATGTGCCAAGTTTGGAAGCATTGGGTACAAATGGTCTGGCCTGCAGAGCACCAGTGTACGCGCACACAACACACCCACACTCACACCCGTACTCAAGTGCTGGTTCATCGTGTTTCATTGCTCCACAAGATTTTAAACTAGCAAAAATATTTCTATACCTGATTAAATCAAACATCATTTCAAAGAACTTTATGTGAACTTTCTGTCATCTCTTTCAAGAAATCAAAGGTGGTAAATAATCTTTTGAGTAATAGTATTTATGTTTTTAATCAAATTAACAGAATGGGGCTTTAATATTTTTGTAAAAGTCTTTAAGTTTCTATGTTTAAAGTTTTGAGTATTATCTTCGATTCTTCTAGAAAGTCTTAAAATTTTCATATACACTTTTTTAGAAAATACTCTAAAAATCTGCAAATTTTGCTTGTTCTTCTGTAATTGTATTGAATGTCAAATGCGATATGGGGAAGATGTTTAATTTAACATCGGAGTTTTCAATAATATAATGTTGAAAAAGTGATGAATATATGAATTATAAAATCTATAAAGAATGTATATCACAAGTATATCTTAATTCATAACATTATTATAATAGCAGAAAAAGTCGATAGATCCAAAATTCAGATTTAATTGCAGCATTTACCCTCTTTCCTAACATGGATATTGGCATTCCGGCCAGAAGTAACGTCACCCTTTTTCCCACACATAGTTAAGTGCATCGGACCTCCAGACATGGATATTTTCACTAGTCGAGTTATTGTGTCTGGTCATTTGTTATATCCAGATGAAAGCCATAGATGTGTGTCTCGCCATTTCAAATAGATACATCATGTCTTCAAGGAACTAGAAAGTCAAGACATCCAGATGCTAAAATTTTTCCTTTATGAAGAGACTTTTCAAATCATCCAGAAACAATAAATCACCAGAAACCGTTATCATTAAGTGTCGAACCCAGGCGGACTCCTGTCGGTGTTAGCTGTTCATTGATTATAATTAAGATGTGTTCGAGAGGGACCAGCTACAAAGATGGATCCTTAACAGACACTCCCACGTTCGAGGGGAGACCATTTAGGAAACATTGCTAAGTAACTGTTGGGTGATATGGAACTCAAGTTCACCAATGGAAAATCGGAGGCGCACAGCTGACGGAAATAAAATGAGGGGTTTTGTGTTTATAGTCAGAGGAGAGCAGTGAGAGGCTTCGAATTGGAATTCGGAGTGACATTGGTGTCCGGAGAAGGTGTTCCTGATTTTTTGTGAAGCTCCGTGTGAGTCGGGTTTCTCTTTTAGAATCCACCCGTTAAAGATCGGTGAGTTTCGGGAGCTGCCCACTGAAATAGGCATTTGAGCTAACAGCCTGTTAGGGCTTTCTTTGGTGTCGAGGAACTGTTTCATGATTACACTTTCATCTGTTGTGTAAATTTTGTTAATATTTAGATGAGAACAAGTTTTTTTTTGTGTACATATTAAATAAAAGAATTGTTTTGTTAAGCTACTCTTTTGTTTGATCGGTCTGGATCAAGATATTACATAATCAGTAATATTCATATAATTTGTTCCTTATAAATAAAATTCATAGGCGTTTATAAGGCTAATATCATTATAGTTCTGAAGGGGGAAAAAGCCAAGATTTGTTTTATATTTCAGAAAAAAAATTCAAAATAAAGAGAGAAATAAAAACTTCCCCTTTTAAAAGCAACCAATCCTTTTGGTTGGTAAAAAACAAATTTCAGAACGTTCAAAGAAGACTGGAAATACACTTTGTAAAATCTCAAGAAAATAACTTCAATGTTTTTCCTGTGTTGGAAATAATCCGGTAGATATATTTGGAAGCACCCTATAAGAAAACACTATTTTCAGCCCTCGTAACTGGAAAAAGTTGCAGCTGACACAATAGTCGATAAAATAAAACTAGTTTTAAAATAGTTTCTTTCTTAGAATGTAGATAAATAAAACTTTTCTCTTTTCTTCAAAGATATAATGCAATTCCCGTAGCACGTTTGAATGTATAAAATAAAATGAAAAATGCCACTGCAGTCGACTGTTTCCATTGAAAAATTTCAGCAGTCGTTTATTTTCGATACCAAAATTAACCAATAATTTATTAGTTTTGATTGCTGATTTCATCGTTAATTTTAGGGAAAATTTCACTTAATCTGGATTGTAGCTTTTACTTATTTTGGCCCATCTCCATGAACGAAAACACAGTTAACAAATGCTTTATTCATCAGTTTTGGTTCCGTAACATAAGCGGAATTTCGTCTGAATTCAGAGTATAATTTGGACTGTAATTTCGAGATCAGGTCTCGCCAATGATGTCACGGTAGCTTATGTCGCTATGTGTATGGGAGCTTCATTTTGGTAATTCCAGATTCATTGGCCCTTACGAGCTGCCTGTACAGGACCTCGTTAGCCAAAAAAGAAGCAACAGCTATTTCAGTCTATTTGTGAATAATATGACGCTCCGCTGGTGTAACGTGCAACTAAACTTATTTTAAATAAATGGACTTGCAGCCTTTCCTAAGATGCATAAACAATTTTTATACTGTCAAGCACAACTGTGTTATTACATAAAATGAAAGAGCTTTTAATAAATGCCCGCCATAACATGCTCGTTTCAAATAACTGGTGACCTAAAATCGACCCTAACGTGCCTCTTGACACAGAAGTCTGCTTCGTAAAGAATGCACATAACAAGAAATAACATAAAAAATAAAAACAGTAAGAGGAGCATCCAATGGAATGGGAAGAATCTTAAAGTCGATAAAGTTTCAGATTAGTAATTTTATATAGTTTATTCTTATAGGAATTTCACTTATAATTGAGGATGTTTAGATAATCCAAAATTTTCTAATAATCTCCAATAGGCAAATTTGAATGTAAGAATTTTCTCTTGACTAATTGGATTATTATAAGTTCTATTTTGGGGCCCTTGAAGATCGTATGAATTACATCTTTATGAACTACAATTTAAGGATAAGGAAAATAGTTTAATTGCAACCCTGGATTTCAAACTTTCATCCACAACCTAGAAGGCCCCCCACGCAAACATTAATACGACAGAGCTTTATTAAAATAGTTTTTTTAAAATACTGTGATCCTTCGGTTTTTTATGCTAAAATCAGCTGGACGAATCTTTCAGGATTTTATGAGTGAAACTAATTTTATATTCTAAACCTTAAAAGGCCGTGATATCCTGGTTGGTAGGGCGCTGGACTCGCGTCCCTTGGGTTGTGAATTCGAACCCCGCCGGCCGAAGATTCTCCGTATCTGTGGTGACTGGCACACGTATAAATCTGTCGTGGTGATGTCGTCCTCAATGTCGAGAGTAATACCACTGGGGGTACTGGATCAGGGATGATTGTTCTCTGATTCAGGTCTAAATTACGATCTGTGGATGAGTGAATGAAGTCCGCCCCGTAAAATGGATTGTGACGTGTGTGTAGCTAAGTGGTACTCTTGGACCTAGATGGCACTACTGAAAAAACAAGACACACCCTTGGCTTAAAATTCCTGACTTCTAAAGTCAGTGGGCTTGTCTATGACAAGTACCATTAGGAACAAGAATAAGCCTTAAAAACATTTTATATATGTCCTTTTACATACACCTTATCAATCTATAGATTTGCTGTGCATACCTTAATTCCATAAAAACTATGTTATACCCTCAGACTTTTAAACTTTGAAAGCCATAAATAGCTTTTATAAACGTTTCCCAAATTTCACAATTTTCCTTTTATAAATTTTAAGTTTTTGAACAAATTTTAAATTTATCTAATATGAATCTATGAATCAGTCATTTGGAAGAATTCACAGATTCAAAACTTTTATTTTTAGTACGAATTCAATTGTAACAAATTTACATATATTTTTCAGAGAAATACATTCTATAAATTTTTCACAATTATACTTTGTAATAATTTCCAAAACAAATTTTTTATTACATTTACCAAATTTTTCATCTTTTACTTGAACTAAAGGAAGGTGTTCGCCATACTAAGACAGGTAGCGGCACAAAATTGCATTAAAATTGCCATGATGATTTAAAATCAGCTATTCATCATTATCCATTGTGATACGTTCGTAATTTTCAGTATTTTGACGCATTCTGAAAATCCTTCTTTTTAACTCTTTTTGTCCCAATATTCTCCTAAAAAAATTTCTTTTGAATTTTATACTTAGATTGATTTTTTATGCATTATGAACCTACTTTTGATAATGTATATATTCGAAAAATAGTTGCCATAAAATGGTATATGAGGATGTTTCCACTTCGTGAAATCTTATTCAATTTAGTATTGTAACATTTCAGATAGTAAACAAACTTGAAAATAAGGTATCTAACTTTATGTGTAACACCTAAGAAACGTGAATCCTTTTTTCCTGAGCATAAAAGGATGCAGCACGTAATGCTTAAATCGCATTACATGCGTTAGAAACAACTGAAACGCAAAAGATCAGCGTGATTTGAGGATATTTCGTTACTCTTAAAACTGTCTTACACGTATCCATTGAATCGAAAAGAAAAAGGGATATTTCTGAGAAAATCCGATTTGGGAAAAAGTCTCCGATCGTACTCTTCCTTTTGTTGGCAGTGAAACTTCCACGGATTTGATTCTCCCAAGTCGATATTTATTTCGACTGTTCCATCATTTTCTTATGCTGATAATGTCATGCCTTTTGGTATTTTTAAATTTAAAAAAATCCATTTTTTTAAAAAACTATGAATTAAAAGTTTAAAGTAAAAAAAAGCAAGTTAATTTTGTGACCTTTTGTTAATATTAAAGACATAAATGATTTGAGCCTATACCGTCCGTAGATCTGATTATTAAATGAAATATTCAAAAATAAATCGATAAATTATATTCATAAATAAATCATTATAAATTATAATAAAAATAAATAGATAATAAACTACAATAAATCTATTGGTAATTTTGATATTGATGTTGAAAATTATTCTTGCTATAGTGGCGTGGAAATTCAGAGAGTCAGCCGAGAACTCATATGATCACCGTCCAAAACTACGCGATACACTCTTAAGCTTTTATTAATGACTTATTTTTCCACAAAACATCTTTATTAAGGTTATTTTTTGTTTTTCACACAACGAATTTCTGAAAGTACTAAACAGGAGTCGTTTTTACTCAACGTTTATCCCCACCCATCTCAAGGACTTCAGAGAGATATCACTCCCTCACTCTTTTCACTACTAACCGATGAAGAAAAAGAAGCCCCCTATCAATCTCCTTGAAATACATGTCAGGTAATAGCGGGGAAATGATGGATTTGGTTCGTCGCGAGCAGTTTCTCTTATTGAGGTCGCCGACACCCCAAGGCAGACTTCTGCTGTCTGCAGTTATTGATGAGCGGTGGCGAGTCAAAACTCCATCCAAATCGTCACATCATTCGAAGGGAATAAAATGCTCGACTCCCTCGTAATAAGACTTTTAATGGATCAATGAAATGGGAGTTTTGGTGAAAAGTGTTTGGAGACTGAGCTGATCTACAGAAAATTTTTTATTCAAATGATTTTGAAAGTAAAATGTGAAAAAATTTCAATTTGAGAAAAAAAAAAGTTCGATTTGTTTTGACTTGACTTTTTGCCAGAAATGTTTCACGGAACGTTGACACTTCTTTGAACAGAGATCTGGTGTCCTCATTTCGGCAACAACATTTCATAATTTTACTTGTTTTAATGCTTTAAGAGAAGTTTTCAATGAGATTTAAACCTTTGAAAGAAATCTCAACATGCTAATATTTAGATTTCTTTAGATTATTTATTAAAAATTTTAATTATGAAGAGCGGTACCGGGCATATAAATGTATTTAATATCGCTACAACTCGTATGCAATCTACTAATTATAAAAAATATCATTGTAAAGTATACTTGAAAATATTTAAAATAATTTCGGATTTTTTAAAATCTAATTTTTTAAATTTTAAATTGATGTAAAAATATTTTTTGTGCGACAAAAGTTCCTGAGGTTACTGAAAAAAAAACTTAATTTCCGAATAATTTCTGATGCAAATTTAAACTCCTACTTGGTCAATACTTACTACCCAAGAAATTACTGCATGCCAACTTGCGTAACCTTGGGTCCAGTGATCTGATTGGCGAATGCTTTCACGATTTTTGATTATGCAAATCGCATCACGCATAGCCAGCCTTTAAACATTATCATGTATCATTATGTTGACTCATATTTAGGCATCCGTTTCTTATATATGAATTCATTTGTCATAATTAAGCTACGTCAAGATCAATAATCGATTTCTGATTAGACAAACCAGGTAGCTGCCTAGAAGCGCTAGACTTAAAAGGAGTCATGGGCAAATCGAATGACAAAATTTAGCATAATTGTCGAATTAATAAATTTGAAGAAATACAAATTTTATGAATAATTAGTGCAAAAATGTATTCAATTATTAAAATGTCTAATTAAAGTATAAATAATTATTTTTTATAATGAAATATGAGCCATTCCTTAACTGATAGTTCCTGTCAAATATTTAATTTTATATTGACTTGAAATTTAATATTTCTTTATAAATGTTTCAAGATAGTTAAATTCTTACGTTTATGAGCTAGGAAACCATTAACTAACAATTATATTGATTTATTCAAGAATTTTATTTTAATTACATTTTGTGTAATATACATTTAAAAAATAAATTTTTTTTATAATTAAGGTATTAGAATAAAGAAATTAAATAGATTAAATCATTAATATGTTAAGATATAAATGCATTGAAATGTAAAATTTATTGAATACATTATTAAAAGAAAGGACTTTCAAGGTGCATTACCTAGGCTCGCAAAATGCCTAAACCCATCCCATTCAATTAACCAATTTAACAGAGATCATTTACTGTGTTTAGTTACTTTGATCCCCAGAAAAGTATTTCATTGAAAATTATTTTTGAAAAGTATATAAAACGTATGTAACCACACATATACACGCACGCACGCATTCAAACACAAGCTCAGAAATTTCAAGATCAGTTTGCTTCGTATCTTTTAAATAATCTAGGTAACCATGTGATCTGCATTATCGATTCAGAAAGCGAGTCATTTCTTCTCTAAAAAGCTTCTTTCAATCTCTCTCTCTCCCATAAAAATGGATGTCGGTGCCAAATAGAAGGAAAAAAAATTATAATGTTTTCATGTTGGTGTAAAGTCAGACACCAACTGAAGATATTTAACGCATGCATCAAAGAGAGGGAGGAAAAAGCGGAAGAACTAAGAGTACACTTGTGCTTCTCATGAAGATGGCGGATTACGGCAGCAATCGCACAAATGGGAACTTTTATTTATTTTTTTGCAGAGGAGAGAAGTGGTAATTTAGAAGGTAAAAATTCCTGCTTATCTACTAAAAAAAATGGCAAAGCCGACGTTAACGTTTTATTCTATACTGGGAGATGAAACGAAGAAAGAAATTTAGGCTTTCTTCGAATTCTCTGTATTATAAATGCAAAATAAAATGGAATGAGGTTTCTCCGAGTAAGAGACAAATTGTCGAGAACCAGCTTTATTTTATGCATCAAATGACAATAAATTAAGGTATTCAGATAGAGTAAATAATTGAATGAGTGTATATTTACATTACTGGTATATTGAGGTTAAAAATTTGAACCATCTGCAACGCCCATCAGCATGAAATATTTTTTAAACTCATTTATTTTTGTTTTCTGCTAATCTCTAAATAACTTGCTGTTAATAAATGACTTTTTTAAATCTATATTCCTCATTCATCTTGTCACTTAATGGAATAAAAGATAATTGAACGTGTTCAAGTAATGTGTCTCGTAGTCATTTATAAAAATATGTTTCTGGCTGCTGTTCAAAGTAGCTTATGGTCATTATGTTTCTGAACAAAAATGAAATCTCTGTACAGTGTATCAATACTGATCAGGAATATTAAATGTTAACATTGCGCTTCATCATATCATTTCTTTTAAATATCATTTCAGAAGCCTCGAAATTTGGTTTTTAAGTGAGAAGGCATTGTTCTGGATTTATCAAAAATTGAAAAATACAAGTTTCTTATAGTTTTCAAATGAAAATGAAATGAAATTTTTCTAAAAAAAATCAAAAGCTTGGAATTCGAAATGTTGACGATTTTCTACCTTTCAGACTTCTCTGAAACCTAGAAGCATGTTAGTCTGGGAATACGATAACTAAAAAAAAATGCTTTGATCTAGACTAATGAAATTTGATATAGTCTTCTGAAAACTTCATCTTCCTCAGTTTTCCCGCATTTGTTTACGTGTACGCCAGATTTTAATCCTTCCGAATTGCATAAGCTGGGCGAGAAATTTGAAGAGCGAGTGACAACTCAAGCACATCCATCGTCCTCTGACCACAGCTCAGAATTTCGAGATACATCCCAAAATAGCCGTTTCGTGGGTTTAAAATGGGATGTGAATATAACCAATCTCCTGATAGCAGAATCGGTACCATCCTCACATTTCAACAATGAACTAAGCAATGGCAGGTATATGTTCAATATATACACATCTTTGCCCTGACATCATTTGGGAAGTGGATGGTGCTCTATTTGAACTCGTCTTTCTTTGGCTCATCGTGAAACTACGTTTTATGATGATTACAAAAGATCACTAAATAGATCAGAGAAAACAAGGGAAAAGGGGGAGGGGGTGTCAATGAAATGAACGATCAAGAAAAAACCGTTTTCTATAGCTTTTGAAAGGCCGTGGTGGTCCAGTTGTAATATTTTAACTTCTTGGCTAAAAAAGTATCAAGGTCGAAACTCGATTTCACTGCAGAATTGCCGTGTATGTGGATCTAGTGCACGTCAAATCCATTTAGGTGCAATTCCTTTCGCTGGTAAGGTGCGGAATTTTACAGAAGGATGGTGTCATTTCAAGTGCCATCCTTGTTATCTGACAGCAGTTCAAAATTTCCCCGTCCCAAATAGCCTTAGTATTGCTGCAATACGAGACGTTAATATAACTTATGTATGTATGCGCTTATCATGTATATTCACTTATCAGAAATATAACACTTTACATAAGGTAAGCCTCTAAATTTAGTGATTTTTCACACTTCCGAGGGTTTTGGATTTTCCAGTCCAATAATAGAATTATTAATCATTAGAATAGGCGGAATTCGGTGAATTTAGATATGGAAGTAGATTGATATTTATGCAATATTTTAATTAGTATATTCGATTAATTGTTATGTCTGCGATTGTTACAGGTGCTGACTACTGTATTATTACTCAAGAATTATATGTATAATAATTTTACTTATTAGAGCCAGCAATGCAGAGATAAATTCTAAGATATGAAAATTTATATCGTATTTCCTTTCAACATTTATGATATGGTCAGTGTTGGAAAATATTTGCGCATGTATTCATGAAATTTTCCTCTTAAAATTTGATCCGTATCTACAGTTTCTGATGCAAGCAGAATTTCATGCTGATTTCAGTTTTGAGTAACACATACAGAGAGGTAAATAAAGATTTAAATTTACTTGTATTAATATAATTGTAAACTAAGATAAATATTTAATTTAAAAAATATTTTAGTATTTCTAAATTTCGACGCCTGTAAATCACTTACTATTACGAGAATAATGTTCGTATATATTTTACAAATTTAAATGTAATATTTTTACTTCATTTCCTTTTTTTAAAGACTTTAAATAAATAGCCAAAGAATTGTAATTTCATTTAGAATTAAGTTACTATATATAAATGAGAATACTTGGAGATTCCATGGTAAACGAAACAAAATTCGGTTTAGGGAAAAACTTGAAAAGTTTACTATGCAATTAAAAACTACTTTCTGGAAATTTTTCAGAAGAATCTATTTAAACACGTCGAATAAAATATACACACCCTGGTGATTAGCTGGCTGCATAAAAAAAAATAAGAGGTACTTTCCTTACTAAACCACCGCCTATTTTGTGATGTTAAAGATTTTGTGAACTATCTTTTCTTTTCTTATTTCCTCTTCCATCGTGTAATCTGTTTAGGACACAAAAGAGAACCCAGAGCGATGACACGAAGAAAAGAGCCGGAGTAATTGGGGCAGAGTTTCTCCGATCTTTGACTGGCTAAGGAAGACAGATTGCTTTCTAGTCTCTCGTCACTCGAGCTCACTTCCTTCGTTTTCTGTCTCGAGTAAGTGAGTTGATCAACAAAGTTCCCATCGTTGAGTCTCAAGAAATTTCAGTTTACGAGGCTAGTATTACATTTAATAGATGGTAATGTCTAAAAAATATCTTAATTGTTGCTTAAAATACATTCTTTGTGGAGAATTAAAGAGGAGCATTACGCTATAATTGCTGATGTTTTAAGGGAAATCCGTAATTATTAACTTTTCACATAAAAATTATCAGTCTTTTCTAAATAAATTTGGAATATTTATTTACGTAACTAATGGGATAATCTCCTTGAAACGTTCTTTCATTCTCTAATAAAGACGTTAATTCCTCTTTTATAATTGTCTATAATCTGTTTGGGGCAGCGGTGGCCTGATGGTAAGGTCTCGGCTTTGGAATAGGAGGATTTCAGGTTCGAGACCCGATTTCACCGAAGAACCGTCATGTAAGTGGGTCTGGTGGAAGCTAAATCCATCTGCCTCCACTGGTGTGATGTGGAAGTTTGGAGAGCGGGGTGTCAGCTCGAATGTTGTCCTCGTCATCTGATCGCATTTCGAAATTACGAGGTCCGTCCCAAAATAGCACTGGTGTTGCTTTAAAACGGGACGTTAATATAACTAAACTAATCTAAATTCCAATTACCTGGTCATTGATATTTGATAATAATAATGTAATAAAATCGCAAAAAATAATTTTACAAAAGGCACTGAAATTTAAAATTCAGCACTCTAAAGTAGACACACTCACTTAACATTATGTATATTAGTTTATTCAATATTCAGAAGCATTCGGCATTTTCAACACTATTATATTATCATGCGTAGGAGTGAAAAATAAATCTGCAGAGGGGCGAGACTCTTTCTAACTTCAGTATGAGGTAGATGAAAATGATAAACGAGTTTCAGGAACAGTTATTTCAATAATGTTCTAAGTCCCATGTTTCACAAGACAAAACAAACACGAACACGAAAATACACGACACTCACTTAGAATATAATCTAATAATGAGCCCCCAGGAAGGATCATGGGAAATATACTTTGATATTAGTAAAGTGACGCCATCTGTTGTATCAAAAAAGAAAGTAGTAGAGTTATGTAACCGCTAGAAATCGCAGAAGCCCATCTTTCGAAACTTGAAAGCTCATGAGAAAAGCATAAACTGTAAAAACTAAAAACTGTCATGGAAAAAACACAAACAAAAGCTTTTTCTAGTTTTCTAAGTAGAGTTAGTTTAGTTTTCAAGAAATCTTTTAAGAATCAAGTTATTTTATTAACTTTTCAATCGATTCTCTCTTATTCGCTTCCCATGTTTATCCATTATTTGCATTGTTTTTATCCACTGCAATTTTTCAACATTTACTAACAAATTTCCATTGATAATCGATTTTAACAGAGGAAATATATATTCATCAATGTTTTTAGAATGCTCAATCTCAAGGAAAACTACGGCCTTTTTCTTAACTGAAGGTTTCAAGAGATCGTAATTTCTATTGCTATGATTTAGAAAATTTCTATTTTAATTTCAGTATGTATGAAATAGAATTTCTTACCTTTTTCAACGAGGGCATTTTTCTAATGTCGAAACCGATACATATACATTTATATGTCACATTTACTTTGAAAAGAAAATATTTTCTTCGTGGTAGAAATATGAATCAAATACTGAGAGAAACTCGTTATAAAAACATGTTTTTCTAATTCTTATCAAAATTTATTTTTTTAAAATTTTTATTTATTGTTACAGGAGTTCAAAAAGGTTTTTCGTGGTTGCCACAAAAGTCTGATGATTTCTTTAGATTCAAAGAAAATGAATTAAATGCCGGTTGTTTTCGGATTAATGAATGCATCCTTGGCGCCGCTAAGTCGCTTGGCGTCAAAATCTTCCACCTCTGAAATAAAATCTCTCTAGAAATCAAATGGGTGCAAAATATAAATGTCAGATTTTATTTGCTCCAATTTATTGCATGGCATATAAACGAGATATTTGAAACTCATCATTTCGGATTCATTAGAAAGTCTTATTGAACTATAGCTCTCTCAAATAATCAATAAATTCTTGAAATTTATGATCGGATGAAATCAGACAATTAATCATGGATAACTTTCATTCAGAAAAGTTCTGTGGATTTTTAATTATAAAAGATGATCCAATTAAAATTCAAGTTTTCCATGAAATAAGGGCGTACAAATGACCTCTGTTATTTAACTCGAAGAAATGGTTCCTTTAGTAATAAGATTTAATACCATGCACATAAATGCAGTCTCAACTTCGTCTTGATAATTGATGTATTTGCATGTAACATTAAATTCTTATTTCTCCCTCAAATTCAGCCATCTGAGCGATTTTAAGATGTTCAGAATTAAAGTTTAAGTGTTAAAGCTCAATGCCAAAGGGAGTATTGTAACACACTCAATCCCATTTCGCATTCTTATTATCGAGACAATGTTGAATCGATTTATAAAGAAAGAAAATAAAGTTGAAATTTTCACCGCCAAGTCAAAAAGGGAGAATGAGATTGAATTTGGCGAATAAAATAAGCTGAAAAACTTTTAAAGAAAAGGGAGATTATAATCCATTGACTAAATTTTTTTGTTTCGTTCATTTCACGATATAAAATGTTTTCCTTGCACATGCTGCACCATGGTCATACTCAAAATAAATGACGACGGAAAACTCATCTCCATCAATCTATTTGACACTAAGTATTTTACGATCTCCCAAATCAGCTAAATTATCAATCTTTTTCGAGAGCACAAATCACTTTAAATGACTCACAGCTATGGGGAGGAGATTAAAAAGAGGGGATGAAATCCAAATTTATGTAACTTTTGTTACAACAAATTAAATTCTGTAAAAAACATAGCTACTAAAAGATATTTGAATTAAAATGTTCGCCAAACTGTTCATTAAAAATTTCCAAGATATTCATATGCTGCAAATCAGTATGCTGTACCGTTGTTGTTTCTATAACGAAAAATTGAATTTGAGGACACACTTCATTTTATAAATCGTTTGGTAACCAGTATTGATAGAAAACTATGTTTAGTCCGGCGCTTTCTTTGTAATTCATCTCCAAATAATTTATGATCTCAATGAGTATGTACCTACGACAAATATTATTCGATGATTAAGTTATCACCAATTATTAATTTATTACTAAAAGGAATTAAATTTGTTAATCTGTGTCTCAACTTAAAAAGAATTCGGATTAATAAAATAGCGCATATATTTAAAATATCCTTTCTGGGGGCATGTTTTTATATTAATAAAATGCATTTTGTAATTGTATAGTGTGATTTCTAGTATCTTTTCAATGATAGATCGTGGATTAAAATGAAATATTGTTTTAATTTCCTAAAAATCCATAATTTTTTTTCTTTAAGTTCATAAATAATCGCACAATAAAGTTTATTGTTTTAACTTTCAATAGAATTTGCTTTAAAAATTCATGTTATTAACAGGCTAATGAATATGCAAATAGTCTTCTGTGTAAAATGTGTCGTTTAATCGAACAAAAGACATGTCAGGCGAATGTCTCGGTGACCTTAGGCCAAACGAATATATATACAGTACACTCCCGATTATCCGCGGAATTGGGTGGCGCGGCCGCCGCGGATAACAAAAATCGCGGATAATCCGAAAAAAGCTAAAAACGGGTATAGCAAAAGAGAAAACAGTCATTCCAACTTTGAAAAATCGTTTTATGTACCATAAAACGTAAAATAAACTGCAGGAAATGTTTAACTATCGATTAATATTTTAGTATATCACTCAAAACTAACCTAAAAGGCATTTTGTTAATGAAAACAGAAAGTGCTTTGTACTTACGAGAGGCGTCAAGGATACACAGAAAAATTAATGCATATGTATTGTTTTAATACTGTAATGTATTATGTAATTACAAAAGCATAACTGTAAAACTGCACCTTTTTGAAAAAATCAGTCAAAAAAAAAAAAAAAAAAACTTTGTGCGGCAGGCGCGGATAATCCGCTCCGCGGATAACCCGCACGCGGATAATCGGGAGTCTACTGTATATATATTTTACGTAATTAAAAATTCCATTATTAGAAATGCGGGAAATAAAATTAACGGAATTATAATGACATGTGTGCATTCTTAAGGTGAGTTTTACATAATCTTGATAGTGTATAAGAAATTAAGGTTATCGCGGAAATGCTTTATTTATAATTATTATTTTACTTTCTCGTATAAGAAAAGATAAAATATTGCAGTCGTCAAAAAAATTCGAACTCGATATTTTGACGAATCCTCTCGTTTTAGAGCTTCCTGGATTAAAGCAACAACAACAACATATTTTTGGAAAATGTTTTCTATCTGTTCGTTTGTTAGAAGATAACTAAAACATTAAGCTAACTGGATGAAATCAGGTGCATTTTATTTATAACAAACTTAGATTTCTATCAAATATTGAGCAAAATCTCTTCAAAGACCTTCTGTCTGTCCGACTATTCAAATCTAAGCTAACACGAGATACTTATATTTGAACACTCGGCTACGAGCAGAGCTAAGTATGAACTATGTATACTTATATTGCTTTGAAAATTACTACGTATACTACTTTGAGCAGAGCTAAATATATTTTAATAGTTCAAATATAAGTTAAAAAATGTAGAAACTTGAAGGAAAAAATCCAATGCACATATTTAATGTTGTAGGCATCTATCAAGTCAAGAATGAAATCCAACAAATGGTTGTTCATCTGTCCGTCTGTACTTTTAGAAGAATCTAAACACGGTAGCTCAATGACTTAAATATATCAAATTGAGTACCTGATTTTGCGACTACAAGTGTAGTTCTGTGAATATTTTGCTTTCATTCAGCGGGAGAAAAGGAGTTTCAAATGAATTCACAAATTACTTTTCGCTTGTTTTCTTGACTTAAAATCAATTCAAAATATGGCATCTTTTTAGCAATTAAATTTATTTTGTTGATTCAAGTTTAACGTTATTCGACTAGATTGGTTCATTTCTGAAAATTAATGAAGAGAAAATTCAGATAAGCTTAGCCGTTTATATACTTAATTAGCTGGGATGTGTTTGCTCTTACTTTGTGTTCAAAAGAAATGCAATTTAATGGGTATATAAAATTAATATTTGATTACTGAGGTAAATCTGAAAGCACAGAAAATATCTTTTGTCGTAAAATATTAGACATAGATTTAAAAATATTTTTCTCGAAATAAATATAAGAAATGATTCATCCATTAATCTGTTCATAGAAAGGCCGAAAAATTCATGTTTTTAGTCAATTATTTGGTTTAAGAAATTTATTACAAGCTTTAGGAATATTTTTGGAGCATTCGTCAATTATTTACTTAATGGATATGTGGAGGCGCTAGTGGAAAATGTACTTAATTGTTAAAAAAAATGCGTTCATAATTAGCTTTTATTCATACACGAATTTAGAAAATTCCTCATTAGAATCATTTAGTAACTGAAAATTAATTTAACTTTTTCTCATAAAAAGTTCGCATAAAAGTCAACTGAGCAATCAATATTTTTTTTCTGATCCACATTATCTTTTAATGATTTTTTTATTGATTAACTATAAGATATTATACATGGATGCTCCAAACATGTTGGATATAATTTTGCTAATAAGGCATCTACTTTCAAAACGAATTCATCATTATATTTTAAAAAGAAGGGCGACAAATAATCATTTTTTGTATATGTAAACATGGGAAAGAGTGCTTGCAAAATTCACTTATGATATTCATTTAATCCTTTTGAACCCAAACTCTGAACTCCATTTGAAGACAATTATTCAAAAATTATGTTTAAAAAGCCAATTTACTTGTAAATAATTGTTGTAAATACTTTCAAAAATGATTTCGTATTTAATGAATATGACATAGAATGAATGTATCGTTTACAATGAAGAGGCAGTGCAATCGAGTATTTTTAATTGCAAATGATGTTTTAAACAATTTCACATTACATATTACAGCTACTTTTGAGAATAAATGCCAGAATATATTTTTTTAACAAAATAATTAAATTACTTTCATCGAGCAATGAATGAGAATTGCCAATAATTTATTATCAATTATTCATTATTCTTGATTATGCATATCATTAAAAGATCGATCTAAAAATTGTTTTCTATGCAAATAGGAAAATGCAAATAAGTGATTTCTTTACCGTTAAAACTAATTCTATTCCCATCATAACATAAGATTTCGTCCTTGAAATTTCCCTTCCACCCCCAGCTCTATTAGAATTCGATTCTCAAAGGACTAATTTGTTTCCTGGCCTCACTCGTGATTTCGAAGGCAGGACGATAAAATCGTTTTATGAATCTTCATCGCAGCACTTCCTTACACATTTCACTATTGACCCCCACAAAATGGCCATGCAAATTCTATACTAGTGTTGTCTCATACGAGGGATACCGGATGTAAAATGATTAAGGGTGTCTTCGAAACTTGCCCGCCAATATAGAATTTATACAACTGGGTGAGGGGAATGGTCATGAAAGTGTTAACAAAAATTTACAAGAGAATTCGTCTTATTAAAATCGAGTTTTGGTACAATCATCTCTCAAGACTTTTCTAAATCTGTTTATGAAAGAAAAATTGCAGCCTTTTAAACTTGTCAAAATATTAGTATTGGCTATTGAATTCTAAAAATGAAGATACGATCATTAGCTATTAAAAGTCAATTGTATTTAAATAATGATTTTAAATATGTAAATTATTTGAAAATCTATTTGATAAAAAGAATCACAATTCTTCATTTTGATTCTTTCATAATTCTAAACAGTTAAATATAAGAAGAACATATTCTCTGGGATAACATTTAAAATATAATTCTTTCCGTCTATTAATGGTGTTTGAGTTAGTAAATATACTTCTAAAAATGACGAAATTTAACTTTTTAAAGAACCTCCTGTCCTATCAATAATACTTAGTGAAATAGGCTTGGCATTGTAACATTTGAACAAAAAGGAAATGACTCTTCTGAGACTAAAATGGATCAAATTATGAGGCAGTGAAAATTTCTGTTTTAGAAGAATTTTAGACACAAATTCGCGCTCTAAATAGATCTTAAGGAATCTTTTGCAAACAGAATATATGCTTTTTTTGTATTATTAAGCTTACATTTTTTGAATATCTAATATGAAAATATATTTAATATTTAATTATTTGTTGATCAATATTTACTTCAATTTTATTTTCTTAGTTTTATTTTAGTCGTAGTTTATTTTTAAAAACAACCTCTAATTCGCAAAATTTGGATTTCAAAGGATAAAATAAATAAATTGACTTTTGTAATAAATTGATAAATAAATTGTAGTAAAATTGTAAAAAAAGGAACAAAAATATCAGTTTCCAAATAGAAACAATGTGATTATGTCTAATTGATCGCAAGTCAGTTATCAATATGCAAATGAAAATTTAAATGTTTTCATGAAAAGTAAAAGTTCAGCTACTAATAACATTACGTCATTCCTAATTTTTATTAGATTATCCTTATTATGGAAAATTCATTCTATATTTGAGCTTTTTTTAAAAAAAAAAGCCATATGTGACTAAACACTTTTGTTACTGCTATTTACACTTTGTCTGTTTGAGTGTGCATCTGGAAACGAATTAGGAAATATGTATCGTCTTGAATATAAGTAGTTTTTAAAGGTTTATGGTAAAGTGATTTTTATATCTTTAGAATAGTTGATTATAATATTTAAATATTACTTTATTTTGCAATAAAAATTGTTTTCTATCTGATTTTTTTATCGGACAAGACGTATTTTTATGCACAAGCTGAATATATTTTTTATAATTTTGAATCCTGAATGCTTTTATTTCGAATACGTAAACCAATATAAAGCAATGACATTTTGTTTCTCTCAAATGTTTTACTTTCTTTAATTGTTCCTTAAAATAAACTTGTAATAAATCACTATTTAGGTTTAGCAGTTTAAAATTAGTTCAGTTTTCGTTATAAAACAATTTAATTTTTTTATTGTATATTTTAGGTTATCAACATTTTTTTCTATGTGTAATTTATAGGACCCGGTGACAGTATAATAAGTTGGAATTCAAAACTTTTTCAGAAATACATTCATTGATTCAAAATATCCAATTCTCCCTATAGTTTAATGATTTTTTTTCCAACTGGAGCTATGCGTCTGTCTTTGATGTCTTGGATATTGGATGGATACGATAAGAATGGACATTCTGTCTATATTAAACTGCTCTCCCATAAGGAACTGACACAAAATAGCAATTTTCACTTTTAGTACGTACATGTTGGATTAACCGCTTAATTGGTTTGCCCGAGTGTCATACATGCATCGGTTTATAGAATTTTGATAGTTGTAAGCAAAAAATGAACCATTCATTACGATTATAATTCCATATTAAAATTACTTCGAATACATAGATAAGTCAAGTATTCAATGGATTTCCCTTTGTATGAAAACAAGAAAAAATAATACCCAAAATAGAAGGCGTCATCTTATTAGATAGTAAAGAAAATGAAACAGTTAAGTAGTTCATTGTAAAATGCCCTCTTCCAATTCAAATCCCGATTTTATCAATCACTTACCGAACAAACATCTTTACCTTTTACACGTTTCAGAATTGTTAAGGCATGAAGAGTTCACTTTACAAATTCAGTAATAAGCAATCTAAATAAATTTAAAAAAATCAGATTTTTTTTAAAAAAAACAGGAGGATTCTCTCACTACAGAAGGGAAGGGCATATCATGCACAAAACTGACAAAGGTAGATCCTATTACAAGTGTCAAACTACTGAAATATGAAATCTGAAAAAGGAAGCTAACTGTTCAAGCGTATGAAAACGAAGCTATTCAAAATGCAGGAAAAATAAAAAGTACTTCAAAGAAAATCGGATTTCAAAGAGATTATCCTTGGGCCCCTTTTCTCCGTTGGAAACAACGCCAGGTGATTTTTGATATGCTTTAAGGGGACGAAATTTTATATCGAGCGATGCATCATTTTTTTTAAAAACATCAATTCTTACTACGTTTCTTACCAATCGAAAAAACGATTCTTGTAGAGTATCTGTCATTGACACGAGCGTTCAAACACGAATGCAATGGAAAGATAATTCATGCTAGAGAAGCATAAGAAAAAGGTAATTTCTTTTAACTTGGTATATTAAAAAAAAGTTTTCGTTCCTTCTGGCACTTTCTTTTTACTTTTTGAGCATTAAACCTAAGGGAGTAAAGGAGCAGGGAACGAAAGCAACTGACTGCAGCTTTCTGCAATGGATCCCATGTAAAGGTTTAAAACGCAGTCGGAATTAAAAGATTGGAAATCAAATTTCAATTTTCTAATTTCAATTATAGGTATCATAAAACTTTGTTTCATTACAACAAACAACTTCTTATTCAGTCATTAGCGTTTTGAAATATTCTTTATATTTCTTAAATAATAATTTTAATAAATATTATTTTTAAGTATTCTTATTTGAAGGATAACTAATGCACTTTCTATCTTTGTTTGTAAGAGAATAATGAAAAAAAAATATTGTCACACTACAACTTCCATTCCTTTCGAGATGGAGGGCTTATTAACGAATTTTTAAAATTTTTACCCATGTAGCTTCTTTTTTTTTTTTTGCTTTTGAAAAATAAATCTAAATTATTAAGTAAAATGACCCATTAATCTAGGAACGCAATGACAGGGATCAGTGAAAATTAGCAGAAATTTTCTTGCATTTGTCAGAAAAATCAAAGTAAAACCATGAATATACCTAAAAGAAGTGTATTTAAATGAGAAAATTATTTAAAAAAAATTGGTACATTATATTAAAGCAAAAATTCCAATAGCTCTCTTAAATAATTTAATTCTCCTATCTCTTAATTTAATTTTAATAATAATTTATTCATTAGATAACTCATGAATAATAATGCAAATGAAAAAAAATACTCGAAGAAAGTACTGTTTGATAAGAAAATAAATAGACTGCTGAAAAAATAGTTGCAACAGAGGATTTTAGGAAAATTTAATTATCTAACTATACTTCTGTATAATAAATACTTTATAATGTATACTATATAATAAAAATTGTGTTTGTGTGTATGCGTGTGTGTTGGCACTCTGCAGGCCGGACCTTTTTATCTATAGCTACAAAATTTGATATATATACACCTTAAAGATCATAAATGTACAAGTTGGTGTGGTGATTTTTTTCGAAATTTTAATTAGAATGTAAATTAAAAATTAAGCTGAATTTTAATATATTCTCGCGATAACTTTCAAAAATATCACTGTTCAAAAATGTTAATAAAAATTGAAGAATTGTATTTTACTGATGCCAATTTAAGTCAGCAAATTTTGACTGGTTTTTAGCGATTTTTAAAACATATTTGTTTGCCTGTTTCCAACAATTGATTACATTGTTGCGCTGAAATTTGAACCATTTCCATTGTTTCATCAAATATGTAAACCCGTGATTTTCTCCCATTGTTTAAAGCTAAAAAAGTGAGATTCTTTTTAATATCTGTGTAAATCACGAGGCGAATAAAAAAAAAAAACGGAAGTTATAATATCACGAAATTTAGACAGATGAACCAGACATTTACATTACTAATAGCATTGCATTTTTCAACGGTTATCTCCATTAGTAAGATTCATGTACAAAATAAACAGAAAATATGCAAGGCAATCGGATGTAACCAATATTTTCGACAAATCAAAGTATTTAAGAAAATAATCCTTTATACCCCTTAAGACAATTCAAAGAACGCAGTTTTAATATTTGTCGATTGTACGAAATGATGGAAATTTAAACGCTTTATTTAAAATTAAATGTATCGAATATTTTCTGCGGACTAGCTTGTTACCAGAGGCAAGAAACCATTAATAATTGCGAGAGTCTTTTTTAGATATTTTTTTAATCTAAACAATGAGTCAGTCAACAATGTAATCCTTAAATTTCAGTTATGATTGGCGCAGCTTAGAAAGATTTTTTTCAAAGTTCTAGATTTATGCATACGTATAAAAGGTGCACAAGTGACTAATAACGGTAATAAAAAAAATCCGAAATCGGGACTGCTGCAGAGCAATCCATCAACTTGCCATCGCCATCGAAAGGATAGAAAAAAATCTGACTTGACTACGTTCAGCTGTTTTTCGTAATCGTTGTGTAAGCAGATTAGAGTGTCAATGTTGGACTTAGATGGATTTGAGAGTAAATCCTTCATCGCAGAAAATTGTATGTTTTGAAAAAATCTGACATTTACTGATCCGTGGATTATTCAAATGATTCATTAATCGTTTAATTTGACGAATCATAAATCAATTGCGTAAATTTATTTCTGAAGCACTCATAACAATTTATTGCCGATTTCACTTAGTTTAACATTTTTTTTTTCGCTGAGGTATATTCTCGTCCAAGAGAAAATACACTATATAAAGAAAATTCTGCAACACTATCTTGTATATCATGTGAAATGATGACTTCTTCATAATTTGTTTTTGTTTATATTTATTTAGAGATTATAAATTTAAAAAAATAGCTGAATAATCACTCTTTTTTTAAAATGATATATCTATTCCATCGCAAAACCATAAAATTAGCAAAAAAATTAACTTCAAAAACTAATTAAATGTTTTTAAATGTAAAAAAAAAATATGCATGATGAATTATGCAAAACAAAAACGTCTTAAATCAAGGTATTACAAAATAAAATATTAAAGCTTTTATTTTGTATGTCAATGATGAAATTCGGAACGCATTTGCTTTTCTTGCACAAATTGGTCAAGCATTTTAACCCTTTGCACTGAGATGTCTCCTCTCGGGAACCTTTGAGGACGGTGCACGATTTTCGCATTTATTACTTATTAATTTTGACTGTTAAAATAGGTAAATAAGTTTCAAATAGGTGCTGGTGTTAGTTGAATAATTATGCATTGAATTACTTTTGCGAGTGAAACGGATTGATGTTCGGCCATCCAATAGCGAACTAAGAATAGAAAGTGAGAAGCAAGATGAGAATATCAATAATAAGAACGCCGGATGACTTGGATTGGAGGGAGTGGATGCTGAGAGCGAAAAAAATATTCCAAGAATAATTATATGCATTTGTGTTATCAATTTGTTTAACACCAAATATGGATAAGTTATTTTGCAACTTTTTAAGTTTAACATTCTCGAGATTCAATGCGAAAAGAGTTTTCAGAAAAGAATCCAGTCATTTAGATAGGAAAATGTGTTTTTTTCATTGGAAAGATTTTAAACCTGTGTAGAATTCTACCGCTAAGCTATATCGGAACTTGGGGTGTATTGTAAATAAATATTACAGTACTCGAATTCCTAGTGTCCTTTTGACTCCACAAAAAATAAACACTCATTTTATATCTGTAATTTAATATCCCGGGTGTACTCAGTGGAATGGAGTTTTTAATAAGATAAAAGAAAACGCAGATCAAGAAAGAACACATAATGCAGAAATGAGACACGCTACTTGCTGTCAATGGGTATCGAAAAAGTCTTCAGTGACAAAAGGCCGGAAAAGCGATTAGTAGTATGAAATACATGGATAGCTTCTGATTTCCATCCGATTTCTGGCGAAATGATGAGAAAAATTTTCGGTATTAATTATCCAAAGACTCAGTTTGGATGCAAGTTTGTGCGAATCGATGTGCACTGTTATCGATGCTGATCACTTGAGGTGGCTAATGGGGAATACAAATTTTGCTGGCTGTATTTTATTTTACTTTTTTTGTATTCTACTTTTTTTTTTACTTTCTGCAATAGGAATTTCATACAGAAAAAAATATATAGTAATCTTAAAAATGAAAAGGAACAAACCGGTCTTGAGATTCTGTGAATTCCGCGTTCCCAAGGTACCTTATTATTTTTGAGTCTAATATTTTCCCCCTTAGGAATTACGCGGTGTGTCTGCTAATATATATGAATGCCAATATTTGTGAAAGCCTAAACACACACACACACACACACACACACACACACACACACACACACACACACACACACACACACACACACACACACACACACACACACACACACACACAATCAACAGTAAGGAGAGATGAAATTTGACGCTTCACTTTAACATGCCTCTTGCCATTCTAGATAATTTTGATCCCAATGAGTCAAAGGGGAAAATAAAACTTATTGTTAAAAAGTCTGTTGTCTATCAGGGGCTATCAGTTTGAATGCGTTAAGATTTCTTAAGTGCAAAGCACTACCGAGGAAAGATCATTCTTATTTTTATTGTTTTATTTTTAAGGCCTAGCTGGCCTTAAAACAGCGAAACCTTATCTTTCAGCGTTTATTATCTTCATCATTTGATTTATTCAACTTTTGCTTTGAAACACGTTTCAGATCTCTTATAAATAATTATAAAATATTATAAAAGATATTTCCATTAGTATATTAAAAAGAGAAACCCTGTCAAGATACAGAGGTCAGGTGAAAAATCGTAAAAGAGAAATGCAAATAAAAAAAAACTCTAAGTAAGTTGTTTCCATATTTGCATTTACAATTTAATTTTTAATTATCAATAAGGTTTAAGAGATTTATTTTTGAAAGATATAAAGTAATTCATTGTTTTTATATCTTATTCAGTCTCCTCAACACTACAACACCTTGTACAAACCACAATGTCAGATAGACCAGTTCTTTTTTTAATATGCATTTATATTCTAACCTCCATATAGCATTTCATCGTAGAGAAAATGATCTATGTTTATGAAAATAATCCTTATTTATAAATCATCCGTATAATTCTAATATATTTTCAAATATTCTTGTTCTCATTAATAATTTTCATATTTCAAAATATTTTTTTTTCCTTTTTACCTTTTAGTAATATTAAGTTCTTGCGTTTATTAATTTTTTTAATTAATAATATGGATGTTTAAACAAAATAATGAAAATGATGGAATCTAATAAAAATGATATATGCCAACTAGTATTCAATCACTTTTATAATGCTTCATTGTATAATAAATATAGAAGGAACTTCTTTTCATTAATATATTCCTAATTAAATTTTTCATGCGATTTCTTAATTTTCGATGAAAAAAATGATTATCTACTTTCTTACTGCAGTAATAAAAAGATGTTTAAACACTTATTTAAGTTTTAAATACTGAAATTTTTTTTAACATGTTGCATAATTCATGGTTTCATCTATTATAGATTTAAAAAAAAAATGAATATATTTCTCAAATTTACTTTCTAGTTGGCGTAACATTTGTGAAATCTGTTTTTAGCTAAATCACTATATTAATACAATCTGTTAAGACAGTATCATTGCAGTGAAGAGCTCTAAAATTTTTAAAAATATTTTACTGTTATCGGAAATTGATAATAGAAAATTTTAGAACTCTAGTGAATGTGGAAGGTTAAGGAATTGCAAATTTCTTCTTTTATAAATAGGAATCTGGTAAAATCCGGTAGAAGCATTTTACGAGGAAATCGGCAATTATTTATGTATACACTCATGTCAGTACTTTTTAACAGAAACTTGTAGTACGCATTTGCTTAAAATATAACCATTATTATATATATATAACTTTAAGATGCATATCAAAACTTACTCGAGACGTGATTATCAAAGGGAAAAAAAATCTACTTAATGTATATAATATTATAGGTTATTTCCATTAATCTCCTGGGATATTTTTTTACTATGTTTTTCCTATCGCTAAAAATTGAATTGCTTCATTACACTCTAATTTATTGTGAAGAAACGAAACTCAGTACTTCACAATTATGGAAGTATTTCCTGTAAAACTATGTTTTCATTTTTGCCGAGTCGATTGTTTGCATAAGACAAAACATTTTTTTCCACTGGTACACGTCGTTGTTTTTTTTTTCCTTCAAATTATAAGAAAAAAAAATTCTTGCGATTTAATTAGATAATGGAAAGGCTAAATTCAAGCTAAGAGCTTTGATGCTTGCGTGCAGAAAATGTTTCTAATCCCTTTTAGCTTTTTCCTCTTATCCACGAAAACTTTTTTTTCTTTTTTGTGGGATGAATAAGCAAACATGCGGATGAGTAACTTTTTTAAAGAGCATATCTAACTTTAAGTATTTCAACCTAAAATAGTTGAACAAATTTTGTGTGTTGGATCTTACTTATTATAGTTACAGAAATAGTCCTGTTTGAAAATGTATAAGCTTTTTAATTATATTTTTGGAAGAGAAATTCACAGTCCCGTTAAGTTTGTAAGTGAGGTTAGAATCGCGCAAGATCTTTGAAAGATTCTCAGCTGCGTTATCGTTGGTTCTCGTGTTCGATATCAGGTGGAACCAGAAATATGCCGGACAGTCCGTCAGCCGCACTGCAATTCAAACGGAATTCATCCTATTCTCGTTGCGGACTCGTATAAGTTACAAGAGGTTGATCCAATTTTAATGTGGATCCAATGAATCATCCTACCCTTTTAGTTCATTTTTTAATATGTAGAGATGGCAAATTAGATCTTTATTTAAATGATAGAACATGTTTCGGTAATTTTATCGCCTATTGTTACGAATCATAATTAGATATTCAGTAAAAAAAATTTCTAATTGCAGAAAATTAAAAACAACTAAACGATGCAAAATACGTCCTTATCTGTAAGTTATTGAGACTTCAGTACGACCATGTTCACAAAGCATTCACTATGTAAAAGTTGATACCAAATTTTGCGTGTTGATCAAGAAATTTCAGAGGTATGAAAATCAGCGGTGCCTTTGCCAAGTAAAATGTTTTACTAGTACAATAAGATGGTTATTAAATTAGCATCTTTGAATGTAATAAATTCTAAATAGTTTCATCAGGTAGCATCTTTTTCGCTGTTATCCAATGAGTGCGTCATTGCCCGGGGAACAACTTAGTAGATAGGTTCATCTCTTTTCCTACCTACTATAGTCTGTGTATTTTCTGTAGGGGGTTCAAGGTCACATTTTCTACCTCGTTGTTGGTTGTCTGGTGCCAGTAACTCGGTAGAAAATGTGACCTTGAACCGCCACAGACTATAGCCCCCTTCCCACAATTATTGTTGAACGAACGTTCAAAGGTGGCTGGGTGGTTGGCTATACACAAAAAGAAGTCCCTTCCTCACAACATTGGTGCAGCATCAACTGCTTTGTGATTATTCTTTCAAATTGTAAATTTATATTGATCCTTAAGGTAGTAACAGCATTAAAAAAAGCAGATGGCAATGCTTTTAAGTATATTTAAATTTTTAGAAGTCACAGTCCTTTGAATGGGAGGTAGATATAGGAAGCAAAAAATATACCAATTACTTCAAATTATATGGTGTACTTTTCTGCTAGAATTGGCACAGTTATTAGCTATTGTAGTGTTTACAATTGTAAATTATTCATTGGCGTACTTATAAAGACTATGGGTTAAGTTTAAAACAGTTTTGCTTTTCATTATTGAATTCCGCATAATGAAAATGTACAAAAAAGAGAACGAGTTCATTCATATAAAGTCGCCTGGAATCATTCGCTAATACAAGTATCGGAGGTTTCACCAAAAGTGATCCGCATTTCCTTTTCCCGGTTGGATTTCTTATAGTTCCGGATAGTAGCAAGCACATTAATGATCATAAAAAAGATTTTTCTCCTGCATTGTGGTTCTCTTGTCAGAGGATATAACAGATTCCACATTCTTCATACTCCACGTATGGAAAAGAACAAACGGCAACGGAATAAAAAAAAGGAATTAACATGATAAATTCAGGAGCAGATTACTAAGGTAATTTTGATTTAAAAATAAGTGTGTGGTTTTCAAAACATTGGGATCAAATTTTCTAGATATTATTTAGAATTGAAATAAACTTAAGAGCAAGACACGGCACTTAAATCTTTTAGTCGATTATCCGTCAAAGTTCTGTGTGTTCATAAAGACCTTAGCCATCTTGTCAAAACTGATCTTTTTCTTATGCCTAATAGTAAAGAACTGTAACATATATATAGAAGGGGAGGTTTTTCATTCTAAACTCTTTGGCGAAATCGAGAATTCATATTATAGAATCTTTTTTTTTTGTTTATTTAAAACTATTATTATTATTTTCTTTTTTTGCAAATGAGTTGTGCTTAACGAATTGTATAATGATTTAAAAACTATTAAGGTAATGAAATGTTATTTAATCGAAATTTGAAGAAACTAAGTAGTCACAAATGATATTGTATAATATCTATGTACCTTATAGCATGAGTTATCAAATATAAAAATATTTTTATGTAAATAAGACAAATCTTGTACTTACAATACCAGACGGATTTTCTTGAAAACTTTTGGAGCCATTGACGATTCTTGGCACTTGACATGAAAGATATCTTGTAATACCAATCAGAAGATTCAAATCAGAGCAGTGCAAAATTATTTCGATATTTAAGCGTCGGAGAGTTCTCGCGAAACAGGCAAAAGCATTGATTGTTTCGCGATTATTGTTTCCTATTAATAATATCAGTACATTGTTACGCTTAATAATATTTAATTAATATAACAATAAAGACTTTTATTGTTATAGGATTGTTGAAGCTTATTACTTTTCTCGTATATATAGTATAGAGAAATGACTGTAATAGTGTAAAAATTCAAACTCGAGATTTGACGAATCTCCACATTTCAGACCTCCTTGTGTTCGCTACACACATTTTTGGAAAATGTCTGTCCGTCGGTCTGTGGCAAAGATAACTCAAAAGTGGTTGAAATTTGGTATAGGGTCTTTACACCAAATTTTGTACATTTAACACATTTTGAGCAAACTCTGTTCAGAGAGAGTCTGTCTGGCTGTCCCAATATACGTTAACATGGCTATATCATAAAATGGCAACCAAGAGAACTGGGCAGATAAAATTCGGTATACAGATTTAACATCTATAGTTTAGATACCTATAAAAATTTTAAACAGATTTCAGCAACGGGTTAAACGTCTGCCAGTCTACACTTGTAAACTTGGAAATTTAAGCTCAGTGATTTAAATATATCAAATTTGATACGAGTTTATGTAACCCTGTCAAATTTTGATTTCAATCGGATAGCTGATGGGGTAAAATTTAAAGGATAAACCTTTTGATTATATTGAATGGACAGACTTGTAAATATTTAATCGGTTGGTTGCTTTCATCTAACATCCCAAACACATCAATTCTCATAAAAACTATATGCTAATTTGCATTTTTTTAAAAATTCCCGAGTTTTTGAGTTTGCACCTATGCCGATGGACAATTATACAGATTGCTGCTGGCAGATTTAATGCAAAATAGGAAAAAATGATTAGTTTTGGTATTAAGACCACGAATAAAATATTCTGCAAAGTTGATATTTTCTGAGTTTTTGTGTTCATGGACAAGCGTAATTTCAAAACTCTGTTTGTTGAACTCGAAAAAGTCTGAAAATAAGATTTATCAAAATCTCTAGATTAAATTTTTTGAGCACATAGCAATACTTTTTACATTTCGTATGAGAAAAAGCAACTGTATAATTTTCTAAGTACAGAGTGTAACAAATAAGAAAACTGTAAAATTTTACAGTATCTTAAAGGAAATGAAAATTTATAAAAATGATATACTAAACAAATATTTTATAGTAATTTTAAATCTTAGAAAGATCTTGAAATTTAAAACAAAACCGAAGTAAACTAAACATGACAAATTTGTTTATTTATTCAAAATGATTTTAGGCAATCTTTCTTTGCATTTTTTTAAATATAAACATCGTTGTAATTTTGACTTTATAATAATTTCTGGAAAATGCATCGATTGCATGAATCAGAATAACATAATTCCCATCTTTCTATATCAAATTTTGCAAACAAATTCCCTGCAGCAATCTTCTAAATATTAAATGCTTTTCTTATGAAAGTTTCCTTTTCTGCAGGAAAAGTCAAACATCTCTTTTCTGCGAATGGATTTTTAGATTTCGCCATGCATAGATGAAAGTATTGAAGGTACTTTCTCCTCTTCTTCGTTTTTTTTTTAAATGCATTTGTTAAATCTCGCGTTACAGTTTGCGTTAGATTTCTTTCTAAATCGGAAAGAAACATTTTCGTTTTTTCCCTTATTTGGATGCAATTCCTTTTCTTTCTTTCTTTTTTTCTTTTTTTTTTTACTCCTTAAACTTTCTGACTTGACTTCTGGACGGCGACATTGCTTGTCCTGGAAGAATCCTTTCAGGAAAGGATTACCAGATTTCTGGGAGTGTTTACTGAGGAGGGATCACGTGACCGCCTGGATTACTCAGACGAAGTGCGAAGTAAATTGCTTGGAAGCTTCTGCTTTTTTGTGTTTTGTTTTATTCTTTACTTTTCAGCGACTGCGTTTGCTTCAAATCCCAGCATTTTATTTGAGAGTGTAAAGTTAGTAATGGAAAATAGTATCTACAGTTACACTCAATAGTTCTTTCGGCCCAACTTTTAAGACCTTTTATGCGCTTTGATTCAACTGGATTTGCATCGTCTTTGAGTTTGGAATTCACTTTACAATCAATTTTTGATGTATAAGATTTTTGAAATTTGACATATCCTTGTTAACCAATTTTTGAAATTTATCTTATCTGTGTTGTCTAAAATTTGAAAGAAATTGTCAGTTCTGGTATAAAGACCACGAACAAAATATTATTCTTCCTGGACGCTGTTTCCTAAGTTTTCGTGTTTACAGACAGACAGATGTAATTTCAAAGTAACAAATAAGAAAATTGATAAAAAAAGTTTAATTAGTATCATAAAAAAACAATAGTCTTGAAAATGTGATGTATTAAACATTATGTAATCTTAAATCTTGAAATTTATTCTTTGACTAGAGATGGAAAAGGAAATAAAGCTGAAATAATCAAAACATGACAGATTTCGATAATTGTAAAGTAATTTTGGACACTTTTTTTTCTTTGCAATTTTTAATCTAATCATCGTTGTAATTTTGATTTTGCAGTTTCGCCTCGATCATATACCTAAATTTACATCATTTTGAATCAGATTAACACTACGCAGTGTTTGAATATTTATAGAATTATCAGCTAATTTATCTATTTAATTATGTTTTACTTCCATATCAGTTAGTCCACGTAGTAGTACATGAAAGACTGATTGCGAGATTTCATAAGAGTTATAAATTAAATATTAAAAAGTAAAAATTTAAAATTAAAAAATCCATTTTTAGGATTGAAAATACGTTTTTAACGATGGTTTTTATTCAATATACTTTAATGATCATTTAACTTGTGTCATGTTTGTAAAAGTGGAAATTTGTAGTGGATTTTCGTTAATATTTTAAGTTCTAGAGTTTTGAAATATTGGTTATATGTAAGTTCTCGATGATTATATATTATTTTAATAGTTTCGTAATGACTTGTCGGTTTAACTATGATTTAAATATTAATTAAATTTGACTTTGTATTAAAGGCAGCACCCAGTAAGGAAATGCGTAATATTTATAATAATGACTTATAAGTCAAAATTTTAAAAAGAAAATAATTGTAACAAAAGGAATCAATCTACTTGGTATTAAATTAATAAAAATGTGCCTTTAGAAACGTTTAATTTAATACCCTTTCCAATGACAGTATTTTCAAAATTGCTTTATTGAAATCCCCCCAAAAAGTTTAATATTGGTTGCATAGCAAACAAATACATTTCATCTCAAATACAACAGAACATTCTTCATTTTGTTTTATTTTAGGTGTAAAATGATTTTTTTAAAAATCTAGAATTAATTTAACTAAATGACATAATCGCAACCAGATTAATGTATTCATAGGTTGGTGCAAAATATGCCATCTAGGACAAAAGTCTTTTCCTCCGAATTTTCATATTAAAATTACTTTATTTTTTAATTTTTTTTAATTATAATAAAATCTTTAGCAGATTCTTCAATTAAAAAATCTTCAAACGAAGAATTCTATAGTTTTTATTGGTATTAGATTGGTCTATTATTTCGAATGCTCTATTTGCTGTATATGAGACATCAAACAGACTTGTGACATTTGGACACCGTTTAGTTTGCGTTGTGGTGATTTCAAGACGGTTAGATTGCTGCAATAGTATTTACATTTAATAAACATTTTATGCTTGATTCTTGTACTTTAATCAATTTTCTATTAGTGATAACCCTGGATGTAAAGGATGTCGAATTGGAAGATTACAGTGTACTTATAATGAGGATGCTAATACTGGAAATTTCGATTAATAAATTATTGCTGAAGAACAAAGTGCAGTAGCGGCTGATGAAGCAATTCATAATGCTAATAACTGGAACAAATAAACAAAAAAAAATGCACATAAATTAGGATTAGTGATAATGTTATTATGACTGATAAGAACGAATATAGAGTACTGAAGCAATTGTTACATAACGATAAGTATTGAAAAAAGAATAAAATACAAATTTTTCTTTGTCTTAAATAACCAGAGATACTAGAGAAAAGATTGAAAATCAATTGGGATTAATGATAATGTAACAATGACTGATAAGAACGAACACAGAGTATTGCAGCAACTGCTATGTAAAGTTGAAAAGCGAAACAAAGAGCAGAATGCAAAATGATTGTGAAATAGCCAGAGATGGAATAGAAAAAAATTAAAATCAAGATTAAAAAAAATACTCAACCATTTTGTATTTATAGATTAATTTCCATGTTATTTTACTAGCGATTAGATTTTTTTATTTTAAAATATAAAGAAATTGAATATATTTTCCATGGTATTTTGAGCCTTTTTTTGCATCAGAAATAAAAAAAAACTGCAACTGATATTTTTATATTTTGTGTTTATTCAGAAAAACAATTTTAACAACTTTTACTTAATATTTATCAGAAGGATATCAGATTGCTCAACGAATATTTTTTTCCATGCTTTACATAACTAAAAAATAGCATTTCTTAAGACCATTTTTCTTACAAAGAAATCGATTCGTGACTACTGGATACTATGCGCTTTATGAAGACACTTCTCACTGATAAATGGACAGCATAAATTTATTTTATTTTCAGTAAAAAAATGTCTACAATGGTACAAAGCACGAATCTCGTTTGAAATAATAAGGTACGGCCGGGGAGAAATCTGGAGAGTGTCTATATATTTTTCTACTGGAATGTATCGGCTCCAAATGATATATATCAAAATCTGCGGACAACTTTTATGCAGGTAACGAAGGGGAATCCGAGTCGCTTTCTTTTGTTGACTCTGAAAGGGAGTCCTTTCTGTTGCATCGTTTCACTCAAACGGATGGCTTGACATCATTCATGGATTGGAAATATTTTATCATCTTATTCCACGAAAATTGGAAGGAAAAAAGATAAAAATATCTGTCGATTTCATAGGTTCTTTGAAATTCGTTGTCATCTGTCCTTAAAATCTGTCTGATGATTACTATTTTATAGAGAAACGGGGAAAATGAAGCAAATACTGACACTTTACAGTAATTGCATTGCGCTTATATTTAATAATAATAAATAATAAAAAAAATAAAAAATAAACCGAGCCTAATTCCTCAAAGGAACTTTCTTTAGGCATTCAATTGTAACGGACATCAAAGAAGAGATATTTTGATTTCAGTTTCACCTCCTTTACCTATTGTGTATATGCATTTTCTTAAAAGAATCAAGTTCTATGATATCATAGTGATATTTAAACATAAATGACAAATTTTTATATCTTCCAACTACCACAGCAGTGTAGCTTTTTTAAAAATCTCTGTTAACAATAAAGATCAGTTTGTATATGCGCGCGTTCGTGAGCGTATGTTGGCGCTTTACAGGTCAGACAGTTTGACCTAAAGCTACTAAAATTAGCACATAGGCACTTTGGAGGGTTTCTTTAGAATCGATTAAAAAAAATTAATTCGAATTATTATTAATTAAAAATTGAGCGAAATTTTGAAGTTTTTTCACCATGACTTCTGAAAATAGAGTAGCACAATATGATTTGTCATTTTAAAATTTTAAAAAAGTTTCTTTTTTTTATTATTTTACTTTGGTAGTCGGGAAAAATTTTCTTTTGGTAAATCTCAATTTTTATTTTTTGTTATATTTCAACAATCGATTGCATGATTGTTTTCAAATTCCAATTGTTTTCATTCTTTCATAAACTATTGATTCGAGTGATTCTCTTCCGTTGATAAAAACTAAGGGTTCTTTTTAATATCTACTTAGTTTACAAGACTAATAAGAAAGTGAAGTGAAAACACAGATGAACTGGATATTTACGCTTTTCGTTGAGTTTTGAAGTCGTGGGACTGGTCTTTATAAGTAAAGTTTGTATACTCAATGAATTAAGCAGTAAGCGGGGCAGTTCGAGAAAGATGGTCGCTGAAGGTGACTAGTATTGTAAAAGATAATTAATTTGCTTTTTTTCTGAGAGTGAATTCTAAAGAAAGAAAACGAAAGTGCTTCAAAGCAAATGAGTTTCCATTAGTCAACGCAAAAGCGTAATCAGAGCCAAATAATCACTAACAAGAAAATGGAAAGAAAAAACAATCAAGAGATAGAAGAGAAGGGATAACAAAAACGAGAGAGAATAATACGTTTGACCACACGCCAAATCGGAGCCGTAAATCTTCCAGCCGCCAAATTCAATAGGAGAAAATGTAGTTTTGTTTCCAATTGGTTCCTTAGCTATTGCGTGGTGAGCGAATTTTGATGCTTCAGACTTCTACACAGTGTTCTTAGTCAATTTAATTTTTTTTGTCTTGATAATTTTTTTTTTTCTGTTTGTGAAATATGACCATGGAAAAGCAAGCAGGTTTTTTATAAAGTAAACATTTAAAACAATATCAGGAAATACTGTAGTTTTGGAGTCCTTAAAAAGAAGCAGCCACAAAATATTAAAAAAAAAAAATCTGTTAGAGAGTTAATTACCGTCTACAATTTAGGTAAGAAATAGCATATCTACAAAAGATTGTAATCGATAGTAAAAAGTGTAAATCTTATATTGTGATATTTCTATTTTATAAACTTTTCAATACCATAATCAACAATAATATCGAAAGGAAACACCGTTTTATTTTGATTCTTTTTTTTTTTCTGTTTCCGGTTGATGAATTTCTGCTTTCTGGAAATATTTTATTTTTAACAGAGGCCGCCATTAATGTTGTTATATGTTTGATTCGACAAATTATTTATTTTCAAGTCAGGATAAATTTTGTCCAACAGAATCAGGAGCTTTGTTATTTCATGGAACTGAAAGTGTTTTCTTAATGTTAAAAGTATTTAGGTTCATGGTTAGGTTTTAAACGGCCATTAATTACCTTTTATAAATGATATAGAGAGAGAATGCACATTAATATGTAATAAGGATTTTAGAAATGCTTTTAACTAGTAAAGTTTATATTTCTTCTAATGAATGAAAAGATAACACAGAAACTAATAAAAACTCATTTTTTTACTTCTCCGAATTGAAGATTTAATAAATAGTTTATAACAAACCAAAACATGCGCATGCTTTCCAACATTCGGTGCTTTTATGCGTATGTGACACTCTAGTTTCTGTCTAGCTTCCTTTCTCAAATTGGGCCTATTCAGCTTGTAATCTATTACAACAAAAACTCGTTGACTGGAAAAGCAGATTCCTCGTAATTGGAGCAGATTTTCTGGTTTTCTTTGCTAGCAGAAGAAGATAGATTACTCATGTCACTCCATTTCCTTACAATTTCTTTCTCCACCGGGCTAGTCTGGCAACAAAATACTCTTGTGAACATAGAAGATCAAGAATTTTGTCATTTTATTGCAACTGATACCTAGTATTTGTGTTAGGTATTCTATGCAATTGCTCATCTTTTAGATTATTTAATTTATGACTACCAATAAGTTATATATATATTTTAAGAAAAAAAAAGCATGTTTGCCGATTTTTTTTTTAAAGCAGAAATATACATTCTTCAATATCTTCATAATACTGCTCATCATTTTCAATATTGCTAAATGTTTTTACGAATCAGTGATATTTCTTTCTTCCTTAGTTATACACTTAGTAAGAAAGAGAATTTTACAGTCATCTTCAATGGATGCGGGATTACTAATTCCCTTCACTTGATGGGAAAATTGATGCCTCCTTAATGAAACACAACGTATTTATGACAGATATGTATTTATGACAGTATCTAAAAAATACAGGAGTTTTAGCAATATCTTTATTAAGAACCTTCTCGATTATTTGATGCTCTTTCATGAGAGCTATAAAAATGGAGGCATACACATGAGTATGGCCGATCGAATCATTTCTTTGGAGTGTTGATTACTATAAGTTTCTCTATGAATTCTTAATAATCATTTGTGGTTTTTAAATAACGATTTACTACTTGTAAGTATGCTGTTGATTACTGATGTCTTTTTTATTTTACGTTTTGACTTATTTTATTACTTGTGCCTTGTGTTTCGTCTTAGTAAGGTACTTTCAAAAACGCTTTCAGTAAAAATCTTTTTTTTTTATTTAAAACATATACAATTATCTGAATTTATTTTTTAAACTCAAGAAAAAATAGCAAGTAAAATCCATCCACAACACAATTAGAAGTTACTTATTCGATTTGCACGTGTGGTATAACAGCATGAAAAAGGATATGAAACAAGCACTAAAAAAAACCTTTAGCATGAAATGGTATAAATGATCACTTTAAAAAAATTCAACAATTCGTTTGTTTATACTTACGAAAATATGTGCACAAAAATAGATCTGATGCAATTAGTGTTCATTCAAGTAAATTAATTTTCTATGTTAATTGTTGTTTTATAAATGCTGAAAAAAATGAAAAAAATAAGAGGGAAAAAAAACAATATCAAAATTAAAAGCAGGATTTTAAATCTTTCTCAAATGTCAGTTGAATCTATTTTTTTTTTCTTTTAATAAAGCACTGATAGTAATGTAGTTAATTATTTATGTTTAGAGAGGTTAGTCAATTTTTTAAACGACAGTGTTATTATCTATTTTACTTAGAACACTCTTGTGCTTTTGAATCTTTTGGTGATCAAAAATGAGAAACTAAATTTTATTATTTAAAGACTTTGATTATTATTTTTTATCTTTATAAATTATTTTTTTACTGTGCAAATGTTTTGAATGCCTTTTTGAAAGAGATTTCCATTCTTTTGAAAAATTTAAATGTCAAGTAGAAAATAAATCGAGACGGTGAAAGAGACCAACCATATAGAAAGTTTGGTGTTAAAATGTGCGAAAGAAAATGGGAAAAGTGAGATTCAAAATATTATACCTTTTTGTATTTACTTCTCAGTAATTCGTTCAATCACATATTACTTCATTAAAATATGAGCATTTGTATACATTTGATTGTTAATGCTACGGATAATATTCTATTGACTATCAATTCATTCTTTTTGGATTTGTTTAATAAAATAGATAAACATTAATAGTTAAGATACGAGAAAGACAAAGAAGACGACTTTCAATCATGTCACCTACAATCATTGGCCAATCTGGGGGTAGTGGAGGCCGTGATAAGTATCAGACACTAATTTGATGTTTACAACTCTGATATGGAGCTGAACATTTCTTATGCTAATACAGATCTTCATCAATTTCAGTTTAGAACAACATTGCAATGGGAGGAATCACCTCTCCAATCATTGCCTTGTTCTTTCTAAAAATATATCGCCCGGGGGTAGATCTGCATGCATATCCTGGAAAATACTTCTCGGAAAGCCATAACCTGATTTCCGGTGCTCGAGTTTAGATTCGAAACCCGTATACACTGAAGGACTACACTGTAAATGGTACTGATTCATTTTTTGTATTGTTCAAAAGTCTCCCCGCTGGTATGCCGCAGAAGTTTTAGAGAGAGAATCTTATTGTTCAGGACGTTTATTATCGCAGATGCCATTTTTGGCCATACTGCGCCGAGCATTTGGTGTAATCTCATACCGTACTTATAAAGCAGGTATCTAAAATTTAAAAACTTCGGTTCATTAAAAAACTAAGCTTTCGGGAAGTATCAATAAATGCATAAAATTCAAAGATAAAAGTGATTTCTAATTTTTAAAACTATTCTCAAGAAGAGGAGAAATTGAATCAAAACTCTTTTTAAAGCTGAATGAGACAGAATACAATAGTTAGATGCGTTAATGCATGTAAAAATATGGAAAGCTTTTAAAAATTCCAAAGTACTTGGATGGTATGTTTTATGCACCAAGTTCGGCAGGTGAAGAGATGCTTGATGGAAAAAGTGACGGTAACGAACATTAAAATCAGGAAACTCAATCAAAATATGTTTAACACCAAAATCAATGTGAAAGTTGGAACACATTGATGCCCCCATTCTTAGAAGAAGACACAGAAAGAAAGGGAGGAAACTATTGGATCCGAAGTTGTTTTTATTCTCTAACCACGATTCGAGTGTCGAAGTAATTTCCATCTTCTGGTATTGCTTCAAAGAGGGACATAAATGCAACTTTAATAAAGTAAAATTCCTCGATATTCGTAAATTAGTTCTTATCAGCTCCAGGCTATCGATAGAACCGACAGAAACTCTTCTGCTCCGAACGAACTTGTCCACCATTTAAATCTTAACCACTTGCGGTAGAAAGACATGTCACTTACGTCGAAACTCTTTTGTTCTTTTGTCGCAGAATTGCCAACGACGTGGCAGTTCAAAGTCCACAGGCGGTGTCATAGAAGTAAAAAAGATGTTTGTGACCCGTCCATTGAGATTACTGCCGAAACAGGGTCTTAATTAAAAAACTAATTCAGTTAGAAGATATGCATCTTTTTTCCGATTTCTGTACGGTATCGAATACTTTGTGTAGCCACGCTGCGAGTTAAAATGGATTGTTTTGTAACACTCACCTGTGAATCTTCATTTATTACCAACCTCTGTATTTGCCAATTTTTCGTTTCACTAATCATTCCTCATTGATCAGACCAGATAATATTGCGTTAATATTTTTCTTCAAACTATCTATACCAGGAATTGCAAGAAATTGAGATATCTGAATTCATTATATCTTTCTACTGTTTGACGGAAGAAAAAAAATTCATCTAGATCTAAAATCCTATTCTCTTCAAAATCATTCATTTGTATATTAATAAACTTTATATATTTCTTTGAAACACTGTGCATGCATTTGATCAGAAAGCAGCATTTTACAGCTTTATCATTTCATATAGGCAACAGCAAGCGTGAGATGCGCTATTATCATCAAACAAGCAAATAATCTTAAACTGAAATCTTAACTCTTACCTGAAAAGCATTAAAATTTTTTACATAATTTGTAGATCCTTACAATGCCTTTCTGATTCGGTACTTTATTCTCAAAGTCCCATTTCAGAACATCTTTCAATACTGATAATAAAATGCTTATCCTCAAAGCAGATCTATATTATCAGCTATAAAAATTTTATTTTATCGATTATAATTCCAAAATCAGTGCTCGCGCAAAAGAATTAAATGGCGAAGAAAACAAGCAAAATATTGGTCCAGAATAAAATAATGTTTATTCTAATTCAACTTAAATGCGATATGTTCAATAGGGAAAAAAAAAGAAGAAACAGCGTATATTGAGAAATCCCAAAAATTTCAGATCAACAAGAAAAATAACCGATTACAAAATTTTAAAGACTATTAATTGGATTAATTAATAAATTTAATATATTTTAAAAAAGAAAATCTGTATCGAATCTAATAGAAATTTTAAATAAAACATTCAACAAAATTGCCAAAAATGTTTTAAATACTATAAAGGTTGTCTTTGGGAATTAATTTTGTTCTAAGTTTGTAAAATAAGACTTTTCTATCTACTTTTCATTCGATTCTTTATGTTAAGAAGTTTTGTTCATTTTTATGTTCTTCATATCAGTACACTATTTTAAAATGTTGAGATCTTGTTAATAAATTAACTTATTCGATTTTTTTTCTTGGGAACTAGCTAAATAGCTGTAGATAATAGTTATATCTAATTTAAATCGTTAAAAAAATAATCGTTTACATATAATTTCATATTTGAGATGCCATAAAATTGTCAGGAATTATAATTGTTTTATTTTAATTGTCTTGCATATACTCCATACATTATGTACATAAATCTTTCAAATGGTGACCTTAGCTTAATGGAACGTATAAATGTGTATTTGAACTTTCTTTTAAATTTTGCAATATTGTAACTTTTTATTTTTTTATTCGACCTGTAATCTACACAAATGTTAACACAGAATTCATTTAGCTTTTATCAATGGAAGAAAATTCAGTCGATCAAACATCTGATGAAAGAAGGCTTGAATTTCAGGGCCTCAATATAATTTATCCTTAGACATTCGAGAAAAAAAAATTTAAAAAAATGCTAAAATTCAAGAAACATTTCAACGGTATCATTAAAAAGGTTTTTCCATTTTGAAATGGGGTGATATTCATTATTATTCATTATACAAAAGCTATCGTTTAAAAACGCCAATAACTCAGGTTAATTTCGCAATAAAATTCGAATTAAGTTGTGCATTCTCACCGTCAAAGGACAAACTTTGGTAATTGGAAGTCCAAATGGTCTGGCCTGCAACAGTGTCAACCACACGTAAACATTCATTTTTATTAGTAGTAGAAATGATGAATTATAAAATAGATTAAAAATTAGAAATAATTAAAATGGAAATTATTTTATTTCTTAATACACTGATGAATGTGTTTTTTAAAAACACCGTTTTCATCTATTTTTTATATGAATTTTCTCATTAAAATATTATAAACCAAGTACATTTTCCCTAAATCATTTGTACAAAATCCTATAGTGTTTAATGCAGTGTGAAGGATAATTTTAAATATAAAAGAAAAGGAATTTGCTTGTGATTAGTACAGCGTGAACAGCCGTTTAGTAAAGCGTTGTTTTAGAAAGAAAAAAGTTTAAAAAAATATCTGCTTGTATTCTCATTTATATTAAAAAAATATCTTTCAAAGAACCAAGCATTTAAGATAAACGAAAGTTAATATTTACTTAGATTAACAAATATTTCTTGTCTGGTTGTTCTTACCAAACATGAAATATTCAGTCATTCGTTAAATTACATGAAAAATACAGAATTAAAAAAATATATAAAAATTTATTTTTGTTGATACAAGGATAAATGAAAAAATAAAATTTGTAAGAAGATATCGCATCACTAGTTACGAAATAACTGAAGTGAAAGAATGTCCTGAAATTTTCCATTGTTGATGAAAATGTATCAATAAAATGATAGAAAGTAACATGAAAGGACATTTGAAAGAAAGCATCATGTCTCATTTTCCGTAGGATAGTGACACATTTTAGGAGAATTTTTGATACATTTTAAGACGATATAGCTTCCGATCGTTTGGGACAAAATTTCTCATTAGACTTTCGTTTAAAGTTTAAGATTAGAAATTATTTATTCTTTACTTTATAAATAAGATACAGAAATTATTTTTTAAACATTAACATTTTATCATTTGGTTGCTTAATACTGTTACAAAATACATTTAAATATTTATTGAAATTATTGGCATATGAACTGCTTTACCATAGCAACAGTGTAAAAATAGTAACATGTTTGATTGCAGAACATTTTGTTTTGAGGTCGTGCGTGGTTGTTCATATCAGTTCATTCAGATAAAAAGAAATTCATTTAGTTATTTTTGGCATTTGTATTATTGTTATTTTTGGCACAAATATCAACAGGTTTGATTACTGATAATCTTTCTGGGTTCTTGTGTGGGTGTTTATGTCGGTTGATCCAACTGTAAAAAATATTAAAGGATAGTGACACATCATTTGTAAATTTTTATATAAAGTAACATTTGGAATTAATATGATTATTTGGTTAAATTAAGAACAAATAATAGATTATCATACTCATAATCACTGATACGCATTTATCATTTTGCTCTTCCATTTTCTCTTTATATTTCAAGTTTCTCCTAGAAATTGGTCCCTTTTAATTAATTATCTTCATGTTCTCCGATGAAAAATTCTGATTTCATTCAGTTCTCATCAAAGACTAGAAATCCAAATACCAAGTTCTCGATATGACATGCCTAAAATCCTAAACTTTCTATTTCTTTCATTCTTTTTTATTTACAGATTCTAAGATAAACATTATTGTCACTGTTTAATATAAGATAGATTCAATGTGATTAACTAATTTCTTAAAAAATACTTGTGACTGTCTAAAAGAAACACGCCTGTTTTAACATTTTATACTAATTTAACTGAGGTCCCTATAAAATAAATTTGAAAACAATGAAAAAAAAGTTGCATGAAATAAAAAATATCTTTATAACATTACGGTAATAATAAATACAAAATTAATACGTTTTCTATATTTAGCTATAAAGATTTAGACAATGAAGATAAAAAAAAGCGCATAATCTGAGAGATTTAACGAGAATCTATCATGAAGCCTGTAATAAGTCAAATTAACAAAGTTTTAAATTCATATTATCTGTTATTTCTAAGCAGACTTGCACTTATCTACATTTACCCCAAATGATATTTTCTTTATTTTTCATGCATTGATAATGCATTTTAATGATTATTTGCATTTATTGGTTACAAAATACTTATGTTTTTTTCCCTCGACTTTTCTAGCATGATTCAAAAATTTAGACTTGTCCCATCTCTACTTCCTTCTCGTATATATTTTCGATCAAAAGATGGACTCTGGTGGCCTGGTGGTAAAGTATCAGCTTCGAAAACGCAGGGTTTCAGGTTCGAGAGCCAATTCCACCGAAGAGCTGCTGTGTAAGCGGGTTTGGGACGCGTTAAATCCGTCGAGGCCAAACGTCCTCCCGCTGGTGTGGCGTGGAAGTTTGGAGAGGGATTTCCAACTCAGATGTCATCCTCTTCATCTCACCGCGGTTCTAAATTACAAAATAGCCCTGGTGTTTCTTCAAAATGGGACGTTAGTGTAACTAAACTAAATTCGAAGAAAAAGGTCACTTATAAAATGAAACAAACTTTTGAACACTAACGAATCTAAAATCAAAATTTTAATTAACGTTTTCTCTTATGTACGTACTATGGAAATGACTCCAATTGTTAAGGAATTCGAGTACTGATTTGATTAAAACTCTCTCTTTTAGACCTAGCTTACATAAAATTAAAATTTAAAAAAATCATTTTTTTTTCAATCATCACAAGCAGATCAAAATTTTTGATCTGCTTGTAAACCTTAATTAAAGATAAACGGAATTGCATAGAAAGTTGACATCGTAATTGAAGACTTTTTTTTCAAATTTCGAAGTAAATGCATCAAAAGAAATTATGTCTGTGTCGTACGTGTGATGGATGAAATAGTTTAAAACTGCCACGGGCACGGAATTTTCCATATGGTTTTACTTTCATAATTTTAAATATGTATAACATTTTGATTGATTTTAATCCGTCTGTCGGTCTATATTTTCCCTTGTGAACGCGTCAAAGGAATGACTTGGGTAAAGGAAATGCGGTATGTAGCCATTTACTCCATTATTATTAAGCAATGTAAAACTCTAGATCTATGCCAACTGGCTAGAAAGAAATAGGCAGAAAAAACGATTAAAAGAACGTGACAAATCAATTTTAAATAATTTATTCACAAAAATAATTCCAATAACGGTTCAGGAGCATGATATTGTAAGCATCGTTCATAAAGAATTAATACAAATTTCTCCTTATAAAGAATACTACGGGAAATGTTCCCAAGAAGAGTCATTATTTGATACATTGTTTATCACAGTTTAAAGAATGGTCAATGAAAAAAAATACTAATGAAGCTTTGGTGAGCTTCAGGGGGAATTCTGAGAGAATTTATATTACAGGTGGACACTAAATCTCTCCGAAACGGAAACAACTTTTCCAAAATAATACGGATGGGGACTGTAATGCCGTAATCCCAAACCATGAATGATATCCAGCCATACGTATCAGTGATGCACCCAAGGGAGACATCATATGATTCCTTTACACGAAAAAAAATATGAAGAATTCTGATCTTCTGTTATTATGGAGAAAACACGCCTAAGCTTTCCACTAGAGATTTGCAGTAAATCACGTGAAGAGGATGAAATCCAACCGGAAAGAATTTTTTTTCCTACCTCAGCCTTAATATTTTAAAGATTGTAGATTTCTACCATTGAAGTTACTTTTTTTATTTAAAATAACTAAAAATTATTCTATGAAGTTTTCAAAGGTAATGACTGCAAGGTACTCACGGATTTTCTTTGGCGATTAGGGATTGTTTTGTCTTCTGTAATTTAGCAAAGATGTGAAGTCAGATTGGCGAAAGAATTTATTGCATAAATTCAAAAAGAAATATTTTTATATTCGTGAGTATTGAATTGATAAATCAATTGTCTTACTTTAAAATATATTTTATATTAAATAACATTTTAAAAAAAAAGAATTTTGAGGTAAGGCTTAAAATCTATCACAGTTTCAACAATCCTAATACAATTTCGATTGTTTCCATAGATTTGTTTATTTGTTATAGTACAATGGAATCATGCTTGACGAGAATGGTTCTTTCCCAAAATTTATGGGCCGCTGTGGCCTGTTTGTAAGGTCTAAAATTGGGAACCGGAGGGTTTCAGTTCGAGACCAGATTCCTTCAAAGAGCTGTCGTGTAAGAGAGTATGGTGCACGTTAAATCCGTCGGGGCTAAATGTCCTCTCGCTGGTGTTCTGAGGAAGTTTGGAGAGGGGGATGTCAGCACAGATGTCATTTTCGTCATCTGATCATGGTTCAAAGTTACGAAATACATTCCAAAATAGATCATTGCTTTAAAACGGTACGTTAATATAACTAAACTTACGAAATTTACTCGTAATGGGGTACATTCATTAAACAAAACATTTTTTTCCATAGGAATCCACGTAAAACAACAATGCGTTCCATTTCGAAAAAATATATGCGCATAAATGTATAATTGTCCTTTATTATTTATAATGCATGCATCTTTTTACAAAAATTGTTAAGACATTTGTCGTTGGTCACGCTTCACAATTTGATAGCACAGCTTTATCATTAAATGAATTTAATAGTATAGTTTCTCAATATAGGTTGCAATAATTTCCCATTCCTTCCCTTCACTTTCCTTATTTCACTGTGCTCTGTTGTGTTATTTCTTCCCTCCTACAAATCTCCTCTGTAGCTCTTTTGTAGCGACTTTGAATGAAATCCTTTGGTAGTTTTCCAACAACTCATTGATACCGTTGAAATCTGGATCTCCGTCATTTTGGACAGGCACAATCTCGTTGGACAAATCTTCCAAATCTTCCCAAGTCCTTCCTCACACTCCTTGGAGTCGTGTTAGACAACGCTATCTGAACAAAACCTTTATGTTGATGTGAGGATTCTCTTCAAACAAGTGGTCAACAAAAATTGATTCAAGCCAATTGAGCTTGTGTCATCACAGTGTTCTTTACTACTTGTTCTGCGAAGCGTCGCTCGTTAACCGAGTCGTTTTTTTACATTTTGTTTCGCTCGTTAAGTGAGGATTGATTCCACTTCTTAATGAATGAGTGAGTTGAACTCAATGAGTATGAACTGAATGAGTATTATTTTTTCCCTATGAAATTATATTTTAAAAAATTGCTAGTGGTATGAAAATCAATATCATTTTTTATATTTATTATGCAAGCTAATTTGTATGCAAGTTTACAAAAAATGGAATCATGCTTTTTTGGATTGTTTTAATACATTTGATGATTTACATTAAACGTAACGAAAACAGTTCCTAAAGCTTTTTAAAAATGTAAAGACAAATTAGTTTCAATGCTAGATAAAGCATGTCAACAAATAAACAGCCGTAAGAAATAAAACTGAAATACCAACTAAAAGAATATACACAAAAAATGTAAATTCTGTATTGTGTAAATTACTTTTTGTCTTTTTCATACTGAAGCTTTATTTTCAAATATAACAATTCTTAGCATTGGCCCTTTGCACTCGGATGGTGACTGTCTTTCCCCATTCAAAACGGTGCACCATTTTGACGTTTTATTTATTTCTCAATTTTTATTATAAGAAACGCCTACAGAAATGGTAAAAAGATGCAAGGTAATTTTTCAAAGAAATTCGATCTAAGACAGTTATGTATATTTATTTTTCAGAGCTATAAACAAATCTTTGTAATAGGTGAATAATTATGCATGGAATTTCTTTTCCGAGTGCAAAGCATTAATTGTAAATATAAATATTAAGGATTTTATAGCATTTTAAAATATGTTTACAAATTTAGCAAGCCATGATTTTCGATAGTATTGTGAGTTATTTCTATGATAAGTTTAACATTTTTTTGCCATTAACTTCGTTGCTATTTTTCTTTCTTTTCTTTTTCGCCTATACTTTTTTCACTTTCTTTTTTTTTTTTTTTCGGTTCATTCGATAAATATAAAATGTCCACTTTAGATTTCTCCATCACTTAGAAGAAACATTTGAATTTCCGCTCATATTTAGACACTTTCAGCATTTATTCCTAACTTTTTTTATAAGCGCTAGCGGTTCATGTACTGCTAGAAAGAGAAAACCCCCTTTTTCTTTTTAAGGCTTTTTCTTTTTTCCCGAAGTTTCTGAGGGTAGATCACGTGACGCCCTGGGTGATTCAGATGAGGTGCGAGGTAAATGGCTCGTGATACGGATTTTTCTTATTTTCTTTTTATTGGCTGTTGGAACCAGCGAAGTCGGGTACTTCATTTGAGAGCAGAAAGTTGGCGATGGGTAACGATGTTCATTGTGTCGAACATTTTTTCAGCATTATATTGGTTTTAAGTTTTTTCAAGAAAACATTTTAAAAATCCTTTGTTGGACGAAGTTTAATGAGAAAAACTGGCATTAATTCATTGGAAGTCCAAGCGTTAGCTCCTATAGAAATGTTATTACATGTTTTATCTGTGCAATATGTACCATTTGTTTAGTTACCATCATAACATAAACTTTTTCCAAAAATAAAAAAAAAAATCATCTTTATAAAGGCTTTATGATAAAATAAATCCTACAGAAAATTTAAGTTAGAAGTCGAATTTTTTCGGCTGCAATTTCCAATTGAGTTATAATATTTATTCCCATATGGTGTATTTTTGTTTGATGAAAGCACTGAGACATTTTTTTTAAATTTTGGCTTTAAAATTTCGATAATGTTAACCCTTCTTTGCATGATGATAGAAACCTCCATCATGACATTTAGTGAACAAAAAATTGTACTCAAAACAAGTGTACTGTAAATTGGTTGTTGCTGGCAACTTTTTTCACGACTATTGCATAATAAGGAACGTTGCTGTGAAAAAATTCAAACGTCACAATCATTATAACGGGTTGAAACTTGTCATTCGGCTGTTTTGTTGTTGTTGGAAGAAACGTGCGATTTCTTGAATATTTTGTACAACTAATCTGTGATTTTTTTTTTCTTATGAAAACGATAATGAATGGAGAAATTTAGAAGAGAGGGACATTGAAGAATTTGTTCTGAGCTTAACATGTAAATTTGCATGATGATGAATATTTCCATCCTATTTTTTTATTTATTTTATATTATATAGTTATACTAGGATTTTTTAAAAAAAATATTTCCTTTATTCCATGAATTATATTCTCCAAATTTATTTACACACAAAAAAAAAGATAAAAAGTATGCAAAGAAGGGTTAAAGATTTTATATTTTTTTATTATTCAATGAATAATATAATTATTGAGCTTTAGTTTGAGTTTTCAAAAATCAGGTTTACTGAAAATTGTATCCTTCTAGTTATTTATTATCTATTATCTAGTTTAATTATTTTATAATTAATTTATTATTAAAAGAAATTACTTATCACAAAATATCTGTTCTGTAAGAGCTCACTCTATGATGAGTTAAAATATACTACTCATATCTTTACTGCATTTCCTACTGAAAATGGTAGTAATAGTCTCTTATTTTCACTAAAAATATCTCAAAGAAAGAAGTCCCGAATCTTTCTTAAAATATAAAGGATTTCTAGAAAAATTCATGACCATATGAATCTGAAGAATGCATCGTATCCCCTTGCGATAGATGGCTGAGGGTTTGTAAGGAGGTCTTCCCATTACAATGGCTGACTTATTCTTTCCAGCGTAATGGAGTCGTATGTCCCAGCTTCTTTGTGATGTGTTGATGATACTTATTTCTGAGCATTTTTTGTGGTTTGCGAATACGGAATTTTGCCATCTACCTCTATCCTAGTAAAAAAGAGCTTCTGGTCGAAAAGGATTTTTTCTCCGTCATCGGAGGTCAAGCTCGCGAACATAATGCTAGTATCAATTCGATTCTTTTTTTCCCCTGAAGAGCCTAGCAATGCATCTACTCCATTAGACTGGATTTTGCTTCATAATGTGTCTTTCTTACAATTTTTTGTAGGTAAGTTTCTCTGAGACGCCGAAAGAATTTTTTTGTTATTATGTTATTTCAATTATTTTTTTAATTCGGTGATCATAATATTTGATTAGATCTACAATAAATTCCTGATTGTGTCAATGGTAAGTTGCTTCTTAAGTTCTTTTTGTTGTTAAAATCAATATCATAAAAGAAAGTCGCTGTCTCGAAAACGTCCGACAAAAAAAAAAAAAAATCTAACTGCTGCATATTATGAGTATCTACTGTATTCGGCGTAAAATACTCCCACTTTACAACCAACTCACAGATTTCTTCTTAACGGAACGGGGACTCTCTCGGCAGTGAAAATTGCTAAAATTTCAATGGGAAATGAAGGTTATTTTTTCGGAAATAAAACTTATTATCCGACTGAAAATTTAGGAAATATTGAATGAATGACTTTTTTTATTTATAAAGGAATAGAAAAATATTCGATTTTTAAAGATGTTTTTAAATAGTAAATAGAGTACGTGTTGTGGTGCGATAATTTTTAAGTTCATAACCGTAAATTGGTATGCTCAGGAAAAATGATTCTGATCAAAATCATTTCAAAATTAACATATGAAACAATTACAGTGAACTTATTTTCATTTAAATATTCTAATAATACAAGTTTCAAAATGATAATGAATGTTATGTTGCTTGAAAAACTAAAAAATATATTTTACATGATAAATAATCTCTAAACTATTGTACAGAAAAAAAAATATATATTTAGCAGATATATAATATTTGTGAATGTTTTTGTAAAAAATTTTCTACCATTGTATTGAAGAATGGTATTGTAGCAAGATGTAAAGAAAACACGTTTCGAGAAAAATCTTAAAGCTGCTGTTAGATTCCTTATTAAAGAATTATTTGTAAACTTTCGAGTTTTTAAACCTATGCAAATTAAACATACCCGTAATTAGCGAAATACCCCCCCCCACACACACACATACTCTGTTTTAATAAACTGAAGTTGAAAAATCAGTATTTAAAGGATACAAATATTTCCAATTCCCTTGAAGAACATCATGTCTCAGTGATGGGCCAACCCAGCCTCACTGCAATTTTATCTTATAATAAGTGTATTATCGAGGGACTGCTTAAATAAACGTGGACAGCTATGGATTTTATTTTTAGTTGACATTTATCAAATAGAGATATTAAGACATTATGAACTCGGAATTTAAAATTGACACCAAGATGAGGAACCAAAAGCATTGAGCACTCTTAACCACTTGAGGTCGCAAGAAATTCAAAGGTGCATCTACAACAACAGTTCACTGTAATTGAGCGAAGCCACACATTCGGTACCACACAAAGTATTCGGTACCTTTTCAGAAATCATATAAAGGTTTCTATCTTCTAAGTTAAATAAATTTTTGACCGAAGATTGAGCTGCTATAAACAGTGTTCAGGAGAACAATCTCAATTGACAGGTTGGAAGCATCAATTTATTTCTTTGACAATTGCCTGCTGACATATAACACATCGTTGGTAAAAGCATCTCCACATGCGTTGCACACCCTTCCAGGTTAAGTGAGGATTTGTTGTTTCTAATCCAGCATTCACATATAATATTACAAAGAACATCTTTACAGCATGGTAAAAAAAAATACGAAGCATAAAAACGTTTGTTATACAGATTCGTGTCGGAAGCGTAGAGAAAATACATTCTTGTTGGTAATGAAGAAAAATGCCCTTTAGGAGCTAATCATTGCTTGATTGCTGAAATTTATTATTTTGATTAAAAACAGTGATTAAGCCATACATTTTAAGATCCAATCTTAACCAATCGAAAGGAAATTGCAAATATTTTTTTTGAGGATATGCGTTAGAGATGGTGATATTTTAACCCTTTCTAGGGCCGTGGGAAGTATGCTTCCCACCAAATTTATCAATCTTTGTATGAAATTATGTAGGTTGGCATAAGTTCAGACACATTTTTTTAGAAAGACAGAAACTTAGATGCTTTAGTTCCTTATCTCACACAAAATGATGTGTCTTGATTTGATACTTAAATTTAATTTGGTTCATTAATAATTATCTAATAAGCTAAATGAATCCATTTTCTTATGCTAATTTCAAGTCTAAAAATATTTTAACATAATATGACTAGAAAAAAATGGCCCTTTAAAGAGTTAAAATCACCACAATCTCATAGTTACGGTGAAAAAATTCCGAAATTTTTGAATGGCAACACCATTTTTTGCACACATGGATCCATGCATTGAAAAACCATAATAATGTATAAACGATACACGAATTGAGGTAATGAAACATTTAGGAAGAAGAGAATTGTCTCTGCCAATAGCGGCAGTTTTCATCATACATATACCATTCAAACGTCATTCCTGGTGTGTTTTTTTAAATACCAGAAGTTTATTCATCGGATAAATAATTTTTATGATAATTCTGTATACATTACTCCATTGAGTGCACGCAATTATTGCTCATAAATTTTATTCAATAATTTCTTGACATGTCTGGAGGAAAATTGTTCTTCTTATTATTATTTTAAATGGTTCAGAAATATCTAATTTATCAAAAGTCTTCAGATAGAAACAGTACAGGATATCTCAGATACGGGTGAATATTTAGAATGACAGTCGCATGAGTAATTTTTATAACATACATCAACTCTAATTTAATGTTGAAAGAGCTCATACATTTTTGGTGTACCCTGCATAAAAAAATATATTACGAGGGTAAAAAAATATTTTCCGCTTCTGTTCCCTTTAACCCTTTATTTACTGAATTATGTTGCCATCAATTTTTCAACTTCATTTTTGCATTAGCAGTTAAGTTTTCTTGCAGAATAATCCCAGAGAATCCAAGAAAAATGTTTTAATTAATAGAAGTATCTTAATTAATTTAATTATTAGTTAAATATTTTTAATTCCTACTTTTAGCTTATATAAACTTCTTGCTATTTGGGTTACATTATCCGTGTTCTTTAGCATACCATCAGCAAAAATTGTCATATTACGAAGATATAATCCAGATTTAAATGGTACTTTTAAGTACCGTCAGTAAATAAAGGGTAAAAATAAAAATCGAATAATAATGACCAGGAAGATTCTCCGTTTATGATACTTTCATTATAAAAAGTTCAGGGAATTTTTTGTGCTCGAAAAGAGTTATTTTAATGCTAGGAATATTTGGAATTTCTCTTAAAATGACAGGTACGCCTAAAAATGGAACCGAGTATTCTTTTCGATATGCATCGTCTTAAAAGAACAGACGTAAAAGCTTTGGAGGAATTCCAAGGCGTGGTTTTTCCATAACGAGATACCGAGTTTTATTACTCATGCAATGCAACCGATCTAACGTCTCCCTTGTGGCGTATCATTGATATCCATAGTTCGAGATCAGTCTTGGTTTTCGGGATATGATATTATTTCCCTGCATTTGTATTATTCTTGGAAAAGGGGATTACCGTTCAGAATGATGTGGAGTTCCACAGCATGACTTAAAATCTGTTTTAGATATTTTGAAAGTAACAGGCACATTTTACTAAGTGCCTGATATACTTTCATTATGAATGCTTAGAATGCCATTTTATATTAGGAAAGTATTTTATAGCTACAGGATTATAATTAGAACAAAGTCACTTATTTTCCACGTTAATTACTATACATCCCGAGATTAGTCTAATGCTCGAGTTGTTCTATACATGACGATGCCATACCTCTTGCTTTCTGTGTGCCCTAGAATACGAGATTTCTAATCCACCAATGAATTATATTTTCATTTTGTTTTAGGGGTAATCCACCTCGGAAAGCAGTCGCTACTTTAAAATTCCATTTAAAATGGCTAAAAGTCATACGTTATACCTTTTTACTTTTTCATATACTAAATATAGCGAATGCATTGCCATTGTCAGAAAATTCGAACTCGCACATTTCAACGAATCTCCACGTTTCAGATCTGAGTTCAAAAATCCTATTTTTGACATTATGTTTATCTGTCTCTGACAAAGATAATTAAAAAACACATTCAGCAAGATGGATGAAATTTTGTATATGATCTTTACACTAAATATGGAGTCAACTGATTTTTAGCATCTATTTTTTATTAAATCGCCTTTCGCGTACACTATTCAGTTCTATTCAATCATTCAGTTGTATATTTACTATCAGAGTAGGCGTTGTCACTATAACTTAAGTTTTCTTTTTAAATTATATTTCATTTTTTACTTTTATCTTTTTAATTTTGAAACAGATTGAACGAAAGCTTCTCACATTTTAGTTGATTTTAATATAGGAAGATATTTTAATAATTTGTTCGTTTTCTTTAGAAATTATAAAGAAAATGTGGTATAAAAAACGTAAACGATGAATAGGTTTGCTTTTTAAAATCATAATTTTAATAAACGTCTCATTATGATATTTAGGACAAAAGATTTGAATTTCCTTTGAAATTGAATAATTGTTAAATTTACAGATAATACAGATATATATTAAAACACTTGCTGTTGTTTCTAATGGCACTTTCCATGAGCAAGCTCGCTGACAAAGTCAGTAATTTTAAGCTGAGGGCGCGTCTCTTGTTTTTTTAGTAGTGCCATCTAGGGCCAAGAGTATATCTAAGCTACCCACGCATCACATTCGCTTGTACATCTCCTTTTTACAGGGGGGCACATTCACGCATCTCAGAACAGATGAAGAGCAACCATGCCTGAACTTGGACTCGAACCCAGGACGCCCAGATCACGGGGAAGACGCACAACGCCTAGGCCAGGATGTTGGCATTAAAATACTTAAGACTGACTAATTGAAAAATGTATTTGACTCATGTTTTTCTGGATAGAATGATTTCTTAAAATATATTTTGAGTAGATATTTTAATCAAAATGTGCGCATGTAACTTGTAGCTGTTTACAGTAAAAGGAATTTATAGACATAAATTTTAATTCTGAGCATATTGCATTTTCCTTTCCATTAAACTCATTGCTTCAAACATTGCGCTTTCTTTTTTGTTTTATTTAAAAATTTATTTTAAAATTATGAATTTTGCTTCTTGAACATCTTTTTCAATACTTTCAAATCACTAATTTTTTTTTCCGTCAAGGAATACCAAAAAGTATACTGTTAAAAAAAAAGGAAAAAAAATCTGCTCACTAGAAAACTGTAAGGGAATACATTATTTAAAATTTATAAACACGATTCAGCTTAAATAAGTCTCAATACACTTTAATTTATCAGCTATTAGCGTTTATACCCGCTAGATAACGTGCGCCTATTGTTCTATTTTTATGAAAAAACAAAAGTATAATGCATGTATTTGTTAGCCATATCATTTATAGTCGTACAAAAATACTCTAAATTCTATATCAAAAAATTATGCTTGAAATAAATTTGGAAAATTGATTCAGAAAAAAAATTGTACAGCATTAAAATGGATGTCAATATGAAGTTATTTGTTTTGAACTTTATAATAAATAATGTTTGCGATGATTTGTTCAGAAGTCAAGGAAGAGAAATCTAAAATCTTTGATCTTCATTTCACCCTCCCCCCCCCTTCCTTAGAGGAGAATAGAAAGCTTTTAATAGTTCCCTTAATGCTTCTAAGTGCTAAGAAATATGTGCCCTAAATTTCATTTGAATTCATCAAGGGGAATTGTATAAGTCACAGACAAACATTGTGTGTACGTGTAGTCATAATTGTGCAGACTCATGGCTGAGAAGAAGGAATTTTTAATATGGTTTTCAATTTATTTCACTAAGCGACCCATAATTTGTACAAGGGGACAAAAGGCTGCACATGTTTGTTCGCACTTGAACACGAGCTCTTTTGAACACAAGCACTCATTTTTCCTTTCTGTGAATTTGCAATGAGATTCTGATAGGAATTTTTCAGACACGTGTCGACATGGGGAAAGAAATTTTGGGTATCTTTGAGAAGAGCGCTTAGGTGTTTGGGATTTTCATCACTTCGTTCGTGTCATGATATTTACAGATGCAGCAATATTTTAGAGCGCGTGTTATAATTAATTAAATAAAGAAAACTGGAATTTTGGTTAGGGAGTAATAGAATATTTTAGAATGAGGTAACAAGGGCAAATTTAAGGTAAATGGAATCTCAATTTTCTAATGTTTAAGAGATGTCTTTACACACACCTACATACACATTATAGATTTTGTTGAAGGTTTGATGTTTAATAGAAGGATTATCCCTTACATTTGAAAAAAAATTATTTTTGAACAACAGTGTCGTCGTACTAAAATATTTTTAAATGTACTGCTCACTTTTGAATTCAGGGCATTTGAAAAGTCAAATTTTGCAAAATAAATACAAAATTTCATGTTATATCTGTTTGAAATGATACTCTTTGTAAAATTTTCATTTACAACATAAGCAAAATTATTTTTAGTGTTTGATGTTAAAGAAAATGAAAGAGGTTATCAGCCCACATTCAATAACGGTATTTTTAGTGTTTTTAAAAATATTTCAAGATCTTAGATTATTTAGTTAAATTACGAACAATGTTTTCTTCCAAAGAAGATGCGCGTAATAGGGAAATTCTGTTGACTTGGATCATGAAAGATTTGATTAAGCTGAAAAAGGATTTTGCCATTTTTTGCTGATTAGATGAAACGATAAATGTGTTTAAGAGATACGTATATGATGAAAGGCAATACCCATTATTGATACATTAATGGTTCGATATTATATCTCAGAAATAAACTTCTTTAATAATTTTCTTAGCAAAAAAGACGGTTTAAAAGTAAACTATATTTAATAAATGAAAGCTTTTTGTTTGCATTATTAACCTACTTTAGGGAATACTTTTTATGGAGTTTAATAATTTAATAAAACTCGGTTTCAAAATTCTGAAATGTTTTCCGGTATGATTCATTATGACGCTTTAGAAGACTTGTTTTCATCGATCTTCTTGATTTCAGATGACATTTTAATTTGCAAGAATTACTTTTTATAACCATAATGCGAAAGCTTTTGCTGTTTAATATTTGTTTTTGTTAAATGCATTCACTTATTTTCTGATATGGTTTTAATATATAAATAATAATTTAATGTGACAAAAGAATTGACAAAAAGAGAGAATATTCGAAAACAAAACACAAGTGACAAAAGAAAGAATATTCGAATGGACAGATTTCAAGTCAACGCTTTCGACATATATTATACTGACATATATACTACTTATATTATACTGAAAGTTTTTTTCCCAGAAAAAAATGAGATTGTTTCAAACGGAACCGAATAACGCTCAGGAATTCATGGTGGATTGTGATAATATAATTTTATTCATTGGATAATCACATTTTTTTCGATTGAAAAAAACGTAATAGCAAAATGTGTAAATTCCTGTAAAAACTTTCTCTGAATTATGAAATATCAGTACAACACTTCCTGGCTTTGAATTAAAATCCTTATTAAATGAATTAAAATACAACTATCCGCCTGTGACGACCGGCTAAGTTCGCTCAGATATTGAATTTTTAGGCAGTTAAATTTTTTAATAAAGAATGCGTTTTTTAAACAAATTTTACCATGATATTTGATAACTAATATTTTTTTAATTAATATAACTAATTTTTTTTTATTTTATAAGTTTTTTGAAATTATTCTGAATGCAAATGGGTCAATATGGATAATGGGAAATAAAGGTTTAAGTGAAAGTCCTACTTCACAGTTATTGTCTAAATAAAGCACTTTTTTCATTTTAATTTTGATATTGGTCAAAATCACGCAATTAAATATTTTGATGGATGAATTTTGAATTTCTTCATCACTTTAAAAAACATTGTAACAAATCGCGTGTCAAATTAAATTTAAAAAAAAATTAAGTAAAATTGTTTATAAATGAAATGGATATCAATAAAACTTTTTTGAAATATTTTTCGATTAAAAATTTTTTTGAGCATTAAAATAACGATTCGGCTAGTTATATTCTATAGTTAAGCCTATTTTACCGCTCCATTAATATTTCTGATTGATGGCCATTTTTTTTTTTATCTTATTGCATTTTCTTTCCTCTAACATTTCTTATAATATTTTGCAGCTCCATTAATTTGCGAAACATTGAATTAAATACAAATGTTTAGATCAAACTTGGAAGCAGAATTTGGAACGCATAGCAACTAGGGTTGTTATCTCCTGTTTTAGATGCAAAAACGCTCAATGAAGCAATCTGAATGTCCGTTAAAAATTTATTTTGATGAAGGTTGTCGAATACTGTTGCCATTCGACGATACGTTATAAGAGGAATTTTTGTGCCATGTACGATAGTTTTTGTAGATTATTTATACATAATACTCTTATATAATATTTATTCATTTAACTGATTATATATCACTGGATGGTGAAGTAAAATTATAAATTTTAATTTTATATTTTCTTGAAATATTATTTTATAATCTATTGAAAAAATTAAATGCTCTTTATTTCGAATGTGGAAATAATTATTTTATAATTTAATTTATGAGGATCTTTTACATTTGTCATTTTTTTCTATGATTTACATATGAAAAGAATAAATAACTGGAAGCATATTTCACAAAAAAAAAAAAAATAATAATAATAAAATTAAATGTGTCTAAATGTGAAACCGAATTGGCCAGATATTAAAAAAGGGGTCTCATAATGTGCATAGTCTAATGCAGGAAAGTTCGCACATCTGCCGCTGCTTGTAGTACCACAAAATTGAGTTGCAAACTTTATGTGAAGAGAGAGTACTTCCGTGAATTTAGAAAATTGACTATAATTAAAGTCTTTGAAAATATAGTTTAACTAATATAATAGTTTTTATACGATTTAAAGAATATATTCCTAAGAATATACAAAATTAACAGCAATAAGCAGTGAAAAATTTGTTTTTCTTATAATTATGTTTTGATTTGTAATCCATTTATTTTTAAGATCCTGTAAGTTTTGGCAACTCAGAATACTGGGAATTTCGAGCTTCATTTTCAGAAATAATTAATATTTTTCACATCCCCTCAAAAACCGCAATGACGTCCTTTATTTTTTGAGGGGTTTTTATACAATAGAGATATCATCTTAGCTGATAGCTGCTAAGCATTCTGTACATTTGTAATTTATTAATTTGCATCCTGTACATTTGTACAGGGTGATCAAGAAATAAGAGGAAGTATTGTAGTAGGACCTGTAGCGTGTTATATACTAGACGAAATATAACAAAATTATCCCATCATACACATTAAAGTATGCGGTTTCAACTTATCAAGGAAAAAAAATTAATACCAATAAACGTCAATAGGAGAAATACTGGCTCTGCGATCGAAAATGTAATTTGCTTATAGGATGCTTTGTGACATGACATCGAAGATAAAATGAAGGGTTGCGGGAATTTGTCATTCTTGAAGAATTTGTCCGTCGATTGCGTTGTCACTATGTGAATTTGCCTTGTTAATCAGTAGGATGAAAATGCCAGTGCTGCTCTTCGTGAATACCGGTGTTTAAAACAATTACGTAGAGGACCGATGACCGTAAGTTAGTTAACTTACGAAGAATGGTTAAAATATTTGAAACAACAGGAATTCTCGGTGTTCAACCAGGCCGAGTATGTAAAGTTATCAAGCAGGAACAAGTTGCAACTGCCCTTATGGATCAGGCCGACAGCTAATAAGCAGGTTATCAACAGTTCACGTTCAATATCACGACAGATACCCCGTTCTCGACGATGCAGAAGGTATTGCGCAAGATCCTGAAATTTTATCCATATAAGATAACACCCATTAACTGATGACACTGATCTGAGTCTTCTCAATTTATGGTTGTGAGGCGGTTCTGGTTCACTTGAAAGGCGTTGAGTATCAAGGACATGTTCCTGACATTCCTACTTCAAAAGATCAAATAACGTCACATGCCAGACGAATAAATGCCGATATGCTGCGAGCCACCGTCGAAAACCTCGTGTGCCGCATGCAATTACAGAAACATCAGTTGGTAGTCACCTTGAGCTAAATTTGGAATTTGCTATAACAAACGTTTTTCATTTGTGTTTGGTCTATTGCTACTTACTTTTTCCATTTGCAGTTATGTATTTTTTTCCCCACGTATTATGCGCTTGCAGCGCCAGGATTTCCCCTATCGGCGTTTTTTGGTACTAATTTTTTTTTCTTGGTAAATCAAAACCGCATATTTTGATGTGTTGGTGGCCAAATTTTTTATATTTCGTCCAGTACATAACACGATACAGGGCTCCGAACACCTCCTGTTATTTCTTGATCACCCTGTATGTTCGAACATCCTTTGAGGGTTATTGGAAAATCTCCTCGTCCTCCAAATCCTCTGGGCAAGTTTCCTTAACGAACAAAGCCCACGCCACGGGTATTCGATGATTCATACTTAACGAAAGGGAGATGGATTTATGAATATCTGAGCGACTAGGTCGGATTCCGTAACTTCGTCAAATGACCGTTTGCTGCCTTTCCATATTGATATTTAAACATATGATGATATTTTTATTACAATAGCTTTCCTTTAAAATTTCTTCCTCGTATATTTTTTTTATATTCACTTTACAGGGATGTCTGAATCATCCTGTAAATCATACTGATTACTAAAGATACAATTTTTCGAGTATGTTATTGTCTGATCAATTATAAGGATATTACTGCGGAAAGATATAAAACAGCTTTTATTGTATTTGATGTTTATGTCTGCTTTGTTTTAATTACCAAATTTTCACTTTATCATTTCGTTAAAAAATATAAATTTTAAAAGCATTAAATTACAACAATAATGTGAAAGATATCAATGTGTAAAACTAGGTGACTTTTGCTTTATAAAATGAAGGACATTCTCCTCCTAAATATGTGTTCTTCTTATGGAAGAATGTTATGCTTTTATAACAATTATCAGTTATCTCAAACTTTTATTCCTAACGAGTTAGCCCTTATCTTTAGAAAAGAGTTAAATCCCCTAAATGCATCGTGGATTAACAGGATTTATTTGTGTACTAGCTGCCTTTGGCGAGCAGTTGGTTCGTTGGAAATACTGATTTCACTAAATTTCAATTAAACTTTTGCATTGAACTTACTATCAATCGCTTTCTCAGCAAAGTAATTTTAATCTTCAAATTTTGATAGTCATGTAATTAGCCCTGTCATGGATAGTCATAGTAAATTTTAAGAATCTTGCACCATTATGTTTGTCATGTGTATTCTAATTTTATGTCACTTTGGATAAATTTTGTGCATTCATTTGAATTAAAAAGTTATTAAACTTTAATTAATTCCCTAACATGCTTGCCTAATAAATGTAATCCTTAAAAATATAAGAAAGAAAAGAAATATTGATTTCTGAATTACATCTATACCTCAGAATGCATTTTATAATTTGTATAATATATCATATTATTCAGTAAAAGTTTCTTTAATTCAATAAAAAGAATTTCAACGTGCTACCATAAGAAAGCAATGCCATGCTAAAACGTTCCAATTACGTGTTAAAACGTAAAGGAGCGACTCAATAGAAGTATATAAAAATGAGCGAACATTAAAAAATATTTATTGCTTACATGTGAACTTAAACCTTGGCAGTAATTTCCAAATTATTCAAAAATTTCTTTATGAAACATTGAAACATACTCAACATGAAAGAATAAAATGAATCTTCACATTTCGATCATCAGCCATTGAAAAAAGCCAGTATTCCAACACGAACTATCTCTAAATTAAAGGCAAGTAAATGCGCTTACCTTTGTTTTGTTGGTTGGAATCTCTTTTAGGTTACATACTGGTGTTGTTGTCTCCATCTGCAGCTGAAAATCTCAAATATCTAATTAGTGGCAGGTTCAGTGACTGTATGACTCATTAACATGGGGAACTTCTCTTTAAGAATATTATTTTAATAGTTACTTGATTATATGTTACATGATTAAGAATATATTTACAGGTTAAAAGAGTATAAAACGCGTTCGTTGGTTGCCGCCAAATCGAGAGGAAGTCAACAAACCCCTTGTGGTGAGAAGGGAAAGTTCTTCACAGTTAAAACTGGTTACAGTTAAGGCCTGGTATCCAACAGCCAGACTGATATTTAGCAGCAAAAATGAAATATATTTTCATAAAACAGGTTTTAAATATTTTTTTAAATTTTATTAAATATTGAAAAATAATTATAGGCAAAAGATTTGTTGCCATTGAAAATATAACTTTTTGAATTTTAAGTTCATGTAAAAATTATTGTTTTTCTGTAATATTTTCGAAAGTCACAGGGTGATAACGGTCAAGTTTTGCTTAGTATTTAACCATTTAAAGGACCTTTTTTTTTCTAGTCGTATTATGTTAAAATATTTTTAGCCTTGAAATTAGAATAAGAAAAGGGATTCATTTAGCTTACTAATTCAATTTGACTAATTAATTTGGTTAATTAATAATTAAGTGACAAACCAAGACGTATCATTTTGTGTGAGATAAAGAACTGAAGCATCTAAGTTTCTGTCTTTCTAAAACAATTTGTCAGAATTGATGCCAACCTACATAATTTCATACAAATATTGATAAATTTGGTAGGAAGCATATTTCCCACGGCCCTAGAAAGGGTTAATTAATTCGCATTGTAATTTAATTTCGAAAAATCCATCTCTAATATATACATCATTATCATTCGAAATATGCATGCACTATATTTTGTAGCTCTAGTCAAACAGTCAGATTTTGTAGAGAGCCAACATACGCAAGGACATATGCATACACATACTCACGTTTTTCTTTATTAGTAGTAGAGATAAGTAACAAACAGCATTTTAGCCAGATGAACCAGTCATTCTTTTTTAGATTAAAAGAAAACAAGAATCATTGGCATCTCAGTGTTAGAAGTTACACGTCAAAAAATGATGGATTTGATTGTTGCAGTTGCTCACTTTCTTCGATAGATCATGCACCGAACGTTAGCGATCAGTCATGTCAAGACCTAATTCTGTCTGACTCATGACATCATTGCCTACAAAAGTTCATCAGAGGAGGAAATAAATAAGTGCCGTGAATGTCTCAACAAACGTCTAATTTTAGCCTTTGGATATTTTTGAGAGTGAATTGCTAATTTAGAAATAAAACAAATTAAAATGATCATATCTTACATGAATGAACTTTCTGATTTACCAATTTAAAGGAAAAATTGACTGTAATACCATTCAGGATGCTGCAGTTTCCCAAAAAAATTATATAGCGTAATTTGATTTGATAAAAGCATTTTTCCATTTTTATTTCCGTTTTCAGATTACTGATGACTACTGCGATTTAAGTAATTTTATCGCGTACAGTTTTTTCACATGTCACCGATCTAGTATGTACGAATAATGAAATATGACTTACACGAACTTATTCAATATATTTTTACACTGGTGTTCAACAAATTTATGAAGGATCACTGTTACAGCATCACGCCGATAGATGGCGTATCTGTCGAGTACAAAGTTTTTGTTAATTCTTTTTTATATCAGAACGGAGTGTGTAAGAACTATTCTGTGAACTGGACGTGGTACCAATTGTGAAAGGTGTCCTAATCTGTAATAGTCTACATAAAGTGGTACAAAAAATGTGTCCGAAAATAAAATGGTGTTCACCAGAAAGAAATGAGTAATTATTTGTAGAGAATTACATTAAGTGGTCCGTCGACTACGCAGTATTGAACCATCGAGAGTTTTGAGAAGTCGGCAAGTGTTTCTGTTTTGCCGCGTGTGTTTACTTGATATTGTTCTCAGCGATTTCTGAATCGTTTAGAGTATCTACAATGGATATAAAGTGTAAATTCCTATGACTGGACTATCCGATGATTGGATTATTATGTCCGTTTTGGTTTCAGGGTAACTGTGAGTATACTTTTGTTTTCCAAATTTGTGTATTAGTTTCGTTTTTATGAGTTGCGTATATTCAGAGTTCTCTTTTCAAAATGCTTTCAAAACTTAAAAAGAGTGAATTAATTGAAGTTGCCGAGGAACTAGAAATTGATATTCCTTCGGGTGCCAAAGTAGTTACAATTAAAGATTTAATTGAAAAGAGCGAGATCTATAAAGATAGTTATGAATTCGTAAAAACTGTGGTTGAGTAGTCAATAATTGAAAAGAAAAAATATTACGAGATGAAAAAATGAAGCACAGGAAGTAGAATTGGAAAAACTTAAACTCGCGGAATTAGAAAAACAACTTGAGCTTGCGAATTTACAAAAAGATGTAACACAAAAGGTTAATGTGACAAATAGCGATTCTGATTCAAATTTTAGTTTAGAAAGTTTGATAAAAAGTGTCAAAACTTTAACTATTCCAGTTCCTACACGAGCAGAGTCGTATAAATTATTTTTCCAATCGCTTGAAAGAGCTTTCAAAACCAAAAATATCCCAGAACAATTCAAATCAGAGATCCTATTAAATATTTTAGGCGAAAAAGTTACCAATTTAATGATATATTTAAATGAGGATGAATTGTGTATGTATGACAAATTAAAGGAATTAGTGTTAAAAGAATTTCAATCCACACTACAAGAAGTTTTAAATAATTTCCGTAAAGCGAAAAAACGCCCAAACGAAAGCTATATCCAGTTTGCATCGCGACTTAGTGCAGCCTTTGATTATTATTGTCAATTAAGAAAGGTAAATGATTTTAAGGGAGTTTGTGAACTCATGGTTTCCGAAAAAATATTTGATTCATTAGATCGTGAACTACAAATTCATATTGGCGTGAAACAAGGAGAATCTTGGTATGTGCCACCAGATTTGGCCAGGCATTGCGATATTTATGTATCGTCAAAATTCAAAAACGATAGTAATGTGTTTTCACGACCGCAAATTGTAAACCAATCTCAAAAATATCGTAAAAAATACAGTCCACAAAAAGCATTCATAGCGGAAGTTAAAACTCCGAAATGTGTAATTTGTAAATCTAATGAAAATCATTCCCTGAATGTATGTCCTGTTTTCAAAAATATGCTTATTAATGAGAGAATAAAGGTCGTTAAAAATAAGCAATTATGTTTTAATTGTTTAAATCACCATAAAATTGCTGTTATTCAAAATCCAATTGTTCCATTTGCAAAAAACGACATAACACTCTTTTGCACTTGGGAAATACTCAAAGCGAAACTGAAATTCGTTCGCAAAATGCTAACGCGGGATTACATCCAAGGTCAAATGTATTCGTTCCGAGAATTGAAAATCCTAGTCATAATTCTTCACAACTGACAAATGAGTCACCTGCGAACAGTACGCATTCATTCACTGCTACCAACTTAAATCTAAACAAAATGGTTTTATTAAGTACTGCAAATGTGATGATTCAAAATAATGTAGGAATGTTTATGAGTGCACGTGCGTTACTGGATGTTGGTAGTATGAGTCATTTCATTTCAAAACGGTTAGCCGATAAACTGAATTTGAAAAAAGAAAGACGAAACATCGTGGTTTCTGGACTAAATCAATTATCATCTGTTATTAACTGGATCGTAAAAACGAAAATTTCGAACGTAAGCAGAAGCTTTGAAAAGGGAATTGAGCTATTGGTAGTAACGCATATAACAGATTGTATCCTCTCCAAACAATTTGACATTGATACGCTAGAATTAGATAGTTTCAATTTAGCGGATGTGAGTTTCAATGAACCTGGAGATGTGGATATTTTATTAGGTGCCCAAATATTCTATGAACTTTTAAGATCGGGTCAAATTAGGTTTCCGGGAACATACATTGTTTTTCAAAATACTGTGTTTGGGTTTGTTGCTACCGGAAGTGTTCCAATAGAAAACGAAACTACTGTTCATTGTGGATTGGTAATAGAAGATTTGGATGCAAAGTTAAGGAAATTTTGGGAAATTGAAGATGTTGAGGGGGATAAATTACAAAATGATGAGAGTTTAATATGTGAAGATCATTTCATGAAAACACATTTCAGGATTGACGATGGAAGCTATGTTGTTAAAATGCCGTTTAAAATAGACCCCCCATGTTTAGGCGAATCAAAACACATTGCTACTAAAAGATTTAATTCACTTTGGCAACTTTTGAAGAGAGAACCAGAGTATAGGCAACTATACAGCGAATTTTTAACTGAGTATGAGAATTTGGGGCATATGCAGGCAACTTGCGAAATTCCAAGGTACATTATGCCTCATCATGGCGTTTTTAGGCCAGAAAGTAGTACTACAAAATTACGCGTTTTTTTTAACGCATCAGAGGCAACGTCATCTGGACAATCGCTTAAAGATAATTTGTATTCAGGATCTGTTGTCCAAGATGATTTGTTTGCTATTTTGTTGAGGTTTCGAAAACATTCTATAGTTTTCACCGCTGATATAAAAAAAGATGTATCGTCAAATTTGGATACATCCAGATCAGTGTGATTTACAATGTATTTTATGGAAGGATTTAGAGGATGAGAAATTACGTGTATTTAAGTTGCTCACTGTTACCTACGGAACCAAATGCGCTCCTCACTTGGCGACCAGAGGACTAAAACAAATATGCTGTGATGAGCGGAACAACTATCCTTTAGCCGCTGCTGCTGGCAAAGATTTTTACGTCGACGATATACTCAGTGGTACCGAGGATTTATCTTCTGCCATTGAACTACAAGACCAGTTAATACATTTGTTAAAAACAGCTGGTATGGAGTTTCACAAATGGAGCTAAAATAATCCTGTTTTGTTACAAAATGTACCAACGTCGGACCGAGAATACAATTTCGATAACCCCAACTCAGCAACTTTGAAAACTTTGGGATTACAATTCAATCCTGAAAAGGATACATTTAGTTTTAGTGTTCAAAAAATTGTGAGACCTGCAACAAAAAGAACAATGCTATCGGACATATCCAGATTGTTTGATCCTTTAGGCCTCTTAGGACCTTTGATAATCACAGCGAAGATGTTCTTGCAGAAGTTGTGGATTTTGAGAATTGATTGGGACGATGAAGTTCCCTTACACTTAAATAGAGAATGGGAAAAATTTAGTTCTGAACTGAGTCAATTGAAAAATTTAAACATAGATCGTCATGTGTTGTGTTCTAAAGTTCTGAAAGTAGACCTAATAGGTTTCGGAGATGCTTCGAAAAATGCATATGGTTGTGCTGTCTACACCAGGTCTTTGTCAAGGTCTGGTGAGACAAAGGTGTCACTCTTATGCAGCAAATTTCGAGTGGCTCCCATCAAAGAAATTAGTATCCCACGTTTGGAGCTGTGTGCAGCGTATCTGCTTTCCAAGCTTACCGTTAAGGTTCTGTCATCCTTTCAACTAGACATTCATGGAGTACATTTGTACTCGGACTCCACTGTGGTGCTTGCTTGGATCAAAACTCCACCTACATCGTTGAAAACTTTTGTTGCTAATCGAGTCACTAGGATTCAAGAGTATACTGAGAACTTCCAATGGCATTATGTAAATACTGCTGAGAATCCTGCGGACTTGATATCACGAGGAGTATTTCCTTCAAAGATCCAACAGTTGGACATTTGGTGGAATGGACCGTCTTTTCTTTCATCTAGTAGCTGGCCAAAATCTGTAATAGTCTACATAAAGTGGCGCAAAAAATGTGTCCGAAAATAAAATGGTGTTCACCAGAAAGAAATGAGTAATTAATCGCAAAAATAGCGATATTTACTTTAAGGCAATCAGTACAAAATGGTAGGTCAGTTTTGTTAAATTCTATAAGTAACTTTTTTGAATAATCGTCATTTTTTTTCTCAATTTTCAAAAATCGATGTAGATTGAATATTATAAGTTGCTTTAAATAAATTTTATCCAATAAATAATGGTCTATTATATGCTTAGTACCGTCTTCTAAGCTAGTAAAATTATTTTAAACTCAAAAGGAAAGCGTTATAGCTATATTCATTACAACAATATTCCTGCATTTTATGTAAAAATGTAATTCTATATTTGTTAGCTAAGCATACTGCTTAATGACGAAGTTAACTGAGTACGCTGCAGTCATTTCTTCCATTATTATGTAAAAAATAACTTTGCACCAATGATGAAAATTACGCGTCACTTCAGGCGTATGTTTTCAATCACTCATCAATGCACGAGACTTTACAATCATATGACCAATGATACTATTTACGCTAACTTTCATTTAGCTGCCTGTCATTTTGCACTATTCTATGTATGACCTCTTAGTTTTTCTCTTCGCCCTCACAAAATGCAAAATGGATTTCAAATTTGGTATAGTGGTACAGTTCAACATGCATCATGTGTGTTTGAGTTGATTCAGTCGGTCTATCTATTTAAAATATTCTTTACTAAAATTTGGGGATCTTTTTTTTTTTTACAGATTCATTTTTACCACTTTCAGTATATAATATGAAATGTAAAAGAAAAAAGAATGAAAACAACTATCAGAAATAACTATATTAGAACTTAATACATATGGTTTACACTTAAAAAGGATAGTTTCAAGACTTGTTTCATCGTTTATGTTTCAAACTTAAAATTTTTTTAACTAATTTTCGCTAAATATAAATCGACTCCGTTGTAAAAGGCATATCAGTAACAGATTTTGCAAACTTGTATGACAAAAGCCATGTGAAAAATAAATTTTGGCGCATATCGATAACTTATTAAAATATAAAAGTACCTAATTTAGTAATATCTGTGAATTTTGGTTTATAATTGTAAAGATGTTAGTAATGAGATCAATCACTTTTAAATTATACTTTTTGAAATTCTAAAGATATTATGACATGTATGAAAGGCCATTTAGGAATAACACGGAAATTGTCCAAATCATTTCTCAAAAGCTTTTGGAATTAATATTTTAAACTTTTCTCATTAAACTATCAGCAAACCTGAATTAACAGAATTAATTACTGGTAATTAATTCTGGTTCCTACATTAATTTTAGGTACCTAAATAGCAGCAAAGTTTTTTTGTACCATGAAATGTATATTGTTAACTGATTTTTAGTCTAGTAATATGTCGCTAGAAAAAGAAAGTTGACGCGAAATAAAGTTCTACAAAACTGGGCCACGTTTTATTCTTCTTTCCTCCGGATGTCAAAAGAAGACAAATTACTCTGATACGAGATTTTCCTCCTATCTAGTTACGTCACTTGCTATAGAGTTTCATTTATAGAAGTCAATGATTTGCAAAAACTCTAAAGTATGTCAGTTTAAAGAATGTTGTTTTCGGTTGTTCGAACGAGACTCTTTATAACTTCTTTATGTGGCAGATGAAAATAATAGACGAGTTTCAGGAACAGTTATTTCATTATTTTCTAAGTTCGACAGTTCGCAAAACAAAACAAAACAAACATGAACACAAAAATGCACGACACTCACTTAGAAATACAGTCTAATAATGACCCCCAAAAAGGATCATGGGAGGTATAACTTGATGTTAATAAGATAACGCCATCTGTTGTATGCAAAGAGAAAGTAGTAGAGTTATGTAACCGCTACAATATTAAAATATTATTCCAAATTGTATTTAAAGATACAAAAGATATATTATCAAAAATGGATGTACTTGTTATCAGAGTTTGAATTAATTTTATACCATATTAGGGTGTCAAAGACATGTAAAAGAAGCTTTTTATTATTTAATGAAAATTACTAGTGTAATTAAAACCCCAATCTTGATGCTTTAAATGAGTAGCACTGAATAATTCATTATTAAATTCTATTAAATTGAAAGTCTTTTAATGAGTTAATATGAAAATTTTTAAATACAAACTTCTAAAAAATTTTTGAACTATAAAGTATTTAAACAATCTTACTTTCTCTAATATCTAAAATGAATTTATTTTATAACGGTAAAACTGACTGAATCAACTCTTTTACACCAAGTGGATTTGTTTTAAAAGAGGAGCGAAAGAGGAGTATATAAACCACACACTGTAATAAGAGAGAACCATTTCCATACTCTTTGAATTATTCACGACAGTTGATAAAAAGAAAAGTTGAAAAATCCTTTTCCTGCTGAAAGTCAGCGGCAACAGATACTTAGAAAAAAAACTTTAAAAAGTTCAAAATGGCGGAGAACACGCGAGAGAGCTATTTTATTTAAATCGAGTCAGTTTTTCTCCCTTTTTCTTAATTTGACGGTACTGCAGATATGAGCAAAGATGCTAGGTTTCTTTGAAAAAGAGAAATTCCAATCTAAAAGATGTAAAGCAGGTACGGCGAATTTTACTTTTTTAAAGTCGATTCTTTCCACTTTCAAGAATAATGGTGAGGATAAGGAAACTGTAGAAAATCTGCTAAACGACGTATCGAAATTATTTTTATTCAATATTATTTAAGTTTTCTTGTTTCATAACTGTAAAAACGGAATTTTGTAATAGGCTTTTTTTAATTCTTTCTCTTCCTAACGGTCTAAACTTCCCAAACTTCGTAGGCTTATTTGTTCTAAATGTTAATATCTTAATTTAATATTTACATATTTTAATTATCGGATAATGGATCCATTTCTGATAACATTTGGAACTGCGGCTACAATATTATATGTGTGCTGTAACAATACTAAATGGAGATTAGTTTTGCATAACTAAAATCTTCTAATTTGTTATTCCTAGGTTTTTGATTTGATGACTTTTAATATAACAGTGTTAATTGAAATATTGCAAATTTTTAATAATTAATACTAAAGAGAGTTTTAAGAACCTTTCACGCACTTTTATAGTTTTATCAAGTGTATAAAATGAAACATAAAGGCACTTGGTAAAAGTTCACATACCTTTATCAAGTGCTCTTATGTTTGTTTATAAAGATTTAGGCAAAGGTAGACGTAGACGGGCGGACAGACAGAATTGCACCTCATGGATATTCTCCAAATTATGATACAGATACACACCTTTTGTATTAATATTTAGAACTTAATTCATTCTTATCATTTTTTTCCAGTTGTAATTTTTTTACACATGTTCTGTCATAATTCCAATGTTTTTTGGCGGGAAGCTGTGAATTCAGGGTTCTCTTAAACTTGAATGCTTCCAAAAATTTGTAAACTGAACATTTATAATTATAATTCTTTCATTCTTTACTCTGCGAATTCTAGGAATAAAGAAAAATTATTAGTTTGATTAATTTAGTTACTTATTCTTATTTTTTAATATGAAAGCTCTTACTGATTCTCTTTAAGAAACTGCATCCATTCCCTTTCTTATATTTTACTATAAATGTATTCTTGTATTTTATTATGAATACAAACTATGGCATTAGTCTCAGTATGTGATATCATTTAAGGAAATGTGTACCTCGAAATTGCAGTTTTTTTCTAAAAGTGAACCATTTTTTTAAGAAAATAAAATTGTTTCACTAAGAATAATACTGGATATGCAGAACTAATTGTTTTATACTTTCAACATCATAAATAGAAACTATTAAAAAGGATATGAGTGCAAAAAAATTTTAACTCATGTGATAGAAATGATCAGATTCAGTAATAGAACTATAATCGTCTTTAAAATTGTTTTTATTTGTTATTAATTTCTTTCAGTTTTTTTTTTCATTTTTTTTAAATACTTCACAGTTAAATTTTTTTTTTACTATTTTCCTGTTACCGGTGTTGATCTGACATTTTTTGGAGAAATCTCAATATTCGCAACGGGATAAAGCTTCCTTGAGACTGATGAAAGGGAAATTTTCCTCATATAAACCTTATTTGTTTCTTGGATGAACAGAATAATTAATCTGTTGATGGATTTGGATATTACATCGCGAAAGCCAAATAACTGATTAAATTTATTCACTGAAAAAAATTCAGGCTGGCTGTAGTCCTTGTTTGATTATTTATCTAATAATGCATTTAAGAAAAATATAGATTTCATGTTCCCGTAATATTAATATTTGAATAAAAAAAGTAAAACTAAAATCATTGTAACAGATAATAATTTATACCTTCTTTTTTCTATAATAAACGTGAGTTTTAGAAATGATTATTATTAAATTTATGTACTGATGTATTTTTTTTTGTAACAATTTTTCTTCTTTTCAGGTCAGTGAATATTATCGGAAATGACATATAGACAGTCGTCATATATTTTTTTAGTGTTTGGCAAACAAAGAAAAACGCATAATAATTATTGATTTCAATAGTAGACAATAATCGTATTTTCTTGTATTCAAAAATTACTTAATTCAGACATTTAAATAAATGGCACACATTTTGAATGAAAGCACAGCATGTTAAAATTCTATGTTTCAGATGCGAAATGCTTGCATTTCTTTCTGAGCTTAATATCGTTAATTAAAATTAATATCTCTGTATTCAAAGCACTAAAAAGAATATTCTGCGGTATAAATAAATCTACACAATTCAACTTAAAATTTTTTTGAGTATTTACATTCTTATTTTTTTAATTAGAAAAAAAAACAAGGAAAAGATATTAAATGGTTATTTTGAAAATGGGAGCTTTAAACTGTAATCATAGCTAATTAAAAACGGAAAAAAAAAACCTAGGCACACGAAAAAAACATTGCGAAAGCGTAGGTGGGAACTAAGATAGAGTCCTAAGGGCCATCAGCTATCACGGTACAGCCCCTTCCGTAAGAGGCAAGTCCCGTCATCGGAAGGGGGGAAGCGACCCCTCCATAATTTTTTTAACCCACCTCGGCGGCGAAAACTAAACACCATTCCAGAAGCTTCCCATACCTATATATATATATATATATATGAATGGTCATTTGCACTAAAATTAATCTGGTGTTTATCAAAGAGCAATTATTTCGACTATTTCCACTCAAATTGCAACGTTTTCTGTAATTAATCTGAAAATCCTAAATATTACTGTTTTCTGCTTACTGACATTTTCTGAATAACTGTATAAAATTTGCTGACGGAATGCATGCTACGTAAATTTCAAAGAGAATAATCTTAAAACACTTTTATTTTTCAACTTTTTTGCTTATAATCCATCTTAATTTTGTAATCATATTTTCCTCACTTCTTGATACACAAGAGTTTTGAAATTCTGCATTCTAGATGGCAAATTATTTCAATTTCATCAACAGTTGAACCACATGCATGACCCTATTTTGCACTGAATTAGGAGAAATTACTGTCTAGATTTTATAATATTAATAATAATAATTAATTAATAAAAATAAGTTGTAAAAATATTATAACGGAGTTTATTGATTTATAGTTCCTATTCGGAGTATAATTTTTTTGAGACTTGCATTATAAAAAATTTTATAACAAGAGATACTAATAAAAATTCAAGTACTACGTTTACTCTTTAAAAATTGATTTCATATTCGTTTCATTTATTTCTCTATAAGTGAAATCGAAAATGTATGTTTAAAATTGTAGAGAATAATTATTTAGAAATTAAAAAACTATTACGAAAATTTTTCAGTTTCAGAACAAAAATTATAACATTTCACTGAATAAAATTTGTAAGGTATCTAGCGCGAAATTCGCTAAATCTTAAAAGTAAGACAGTATTTACCAAGTATTAAAACAGATTGCATCAATAAGGATACAAAGAAGTCTCACGATCAATTTTATTTCTTCCTCTTCGTTGCTTGGTCAGTCCCCAGAAAAATCGGGAAATCTTTTCGCACTGAAAGAGAAAGGCATTAAAAAAAGTCAAGAGGAGGAAGAAATTAGAAATGTTTTCTTTCTATTTCTTGAAGAAATCGGGAGTGAATTGGGAAAACTTAACGTATACATCGAGGAAAAAGGGGGAAATGTTGGGGAAAGTTACAAACATTTGTGCATATTCTATAAGTGACTAATCCCAGAATCAATAGCAAAAAAAGTGTTTTTTTTTACAGATATTTTAGTTAAAAAATATCCCGTACAGAAAAAGGCAGAAATGATGAGGCTTATTTTTATACAAAGGAAATGAAATTAAGAATTATAAGATTTGCTTAAATAAGAATTGCTCCTTTTATAACGAACAACAAATTATAAAATGATACATCTTTTCACCATTGGGGCCATTTTAATAATAATCTTTGTGATTATAAAAAGTTTATATTGTGGAATTAATATTAATTACAAATGGACATTAAATACTTGTAACATTTTTAATGCTCTTGAATATGCTCCAATTTTTTTAAAAATTTTTCAATTAAACAGTTGTGATTTTGAAGTTTTATTCAATTCTTTCTTCAATGATTTATGTTCCAGATTTTTATTCTTTTCATATTCAATATTCTTTCTCTTATTACACTTGATTCGCTTTACATTGGTAATGATAGAATTTTTCGACCCATTTTTCTCAAATTAACTAATATGCAAAAGAAATAAATGTAAATTTTCTACCTTAGTGCATTAATAGTAATTCATATTTTTAACATTTTCGTAACATAATTGCTATTTAATAGATTAGTGTAACTATCGATTCTGCATCCTTAATATTTTCTAATATAGGGAATAAAAAATGGATTTTTATATTCCATAATATTTATAGTAAAGAATTACAAATGAAAAATAGTAAAAGCAAAACCTATTCTTTTAAAAAAACCGTACGAATTTGGAGGTAGCTGTTGATTTGTCTTCGGGACATAGCTTAATATAGGAGTGTTCATATTTCATAAGGGTTCAAATTATAAATTGATGTATATTTTTTGATGCATCCTTTTATTAGTTATTTATTTCTCAAACAGCCCTTTGTAAATGACTCTTTGCATTTACAAGTTCTGTTATAAAAAATTATATTATATTTGAACCATTTTTAAAGCTTTTTTTTATGATATTGTTGAAACTTTACAAGAGATTGCGCCCTGGACATCTCTAATTGCATTTTTAATCTTGACAGCTGAGTATTGCCTATGATTGGGTGCATTTGTTCCATCTTTGTTTACTCTGGATTTTAACTACGCTTTTTAATTTTTGTTACTTTTCATAAATTGTTTCTTTCTTTATATTCCAGATTTTCAACTTCATTCTTCAAATCGTACAAATATTTTTTTTTTTTTTTAAATTCAGCAATTATTCTTTTTGAGTTAAGACTTCGTATCCTTTTTTATATCGGTTTAAAAAGAATGTATATTTTTTTATCAGAATGTTTTGTCTTTTTCATGCTTTTATATATTTTTTAAATATTTTTTTGCCCTTTAGGGACCTGAATCGAAAGCTGACAGTCACTGAATAACTTCCGAGGTTAGAGTAAATCAAGAAAAACTGTTTAAGTTAAGAAGAAAGTCATTTCAATCGATCAGAATTGTGTATTGCCTTAGAGAACATCCATCCAAGATATCCTTGACACAAAGAAATCACGAATGCTTTCTTTGAAATCCGATTTCTTTCAATTTCTTTTCCTTACTTCGTTTATGCATGACTTATTTCTGAGACATTTTCGCTTGAAATGTAAAAAATTTCTCACTTTCTTCGGATTTCAAAAATTTGCCCCACTCTTATCTGTAACAAGTTTGTGTATTTTTTTACCTTCAGTAAGAATGTTCATGATTCTCTTGACAGTATAGCATTTTTACTTTCTTTTATACGTAATACATAAAGAGAAACTATTGTAATCATCAAACAATTCGAATTCAAGATTTTAATGAACTTCAACGTCTTTTCGAATTCCTGCAATCCGAAAAACTACTTTTTGAAATTAAGTTTGTTTACCTATGAGCACAATAACTCGAGCACTCTTTGAACTAGACAGATGAAATTTGGATATATGGTCTCTACGCCAAATTTGTAGATTTTTATCAAAGTTTTGAAAATTTGAATCGTAATGTGTCTGCACATCTATCTAAATAAAAGTTAAGGCATTAATTAAAAAGCGAAAAAGGTTGGAAGGCTGAAATTTGATAAACAGATTTAACGTCTAAAGTACCTATCAAGTTTGGCTAAGTGTTGACCGTCTGCCGGTCTGTAATTTCATAAACGTGTAATAGCCATAACTTAAATGCATTAAATTTAGTATACGATTTTGTTGTCACAAGTGTAGTTCTGCGCCAAATTTTGGTTTCAGGCGGTCAAAAATCAAAAATACATATTTCGTATTAGGCTGATGGAATAACCGTATTACAGTGTTTCATCGCCAAAATAATCGCCGAGTACATCATGCTTGTAGACTGTTTAGTAATTATTGTTTGCCAATAACGTGCTTTTAATAATACACAACAACTGCTACTATTAATAATAATTTACGTATATTCACTAATAAATATATGACAGAGATTACCGCTCTTTATTTTCTCGTTACAAAAATCAGTGATCGATATATCATTCGATTTCGAAATTGTGATTGAACAACCTGTATTCGAAAAATTCATTTTTGGAAATTCATCTGTTTGTCATGCCACTTAAAATAGTAAAAATTATAAGCATGAAATTGACATGTTGTGTTTTCACCACATTTGCAGATCTGTCACATTTTTGATGAAATCCATCCATGGAAAGTTTATTAATTTGTCCATTTGATGATTTTTATTAAAATGATTTTTGAAATCTTTTGTAAAATATTTGAGTTCGGAGAAAGCTTCTTAATCGAAAAAACTAGATGGGTTTGTATTCTTCCTAAATATGTCAAGAAAATATTTTGATATTTTTTAACCCTTTGATTACTAATGCATGTCCCACGTGCAGTTGAAATAAGGGCTAAAGGGGGTTAAGTTCAATTGCGCTCTTGAGATTTGTTTGCAAAAGTGATCCAACTTATCTATGGGCCAGTGCATAGAGAAAATTAAGCATCGAATGTGGTGCGAAAATGTCATAAATCTATGACATGTGTGAATGTGCGGTGAAATGTCATAAATCTATGACATGTGTGAATGTGCGGTGAAATGTCATAAATCTATGATTAAAAATTGGTGAGGTTTTCAATTTTTAATTAATGTTTATCCTTATTTATCAGAAGATAAAAACCAATTCCTGTTCGTCTATTTAGATATAAGATAGTTATATACAGGATCCAAAAATTGAGGGTTAAAATAAAACCGATCAGAAAAAGGAAGAAAAAACATGCATTACTTTCAAAGTTGTCACTAAATTTTTTTTAGAAAATTGCAAGAATCCCATCTATATAATGATATGTTCTGCGGGCCCTCCGGTTATACTGTGCAAAGACCTCGTTGTTGACCGGTCGGGGGTGTTCCCGTCATGTCTGTATAATGATATGGGAAAACACTTTAAAATTTTAAGGAACTGGATTGTAGCATGAGCTTAAAAAACTTTTTGTATTCATATTTCATGGAAAATGCTGTGTTTAGTAAGGGACTCGATGAAAGATTTCACTAAGCTATGAAGTGTTTATGAAACGATATGAAGGGCACTAGAATTTAAGTATGAAGGCACATTATTTTTGGGGCAGTTATGTAACTAGATACTGAATCAACTTCCAAATCTATAGAATTCTTCTGCAGGAAAAATAAAATATTTTTGACAAACTCATTTCTTTATGAATTTATATCTAATTTTATGATAATTAAACTTTTTCAATTTTTTATACAATTTTATTTAAATAATGGATATTTTGCATATAGTAAGAACAGATGTTATTAAAAATATCTGAAATTAAAATTTTTTAACATCAGTTATATAACATCTTTAGGCCATACAAAGAAAAATGAATGTTATTTTTGAATTCGGAATGACAAAAATCATATATATAAAAATCATTTTACGTGAATTTTAGAGAAAGAAAAAAACCCTGCAATGTAGATCCGTGACACTTTTTCTAGCGTTAAACCATTGCAATGCAACATTTCTTTATTTTGTTCAACAAGATTCAAGAGTAAACGAATGGTGATAGGAGTGTTATCGAAAATATATCAACTTTATTAATTGTAAAAAAATACTTAAATGCCATCAGAAAATCAGATAAGAGACAACTATAAATAAGAAATTAATTAAAAGTTATTTCGAAAGCGTTTAACTTACCTTTTTCAGAAAAGCAAGCATTTATCCATTTGCTGTTTGGAAATTAATTTTATCTGATTTCTAATTAATTACATCAAGGCTTCTTTGGAATTTAAATCCAGAAGAAAGGAATACTGCTTTTGATTTTGTTTGCAGAAGTGAAATATTATCTTCCCTGTTAACAATGAGAATCAAGCAAATCCATTGAGAATAAAACATGCAGGGAACAGCATCGCATAAATTTAATTAATGAATGAAGTTTCCTTATTTTTTTTTGGATGAAATCCATATATTTTCTGTGATGAAACGGATACTCATTTAATTATCAGAATTTAATTTTTTTCGAAATTTTACTCATGTTTGTGAGTGCTTCTTATTCCCATATAAAATATTTTTTGATTTCTGACTGTTCATTCCATATTTGAACTCTCAAATAAATGCTGCTATTTCTAATGAATGAACTCGGAATTTAGCAGTCGGAAGTTCTTTATAAAATGAAAATAAATCAGAACTGTCATATCTCAAATTAGAATGATTCTTTAAAATAAGGGCACTTTTCTGTTAAAAGAATTTAAAATAAGTTTTTAAATAAATTATCAGAAAAAAAACGACGTTATAAATTTTTCATGGATAACAGAATTATGCAAAAAGAAATTCAATTTATATATTATAATTTAGTGCAAGTGAAGAAATATGAAGCATTAAATTATTATTTTCTATCTAAAAAGTACTTTTGTGCTGATATGACTACAGTTGGAATGGCAGAATTAGGATAGTATTAAATAAATCAAATTCGTATTGTAGTAATGTACTGGAACACAAGTCAAATGCAATAGAATTAAAATGTACGCAATAGCAATGTGAGAATATTAATCATTGCTTATCTTAAGTTTATAAAGAGGAAAAATAATTTTTATTGAATTAAAAATCTTGTTTCTAGATAAATGATCGATGTACTAATTTTTATAAAATAAAAATTGTTCGGCAGTTATTAATTTCCTGTCGCATTTGACCATCAATATAAATGAAAAAATAGCAAATAAAATATTTCATATGTTTAATCTAAGAAAATAATCTCAACGGACAGGACAAGAAGTGTGTTAAAAAGAAAAGGGAATAATAAAATATCAGTATTCAGTATATCAATCAATATCAGTATCAATATATCAATACAAATCCAAACAATAAAATAAGATTTACTAAAATGAAATACCATCTTTAAAAATAGACTGAATGTTATGAATAATCCGTTTGGGTCTAGTTTGATGATAAGAACTGTGAAAATTCATTGAAGGTAGCCAAAATGTAAGTGCTGGAAAAAATTGTGACTTAATGAAATAGAAAATACATTTTATAAATAGGAATAATTGTTTAAATAATTTATTAATTGAGATATCCGATTAAGTTGAAAAGGTGCATATTGATTAAAAATTAAAAATAATATGATCTGAAAATAAAATCTTTATCTTTAAAATTTCAAAAGGAACCTTGTTTTTATTCCATGTCTGATTTAATTCTAAATATAGGAATTATTAATATTTCTCTATACCTGAAAACGAAAGCGAAAATAATGATATTGAGACAAGGAAAGAATGATATAACCCAATGTTTAGAATTCCTCCAAATTTATTGAAAAATGCATCACAAAACTCGGCATCCGAAATATATTATATAGAACATCTGCTCAGAAATGTATAGAAAAAAGCAAACAACGTTAGAAGAATATCTAATAATTAACTGAAACATTTAAATTAAATGGATGGAAGAAATATCGTAAAGTCTGAATATTTATTGGAAATGAATATTTTTTATGTATGTGTAAGTATGTTAGTACGTATAATAATGTAAGTACATTTTTAAACAAATATATATTTATGAGGGTATGTATATTTAAATGCGCTTTTTAATTATGATTTAACTCTAAAAATAATATATTTAAAACAATTCCCTAAAATTCAATGTCATTTGATACACATTTATTACTGAGGATGTAACATGCTGCAGTTTTCAAAATAGCTTCGAATAGTCATGTTTTACAGTTTCTTTCAATTTAAAACTTAAATCAAGGCCTCATAAAGCTTTTAATTATTAAAATAATTTTTTTCTTGCGGTCTGCTCCATTTAGCCATTTAACTCTTTTATTTTCTTTACTTTCTAATAAGATAACACCTTTTATTTTGGGAATATTTTCTTATTTTGATTCAAATAGACATCTATTGATTGACTTATCTCTGTATTTGAAGTAATTTTAATATTAAATTATAATCATTATGAATGGTTCATTTTTTTGCTTATAACTATCAAAATTCAATAAATCGATGCACGTATGACACATGGGCAAAACAATTAAGCGGTTAAGAAAATTTGAAATATACATACGTGAAAAAATATTAAATATGTTCAATATGTTTTGTAATATCATGCTAGTTTCCATAACGCGCAAAACTTTCTAAACCTTTCGCCAAAAGAAACAAAAAAATAATAGATAAAAATCTATAAAATCTATTTCTGTTACACACAAAAAAGTTTGTTTTAAATATCATTTTTTAAAATTTATCTCTGAGCTTAGTCTAATTACTCAAAGAACAAATTTTAGTACAAACTAAAGGTGAATTATAGAAATTAATTATGGCTCGAAAATGGGACAGAAAATATTTTGAATAATTATACGATTTTATAAAGATGCTTTTACAAAATATTTCTGAGCAAATTAGGATCCGAATTAAATGGGTTCAAAGACTAATTTATTTATAAAATAAAACATTTAATTATAACAACTTCTTTACAAATCGCTATGTAATTAAATCCATAATTCGTGCGTACAGGAACATAGCCATGTTATTCAAAATATTCTTGCTTTTGTTAGAAATTCATAAAAGGCATTTCAATACATACTTTAACCCGTATCCCAACTCATTTCACTTGAAACTTCACATTAAATAGTTCTAACTATTGTATTCAAAAATGCGAAAATTATTGCAATTAAATGTAATTAAGATTTCTGCATTCGTTATGGGGCTGATCTGCAAACGGTAATACTTGTAAATACAGCGCTAAAACATAGATGCACATGATTTGATGCAGTACGAGTAAAAATAATGCCTAAATGATTGAAGGCGGTCCTTTTTGAAGCTAAGTTTTTGACATTTTTAAAAACACAAGGAAAGAACATAACAGAAGATTTAAACAAAAAATAGCAAGCGAAAATGTGTCACATTTTGTGTCACTGTTTAATATTATGCGTTGTATAAATTGCTTGGATATAAAGTTTAATAACTGGAATAATACAATAAATTAACAGGATTCTAAAGTCACGTGACAAACGTAACTACTCATGCTATTTTTATTGCTTACTAATTAAAAAAAATATCGTTGGTATCTTTCTTATGGTTATTTTTCTGCTTTGTAGCTGTACTATATCCAACTGTGATATACATGATGGACAATGGATTATTGTGTGTATCGTGAGAAAGTTTACTAACTTCGCGAATAATGATTGTGTTAATTAGTCATATTTTTTAATATTATGATGGATAATTTGTTATTTTATTACTTTGAACAATTAATGAATTTGATAATTTTTAATCACAACTGTAATTATCTAAAAACAATGATGTTTGATTTATTTGTATTTCAGGACTTCATTTAGAAGTCGAAATTCGTTGCTCTATAATTCTACCCGAAATATGTAAAATGTTTTAAAATATATCATTTTTTTATGCTATGTGATGTTTTAATAATTATTTTAGATTTTAGAGCTACATCATCCCACGAGGGGGCAGGGGCTCTTAATTGAGGATGAGATGCTACAGAAATGTGGCTGGTTCTCGCTACTCTTGTGGGTACACGAAAAGGTGGTGGTCTGGTTCCTCCCATCGTTGACGGGACGTACTTCCTTAAGGAAGGGTTGTACCATGGCCGATGATGGCCCTTAGAACTCAACCACAGTTCACGCCAGTGTTGCTGCCGTGGTGGTCCCGTCATTCAAGTTTTTTTGTGTACCTTTCGACGGGTCGGAGTAGTCAATTTGTGATTTAGAGCCACATTATCAATCTTTACTATATACATCGAACGAAACTTTCAAGAAAAAAATTTGCTAGCATGTTTAGACGAATCAATTATTTAAAAATCATCACAAATCGCTTTTATAACCAAATAAGAATGGTGTGGTTTTCCTTAAAGTAGTCAGAAACCACATTTTATCACCGTTTCACTTTTAAAAAAGACCAAAAATTTTTTATGCGAGAAAATGTGGTAAATTTATAATATAAATATTTTTAAATACATCCCCTGGAGAAATATCTATTTTTCATACGCCATCTTGGGAAAATTTATTAGAAGTGCATCGGCCGTATGAGATTCTTGGATCCATTAATCATCTTGTGAAAAAAATAGCTTTAAGATATTTTATTTTACAGTCTTCTAAAAGTTTAAATCCTTTGAATCAAAGCATACTGGGAAGCAAAGAGAAATGTCACTTTTTTCTTGCCAGATGTTTTTGAACAGCATTATTGTGCCAGCAAATCGCCATTTCCAAAATTCTTCTAATCTACTTTTTTTGATTTATAAATCTTAAAATAACTATTTTTAAATTTTCTCTATATATTTTTTATTTTTTAAAGCTATGGCAGAAAATTAACAAAAGTGTTTTGTAAAAAAATGCTTTTGCGAAATTGTTTGAAACGGATTATTCATAACAGAACAACAAATTTAAAACAGAAATCTTAATTCTGAAACGCATTCAGATGGCAGACGATGAATGAGCTCTTTTCACTCTAATCTTCTCCACTACGCAAGTAAGATACCATTTCTCTGAATAAAATAGTACAGTCCGCATATTTTAAATTACATCATTGTTCAGAATGCAAAAGTCAAAATCGAACCACCTATTTGTAAGTAATTTTATATTTTTCACTATTCCTACATTTAAATATACTTTAAACTACGTTAATTACCTCAACATCATTTCCTTTTCTCATTTGTTATCCTTCGTTCACCATTAATGATGGGTTTTTGAAAATTGCCTCTAACTTAAAAGGCTATATAACATCCCTCTTTGATTGCTGTGCTCTTTGAATGTGTAACTTTAATTTGTTCCAACAAACAGGAGTATTGCTGGAATTAGATTCGACATCGGATTCTATGTAGATTTGGTTAGGATATCTGAATGTGGCTTGATTTGTTTCATCAAACAAATGTACCGCTTGTATTTGTATTCAATGTAGACCAGCTAATGACATGTTCGGATTGAACTCTAGTTCAAATAAAAGCTTCATATTGGGATGCCAGAGGTACACCGAAATCATACTCATTTTCCGTTTCAGTTTCCAGATCAGAAATTTGAAAGTGGACCTTAGGATATATCTTATTCTTGAAATATATCATCTTATCTTAGATCAATATTTTATGACAGCTGAAATTTGACTGTGGATCTTAGCATATCGCTTATTCTTTAAATATATCATCTATTTTACATCTATATCTTAATAAGATTAAATGGAAGTTAAGCACTAAAAAACACAATAGGTACCAAAATACTTTTTTTATCAGTATCAAAATATAGTAAATCAATTTTTTTAAATCTGGATAGTTACGAAAGTATCCAATGTAAATTGTTTAAGAATTTGAAAATGGCATTGCCTCATGTCACCTATAATATAAGTAAGAAGTTGTTGAAAACTCAGAACTAAAACTGACCTCAAATCAGTAAGGGCAGCTTTAGTTCATACTGATTTTTGCTGTAATATTTATCATTTGGCTTTTATTGCATTCTGATTGTCATTCTTCAATTTCGTCGCTGTCTACTTCATTTTGTTTGGAACGCTAAATTTAGTTGCACTGCTGCATTAAAAACAAAAATGTTATTAAGAAGTAACAGACTTGGGAAACAAAAATCCTTCATTTTCTGAGTTATTTCTGTGAAATATTTCATCAAACCTTATTGTTGGTTTTTAAACCTTTTTAAATAAAAAAAATTAAGATATAAGGAACTACTTGAACAGAAACATTTTTGTAAACCAACTGACAGAAAATGAATCTAATTCTTTTTAATAAGTAAATATTTACCGAAGTAGGCCTGTTTTTTTAAATTTAAACTATATTTTACAAGATTTATTTCTTTAATAAATCGATATTTTAAAATTTAAAAAGAATAAAAGCACATTATTAATCTAATAGCATTAATAAGTTTACTCTATAAATATTAGCATTTAATTACATTTATGTTTCGGGCCAGTAAAATTTCGAAAATCATTAAGTTCAAGCATTCATTTACAAGTTCATAATAAAATTAAGCGTAATAATTATTATTTTATAATCAATGCTCTCATAACAATTTCTTTTTTAGAAATGTTGTCAACATAACAAGATGCTTAATATTTACCAGTTTCATACATCTTAGTCACATTCATCGTGTGTACTAACTGATTTTGTAAGAACATAGAGAACTTTCCGCCGCTAAAGGATAACATTTAGCTGATCAGTAAAAAGCTCTAATACAACTTTTAAATGATCAACCTTGATCATCAATGGAAAAGGTGATAAAAATACGGATTACCTCTGTTCCACAAGAAAAAAAAACTTTTTATTCTACTAACTTGGACTAAGAAGAAAGAAAATATCCTGAAATGATGATGGCTGCTGTGGGTATCTTTCTTCTAATAAGCAGACATGGAGGCACTAATTACGTGCTATCACTTAACAGCCCTCGAGCCGTAAAGAGATTACACATTATAGACCCTGATTTTTTTGTTAGATGAGAAAAATCTAAACATAGCAAAAATAAGACTAGTATAATTAGGAGCGGATATCTATAGGCTTAAAATGATAAGGGGAACAAAAGAACCAGTCATTCAGATTCAATCACTGAACTGTGAGAGCTAAATTTTATTTTATATAAACATCCACAGCCTCTAGGTATGTAATTAATGTTGATATATCCCTAGTAACCTCCGAGTTTTGTAAGAAATACCTCAAGCTCTACTTCATTGATATTCCCTATTTAATAATTCCACCAGAGAGTGCGTTAGCTCAACCACTATGGAGTTTTTTTCAATTTTTATCAAATTTTAAATCTCATGATTTCTGGATAAGTTATCTATGATCGGCAACCCTCTTCTATTTCCAAGAGACATTGCAACATGAAAGCTTGATACCGTAACTATTATCAATAAGTAGACCGATTTCGCCAATTTTGTTTGCCACTTCATTTCGTCACATTGCATGCATATCCCCCTTGTCAAAATGCTTTGTTTCTTTGGAAAATATAATAACAAATATAATTTTGATGACCTGGATATCTCAGTAAATGAAAGTTGGTTTGCATCACTAAATCAGTCACAGAAGTTTAGCTCGTTCCACCATATAATAATGAACTATTGCAGTTTATTATTTTATTTTGTTTTAGTACACATTTGTAATAAATAATTTCTGAAAGTTTTGCTTGAAAAAAATTTCTAGGAAATATAAATTATACCCAGATATTAAATTCCCCTGTTGAATATCTTGAAATTTATTCCTTTCTTCACATTATTTAAACAAGTATTCATCTAGCAACGTTTCATCACTAATATCGCTGAAGTATGAAAAGTATAAAATGTTTTGTTCAGATTTCTAGAGAATTTAGATTTTAAAGTTCGAATTATCCTGAAGAAACTAAGGAGTCAAACACACAATGTTTAACGGACCGTATACCAAGTTCTGTTGAGAGGAAGGGGATAATAGAATTCTCAAAAATGAAATTGAAATCATATGCATTATATTGTCATATATATAATATCATATATATGTATATATAACTATATGCATTGAAATATGCATATGATTTTTATTGCATAATTATTACGTGTAATAATACATTACATTGTTTTTACATTATTATGCATCAACTACATTATACATTACAATAGACATATTACGTTATAATATGCATCATCTTTGCATAATAGAATATATAGGCGAGTTCTCTTGCTACGTAAACAATTGTAGTAAGTTTTATTTTGACATTGTCAATGACCCATTCATTTGGCTATAACTAAGGATAACATTTTGAGTCTAGACGGACGGAATTGCTAAAAATGCAAATGGGAGAGCAATTGAAACATTTTGAAGAATAGCTTGTCCAATCCTATTTCCAACACAAAGTGTTTCAGCGTGGTGGGGCTCTCTTTATATCCTAAAACCTGATATCAATAAAATGCGATGTTTGAACTAGTGGGAAGGTTTTCCCCAAAAGTTTCTCACATGCTCTTTAATATATGTGTTATCCAGAGAATGCCGTGCATTTCTTTGGCGAATAATAGTAACGAAATATATATCTTTGGTGTGAATTTAGCATTTTTACTGAATCTATAGTGCAATCTTCAGCGAATCTCTTGGCGATTAATCTCTGACATGGGATTAATAGTATTCAACAATCGAATTTGCTTCTTAGACATTTTTTCCCAACCGATTAAAACAAAAATTGACACAAAACTACATTTGTAGCCGTGTACCAAATTTGATATATTCAAGTCATTGTGCTTTTGAGTTATCGCTTTATACATGTTTCTGTTCTATTTTGCTCAATATTTTCTAACTATAATATAGATGTTAAATATGTATACCGAATTTTTATTCAGTTAGTTGCTTAGTTTAGCTTGTAGTTGTACTGTTTATATTCTAACAACTAGACTGACAGACTTCTTCGGATTTCACTTTGCACAAAATGTGATAAAAATCTATAAATTTGGTATAAATACAGTATACCAAATTTTGTCCGTATACCACAAATCGTTCTTGAATTATGTCACAGACAGACAGAATGACTGACTGACATTATGCCAAAAGATGTATTTCGAACTCAAGGAGGTATAAAACGTAGATATTTATCAAAATATCAAGTTCGATTTTTTTTTTTTTTTGACGATTACAATACTTTTTCTCTATTGCATATATGAGAAAGTAAAAACAAGGGCATATAGTAATCCCATTTCTGACTGATATGAGTGCCGCCTGTTCCATTATACTTTATTTTTATATTCTGAAAGACATTTTATGGTCTTACGAGTAGTTTTTAAGATATTTCTGCCCGCTTCTATATAGATGCTTTTACCATCTCCAATATGTTTGAAATCTTTCTGAATTTAAATGTATTCCTTTGATAATACTATCATAGGTTCATTTCTTAGCATCTCATGCGATTTCTCTATATTTCTTAAATGCGCATATTCATGCGAATAAATTGCATATCGTTCTTCCGACGATGTCTCGCCTCAAGGTGTACGAGAATCAAGATCATTACACAGAGTTAGATTATTTCTTTTTCGAATAGGATTCTGATTCATTTTGAAACACTTTGACATTTCCAAATGTTGTAGTAAAATAACCTGTTTTCTTAGACATCTCCATTCAATACCACTATCTTCCTACTCTGAATAGATATGGAGCCAGTGGCATTGTCTCTCTGTTCCATGACATTTATATTCGGAGGTACCGTAGGCGTGAAATAGAGGGACGGTGATGTAGAGATATAATGGACATCACTAATCAATACTAGCACCTGGTCACTGATGTTACAAGTCTACCTTTGGACATCAGTGACCTCAAAGAGAGATACTGCAAGCAATCTCTCAGTTATTTCATTTCCCTGTGACTTCTTGATGTCTTTAACAAATACACTGAGATGTATATATTTACTTTCTTCTCATATACGAAATGAAGAGAGAGTATTGTATTTGTCCGAAGTCGAGGTTCTAATGAACCTTCACGTCTCAGACCTCCCGAGTTTGAAAATAAACATTTTAGGAATTGTTTTTCTGTCTGTCCTATTTGTCTGTAACAAAAGTAATTCACATTTGCTTTGATCTAGATGGTTAAATTTGATATACGGTCTGTACACAAATTTATAGATTTCTATTAAATTTTGTGCAAATTCTTTCAGAGGAAGTCTGTCTGCCCGGCCTATTGAATATAAGTTAACACGATAACTACAAAGCGAAGACAGCTAGATGAATTCAATTTGGTACATAAATTTAACATTTATAGTGCAGACATCTGCCGAATTTTGAGTCACATCCAACGATAGGATGAGCGTCTGTCGTTCTGTACCTTTAGAAACATGTAAATGCAATATCACAAAAATGAAATGATTTAAATGATCAAATTTTGGTATGTGATATTGCTACAAAAAAGAGTAGTTTTATGTCAAATGTTTGTTTCTATCATTTGGGAGAAACGCCTCTGAAACATAAATTCGCTGTTCAGATTTCATTTAACGTATGTCAGGAATTAGTCGAAAAAAAAACCCTCGCCAGTCATGATACCATATATTCAGCAAAATACGCCAAATTTAAGCCAAAGGTTAAATATATTGTATGTAAATATCATGCAAGGAGTTTGCTGGGATAGCACTTTTACTGGAGAATGATTGAGAAAGTTTGGGGTACACGACTCCAGCTGGTTTTAGTCCATAAGTGAAATAATTCATTAGCGATTTCTCTTGAAACTTTATAGACGAAAGATGTTGCTCAAAATCATAAAAGTTTCAAAATGAAAGCTTCCTACCCTCCATTTTGACTGATTACAATCTACTGAAAGAAGGCATGAATAAATTGAATCTTTTAAATATGACAGTACTTATTTATTGCAGAGAAATAAATGTCGCATGTTTTAATACAATTTTTAAATTTTTCAACAAAAAATACTTTAAAAAAAAGGGATGTCCTAAAATTTCATTGCAATTAAGGACTACTAGTTTTGAAGAAACTGCAATGGAATTTTCCGAAGTAATCATAATGTATCTTCTCATATATTATAAAAGTGAGAAATGAAATATTCACATATTGAAATTAAAAATACATCCAAATGAATTACTACAAAACTCAAACAAACTCAAAACAAAAAAACAGACACTCAAAAAGTTGTATGTATTAAAAAGACCTACACTATGATGGCAGAATGAACGCAATGATTGATTAATTACATCAGGAGTAAGTGTTAAAAAAATGCACATTTGACAACTTTTTTTATAATTCTACATAGGTTTGTTTTATATAAAAGAGAATTAGTGGTAAAATGTTTAGGTCGATGTTTGCGTTATTTTTTGAAAAATTCACTTTGTTAAAAAACAAACGAGGTCGTTGAAAAATGAGTATTTGAGTATAAGTATTTTTCTGTCAGTCACAATGCATTGATTGCAAAAAAAAATTCTGAAAATGTCATTCTACAATTTCAAATAGTTTCATAATGGTAAAAGTTTATAATAAAGTGCTAAAATTAAAATTTGAAAAAGAAAAAAAAAGCTTTGTTTGTGGCAATTCTATCTGGAAAAAACATTAAAGCGCAGTATTCGCGCACGAAATAGTCATTGGAAAATAAATCCAAGTGTAAGAATTGAAAAAAATTAATTTCATTGTTCTTTGAAAATTTACTATTACGATATCATTTGAAATCGTAAAATTGCACATTTAGAATAATTCTTTTTTTTACTTCACCAGTTCTGGTTGATAGAAAAGTACTTGTAGGTATTATTCGACGACCCTCCTTTTTCCCCAACAAAATTAAATGTGTCAAAAAATGCAGACCTGAACTTTTTAGCACTTATTTTTTTCTTTACAATACATGCCAATGTGTAATTCCAAAAATGTGACTCAAATTTCCAAAAACTAGGAAAAGTATTTTTACAAAATGTGTGCTTTTTTATTTTTACAACTGATTTATTTAATTAGGCTGTTAATACTTTCTATAACTCATTAAATAGATTTTTTTTAATACGTACGTACCGACGTTTAAAGAAATTCCACCCCTTTATCCGAGTGCTAATTTAGAGGTATGTTTTGCAAAATCAACTCATCCATTTAAGCCTTTAAGATTACTGTCATACTTTTTTTCAGGAAAATGTAGAATTAGACTGAGCTAATATGCAGTTATCTCTGACGCGTCTTTGTTCCTTTTATTGCCTTGTTTAAAAAAGAAAAATTTGAATGGGCATAAATCTTCCATTTCCGAATTCCGTCGCTTGTTTGGCACAAAAAAATAAGTTTAAGTTACTGTTTTTACTATTTATTTACATGGCTTTTCTTTCTAACTTTAAAGATAAAAATAAAGATAAAGAAAATAAAGAAAAAATCTTCGCTTTAAAATAAAATATCCTCTCTCCTACGACTCAATTTGGGATTTCTCACCTTCAGAAGATGCAAAGGTACTTACCGCATCCTGTCAATACTAGCTGTATGCGTTAAATTGTTCGATTCAGTGTTAGATTTCTGTCTGTAAAAACTAGAACCTCTATTTGAATAATACCTTTTTTTATTCCATTTGGCAACAGCATTTCGTATTTAATGAAAAGAGTGGGAAAGCGTTTAGATGTAGAATCTTCCTGATTTTCAGACAGAGATCTTGTGATTATCTGAATAACTCAGTGCGAAGGAAATAGCAGAATTGTGAAATTTCCGTGCAGCTTTATTTTTCTCATTAATTATTTGTGGAATATCAGTGCTTTACTTGAAAAAACAGAAATATGGTACACCTAAAACATGTGGTCGAAATGATAAGAAAATGCATATTTTGCATAATTCTTCAAAACGACGAATACACTTTCAAGAAATGTGACATGCATAAGCAATTGTTTTTAAGAGCCTGAGTGAGGATCTGCTCTTATACTAATAGACGTTTACTAATATGTTGTATAGTAAAAAAGGCTAATTATGGTCAAATGTATTAACATTCCATTTAAAATCAACACCCATTTTTGGATGGAATCTAAACCCCGGGTTAAATGACGAGGATAATACCTGAGCCAGTGTTTCTGTCCAAACTCCCGCACCACATCAGAGAAAGAACATTTGATCACCCACATCGGATTAAGCTCATTTAGTGTTCACATATATGGCGGATCTACAATGAAATCGAGTTTCGAACATAGAGCTCTCTGGCCTGAAACTGAAACCTTACCTCTAGTCCAATGCTATCTTAACTGAATGTGAATTCAGAGTACCTTTTCTGTCTATCGGTGAGTCTAAAATGAATAATAAATCCGAGCGTTGTTGTCAATTCTACATGGCAAATAATGCCGTTTTTCTAAACCCATGCGTTTTCGAGTCATCGCTTTCATATACTTGTAAACAGACGTTCAACTCTTTGAAAGGATGGCCCGAACACTGGATACAGATACAATAAATGCCATGTACTGATTCTTTGTCTTTTGGGAGTATCATGTTCTGAATACAGTCGGAAGATGAGACAGATTTCATTCAGTTTTACTGATAAGTGCAGATTCTGTGAAAAGGTGACATATTAATTGTAGCTACAATTGACTTGATACTTGCATACAGATGCAATTTTAGCATAACTGATACTGCATATACTGATTTTCAAAGGCCGACATAATTTGGAAAACGTTTTTCGATTTTACGAAGGTTTGAAAATTGGAGATTCATCTGTGCATCGATGTCTGCTTTCTAAATAATTATGATACTATAGGAAATATCACCATCTTCATATTTGGCTAGACAGCCCAGAGTGGACCAGTGTCTTCCTCTGGATTCTGTGTCACCGCATTCTATTTTGCACACTTGTGCGCCAGTTTCTTTCCTGAATAGTCAAGAAGTCTGTCTCCACTGACTCCATCCATCTCATTTTGGGTTTACTCCTTTTCCTGCTTGTTAGAGGTTTATGTAAAAGAATTATTTTTAGTATGGAATTATCATCCATTCTAAATATATGAGCCGTCCAATTCGTCCGATTTATTTCTATGAACTTTATAATATCTGGATCTCTATAGATTTTATATAGCTCAAAGTATATGGAGTATATATGATAATAATATTTTAATGAAATGAAATAATATAGATGAAGTATAGAGTGTCTTCTATGACAATTATTTTCTATCCATATGAATGACGTCATCAAAAAGGTTCATCCACTTCTGAATGCTTCAATATTGCGTTTCAGAATCTCATATATTGTTCGTTAAAACGGAGTACGATTTTCATTTGCCTATTATTACTGGGTAGAAAGCCAGCTGAGGTTCCATTGTGGCAATATGTTTCCCTTCTGTGATGCAGTTTTCAGCGGCTGGTTGGCATTTCCAAATGGCTGCCAAAATGCAATTTTATTCCAAAGGCACTTTGAATAGGATTTTGATTTGGAAATGTGTGAAAGGTGATAATCGGTGAATGGGCTCGATATTCCAATTTAAAGTCAGATTGTGTAAAATGTTCGACATAGGATTTCGGCAATATTGCATTCTTTTGAATATTTAATAGGAATGCATGTTATTTCCTCTCATATAATTTGGATTTTTTTAATTATATAACTATGCCTTACACAGAGTGTTAAAAATAATTAAAATATAGGCTCTTAATTACAAAGAAAGTACTGAGCCGCATTAGAATTTATTTTAAAGTGGTTTTCAAAAAATTCATCCTAAACGTAAACGCATCCTTTAATATCCTATTTGACATGAACTTTTAATGTGTCATGATGTCTACATGTTTCTGAAAGTTCAGACCGACAAATGGTCAATTTTTTATTGAATATGGCGTAAAATATGAATTGCGTCTGCTCTATAGATGTTAAATCTGTGTATCGAATTTTATGCATCTAGAACTTCCAAAGGGATCAAAGAATTTTCTATAAATTTAATCGAAATCTACAAATTTAGCATAAATACCTTATACCAAATTTCATCAGTCTAGCTCAAAGCGTTTTTCAGTTATCTTTGTCATAGACAAACAAACAAACAGATAGAATGCCCCCAAAAATTGATTTTTAACTCTAGGAGTTCGAAAATAGGGAGGTTCGTCAAAATCTGGAGTTCAAATGTTTTGCGATTCTAATATTTTCTCTATAATCTGTATATCTGTATTTATTTTTCCATTTAACAAACACATTAATATAGTCCCTGTAAAGATTCCAATGGCTGAATTCTCAACTTATAAAAGTTATGGTGAAATGGAGATCTATCTCAAATCAATGAAAAAGAATTAAGATGTATTGTTGAAAATTCTGTCTCAATTTTGATATTTAATCTAGATTTTATAGGATATTTGCGAAGAATATATCTTTAATTCAGATACCTACCTAATCAAGGGTTCATTAAACTAAATTGTCAGTAACATCGGAAAAGTTTAATCATGATAACGCCATTCAATAAACAACCATTTCAAAGCCATATTAATACATGCGACACGGTAATGATAGCATTATTGTTTGTTTTCACTTATTTGTGATACTTAAACGAACGAAATTTCCAAAGACTTCAAAGTATAATAAAAAGTTTAAGCAATTTACTAAAAATTAAGAGTTTTTCCTACAAATTAGAAAATGAGTCTTTTATCTCTTTTCATTAAAAAAATAAAGATAAAGGATGTTATGTATTTCTAATCTCACTTTAGCTTGAAATTTTTTTTTTATCTCCTTAAGAAGAAAAGAAATTCTTTAGTCATTGATTTTTGTAAACAGTTGCCTAACAACCAAACCAGCCTATTTCGAAAACACCTACTGTTATATTGGAAACGCTGAAAGAGAAAAAGATAAAACATAAGAATAGGGGAGAGGGAATTGCTTTTATTTTTGAGAATTCCGTAGCTAACGACTCAAATGAAGCTTACTGCCGAATTTGGAAGAATTAAATTAAACGGTATTGACAAATCTTTAAAGTCAATACAAATCTTTAAAGTTTTCAACTTCCCGGATTTCCAAGGAATTTCTTTTAAATACCTAATTAAAAGTGGTTGCGAAGTTGAATCATTTTAAATATGCGTAGTAACGAAATTTAAAAAATTATTTTAGTCAAGTTTGAAATATCATTAGAATCTAAAAATAAAGACAGTTTAGAAATATTTAATGTTTGAAATTTTGCATCTTTTGGAATTTTTTTACACTTTTGTAAATATTAAAAATAACATACTTGTGTTATTTATAATATCATACATTTTGAAGTATAGATATTTTTTTATGAAAATTATGCTTTTGAAACTATAAAAAAAATTAATAATAAAATGAACTGAGTCAATAATTAGCAGAAAAAAAAACGTTTTCAGAGTTAACTAGCAAGTTTAAAAAGTTCCCATTTTGAAAAAATATGAGGATTAAATGGGGCGGATCTTGTGTTATTAAATAAATATTATATATCCCTCTCGGATGTTTCAAAACACACCAAATAAAAAATGTTTGCCTCTAGACTTCAGATTCAGGTAAAAAAGCAAATTATAACTGGGAACTGTGTCTAAAAGTTAGAATCATGGAAGTTTATTAGCAATTTTTCGCCATTTTATTTAGTATTATAATATGGATTGAAATACTTGTGTACTTTTCTAATTGTATGTACTTGTATACAAACAGTGGTAGCTTATTTAAACCTTTGAAATAACTTTACAGATATCTCTATGAATATAATATCTTTGAGACAGAAAACAAAAAGAAATTGTTTAGCGTCGGGTTTTCCTGCCTTTTTCAATGTTTTTCAGAAGATTCTGTTCCGCCGATGATGAGACGTTTGCGTTGAAAAATTGATGTACCGATATTATAAATAAGTCGAATACTATTCCTCCGGATACGACCTTTAGTATTCGGAAGTTTTATAAAGTGATGGTAAAGAACTGATCAGAAAAATTGGAAGTTGTATTCAAGATTATTAGATGGAAATAATCTTTTCTTCCGCAACTATTTTGTCTTTTAAAGATCTTATTTTGAAAACATTATCCGACTGATTCTTTTTCTACATTCTTTTCTATAAAAACTAAATTTTGTAATACTATCTACAATGATTCACAACTTATTTAAAATTAAAGCGGTATCTGAATTATCTTGTTCTTTTAGAGGATCTCTAAAACCTGAAGGAGCTATAACTATTCTCTTGTAAATATATAAAGACTAAAAATGGGAAAAACTAAGTATAAAAACAATTGTTTTAAAATTTGTCAACTTATTAGTTTTTTATAATTTCGTAGTACAGAGCAGAAGGAAAAGGAAATTTAGCTCTTCCTGGATGTTGGATTGTTTAGAAAATTTCGTACGGATAAAAAGGCACTATTCCAAATTTCATCCATCGTGCTTTTGAATGGCACCCAGTGAATCAGATATAGTTTCACAAGTGTCGCTTTACTTTCTCATACATGGAGATATCTAAAAATCAAGCTGTTCGTACAATAAATAATACAAATGGGCTTTCCGTCGGACTCCAAACTGATGTTAGCAAATTTACTTCAAGAAAAAGTATCATAGAAAATTCCAAAAATAACTATTGACCGATCAAAAGCACATACAATTTTGACAGAATTGCTGAAAATTTAAATTAAATATAAGAGCCTCTGCAGCACCCAGCAATGTTTTTACTCCAACTTTGAGAAATCCCGCTTTTTTGCTCAACATAAAAGAAACTTTTATGGATAGCATGCATCATATAACACGTGAAATGTCACCAGTTCGTTTACAGATTCACTCTGTGATTCGGGGGAAATTGTCTGACATGGTTTCTTTTGAATCAAAGGAAAAGGGAGATATTTCAAAGAAAATTGAATTTGAAAGATGGGCTGACATAGCTTTCTTTTCTGTCCCCCTATTATTTTCGAAGTTGATATGCCTTAGAATTTGCTTAACAGTTCTTTATACTTAGAGATCCATATTATATCTTATTTTTCTTTTATTTAATAACAATTTTTTATGAAAATAACACTAACCATTTTAAAATTATGAAAATAAATTCTTTTTTCGAATCAAGATATGCTTTATGAATTTATGTAAACAATAAATTAGATTTAAAATTTGCAAGACTGGCACTGCGTCTTTAACGCTATGATATGTTTTATCTATACTAAACAAAGTACTATCTACCTTTGTTAGTAAATCGATTTTATAATTTTAAAAACAGAAACAAAAAGAAAATCTAAATAAATTTAAGTTTTACATATTAATTACATGAAATAAAACATCCTTACATGTTTTGAAACAATTGATATTCACCATAAATCTTTTCTTTATCAATAAGATGGTTATCAATTATGCAAAATAGCACAACATAGTAGCAAGAAAGCATATTATTTGAATGTTTACATTAAAACAAATTGCAAAAACATGTATGAAATCCAAATATACTAGTTAAACGACCAAGAATTTTTTTAAAAAAATTTGGACAAAAGGCATTTTCATTTGCTTTATATCTCTTTTTAGTTGCAGTCAAAGGCAACTAAAAAGAAATATAAAGCAAAAATTCTTCTAGTTTAGAGGTTTATCAAATGATATGCTTAAAATTTTGCAGACAGTTTAAGAAATATATTATCTAGTTCTTTAACCGAAAATAAAGGTGTATTTCTATACGCTCTTTAAGTTTGACTGATAAATAAAGTGTCTCAACCTGTGGGGCGTGCCCCCCTAGGGGGGCGCGAGCACACTAGAAGGGGGGCGCGAGAATATCCAAGAGAAAATATTATTTAAAACAGTTGATTAAAACGAAAGCACACAAAATACATTTCGACATATTTAATAACTTATTAAAGTAAAAAAACTTAATAAATCAAAACTTACTTAATCAAAACATACTAAATTAAGACAAATTTAATAATTATTAGCGACTTCATGGGGCCTGTCTTGCAGAGCAAAGTTTTTCGAAGGAAGGCTTAATATTAGAAATAGCCACTCTCAGTTCTGCCGAGATCTATATTTTGTCTTCAAAGAAACCACAGTAGAAAATCCAGTTTCACATAGGTATGATGTTGAAAATGGTAATAATGCAATTAAAATCATCCTCTACTCCTGCCCTAAGTCCAAATAGTAATTTATTACTAAATTGTCTTCTAGCTTCGCCCCTTGTCGTGAAGTCTATGAATTTTTCTTCCTCATCAATTGAGAGTCCTTCAGGAGTCTTATGAAATGGATCCCTAACTCACTCGTAACTCGCTATCAGTTTGTCGTCAGCAAGAAAATACTTTTTAAAATTCTTTGCCAGCATGGCTAAATGATTTTCAGTGGTTACAAAAACCATTTTACATGTTCTTCTTCAGCCTTATAAGTTTTAGTACAATCATCCACATTTGCAAACATTGTTAGATTTCTTTGCTTTAAATTTCTGCTCCGCAATTCCAATTTTCCAAAAAAAGCATTAACTTTATCACTCGTATTCAACATATGTGTATTTGCTCCTTGGAGTTGAAGATTCAAGTTATTTAATTTCTCGAATATGTCGACCAAGTAGATCAATTTCATCATAAATAAACCATCGCGAAAATTCTCGGCCTCCGATCTGTTTTCTTCTTCTAGGAAAATGGCGATTTCTTCTCTTAATTCATAAACAAGTTGTAAAAATTTCCCACGTGATAACCATCTTGCCTCGCAATAAAATAGTAAAGCTGAATGTATTGAACTCATGTCTTTACAAAGTGTGGAAAAGATTCTCAATTTCAGGGGGTCTCATTTTTATATAATTTACTACGGTTACAAACATAGTTAACACAATATTCAGACCAGGACTCGTTTCTTTCGAAGCCAAAGCTACTCTGTGGATCATGCAATGTGTCCAGACGTAGTGAGGTTATTTTTGTTTTACAAGTGCTTGTATACCTGTATACCTTGGAATCTTCCGGACATTTAACGAGTACCATCGGTGCATATTCCGACGCAATTTTTCCCTTCTATGTTTGCTTCGTTCATAAAATCATTTAAAATAGCAAATAATGCGAGGGAGGGTTTTGAGTTCTATTGATTTGCAGAAAAGTCGTTCTTCTGCTACTGACATATTATCACAAAATCGAACATAGGCAATCAAATGAGCATCTTTATTACTATCTGTTGCTTCGTCAAGCTGTACTGAAAACAATTTGTCACGCAACTTCTAGAAAAGTTGACACTGTACATCTTCAGCTATATCACCAATTAGACGAGCAACAGTATCATTTGAAACAGGTACGGACTGCAATTGTTTTGAAAAATTATCTCCAAACATAGTTTCTACAATCTCAATTGCTGCTGGCAAAATAAGCTGTTCACCAATGGTGTGAGGTTTATTACATCTGGCTATTTTATATGAACTTTGTAAGATGCAATAAAGCTTTTTTATTCACAGACAAAGTTTCTTTAAAAAATGATTTTAATTTTAATTCGAAGAATTCTCTGGGTTTTTTTACGTACTCACTATGAAGCGTTTCCAAATGTCGTTTAAGTTTATTGGATTTCATGCTGCCTGCGGTCAACATTTTTGAGCAAATAATACACAGGGGCCTTTCTTCTTCATTTACTTCAGTACTGGTGAACCCAAAATTTAAGCATTCTTGAGAATATTTTCTTGATTTTATTTTCGGAACCACGCTCGTCATGTACTGGTTCATGCTTGACTGTCGTCTAATGCGCGCTTACTTCCGCTTAAAAATTCATCCATGAGTTTGTATAAATCTGCTGCAGTAAATATTTAATATGGTGAATTGCAATTAACACAAAAACATACATAAAATACACATTCATGATATATTCGATAGCGATAGAATGATCGATTCGAATGAGACTGACTGAAATTGAAACTTGAGTTATCAAACATCTCCCTTCTTCCTATGAGAAAACATCTGCACTTGTTCGAGACGGCATTGGCGTGTGGATTCTCTTCCACAAACATTACTTATCTTTTTCTCTTTTGTTTAGTCATGCTTCTGTTTTATTTCTTTTATTATTCGAAAAAAATGTATTCCCAGTTTCTACATTTAGCTCACCCCGTCTAGGTTAACATTCATTGACGAATTTTCTACTTTCATATTCTTTTAACGTTATCTCCCTGTTTGGTTTTCCTTTCAAATATAATAATTAAAATTTCCCCCTTTCATTCGCTTCATCTGTTCACTGCCCGCTTTGCAAAATGCCAGATGTGGTTTTTCGCCAATGTTGGCTCGCTTTTACTCTTCATTTGGCAGTTAGTTAAAAATAATTTAAAAACAGAATACTCAATATACATTATTGTTGTATGCTTTTTATTGTAAGAGCGGGGGGGGGATGAAAATTATGATTGAAAACTGGGCCACGAATACTGAAAGGTTGAGAAACGCTGTATTACATCAAATTTGAATAGAAAATTTAAACTAGTTTTTAATTTATGAAAATTAGTTAATTATGTTAATTTATGAAAATAAGGAAATTCTACCAAAAATAAGACTTTGAGAAAACAGCTTTTAAAAATATAAAATAGCATTAAAACCTGCATAAATGCAAATAGAAAAATCACGATAAATTCTCAAAAAGGGAACTTGAAAATAAAATACCCATTCCCTTTTTCTTTATATCTTTATAAAGAAAATAGTACAGACATTAAAATTGGATTTTTAACGTTCTCATTTATATTAATCAACCAAAATATATCCTAATATAAATCCTACCCCAAAGCGTTCTGGCATGTTTTAGAATTAATTTCATATTCTTCAAAAGCATAATATTTGCACTAAGAGATAACTTCCAATAGTTGCTGAAGAATATTAACTTGATGCAACCTTAAGAAAAGACAAATTATAAGTGCTCTTCCCCTAAACAGATAATATACATGCAATTTTTCTTCTTCTTTTTTTGTATTCTGCAGAAATTTATTAACACATCTAAACATGATCTAACATTCTTGGAAGATGAAATATCTCACCCACAGTGAAGAATGTGTTGAAAGCACTTGATCCCAGATCTGACTAAGAAAATAATAATGAAAAATGTTTGATAGTTAATAAAGGAGCCTCACTCATCATCCCTGGTATTGGCTTTGGGCAGTGAAAAATGTGAAGACTGCATCATTCTAACCATTTATCATGCTGTTCACCAGTAAGTGAGTCTTTTTAAATTCATTGTGAAAGTATTGCGATGGACAAAGAAACTGATATTTCATTCACTGCGAGACAGATATTTATAAGGAAAAGAAATGCACTTTTTTTATATTTACATTTCATTAGAGTAGGTTGATTGATCAAATGAATATAATATTTTCCTTACTGGCTGATCTTATACAATTTCGTTCCGGCCAAGGGACACCTCAGCCATGGGGATGGGAAGATTTCAGTAAGGTTGTGGTTCTCACCATACTGGTGTGTATGTTACGATCAATGTTAATAATTAGATTATTAATACTAACCGGTCCTTATTAATAATAACCAAACTGGTTAGTATTAATAATAACCAAACTGGTTAGTATTAATAATAACCAAACTGGTTAGTATTAATAATAACCGATTATTCGCATTGACAGTTGTATGTACGCAAATGGTGTGGAGATCATCTTGTGTAGAAAAGCTTATAAGCCAGTTAACAGCTACGCTGCACGAGCAATTGCTTTTGTATCGTGGTCATGTTACTGATTTGCGAACCACAAGATCTCGGGTTCTATCCTTGCTCATCCCAATCCGCCACAAGCTAATCTCTAACTATGACGAGAAGTGTTTCCTATTAGAGGGTTTTTTTTTTGTTTGTGATTATCCAATTTAGTATCAATACCTAAATCAAACCATCCCGATTTCGAGCCTTTTTTCATAGTTACTGTGTCGAGGCTCTTATTATGATATACAAGTGTGATGATTAAATGAAACACTACTACTATTACGATCCTGATCAATTTGGTGTGGGTGCGAGTGAAAAGGGAAGATCATAGGCGATTTTTTTTAAAAAAGATTTCATTGGTAGGGATTGTGGGAAGTTTTTAAAATAATACGAAATAAAAGTTAGGAGTTTGGAATTGTTTTTACCGCATATGATTTCTGAAAATTTCAACAAAAAAAATCGATACTAGACCAACATTTCGAGTCTTTTTTGGATATTTGGGAAGGGAGGAGGACTGCTATTTAGTATTTGAAGGAATGTAGACTTTGCACTTTTAGTTGGGATCATATGCATAAATTACTAAGTACAGAATCGAGGGAAAAGGGAGGAAATCAAGAGGCAAATAGTTATATGCAATTACAATAAATTCGCACACTAGTATAAAGCTTTATTTGGAATAACATGAATAAAAATACAAAATATGAACTATTTTAATACAAAATGCTTATATATTATTGGAATTAAAGAATACCACGTCTGCAGACCTTGATAATCGGTAAAGATCCCAGTTCCAATGTCTTGCGAATAGACGAAACTATTTCACATTTCACTGTCGAAATGTATTTAATGGAAGGAATCGTTTAGCGCTAATATAAAGGTTAAAGTGACCTTTTAGAGTTATACGATGGGTATTGAAAACCAATACAAAAATGATTGGTATCCATTGTTCATTTGACCGGGTAAAACACCGAGACGTGATATAACAAAGTTCGGAAGTGATGAATCGATTCCAATGGAGTACTGAATTATAACGCTCATCTATCTATACTTATAATGAAGCACAGTGTGTGTGTGTGTGTTGCTCTTTCCACAGGCCAGACCTTTTGACTACAGCTACCAAATTTGGTACATGTATAACTTTGGAGGATGGGAATAAGCACCCTTTTTTTAATTTTTAATTATAATTTTAATTAATTAAAAATTAAGAGAAATGTTGGCGTTTTTTCGCTATAATTGCCGAAAATATTATACAACAAAACTGATTTTTACATCATGTTGTAGATCAAAAATAATCTTTTCAATGATACTTACGTTTTAACCAACTATTTAAAATTTTGTTTTTAAGGAATTTAAAAAAATCTATACTACTATTATGAATGTGAAAGGTTGGATGGATGGAGGGATGTTGGTTAATCAATCACAGCTGAACGGAATTGAATGAAATTTGGCACAGAGATAGATTATAGACTGGAATAGGGCATAGGCTACTATTTATCCTGATTAATTGATCGGTTCCAGCCAAAAAACATTTTCATTTTCCCACCACCAAATGAGTAAGCTTCAGTTTTTTCCCCAAGTTCACGAGGTTAGGCTTAACATGTTTTCGACCGATTATTTCAAACGATTCTTCTTTTTTAGTGTTTGAGGCATTTAAAATTAAACATTGTTAATTTATCGATCTGTTCATGATGAATCTTGGAAAATTTTGTTGAAAAATTCTTGAGAGATATTACATAAATTAAGAAAGATATTCTTTAGTGTCCATAAGGTTTAAATGCGCAGCGACCCTGTTTTCAGTACTCTTATAAAGAAATGCTTTGTTTCAGTAAAAAGCATTTCTTATATTAATTGCAGTGTTCTTATATTAATTGCAGTTTAATTTAAAGCATAAATTCTACTTAGCTAGCAGAAAATTAGAGCGATGCATATTGCGTTATGGCAGAAGGCCTTTATAATATTATGAGTGAATTATATGACTATCAAAAGTTACATAAACATCTGGCATGATATTTTAAATTTAGTAAATGTGGTAAATAAAATAATGCAAAATTCAAGATGTGATTTTCAAATCGTGACTGACAATTTACAAAGTCTTATATCAGAACTGAATAATCGGTGATCAGATGAAGCGTATGAACATGCAATTGCCAATGAAGGTATCGTTGCTGATGATTTGGGGGTGGGTACTGATTTTCCACAAAGTCGAAACAGGTTTAAAAAGAAACTATTTCTAGATGAACAAACCGACGAACCAATCAACAACCCAAGACAAAAATTTAAGGTGGAATTTTACAATATAATATTAGACACTGCTATTTCTTCAGTTACTGAAAGATTCAGTCAATTAAAAGAACATTACAATTACTTCGAGGTAGTAGTTCGAGTGACAATGCAATTTTAAAACATTTTAAAGAATTAGAACAAGAATTAACGGATACTAAAAATGTTAATGAAAAGAACATTGATGGATTAAATTTGTTCGAAGAAATAAAATCTTTGCGATGTTTTATCAAAGAGGACATGTCACCTATTGATGTTTAAAATTATATTTATGAAAAAAAAATCTTACCGATACATTTCCGAATATTACAATAGCTTTACGGATTTCTTTAACCCTGCCAGTTTCGGTGGCTAATGGAGAACGAAGTTTTTCAAAACTTAAAAATCAAAAAAAAATGTATTCTTTTAGTTTCATTATATTTACACTTTTCATTTAAAAAATAAACGATCAGAAGTTAATAAAAAGTATTAAATCATTTATCATTGTTGTATGTAAGAAATCGAAATATTACTAGCAATATTATTTCCTATACATTTTTATAGTTTCGCGTATGTTAAAGATGTGTTAAATCATATTTTAACACTTCATGATGTACTAAATAACAATACTGTATTTTATTTGTTGTGTTTATTTTATGTTTAGAACTAAATGGCCTGTTAATCGATTATTATAATTCAATTTTTATTTCATACGAGGGATGCTACCAGGCAATTAATTTAAGAAAAAAATGATGCCCGGTGACTGAACCATAGTTCCCATCTATGCTGTCGCGGTGTTCCGATGATTCTGTGTGTCTGCGGGTGTATAGGAGTATATATTTACTGCTTCGTTAGAAAATTCCTTTATTTGAAGTAAAGAATAACATTGTTTGTTTCTTATGAATATAATGTTGTAAAAGTTACGATGTCTGAAATTTCATTTTACTTGATCGTATTAGTCACATGAAATAAAATATTCTTTATGAATTAACGTTTTAATAAATAAAAAAAGTTGTACATCCCTGCAATGAAAACTGGCTGGGTTATAAAGCTTCGATTGTCACTATGTTTGGCGATTTTAGACCATTTCAGCGACTACTTTAAGGAACATCATCCGTTCCACGAACTCCATTACTCCTAGGTCATTGATTGGTCTAAAATAATAAAATTGGAAGCTTCATCGCTCATTTGGTTTAGTTCAAAGACGAGTGGAGTTCTCTTATAACCAGGGCCGCCGCGTGGGGGTGGCAAAATTGTTCACCGCACAAGGGCGCCTGAGCCAAGGGGGCCCCAAAATTTAAAGTACTTATAGTTTTTTAATTTAAAGTTACTTAAATGAAAGTTGTTAATTATACGCTTACAATTTTGCGTATTTTATATTTTCTAAGCAATAAAATGAGATTTAATTTTAATTTTATTTTCGATTCTGCGGGTTGTTTTCGTTTGTGTAAAACAAAATTTGATTGCCGATAAGAACGTTAAAATCACTTCCGTGTGGAGTTTGCGCTACCACACTGAACGTGTAAAAAATCTAAGAATTTGTAACATGTAACTACAGGAATTGGGAATGTTTTGTATCGGCATATATTTATTCTTTATGTGCTATGAAGCTGTTGCGGCTCAACGTCGTTGTTTAGTTTGCATTTTTTTTTGGAATGATCGTAGCGACGCCACCGTGCGTGTGTGCCTTTGAATTAATAGGGAATACCCTTATTTTAAATCATATACGTAGTCGCTGCTCATAAAGTGCGTACATTCTGTGAATTGCTTCACAAGCAAAGTACTGTGATTAATAGTTTTCAAATCTTTTTTTTTTGTTTATAATTGCTCCAAAAAGTAAGATTATTATTTAGAAGTAAGTGAACAATCTAAATATATTATTAGTATTATTTTCATAGCAGTAAAGATTCATAAAGAAAACAATTCATTAAGAAAAACGTTTATCTTTCAAATTAATAAAATAATTCAAAAAGCAACTTTTTATTTATCTTCATAAAACACAGATAAATCTTGCCCTTAATTGGGCAGAATTTGATTTATTTATTTCTGATATACAATCACAATTTTCAAATAATCGAAAAAAATTCTAAAAAAATTATTAATGGTTATAGCTCTTTTTCATTAAAAGTTTATAATTATTATGTACCTGAGATGTTTTCAATATTTCATTTGCTTATAACAAATGCTTTTTAGTAATTTGTATTATTATTGGTTTAATTTACCTAAATATTTTGAATCAACAGAAAGAAGAAAAAAATTCACACTAAACTCTCAGAATAAAATTTTCCGCAAAAAAAAAAAAAAAAGTTTCTAAATTTTTAGTCAAATTAGTTTTTTTATGTGAATATTTATTTAGTAGCAAAGGACATAAATGGGCTTTCGATTTTCAAATAGTCTATTGAGAGAAAATCATATGATGCATTTTGTATATGGAATAAATTTTTTTTTTAGTGCAATAAATATTTTTTTAGAAACATGCTCTCGAGAAAAGACAAAGTCTGGAGCACAAAATAGAAAAAGGAAATTGCAACGAGAGGAAGCTAATCAGAAACTGGCGGAATCTCTAAATAAATATCTCAGAAACACAATAGGATTAGACGGACAAGCAATTGAACCAGGATCATAAACATCAACATCTGGATTGGAATTCCATAATGAAAATTTATCTGAAAATGTAAATTCATCAGAATATGATCAAGAAGAAACCACGATTGTACCAATAGAAAACTTAGATGGTGACATAGAAAATTCACCTGGTAATAAAGTAATATCTCAAAACGGAGATTTTGACTTTGAATTAAACGATCCAGCTACCTGACCTGATACCATTTCTATAAAAATTAGAGATTATTTAATTGAAAATGTCCCTCCCCGCTTGATAACCAAACATTTTCCGAGAGATGATTCTGGCAGAAAGTTTTCAGAATCGTTCAATTATAGAACTTAACTGAATGGAGAAAAAGTATTTAGAAATTATTTAGTATATTCAAATTCTCGAAACGCAGTTTTTTGCTTCCCATGTAAACTATTCAGTGAGAAGCATTTACAGTTTATTAAGGATAGATGTAATGATTGGGCACATTTAACCCACATTTTGAAAACACATGAAAGCAGTGCATCTCATCTTAAACATAGTTCAAAATGCAGTGAACTCAAAATGTCTTTGCGTAATTTATGTACCCTGGATGCAGCTCAACAAAGACTTTATGATGCAGAAAAGGTTTACTGGCAATCGGTTACTGAACGGCTTATTTATTTAATTCAATATTTAGCCCGGCAATGCCTTGCATTTAGAGGTTCTTCGAAAGAGTTGTATCATTGTGATAATGGAAATATTTTGAAGTTGGTTGAAACCATAGCAAAATTTGATCCAATAATCGCTGAACACAAAATTCAAACATCTCAAAAGAAGAACATTGCTCATTACTTAGGGGATCAAATTCAGAAGGAAATTATAAGCATTATTTCGGAAGGAATTAAAAAGCATTTATTACATATGATTAAATCATCAAAATATCACTCACTAATTCTGGATACTACACCTGATGTCAGTCATACCGAACAGTTTACTGTTGTAATTCAATTTATTTATAAGAACGAGAAAATCAATAAAGCCTAAATTGAAGAACATTTTTTAGGATTTCAATCTGTCGACGAGACCAATAGACAAAGTCTGTTTGAATTCATAAATGGGCATTTAAAATCGTCAGAACTAAATTTATCAGATTTACGAGTTCAGTCTTACGATAATGGTGCTAATATGAGAGGAAAGCACAAAGGATTGCAACAAAAAATTATTGAAAATAATTCGAGGGCACTCTGTATCCCCTGTTCTGCTCATTCTCTAAATTTAGTTGTAAATGATGCAACTAAAATTTCCTTCGAAACAGTTAATTTCTTCGGAGTAGTGCAGGGGCTTTACAACTACTTTTCTTCATCCGTTAAACGTTGGTCTATTTTGCAACATTATGTTGAAAATCTAACTTTAAAGCCACTCTCCAACACCAGATGGGAAAGTAGAATTCAAGCTTTAAGACCATTGAAAAACGATTTGAAGGGAATTTTGAGAGCGTTCATAAATATTCAAGAAGATCAAACAAGAAACATGGAATCAAGATCTCAAGCAAAAAATTTGATTCAGAAGGTTTCCTCGTTTAAATTCATTTGTTCCATTAACATCTGGCATGATATTTTAAATTTAGTAAATGTGGTAAATAAAATAATGCAAAATTCAAGATGTGATTTTCAAATCGTGACTGACAATTTACAAAATCTTATATCAGAACTGAATAATCGGTGATCAGATGAAGCGTATGAACATGCAATTGCCAATGAAGGTATCGTTGCTGATGATTTGGGGGTGGGTACTGATTTTCCACAAAGTCGAAACAGGTTTTAAAAGAAACTATTTCTAGATGAACAAACCGACGAACCAATCAACAACCCAAGACAAAAATTTAAGGTGGAATTTTACAATATAATATTAGACACTGCTATTTCTGCAGTTACTGAAAGATTCAGTCAATTAAAAGAACATTACAATTACTTCGAGGTAGTAGTTCGAGTGACAATGCAATTTTAAAACATTTTAAAGAATTAGAACAAGAATTAACGGATACTAAAAATGTTAATGAAAAGAACATTGATGGATTAAATTTGTTCGAAGAAATAAAATCTTTGCGATGTTTTATCAAAGAGGACATGTCACCTATTGATGTTTAAAATTATATTTATGAAAAAAAAATCTTACCGATACATTTCCGAATATTACAATAGCTTTACGGATTTCTTTAACCCTGCCAGTTTCGGTGGCTAATGGAGAACGAAGTTTTTCAAAACTTAAAAATCAAAAAAAACTAAATGCGATCTACCAGGGCACAGGGGAGATTGTCAATTATATCCACAGACAGCGAAATTTTGGATAAATTAAACATACAGGAATTGATAAGAGCGTTTGTAGCTGTTAAAGCTAGGAGAATAAATATTTGAATATATTTTCTAATTTTTATATTTTACTTAAAAAGTGTTTTATCGTTGTTTTGTTTTTAAGATTTATGAAATAAAAAAAAACAGTAAGACAAATGTGTTTTAATATTATAATTTTAAAGCTTTTCCGTTCGAAAGTCAAATTTTCAATATTATAAAAGAGTATCTCACATATAATTTGCAGCACTTTATAAGAGTGCAACAGAACCTCATAAAGGGGCGCCACATTTCAATTTGAATAAGGGCGCCTAATACCCACGCTGCGGCCCTGCTTATAACTCTTTATAAATATGACTAAGAGGACTTCGAAAAATATAAACTTTTAGACCTTTTCAGCATTTGCAGCATTCATTTATTATCTTAAATAATATAAAATTTAATTCCATGTAATATTTAAAGTGGGTTTTCTATTTTTCGATCGGAAATATCTATCTATCTCGAGTAGTTTTAAAATTAGATATTGGTCCACGGTTCCAATATAAAACAGCTTTCTTTTCCATAATTAGATTTTAGATTACTAAACAAATTTTAATTAAATTCTTCTCTAAAATTTGCTTTCAGACACGTTTTTCTGTAATAAATAATTCATACCTTAACTAAAAAGATCTCCCCCCTCTTCTTTTCTTTTGTTACACTAAATATTGCTTCTTTGTTATTTAGTTGTTGTTACATCATCGAAACACGCATTTTGTATGACATAAGTTGATTACCTCTTATGGTAATACAAGGCTGCTGCTTCCTGATAGTTTTTAGTTTTTCCTCTTTTAGAATGAGGGGAAGAATAGTAAAATGCTATTAATATTTTCACCGCGTGCAAGCTATTTGCTCCATTAAATTTTATGGATGATAAGAGTATAGTTACGTATAGTTATTTTAAGTTAGAAGTGGGAGTAAGGGAATTAAATATTAATTGTTATCGCCTTTGAATAAGTTCTTTGACACTCTATGAGTCAATTTCCTTGTCTTTATTGAACTGAATATGCTTTTAGATTTTCATAAATATAATGTCACTGACTATTTTAACTATACGTTCGGGAAAAATGTGATGATAGGAAATATTAAATTCATTTATATGGGAATTAATGTGTTTAAATTCTGTTAGAGTAATAGTAAAGTGATCGCAGTTCTATTAGTTCTGTTTTTCTGAATCAACCTTTTTATTAGTTAATTAAGTAAATATAGCCGAAACAGAGTTTCTATTATGCCACACTTAGCTTCTTTCTTGAGATTAATATGCATTCCATATTAATCTCAAGAATACAGCAACTATAATATGAAATCAATTAAAAAATCTTTCAAATAAAAACTTAAAAAATTTTTAGCTTTTCAAGCATCAAAAAATAATCAGTACGGGTCTTGTGTAGTGAGATTGCATATTTGTATAAATCTCTGTAATTATTATTTATATTATCTGTTTTCTGTATAATTTCATCATACAAAGTGCAAGTTTTGTAATCATCAAAGAAATGTGTCCTCGAAATTTCGAGAATCACCATGTTTTAGCTATCCCTGTAAAATCATTTTCAGCAAAGGAAAAAGGGAATCCCTCAAAGTAATGAAATTCAGGATAGGATATTCAAAGGATCCATTGGACGCAATCCTTCAAACGGAATGGTTTTTTTGCCCATCTGTGTGGAAGATGATCAAAGATTCAACTTTATAGAAGAATAAAATTTGTAATTTGTCTGTTTCATCATAAATGTAAATATTTTTAATGCATTGGTTCAAATCAATCATAGGTCCATCCACAATGGTCATAACTTCATTAATGCGCTGATTCCAATGCACATCAAGCTGTATAAATGAAAATTGGTATCTAGCCTTATCATCAGAGTTGTTAAATCTCATCTTATTTTGTATCCTATTGGTGAAACGAATGAGGTCAAAACAGTCCATTCATCTTATCTATCTATACTAAGAATGATCAAAATGCATATTTGTAAATTTATGAGAAGATATTGGGATATTACACCAGCTACTATTTTATACACTTTTGTTCAACTTGCCACATTTCATTTTTCTAGGATGGAACTCTTTAATCGAATTTACATTTATTTCCTAATGTGTAAGATTATTGAAATTTGAAACACTTATCCATTATAAATCAAAATGAGCTTTGTGATACTTTCATCACTTAATTATTGGTTAAATCATATATTTAATCAAATATAGATTTGGTATTAGTGACGACATCTTATAGCGTTTATGGAATCTGAAGCCAATTTTAGAAAAAAAAAGCGATTTCAGATTTTATAATATTTTGAATAATGAATTTAAGATTAAAAATAAAAATAATTGAAATGAAAATATTACTTTTTACCCCAATATTTAGAAGAGTTTTTAGAAGGATCTTTTAATTAAGAATGTGACTACTTTCGAGGTGAATTTTTTGAAAGACTATCGAAAATAACTAAATTTTTAAAAAGTTGCATAAAAATAAAACATCTGTAAAATCAAAATATACTATTTAAATGGCAAATGTTTCAAAAAATTGGAATAAAGAGCTTATTTGGCTGAAAGGAAGTATAAAACAAAATAATTTATAGTCAAGACGTTTATCAAATGATTCGCTTAAAATTTTGTGGATAGCTTAAGAAATATATTATCTAATTTCTGAATTTAAAAATGAGCTTATTTCTGTTGACTCTTTAAATATTGTTCGACTGATAAATAACACGAAATTTTCAACTTTTCTTCATATTGTAAAGCATTGAAACAACAATAAAAATTTCTAAATGAATAGATTAATTATTCTTTAGTTCATGAATTTGAGGGCATATAAAGAAATTATTACCTCGAATTTGAACAAATAAATGTGCATTACAATTTAATTTATGAGATTTTCCGTAAGAAAATTCTATCAGAGAGATTAGAATTTGAGAAAATAGCATCCAAAGTTGTAAACTAGCATAAAAACGTGTGCTAATGCAAATATAAAAATAAGTGAAATTTCCCAACAAATAGACATAGAAACAAAATTTTAACGGTTTTACAAAGAAACCTGCTCAAACATTAAGAATATTAAATAAAAAAATTCATAATTTCACAAAAAAGTGACTTTTTAGCGTAGTTACCTACCTTAAATTTATTTACTTTCCAAAGTTTTAAAACAAGCCATCAACACCATAATTTGAGTATTTTTCTTCGCTGCTTTAGTACGCCTTGCTTAAACTTCGTAAAAGAATAAAACATTTTTTTCACAATCGAAATTTCAACTTGGAATAAAATAAAGAAAAAATAATAATCCTTAAAGAAGGAGATATAGCTACTTTTTTTATATATATAAAGTTCTCATATTTCACTTCTCTTTCCACTTATATTACGAGGAGGAGAAAAGACCGGATTCGAATACCTTTTACGATTGATTTTGGGGATCAAAAGGATTTGAGATTCCGCCATGACTTCACCAGAATGAGAAAAAGGGCGAAAAGGTTCTCAACTGACTTCATAAATAAATCTGAACTCGTTCAACAAATTATGGCGAACTACATCGATTCACGATCGACATAGAAAATAACTCGCGTTGGCGTGAAATTGGAGAAATTTCTGAAAATAAAATCAAGTCACCTGAGATGTATTATGAGGAAAAGACCGTTTGAAAATATGTGATATGTTACGCATAAAACGAAATCGAAGAAAGATGTCTTCTTGTTTAAGTTATATTGAGAATTGCATTTTTCACCAAATTTGTCTAAATTATTAAAGTAACTAAATTATTAAAGCAAATTTTATAACTTCAATTAGCTTTTTGTTCGTTAGATACGAAAGTTTTACTTGAAGAAAGCTGCGCTAGTATTTTTCTCTTAATATCTATTCTTAAACATTTGCTCTTAAATATTTTGGTATACTCTGTTTATAATCAGATGAAAAAAAAAATTAATTCGTATTTATTTTTCACATCTTTCAGTTACGTTTATTTTTTTTAAAATTTTATAACATTAATTAATTTTATTTTAAATAAATAAATAAAACACAAAATATTTTTAAAAAATAGATATTTATGCTACCTGACTACTTCCAGTAACACACATAAAAAGGAATAATTGAAAAAATTAATTTATATTACTATCTTTATTCAGAGATAATGTTTCCTACGATTGTTGTAGAGAAGAGGACGATAGCTTAGGAATTACAAATTCCATCTCAAATAGCCATCGAATTTTTCTGAAAAGGCGTCATACTAACTAAATGAAATTTGAGGAGGATAGCAATGACTTCTGGCATTTCAGTATTCAATGGTAAACCTTCTCAATAACTTCAGTGCAGTTATTGTCGAGGAACTTTCCATTTTTCCTTCTGTATCTCGCATTAATAGAGGAAAAAAGTCTATCTCTAAAGTCAAAGATCAATATATGCTTGTTTCAAACGATGTTTTTTCATTGCCATCTCCAAAAACAAATAAAATGTATATATAAAAAAAAGAAAATCACCTACAAATTTCTTTTTGTAAAAAAGTACGAACGACTGAAAAATAATTAGTTCTTTTAATGTTAAGAAAAGCACGCAATGAAAAAAAATAAATTCTTTGCTCAAATGAATTTTATGAAAAGTTTTTTTAAATGATTTTGAATTGACTTGTAAGACATTAACGTAATTACTTCATAAATTTTATTTGCGCATTCTTTTCATTTATATTCATAAATTTTCATACGCACCTGACATATAGCAATTTATTTTATCAAAAGGCATTATAAATAAAACATTTTACAAAAAAAATTGCTGATTATTTAAAAAAAGTTCTTTTGTCTGGAACTAAAAGAAAATATCTAATTGCTTATGCTCCGGAAAAAAAATCGTTTATCGAAAGAAAAAGAGTTCACATGCATCTCTTTTATTAAACATAGATCATCTTCAGAATGAAGAATAGACCTCCGTAATAGAGGAAAAAAGTTGAAGATTGTCTTTTTGGACGCCCGATTTTTTTTTTTTTTTTTTTTTTTTGCGATAGACGAAAGTGAGAAAGAATAGATGAGTTAGAATATGAATTTTCTCATTCATCACCCAGGTAAATATTTATTTCTCTTCTCCTTTTTGATTAAACGTTTATTTTGACTGGACTTTTAGCACTTATCAATCCTATTTCCGACATAGTTTAAAATGATGGTTTCAAAAGTTGATTTTGTCTAAAAAAATTGAATGTTTGAAAATTCCTTGTTCGCAAAAGTTAAACTAATTCTCTGTCTTGAAATATGTACGAAGGAGGTTCTAGTAATAACGGAATACATCAAAACTGCATTGAAAAATATAATTTAAGAAAATATTTAATACATTTTACAAAAATCATTCACCTTTTTTTTTTGACATTATATCTATAAATGTCGAAACATTTATCCCAGCGTGAGACTAATTTAAACTTCTCTTCATGGTACTGCTACTGTTTCAAGCTTATTCAGGTATTTTAGAATAGTGCATCAGGAATTCTCCTATCTGTAAGGTGTTTTCCAGTCAAAATACTTCTTGAATAAATGATAGTACAGCGGAGCTAAATCTGATGCTAAATGGCACATTTTGCAAGACTTACTTGGCTTGCTTCTTTTCTTCTCCATCTCAATTTCCGTATACATTCTACATTGATAATTGTTTGGCCACAAATGTTTTTTTTTCGACTTGAAAAGTTACACTCGATAATTGGCCTTTAATCTGCGATGGCTTTAGATTAACTTATTGGGGTTGCAAAAATGTGATGACGTCACAAACCTCAAACTCACGCCATGTTTTTTTGCTTCCTGGAAGCTCAATAATGTTCTGAACATAATCGCACTTCAGTTCATGTGACTATACTCCTAAACTTATGAAGTGATACACTTCACACCAGTATCGTGCGTGTGCACTTTGTTCAGTGTCCACTTATACCTTCTTCAGTGTCGGATCAATCAATTATCTTATAATAAAATATTTCACGAGAAATTTCAAAAATGTATGAATAATAAAATTGTTTAATATTTCCAGTTATATTAATTTTTTGAAAAAAAATCAACACAATAATATTTTGCTAACATACAGTTAAACATACAAGTATTTTAATGCATTTCTGAGTGACGTCATTCACTAAACTTGAGATGATGCATTCGTCATTTCATACAAACTTTTCTTAATCTGCCATCTTGAATTGCCTTTGACTATAGTTATGCAAATTGTAAAGATTTTTATGTTCAAAATACAGAGTAATTCAAAATGGATACAGCGATTACAAACGGCTATAGCTATTCAATGAAAAAGAATTTATCGATAAGATTAACACATAATATAGACGGAACTTGAAAAGTTTCAATACGTATGTCATATATGTTCTATGTGACTTCTCTTGGTCACACGGACAATATATAGGAAGTAGTCCATTTCATCTAATACATTCTGCATCATGTCTACAGTCACCGACGCTAACGCATTACAAATGCATACTTTGAGTTCTTCGATTGTTTTGGTCATTGGAGGCACATACACTCTGTCTACATTCTGTGTTAATCTTATCGATAAATTCTTTTTCATTGAATAGCTATAGCCGTTTGTAATCTCTATATTCATTTTGAATTACCCTGTATTAAATACATGTAATAGAATTGATGATGACGAGGGTATTTCCAAAGATCAACCCCTGATGTACGAATTTATTTACTCTTCGAATTACATAACGAATTCTAATGGACAGATCGATTTACTATGAAAACATTTTTATTTCTATATACGGAAGGAATAAAACAGTTCCTCAATGAAGAGTGCATTAAGACGAATGCATTATTCTGAGTGACTGACTTTTAATAAAATGTTTTTGAAGTGCAACATCCTAATGCTTGTCTTTTAAGAACAATAGTTGTATTTCACAACAACATATGTTTCAATTCTTCAAGTTTTGTGAACATCTTAAAAATGAACTCCTTCCCCTTAGTCGATATGCATTACTTATTCATAAGCAGAGCAGGGGGATTCTTATGCTTTTGCAAACATACACTTCGCTTTTGTACTGAAAAATACATTGACAGGTGTTGAAAACACGTCATATAGTTATTAAGAAATGCTCGATTCCATTTTCTTTACAGACAATTACAATTCATCCTCCACCAATATCGATATGTCTTATTAAAATTAATTTATTTTTTCTTTCTCGTGCACGAATTTTCTTTCCGGGATAGAGAAAATATTATAATTGTAAAAAAATTTAAAATAGAAATTTAGCCGAATCACATTTTTGGGAAATGTCTATTTTTTTCAGTGGCAAAGATAATTTAAAAAACGCTTAGAGTTAGACAGATGAAATCTGGTATATGGTCTTTAAATCAAATTTGTAGATTTGTATTAAATTTTGAGCTATTCAGAAAAAGTCTGTCTACCCGGCTGTTCGAATGTAAATTAACACGATAATTACAAATTGAAGAGAGCTAGATGGATAAAATTCGGTACATAGATTTAATATCTATAATGTGAACATCTGACAAATCTTGAGTCAAGTACAAAAAGAAGTTTACTGTCTGTCGGTCTGTACTTTCTGATGCATGTAAACGCGATAGCTCAAAAACGCAAGAACTTAAATATACTAATTTTTGCTACGAATGTTATTTTGTGTCAAATTTTGGTTGCAATAGGTTGAGAAAAAATGCATTTGAAACAACAACATCCTCAAAGGTTTTGGGGTGATCACTTCCATTGGTTTTTCATTAGAATGCATACGATTCCGATAACTAACCGAAGAGAAGAGAGGTTTCTCTAAACCTCTCTCAAACACGCTGTAACAAAAGTGTTATTATCCTCCCGCCCCCCCCCTTGCCAAAAGTTGTAGAACTTTGTTATAATTGGTAATATTACTCTTGACTTCAATGTTTTTCGAGCGGTCTTTGGCTATTTTTGGAGCTTATTCTCTCTCATGCGATTAATAAGATCCAAAAATCGAATTTGCCCTATAGGCACATTTTTTTTAGTCGATTGATATCAAAATTTGACATAAAACTATAATTGGAGCCATAAGATCACAGACCAAATTTCCCTTATTTAAGTCATGGCGTTTTTGAACTATCGTGTTTGCATGTATACGAAATGACCGACCGACAGACAGACAGTCAATGTTTTGACAGATTTGTCTCAAAATTTGAGCATCTACATTTCAGGAACTAAAACTGTGTACCAACTTTTATCTGTCTAGCTCTTTGATATTTTTATTACAGTACTCATTTGTATTCAGTAGCCCGTCAAAGAGATTTCTCAATGTATTTCGTTAAAAATTTGATACAAATTTACAGAAGAGAGGCCATATTCTGTATTTTATGTGTCTGACTTAAAGAGTTTTGAGTTATTATCAGGCAGACAGACAACCATAATTCCAAAATTATGTTTATCGGTCTCAAGGAGAGGTCTTAAAATTCGTCAAATTCTCAAATTCGAATTCTTTGACAAGGTTTTTTCTTTATATATTCCATGTACGAGAAAGTAAAAGATCCGATACTTATTACATGTGATAGCATTTAGTGTCCGTTTTCAGTATCAAGATATGTCTGTCAAATTTTAGATGAAATCCATATATAAATCTCTCCGTTTTGAACTAGGTATGTGTAAATGCAGCAATTTCAAAACGCATTTACTTAGACGAATGAAATTCGGTAAATGGCGCATTTGTATATTCTGCAAAATGTGTATTAACTTTTTTATCTAACTGACAGAAGAAATATATCTAAATAAAACTCTTGATTTAGTGTAATATAATACAAATTACGAAACTATCACATTTTTTTTAAATTATTAAAATTTAAATTACCACAATTCAGAAAAATTAAACATAAAACAACATACAGTAAAAATAGTTATTTTAATGAAAATTCTGAAAATGATAAAGGACATTTAAATAGTTTAAAATTTAACTCAGAATATTAAAATTAATTATATGAGAACTGACTGTCTGACACAGCTATAAAATAAAACATTTCATGTTTTATCTAGCTATCCTATATATACATGAACTTCATACATTTAGTAATAAATGCAACGTATAATAAAATAAATTTATGTATCGAATTCAACATTTTATAGGATTCCTTCAGTCGAATTAATATTTGATATACTATTTTATATCCTATCTTTTAACCATTATACTTAAATACTATACCCATTATAAAATGAGTAATGTGTTTAGTAACTCTGAACCTTATGTCTTTATTCATACGATTTGAACCGTTAAATTAGCTTTTCGATTTACATTATTTTGCCACTGATTCAGAAATAAACTTTTTATAGAGTTTATCATTTTTCATCTATCTAGTCCAGATACATTTCGAGAGATGGCTCTGAAAAAATCGTTTGCGGAATAAAAAATGAAGTAATATTTATTCATATCGATTTATTGTCTTCCTTTGTTACTTTTAGCCAATAATTTTTCCTTTCCTTCCAGCGAAGCTAAAATGATTTAAGTTTTATCGTTATCTTTACTAAAATGTTTGTTTTCTATAAACTGTAATCATTATTATATTGTGCGTTAATCATAAAGCATCCAGTTATTGTGGAACAAAAAGAAAATAATTGGTTTTTATCTTAAATATTGCTCTAGCTTAGTTTCTCGATAATAAATTTTCAAACGATTTTGAAGATGAAACTAATTTACTAAATCTTCTGTTTCCTTTTGTGGCAATTTTTACCGATCAACTTTCTTCCACATACAAAATTATGAAAAAGATTCTACAGTAAATTCCTAAATCCTTTGATATGAATACGTTATTATTTGCAATTAAATGGGGAATTCTATGAAGGCAATATCTTTCGTATGGTTTCGTTTTACGATCGGCGTCAGCTTGAGCTGTCATCTGCGAAATGTATCGCGCATTCATCATAGTTTCCAAGTTACCTCATCTCTAGAGGCAAAGATTTGTATCGATATAGGAACGTCTGGGAGATCATATTAATTCAGATGTTGCCATTTAGAAGATGACAGGCATGAAACCTTCATTCTGAAGTATTTTATATTTCGTCTTATTTTGCATATCATCCAGAAAATATTATTTCTTTATTCTTCATATAAATCTATCTTCTAAAATGAATCTATCTATTGTATGTTTCCCATTAGCTTGATTTAGTATGCACCGCAAGAAGAAATACATGTTTTCAATTTTTCAAGGAAATAAAAGGTATAGATACAAGAGGAAAGTTGCAGTGCCAAATAGTTATTTTACTAGTGAACTGATTTTATGATTAAATACATTCACAGATAAATACATAGCGAGAAAGGGTTTTCGTTCTATTTGAAACAAATCACAAAAATGGAAATATCTTCATCTGCGTCAAATTTCTCAATGTAATAAATGCATGGAACGAAAATAATTATCTTATGTAATATATATATACTATCACAATGAACAATAAGCTGTATATATACATACTATCATGTATACCACAAAATGAACATTAAACTATAGTTGAATTTTATCTTGTAATAAGATAAGAATTTAAATCATTTACTTTTAAAATAATAAAACATAATATCAAGACTTTCAAAAAAAGAAAACTCGGTGAAACCTTTGTTGAATTTATATGATGGAAACATATGACAGTAATTAAATGTGAGAAACCCATTCTGAAATAAGTTGTTAATTGTAAAAGTTATGTTAATACACCAAAATAATTTAAGTGATTAATTAAAAATTTAGTTCTTTTTTAGGAATTAAATTATGTAGATTGGAACTTTTAGATGTTTTAATGGGAAGCAAAAGAAGGTAAAACATACCAAGAAATTATCTCATTAAAACAATATTTTTCCGCTTTTTTCAATTCAGTGAAGCTGGAAAAATGCGTAAAAGTCTGATCACTGCGATCACGGAACAGAATTTTAAGAAATACACAGTAACACTGTAAAAGCAATTCTGTTCAATTTACTTTGCATAGGATAGATAAAAGGAACCTATTGAAAATCCTTGTTAATAAATGAACAGCAAACGAGATCACAGAAATTAGCATTGAGAGACACATAAATTAAAATTTTGAATGGTGAATTCTTCCAAATCACTCTCAAAGTTGACAGTCAGGTGAATAAATAAATGGGTGAAAACCACTGGAGATGTTTCGTTCCTTATCAGATCTGATATTCCTTTAAGATCTTTTAAATGTCATATTATACTACGCAGAAGCCTCTGGAAACCAGTAGGAAGTTATTTTCCTTTATTTGGGTATGAGTCGTGATACTGTGTGTGGCTGAAAGTAAAAGCTTTAAGAGATGTGATGATACGAGATGAATATTTTAGTTTAATTATTGAAAATGAAATAGAATATCGTGGCAAATTAGATTCCGGAATCATTACGCATTGATTTTTAATGTTCAAGTAGACGCTTTCGTCACGTTTCCTGTCTTCGATTTCGCCACCGTATTCCGAGATTTTATAAGGACAGAGTGCTAATGAATCTTTTGGATGTGCTTGAAGGTATATTAAAAGGTTGACCTCAAGGGTATAACCGAGGAAATATGTTCTAGAATTTTGAAGGTGAGGGATTTAAAATCCTTATACCTATTTCTTAGAGATTTAAAAATGAAGAATTTAAGAATGATTTCATAGGTAGTGTTTTTTATATTTGACAATCATTTGAAAAAGCAGTTGTTAGAATATTAAAGTTTGAAAAAAATAAAAATTGTGAGTGTAAATCTTGAATAAGAACTGACACTCGAGAAACACCTTAGATCAAAATAAAAAAAGTAATGAAACATTTTTTTTCATTAAAGGCTACAAAAAGTATTAAAACTATTCCCATAATGCTTTAAGGAATCAGAAGATTATGGATTCGAACCAGAAAAAAAAATTCATTAAAAGCGTATCTGAAATAAATTGGAGTATAAACGTTACCGAACTTATTACGTAAAAATGAATTTAATATTATTACGTATATGAAATACCAGCCCCTTCAAGCGACCAGTTGGTTCATTGGGATGAATGATTATTAAACTTTTCTATTTCAATTAATTCCTCAGCAAAATAGTTTCTAACTTCATATATTTAAAGACAAAATTTTTATTTTTCTACTCATTGTGGTTTGCATAATTTCACACATTCCATAGATTTCTCAAAGCGGTGATAATGATGATAAATGATATTTTCAACGGAGTGGAGCACTTCTGAGTCACTATTGTAAAATAAGAGCCTTCGATGATTTGGTAAACAGATGCTTACAGAGAAAGCATGAATGGGACGGTGGACTCTATAAGGCACTTTTACTAACTATTCGCTTAACAATTTCGAAATTTGTATGCATATGTTTTAATATATAAATACACCAAATATGTTTAAAAAAACCTGTTTAAAATGGAATATATGATTCTAAAAATTAAAAGGTATATAATTTTTAAAAAGTTAAAAATATTCCAAAAGATTTCAGTTTTAAATTTTTGTCTTATTTTCTATATATATTTCTATATATATTGCATATAAATTTACTGGAATAAAACTGGATATGATTTTTTAATTTTAATTTCTTAGAAATGTTTTTATAGAAATTCACTGAATTTTCAGAAAAAAAATTGTTTTTCTAAAATAAAATTGAGTTTTAACTATTTATAATATCTCGAAGCATAAAATGAATACCCCGTTTTCTCTAAATATGCAAACGAAATCTCAATTAACTTTACTCAAATTATAACACGTGGAACATTTCAAAGATATTTAAATTTAATTCGAAAATTGTTTTGAGAAAACTCTTTATAAATGAACTTTATTTCATCTAAGCTCTTCAAATATTCATTTTATAAAATAGGATATTTATAATGGCGAATAGAAATATATTTGTGCAATAAAAAGAATTTCATATTTTCGCCCATTTTTGCTTATTTCAAAGTGCCTTTAAACTTTCGATTCACCGCATTCCAGTGCATTTCTTTCTGTCGAGATTCATAAAGCATAATGCGTATGATCAAGGAGATCAAGAGCAGAAAGTCAAAATCCTAATTTGCATTGAATGTAATCCGCGTTCTCTCTGCCCGGCTAAAAATTCGAACGCGTTTGGTAATTGATTCAATTCAATATTTGTATTAGGAGTAAACTCTGATGCAAATGGTCACGCCTCTGATATCCACGTAGCTGTTCCGGCCTCATGGCTGAAAGGAGATCAAGTGTAGAAAGAGGAACAATTGCGCGGGTGGCTGACACCGGTAAGAGTGTGTGTTGGTACAAGTTCCGGTGGGAACTGTGAAAAATAAATTTAAATTCAAATCAGAATTTATTTAGATGTAAAAAGTTATTATTTAATAGGCAAGATATAATAAACTCGTATTGCCAAGAAAAGTATAATCTCTTGTGTCATGGCGATATAAATATTATTTTAATATTAATATTACTTTTTCGTGGAATCATTATTCAAGTTGTAAGCACCTTTTCAAACAAATTTAGTTCAAACATTTAGCTGTATTTGTCGAGATAGAAAAATATAAAGACACTAGAAAGGAATTTGATCTGTTGAAGTTTCCGTTCCTCAGTCTTGCATGTTTTAATAGTTTTTTCATTGTTGGCCGCATTGTTGTTAGGAAACTGAACATAATAAATCCTCTCAGATATATTTCTGCCCTGAATCAAACAATATCAGATTGGAAGAAATGGAATGATGTCCAGAAAACTTTTTCGCATATTCTCTAATAAAAGTTTTGTCCCCCATCTCTCGCAAAAAAATTGTGTGTCTTGGGTAAGACAGAAAAGGCCTTTCGTGGCATTGACGTGCAATAGTTACGAAATATTAACCTGTATCGCGATTTCAGCATATTTACTGAATGCATCGTGTGAGCCTTGGCGAGTTTTATGAGTGATTAATCCCTGGTATGTGATTAGCAGAATTAGGTATGTAAGAGGTATTTTTAACAATCGATTAAAACAAAAATTTTATGCGCTGCTACAATTGTTGTTCAAAATCGCATGTCAAATTTGATATATCTAAGTCCTCACATTTTTGAGTTATCGCGTTTTTAATGAATGCGAAAGCACAGACCGAGAGACGATATATCCCTAGCTAGATTTGGCTCAAAGTTTGATATGTATCTAATTTATAGGTATCAAATGTATGTACTGAATTTTATCTATATAGTTTTCTTTGTTTTGTAGTTGCTATTGTGGTGAAAGCTTATAAGCCAATTAACAGCTATACCACCCGATCAATTGCTTTTGTAATGCGGTCATGTTACTCGGCCGCGAATCACAAGGTCCCAGATTCTATCCTCGCTCATACCAATCCACCACATTGGTGACCTCGGACGATGATCCTTCAACCTTCGTATAGCTGTTGGGACGCCATCTACCAGCAACCAAAGTCGTCAGGTTCACTTGACGCAGTAACAGCATCAGCAACCACACACGCTCGCCATAACGCTTGGCGCTACTCAAATGGGTACAGGTGCATTAGAATCAACAGCTAATACATCACCACTCAACAGCCATATCGTTCGTCTCGCCTCCGAGTCCCTGGAGGGAGAGCCTGTGGTGAAATCTTATAAGCCAGTTAACAGCTACGCTACACGAGCAATTGCTTTTGTATCATGGTCATGTTACTCGACTGCGAACCACAAGGTCCCAGGTTTTATCCTCGCTCATCTCAATCCGCTACACTATGTTAACGCAAATAGGAACAACTGTACAGACAGACTTTCTTTTCACTACGTTTGCTCAACATTTGAAATCTACAAATTTGGTTTAAAGACCGTGTACCAAATTTCATCCGTCTAGTTGAAAGAGTTTTTGTGTTACCTTCGTCCCAGGCAGGGAGGTGGACATTTTGGAAAAATGTGTCCCTCGTACACAGGGAGATCTAATACGTGGAGAGTCACCGAAATCTCGAGTTTGATTTCTTTGACGATTCTGATACTTTTTCTATCCTTCGTATACAAGGAAATAAAACGCGAATGTTAAGGTCTATTATAAAAATAACTAAGAATTTTGACTTTTATCATTTATTTGTTACTTCGACTCAGTTCTTCAGTAAGATGGAGTATTTCTGGTAGATATCAAAAAGCTGTTCGTGACCTTCACTCGAGAATAAATTTTAGATTATGTCACGTAGATGAGTGAACCGAAGATTGATTTTAAAAAGGCCGTCTTTCATCAGAAGACCTTAGACCTCAGTGATGAGTTTTGAAGGGGAGGGAATTCACTCTGAAATTTTGTTTTATTTTGTTCTTAGTTCTTTATTTTTTTAGAGGATGGAGAGTCATATAAAATGACCATCCAGTATTTTAGCGTTGCGGTATTAGAAGCTGCCCTGATACTTTATTTCTAAACAATATCACTCTGCATTGACCATTTTTTTAGCAGAATATTTTACGATTTTCACTAAAATTAGAAAACTTGAAGAAGTATTCTAAGCCCTATTACACTATACGACGCATGTTGTTCTTAACTTCATAGAATAGAGAAGGAAACAGAGCATGTATTTCGGACCTCAATTGTTCATCGATTCGTCCAATGTTTTGCTGATTTGCATATGAGAAGACTATATACCAAACTAAGAATTCATAATTTACTGGGCTTTTGAGTTACCGTATTGATACGTACAGAGGTGGAAACCCACACAAAATGAGTGGGTGTAATCTCCTCAAATCATACGTATAATTTCCAATGAAAATCCCTCCGTATTATCTCCCGCCATTCGTATAAAATGATGGACTTTCAGCAAGACCGTTAATGCCTGAAGCACTCAGATTTTAATTTTCACTCGTGATACTGTGTTTCATAATATTTAAAGGAAATCAGCAGGTGTGTATTAATCGTATGGAATTGGGGAACAGAAGTCATGAAATATCGATCGTGAAATAAATCTAGTGCTTCCACTGAATGTAGTTGGAATCTTTGGCGATTAATTAATAGCATGTACTTAATACAAAAGTACCAGAAAATAAAAATATTGGCGCGTATACGTAAAAAAATATTGATAAGTATAGACATTAAAAATGTCATTTTTCCCTGATCTATTGAAATCACAATTCGACATGGAACTACTCTTGTATCAAAGACATCATGCCCCGAAATGCATTAAACTAAGTTAACATGACATGCTTGTGAAACTAAAAACCGACAGATGGTTAATCGCTTAAATAATTCGGTTTTAATTTCGATGCATATCTACACGTTAGATTCTAAATCAGTGTACCAAATATTATTCATTTAGCTCTCTTTGTTTCTTAGTTATTATGTTAGCTTATGTTCAAACAGAAGGATAGCCTGCCTTCCTGTGGATGAATTTCGTTCAGCTCAAAACGTTTTTGGGTTATCATGTTCACAGATACACAAACATTATTTCAAAAATGTATTTTTAGGAGTCAGAAATACGTACTGATTCGTTGGAAACTCAAATTCGATTTTTTTTATTGATTATAATACTTTCTCTTCGCATATTTCATAAACGAGGCAATAAAAAGTAGCGGGATTTGATCCAAAATTCACTACCAACTCTAAATTACAGTAAATGAAATTCTGCATATAATTTTATTATCCAGAAAATACCGTTTTTGAATGATCATTATCACACGTAGACAAACTTACAGCAGAGGGAATTCTTCCAAAATTTGTTAAATATATATAAACTTAATATGCAGACCACGAATCGAATTAAGACCATCTGCTATTTGCGGTTTTAACTTATCTTTTATACAGACATGTATAACTAAAAATATTTTTTTTTTCTTTTTGATATGTCTAAAACACGGATATTCATCGAATTCTCAATGCGATTTTTTTTTTTTGCAAATTACAAGATCTTCTCATTGTATATTTAAAACGTGAGAAAATAAAATTTAAAAGGTAAATTTCATTTTAAGAAAGTTCAATTTTTATTTGATTTTTGAAAGTGTCCACACTCTAAAGTAATTTATTTTGACATGTTAAGCTGTTGGACTATATTTATTTTTCAAAGTAAATTTCCTTTCAAAACTTATAAAGACTTCAAGATGCACCTTTCTTAAAAAAAGACTTTAAAAACTATTTATCCCGCTTTAAAAATACGTAAAACTGGAAAGGGTTTGAAAAGGTTGTCCATATTTCTGAGATAAACTAATATTTTATTCATATATAGGACGCCAATCCAATGAAACCGAAAATTTGCATTATAAAGCAATCTAATTAATACAATTTTATTGAAAATGGATGCAAAATATTTTCAAAGGGATTTTTTAAATAGATTGTATGGGATTTCGAATGAATTCGTCTTATATGGAAATGGTTAACATCCTCCAATGAATAATAATTAGTGAAGGTTTGGTAATGAAATTCAACTGAAGTTTATTTCTCTCAGAATTCGAAATTTATTTACTTCCACATTATTCAATGTTGTATAAAAGTCCAAAATAACATTAGCAAACCTTGTAATAAAAGATTAATTGACTGTATTAGTCACTGAAAGGCTTTTAATTATCTCAAATATCTTTTTCAAAATGTAACTGTTAAGTTGAAAATGATGTTTTTAAAACTGTTTAATTTTTCTTGGGATGAATAAATATTTTTCAAATTATTCCGATTTGTTCCGGTAAGGAAATTATGTTTTTCTTAAAGAAAATGAATTACTTAGAACTTACTTTAAAATTCGAAACTAGAACAAATGCACTAATCAGGCAGAGTGCAAAATTAGCTCCATTTATCAGGAATTCTTTGAAATCTAATATTCAAAAAATAAAATTGTGTTTTGAATATCAGTAATGAATGTTAAAAATGAACTCAAATGAAATACGACTAAAATTGCACAAAATAATATAAATAAATTTAATAAATCGAGTTCATATATTAATTACTTTTAATCAAAGAAGAATTAAGCATTTTTTATTTAAATTTTAGGAATAAGTTTTGATATTAATACACGTTTTAAGAGAGATTTATCAAAATGTACTCGAAAAAAGGTACTCGAATGTTACTCGAAAAAATTATAGGAAAATTATACCATGGTTTTATTTAAAAAAAAAACATTAATAATGTCTTTCTATATTTCTCTGCATCAACTTCATTTATTAGAGTAAGCTCAACTATAATATCTCGCAGCTAAAATTGAACCACTGAAAGTTTATTAAACGTTAGATTATTTTGAAGAATTTAGTCAATTAAATAAAGAACTAAAATCCTTTTCAATTGATTTGATAAATAGTCAAATAAATTCTGTAAGTGATATTGAAACTGAGATATGAAACCGTAATGCAGTAAGAGTTTTATTTGTGTGTGTATGTCCGTGTGCTGAAAGGTAATTTTTCATACAATTTATTGATCTCGATTATGATTAAAACAAATTTTTCGTTTTAAGAATCTTTTAGCACAGATAAACTAAAATTGCTATAGATTCCCTTAATGTTGCTTTAAAATTATTATTGATACACATGTAGTTATTAAAATAATGATAAAAAAACACCACAAAGAATATGAAATCTTTATAAATAAGGTGTAGAACGAGATTTGGCATGCAATATGGGTTGAATTCGACTAGGAATCGAATCATATAAATGCTGAACAGTTGCGTGGAATATTGCACAATTCTTCAAGGAAATATGAAAACTCCTGGAGTGCTGCCGGGGGAAGATATCGATTCCGGACTAAACGCTCTAAAATAGACTACAACGGTTAGATTATATTGAAGTTGAATGAGTGTGCGGCCTAAAGTAGAAGTATCGGTTCGTCGTGTTCATCAACCATGATTGGACAAGTTCTGATGTATGTATAAGAGGATTTCATCCTAGAAAATTCCATCTTCTGCAGGAAATAAAGTTTGGAACATAGGATGGATCTGATCAGTTAAAACTTTTCTAAACTTCTTCCTAATGATTTTTTTTTTCAGAATTATGATTGGACCAGCAGAAAAACCTGACATGGTTCCCCATACCATGCACATATCTATCTCCAGGACTGACAGATGGAAAAAGACAATCACTATCATACGCATTCTTAAGTATCCTCTTAACCCGTCTAGTTGTAGGAAAGAAGTGTGAAAGATTTTTCGTCCGATCATGTAATTGTCTTCCACAATCGATCAGGTTTTCTGGCTATAGCATTGGTTAAAGAGAAGGTTTAACATTAACATATGTGACTTGGGAACTGTTACTCCGCTGTTCTGTTTATGAATGTACCTCTTAAAGGTAATTATTGACACTATAGAATCCAGATGCTGATTGATCTCTGCGGTGACTTTGGATTCAGTTGTTTTCTTTTTAGATATTACAATCCTTTTCAAAAATCTTCAGTCTCTCTAACTCGCCTTCTCTTTCTGCCCACTACTATTTTGCTTTGCCGAGCTTGCTTTCTTGCGCTGTGTGTACTCTGCCATGACTGCAGACATCATTCCTCTAAAAACGCCTCAAAGTTGAGATGGTTTGATCCTCTTCGAAAGTCTAAAAGATCAGACATTTTAAGTTTTTGACAAAAAAAAAAGTCGTATACAGTTTTATTAAAGCTACCTAATACTAACATGATATATGCTTTTTATATTAAAAAAAGCAGCTAGAATTTTGTTTTAATGTTTAAGTTGAACATTCCTAAATGTCACTTCTATTCACAGATATTTCCATTATTTTGATTGATGAACTAACAAAAAGAAAGATTTTTTTTGTCAAGGACAAGAAAATGATTTGCGAGGTAGAACTTGAAAATCAATGCAAATAAAACTCAACAGTAAGCTTTTTTTCCTGATTTTTTTTGTATATTAATACAATATTGAGGGTTCGGCTTATTTTTATTTTCACGTATGCAAAGTGTAGGGAAAGCATTGTAATCATCAAAAAATTGGAACTCGAGACTGACAAACTTTAATTCGAAAAGCACATTTTTAGCATTATATTTATTGCTAAAAATAGCTTATTTTTAGAATTATTTTATTTGTCTCTGTCTTTCTGTTATTAAGATAATTCATATATATATATTGAGTGCAGAATGGATCAAATTGGGTATTGGCTCTTTAAGCCAAATTTGTAGATTTCTATGAAATTTTGAGGAAAATTCGTTCAGAAGAAATGTTCTTTGTCAGCTGTTCGAATATAATAAGTGCGAAATGAAGAGATCTAGATAGGTAAGATTGGTACATAAATTTACGATTTGTATTGTAGAGAGTTATCAAATTGTAAGCCATATCCATCAAGGAGTTAACCGTCTGTCAGTCTGTACTTTCAGAAACATGTAAACGCGATGACTCAAAATGACTTAAATATATCAAATTTGGAATGGAATTTTGTGATTGCAAGAGTAGTTCAGAATCAAATTTTTGATCCAATCAATTGTAAAAAAATGTGTCTAAAATTCAAATTCCAATACATTTAATCACGTCAGGGATTAATCTCAAAGACCGCACGATAAATCCAGTAAAAAGGCTAAATTCAATCCAAAAGTAAATATCTCTTAACTATAATATTCCAATTCCATGGAAGGTATGGTGAAACCTTTATTAGAGAGCAGACAAGGAAATTGTGGGGTGATCAGTCCCGTTGGTTCCTTTTCAGTTTGTTACCTTCATAATGAACCATAGAGGAAGAGCCAAAGGCTGTGAGGAATTAAAAGGACAAAATAAAAAATAAAGATGGCAAGTGCTGTGTTTCGTCGTATAACAAAGAAAAATGGATTATGCCTTTTGGAAGTCATTCTTTTGACTGATTGTTTCAAAAATTTGATACATGCTTACATCAGTGATCATAACGCTTACATGCATTAAGACATGCTTACATCATTGTATATCAAATCCCCTTTACCTAAATCATTGCAGTATCGCTTTCATGCACATGCAAATAGACTGACTGAAGGACGAATGATCTATAAATGAATTTCGTCCACAATTTTATACACACCTATGATTTGAAAGGAAAAAAACCCGTCTGCTGAAATTCGTCAATATATTTGTGATTTTTAGCATTTGTGGTCAAATGCACACGGGTAGGGATATTTCCAGTTATACAAACTGACAACATTTAATAAAATTCTATTTATATTTTGGTATATAGAAAACTTCATTAGAATCATTCTTTGTATTTTTTTTATTTATTTATCATCTTTTTAGACAGACAGAGAGACAGACCATTAGATAGACACAATTCCAAAACTGTACAATTTGTACTAGTGGATTTTATACGATGTGATTCATCAAAATCACAATCGAATCTTCTGACAAATTACGGTAAATTTCTTTTTGCATAAAAAATTTGTATAAAACATAATGAAAATGAGGGATTATGAATTGTACTTTCCACTCAACAGTTACGCTTTTCGTAATATAACGCTTAGAAACATGATGACTGTTCGAACAGTGTCCGTACTTCATTCAAACAAGACATTTTTACGTTATCTCCACAACCGAGTTATATATTTTGAATGTTGCACAGTATCTCGAAACTATATTATCAATATAGTAGGGTATTATGTACAAATAAACTTTCTAAAAATAGTTAATTTAATTGTTGGACATCCTAAAGTTTCTAAGAAACGATAAACTATGCATAATATTATATGAACTTGTCATTAACACTAAAACTACTATCGTTCTTTTTATATTCAATACCCAATGAATGAAAGACTATTTATATCTTTTTAAGAATTTCATTTTATCAAAAATGTAGAAATTTACTTTTTTCAAATCGAGGGTACATCTAAAGAATTTAACTCGAAGAAAGAACTCAATATTTCTTTTATTGTAACTCTAAAAGATTATTGTTATTTTTCTTGGAGAATGATGTTGAGATAAAACCACAATGATGTTATTTAGTAAGCCGAAAACTGCCTTTAAAAGATTCTGCTCTTTGAAAATCTTTTAAACCTATTTATGATCTTGATGGCTAACAGTGTTCTTATCTTCATGATATGACTTAGAAAATTTGGGATTTGAAAATCTTTGTATCTTGTTTTATTCTTTATCTTGATTTCCAAAAAACAATATAATATTCTTACCTAAAAATAAAGATATCATGGTATCATTAAGCACCATATAGATATCATCGTTTCTTTTTCTATTATTTAGTTATATTTTTAAATATATATGCTATAATATTTGATAAAACTGCTGCAAAATTAGGTTATTAGTTATTTATAAAAAACACATTTTGTATAAATGGAATTTTATAATCTGTTTTTGAAAATTTCCATTACTGAATTGAGTGTTTCCTCCTACAGCAAGCTCACGGTGCTCAATAAATTCCAAATTTATTTGTATTTTTACTCTTAAATAATAATCAATCGTTGAACTGCCTCGAAACAGACTTCATTTTTTATATAAAAAATAATTTTAATCTGATTAAAGAATTCTTCTTACCTCATATAAACTCAAATTAAATTGATGTTCTTTCAGATTGTGTAAAGTAAGCTGTAAACCTTAACCTTTGTTATCGAAACTTAAGGATATATAATTTTGAAGATTTTTGGAAAAGCTAACGTCTTAAAGATTCATTTGTTCATTTTTAGTTTGAAGGAAATATAAAAAAAGCTACGTTTGCAACATCAATTGAACTATCTTGCACTCATTTTTTATTAAATATCCTTGTGGCTGGCGGGTGTGTGATATAAATTTGTTATCAAAAATGTGTGCCACTCCGAGTTCAGTCATTCACAATTACTATATGCCAAACAGTTGGTGTGATGGCCATGGTGTTTCAGGCCACCGTTTAAATATTACTATATGCCACACAGATGATGTGATGGCATTTCAAGGCACTCCATTTTTTAATCCAGCCATTTAACGGTTAATAAATGTCACACAGGTGGTGTGATGGCCTTTCACGGAACTCCATTTTCTTAGAGTACACATTTCAGGACTGACTTCAACACCAGGCTTGCTTTGTTTCAAACTACCTCTGTTAGAGTATACAACATATCTATAATCCCTTCCTACGTTTATTGAGGGCTCATATCTAATGGTGTGGATGGTTAAAATTGAGAAACGGATAAATGTCTTCTCCATACTACACCATTCTGATTGCTTTTCCATTTGAGCTAGGATTCACCGTGGACTGCTAGGATTTCCGTGGCTAGGAATACTCTTCAATGATAGCCTTGATAGTATTTGTCATCTCCCCCATTTATTTTCTTAAAAAAAGAAATTATTAGAAGAAGAGAGCTTCACATCCAAACAAATTTTCCAAATTCCGATCGCTATTTTCTTGTTTAACCTAAAAAACAAGCAACTGCTTTTTTTTGTAATCATTCGAACGTTAGCATTTTTTTGCCTCTAGTTTTTATGAAATTCCTCTTCCTTGAATATTAATAATCAAAAAAAATCCTTCAAACCGATTTGGAATTCGTCATCTATAGTAAAGATGCATAAAAAAAGTTTTCCAAGCCAACGTTAGATTTCTTCTCAATATAAACAAAACAAAACAAAACAAAATTAAAAAACAAACAAACAAAGAAAACATTTGTCATTCCTTCGTCTGTTTGAATATCTCACCTCTTTCTTTTCGCATTTTCTCGAGGGCGGCGTTCTTTTTCCTGAGAGAAAGTGCGAAAGAAACTTTTTCGAAAAGTACTTTCTGATTCCTGCCAGTGTTTCCGAGGGAAGATCACGTAACAACCGGGATTTCTCTAAAGAGGTGCGGGGGAAATTGCTTGCGAAGTTTCCACTCTGATTTTTCTTTTGTAGTCTCCTTCAGGATTTGGCAAAATCTTGGCCATCTATTTTTGAATGCCATTTTCATACTTTTGTCAAAGAAACAAAAACAAATTACCTCCATTAATATAGGGAGCGAATCAGATATTTAACACTTATTTACTATATAAATTTCTTACGTAAATTTTTAACATCTCTCTTATAATAATAATAATGTGAAATTTATTTGCACTTGTCTGTCTGTCTATATACGCCAGAAAGTTTTAGACAGAACTGGAAAAATATATGTATTAATTAAAAATTAAATGAGATTTTGGCGTTTTTCTGTGATAATTTCTAAAACTGTCACGACGCAAATCAAACGCTTTTATGCTATTTTAAATGTCAAACAAAATTTTTCATTTTATTAATATAATTGTTGTGCCATTTTTCTTGAATTTTGATATTCTTTTAAAATATTTTTAGTTTACTTTCCGCACAACATTTCTTATTTTGCAATAAAATTCAAACCATTTTGATTGTTACATCAGCAATATAATCGGGATATTTTTTTCTTTCATTATTAAAAAGATTTTATAATCCGAGCAGTTTACCATTCGATTTATAATAAAGATCAATGTTTACGTGTGCGCGTTGGCGTTTAACGGGCCATTGCCTTACAATTATTTGACCTACAGCTACCAAACTTGCGAACTAGCAAACTTAAACGAAATTTTAATATTTTTCCATTATAACTTTAAAAATATCATTGCACAATAATGTTTTTTAAACCGCTTCGATATTATACTTGTGCTAATTTTGCGGAATTTTGGCCATTTCTTTTTAAATAAGCATTTTTCTCCGTTTTTCACAATATATTGTTGCCTTGAAATTCAAACCGTTTTTATTGCTTTATTAGATATTTAATCCCATGATCTTCTTTCATTGTTAAAAGCTGAGGTAGAGGGATTCTTTTTAATATGACATATAAAAAAAGTTACTGTAAAAGTTAGATGAAACGATAGTCACAGTTTTAATATCTGTATGATATGGGAATGGTTTCCCTTTGAAAGAGTCAGGTTCCCAATGAATACAGTGTATATATATAAACTCCTTTTTAAATAACATGGCTTCAATTTATATGACAATTCAATGCTTAAAAATAATTTACTGACAGAATCGCTGATGTGTTGTTTTGTCTAAGAGATTTTATTGAAATTAAAAGCAACCAATACCCACCAGGAATCACTTAGTCGCTGAAGATACATAATAAGGAATAAGGATGAGAAGTTTCAGACAGTGAAAGAAAATGGGCAGTTGGGTGATAAATTATCCAGACAGTAACGTTTCCGATGTTACAGTACGATGCCATGTTTGCTTCTATTAGGAAGGTCCATGTATGCAATAAACAGAACATTTTGAAAGGCATTTAAAATAAAAGGACTTTAACGTTCATTAAAATTCGATGTTTAATAATAATATTCTGTTCAAACCATCAAGAACGTGAAATAACGAATAAAAAATTTCAGTAAAGTTAAATGCCATCAAACACAAGTAACTAATTCATTACACAATTTAAACTTAAGAGGGTCCCTCCCATCTTCCAGAGTGGATGCTCTAAAATTCAATTTTAAATGACAGGGCATTTAGAGGTGAGTACTATAATTACTTTTGAGTACTTTAAGTCCAGATATTCGGACTTTAAGTACTCAAAAATGACGGCACCGCCTGGGAACTTTTCCTAAATTTATATGAATTAGCAATTTTTACTATTAAATGTTTTAAGCCTAATGGATCAGGAATAGCTTTGCTAACGAACATCAAATGGTAGAAAAAGCTTGCAAGCTCTGTTCCAGGGTAGTATATTATTTAAAAACTTTTAGATGAACGCATTCCTAAACAATGGATAGTAATGACGGCCGAACTGATTATTGAATTTTGTTTTTGGTTTTTGAGCAAAGCGTAGATGTGGGCTTATTTTCCTTTGATTGATATCCATTTATATAAGACCTGCGCCCTTCTTTTACGTCATATTCACTTTTGATACTCTAAATTTCATTTCAACTTAACAGGAGAAATGACACTTCCCCATTATCATGAGCCCTTGCCCTGAGTAAAGTTAGAATATTAAAAATTTTATTTAACCTTCAGCCTGTGCCATTTAAACACGACTTCAATGTGCTGTGATTCATTCAGTGGAAATCATACGCCAACAATGTCGAATTCTTTAAATAAGGAGTATCGAAATTTGTCATATCGTTTTTGTTATGACAAATAAATACCTACGAAGTTCAGTTTCTTTATAAATATTAATTTTTTTCCAATAATTTTATAAATTCATTCTAATGTCAACAATGATGGTATTGGTTTGCCATATGGTTTTATCACACAGAAATACTGTTATAAGAGTGTTTTTCTTCTAAGATGACTATCGCATTTTAATCAATATCATTCTTGTTGCATGTATTTTAAAATAGCATTATGGATTTCTTTGTCACTTTTTTTCAATAAAGTATGCTCAGTTTACTTGACTGTATTTTCAAGCAGACGCATTATAATGTGGAAAAATAATTGTTTTTGGTATTCATTGGCAGACTGTCGTTTTTGGAGAAAAAATTCAAGGTCACATCTGGGGTCTTCATTGACTGATAGACTAGTCGAATCTGAAATGATTGTACACACTCATTAAGTAATGACTAAAAATAATCTAAGCGCGTAATATAGTCTGGACTATGCATCTACCGTATTCGTTATCTTTGTAAATATTAATTTTCCATTCGAATGATTTGATAAACCTGTTATTTTTTTCAAGTGACTTATTAAAATTACATTTGATCACCTGCTTGAGTACATTTCATAGACTGTGTAAAAACTTCTCTTAAAAAATTTCACATTTATTAAAATTCTTTATACAAATATACATAGTTAATTTTTATCCTCATAGAAGTACAATTAATATTTTAAAATTTTTGTTTGTAAGATAATCATACGAAAGCTAAGATTCTTGCTGGTGGTTTCACCATTGGTAGTTGTCTTGGCAGCATTCTTTAATAACAACAGGCATAGCAAATCTCCTTTTTGGCATTTAGGACCTTCATGCCGGCGTTCTGGCATAGGGGTAGCGCGTCTTACCCCGTGATCCGAGCGTTCTGGGTTCGAGTCCCGGTTCGGGTATGGTTGTTCTTCACCTGTTCTATCTGTGAGATGTGTGTAACAAGGGGTTGTGCAAGCGAATGTGATGCGTGAGTAGCTAAGACGTACTCTTGGCCCTACTAAAACAAGAGACGCTCCCTTGGCTTAAAATCGCTGACTTCTTCAGTGAGCTTGTCCATGGCAAGTGCCATTAGAAACAACAACAACATAACCTTCATAAAAGTTTCTCCCCACATGAACCACATCCATCATTACACAACTGTTCTTAGACATATATTTGGAACATATTGAGCACATTTCATTAAAAATTGATTTTTGATGAAATGTATGATAGACTGAGCTAGAAAAGTTCTTGCATCATCTAATGTTTTTAGGTATAAAATAAGGTGAAAAGAAAAAAATGAATAGCTTGAATGATTCGTTTAAATATTTTTGTTGTATTTGTGGATATGACAAAACTTATCACTTATCGTGAAATTGCCAAGATACATGGAAGTTCAAACTTATTTGATATTATTTTAATCCTTCTGAGATCAAATAATGATAAGAATTTGTCAGAGGGAACTTTCATATCCCATGTAATCATAAAAGTAGCCAAACGAATGGTTTTGAAGATGCGAGCAAATCGACCACAAAAGCTGTCATCTCAGTCCCATAGCCTCCAAAATAAGCGATAGGTGCAAACTTCACAGAAGGTTGCAATTCCATTCAGAAAATATTACACATTTTGGAGGCAATCTTCTCTTAATTTAGCAAGAAGGAAATAAATAAACAATATATTAATTTAACTTTATGAAGCCAACTACATTGAGATAACTATTATTTTTATTTCATTATAAAATATTCTTCTGATGTGCATGGGATTATGTTTTGTATTATGAATTAATTATATGTGTATTATATATTCTTATATATATGTGTGTAATTGTATTATGTATTCATTATAAGTGCATGGGATTATTATATGTTGTCTATAAATTCCAAAGAATCATATTCTAAAAAACTGTTCCTTAAGTAATTTATCTATATGCAAAATTAATATTCAATTTACGCGTATTTGCTTTGTACAGTCCCATTAGGATATTACTGAAAATGATAATGGTTATAAACTCTTCAAATTTCAATATCTTTAATAATGAATTTCAATTTGATTTCAAAAATATCTTTCATTCAGTATAGTCTGATATAATACTGTGCAATGAATCGAAATGCAGAAATTTTTATTTAAATAGTTTTATTAATATAAGTTCATTAACATGCATCTTATAGCAATTTAGTACAACATATACCTTTCTTCAGCTTTAATACTAGAACTTTATACTAGAAGCTTTAGCCTTAATGTCGAGGAATCAATCACATTTTTTTACTGAAGTTGCAGTGAAGTAGAAACAATCGTTTCAGAAATTAGTAATATCAAAATAAAGTTAAAATAAAAAGTTATCATGGGTATTTAACAGAATCTTTTATGAGAGAACAAAAGGTTGGAAGTGAGAAACAAACATGACAATAAAAGAATTAGAATGATAGTTTTTTATTCATTGTCGTTAATTATTCTAAAACGATATTTATTTCTTTACTATCTCTAAATTGTGGTACAGTAAAGAATAGTATATAATTAAGCATTAGATGTCAATCACAGTCGATTCACATGGTGAACAAAGGGATAAAACAAAGGTATATAAACTAAACATAGACATATTCTACTCGCATCAAATTGTACACTGAATGAGAGCTTTTGTCGTCACCCAAATATAGGTAACAGTGCAGACAACGTGTTAAATAAAAAGAAAAAAATTGTAATCAGAGTATCTTAAACGGATAATCAAACTCATAGAAGATGAAAACGGAAGAGGGAAATGAAATTTTTATTTTTCTTAATCCCCTTACAAATTAAATTATTGTTTATTATCAATTAAAATATTATTATTTAGAGAAGGATAAAATAGTGATTGAAAAATAATTCCAACTACGAATGATAGCCTAATCTTAACGAATTACTTTTGCATTGCTAATTACCTCAAAACTTTTCTAGGGCTGAAAAGAAGACAATTCAAAGTAGGAGAAATATCTTATCATAACTAAAAGATCTTAAATTAAAAGGTTTTCTATACCTGCCATTGCTCAGAAATGAGTAAACTGAAAACTAATTTTTAACAATTAACTTTGATTGCTTTTATTAAACCATGCATATAATATTTATCTGTAAAGTGTAAGTCAATGGCGCTTTTACATCCACGTAGGGACAATTCTTAAGAGAATAGAGGATAATATAGCTGGGGGGAAGACATCCCTACCCTTAAAATGGGATTGACCTTTGCCCTCCAGCTAACCGAATGTAAATTCTCTTATGAATTATCCCATAATTTATTGAGGATGGAAGTCATCATTTCAGTTTGTGGTCTCAACATTCCACGGGATTTTCCGGCCACAAATTTAAGATTGATTATCATTAAAGAATTTATTTAATGTATACTGAGTAACTCTTTACTTTGGCTTCGAGGCAAAGTCCAAGCCAAGCATCGTGGTTTAAAAGTCTCCATTCTGATAAGTAGCTGAAGCTTCGAGAAGAGGAGTGAACGCGCAGATGGCCTCATTTTTACTTAACGAAGTTTTAAATTGAGTGTAATTATTGAGTGTAAACCAAAATAATCATAATATAATTCAAAATCTGGGCATTAGTGAAAGTAAACGATAATTTGGTTGGCAAAAAAGAGTGTAGTAGTTCTCAATATTTATTAAATTGAAGATTAAATGTAGAAAATATGTAGTGAAAAATTATTTTATCCCTTGTCAAAACATTGCAAATATCAAGATATGCAACCTGGAAAATTATGAGTGTCCAGTACAGTCAAAGTTAAAATATGTCGAAATATATCGCCGAAGACAGTAATACCATGATGTTTTACTTGAAAAAAAGTAATGGTATTAAAATTTGAACAAGGAATATGGAGTACAAATCGAAGAACTACTTACTTGGAAAATACAGCTAGTGACAAAGATGCCCTGTAACTGTTTTTTATTTTCTTGCAAAGCATACAATTTAACACTTACTGCTCTTTCTATTTAAAGGCGTAAATTCTTTGAAGAAAAGAGTAGAAATATAAATTTATGTCTATTCGAACCGAACTGAATGCGAGATATTTCTTTCGGTTGAAAAGAAGTGGAAAATATGTACTTGTGACATTTCTTGTATGATCCTTTTTATATAGAAACATTATTGTTAGCATGCCATAAAAGCTGATAAGCGTACTTAGTCGAAAAGGGATCCGACTTCTTGGAAAATCATACATCCACGGCACTTTCACTTTCAACAAAAGGATGAAAAGAAAGGATCCGGCACTTCGTTTCTTTGAGAATTTTCTTTGAAATATCTCTTTCGTTCTGATTCAAAGAAAGACGCTTGTGATATTTTCTCTCTTTAGAGAAGAAAATCCTCAAATGGCACAAAATTCAAGCATTTCAGTAACTTTTGACATTTAATATGATATCTGCTTTGTGTAATGTGTCTTTTTGCGCTTAAAAAAATGAGAGATATTTTGAAAGTGTTAAATGTATGGAATTATATATTATTCTTAGAAGCATTTTCAAACATAGTATAATGCCGAAAACATTATTTGACGAAACTGAATGAGGCTGAAAACATTTTTTAGAACATTATATGAACTATTTTCCAAAATAAACTTAGTGTTAATAGTTTCGCTTGTGTATTTTGGTGAATCTTTAAAGGAATCTAAAGCTAGCATTAAGATATTAATTTACATTTCTGCAAAATAGGAAAAAGAATTGTCTAATTGCCTATGTCCTTTAGCATTAATTACATTGGTTCTCCCATCAAATCATGTTTCCTCTTGTAGGTTGGATATAGACGGATGCCTTTTTTATATGTTTTAAATATCCATCCATTTTTGTCTGTAATGTTAAGTATTTTTGAAACTTAAAATAATATTTAAGAAGGGAATTTTGGCGAAGAAACTAAAAAAACTGTTGCCTACGTTTCAAAGAAATAGATGGAAATATATCTTTTTAAACTCCCATTTAGTTATTAAATGTTGCTATAGGCCATCATCAACAAAATTCGAAATCAACACAGGTAGCACAATAGGACAGAAAAGCAAAACTTTCCAGATTGTGATTAATGAGCACATAGATAAGTTCAGTGACTAAAAGCTACATTCTTGTCTACATCTATAGGAGTTAAGACTAAAATGTTCCCTAAAAATGAAAAGAAAAAAAATGCCATGTCTCTAGACAAGAAGAAAGTGGATTCATTTTGCCCTGATCAACTAGAAAACGAAAATTCCTCTTTCACGCCTTCATTTCCTCCTCTTTTGTGAGTAAAACAATGAGTTATGAAAATCTGAAAACATAGCTATTTTTTTAAAGTGTGATTAAAAAAGCGCGAGGTTGATTAAGTTAACATTATGAAATCGTTGATTGTTCTGAAATGATGATATTCAAAACCACTTTACTCTATCATATTTGGTCGCAAAAGATAGAAACATTTTTCTATTTTAAATGAATGTTTCGAGTATCAAGAACATTTCACTCAATGTGATTCCTTAGGACTATTAATTGCATTTGATACATATAAAAGTTTATTTTTGACAAAGAACCTTGTGTTGTTTTTTTTTCTTTCATTTTCCCTGGAGAATGCGCGAAGTTAAATATTAAAGATACTTCTAATGCCCAATAGTACTTTTATGTTTTGATCGAGTGAATTTTCATTATATTATTTCGCTATGCAAAGTGCTTTAGATGGAACTTGCCAAGATTACTCTATCATTCGAAGTTCTCTTTTCAAAAAAAAGGTTATCGATGTGTATTCGGTTAACAGATTGTTTGAATTCAATGATTCCATGTCCGGATTATTACTGTTGTTAAAAAAATGGTGTTGTAGATACAGTTCCGTTATACAAGTGGAAGGTACTGAAGCATCAAATTCCGTTATACTTTGGTAGGTCTTATTTCATACACATAGGAGCAAAATTCTATATGGGTTTAAAATATCACTTTTTCCTATCGATTCAAAATGTTTTGATTTATTCTATAGTCAAATAATTATTATTTACCCGATTTTCATCATGGCAGTCATGCTTTAAAATCACATCTTTACTAATGACAGGAGCGTCAGATTCATAACTAGTGACTACAGCGAAAGATAAATTTACTTATGATAATGAAAAAAGTGTACTCATTCCACCAATAAAAAAAATCCATTTTTAAGGCACTTCGTGCGATCTTGCATGTGTCATTATCTTTTTCAATGAACAAATCCATTTGATCAGCTGACACAGAGCATTTGAGCTTTTTTACAAAAAAATTCCGTTTTATCCTACCAAAAAACGTATGAACTACACACGCGCACTCTCATTTCTGAATAAATTATCCTATCCGAAAAGAGTTCAACCGGTGGGTGTGGTCTCTTCAAAACTTTCTCGCATACTTTCTTATAAACTTGTCATGAAAGAGAACACCTTACATTGCACTGATGTACAATAGTTACGAAATATTAAAATTTGGCGTGAATTCAGCATTTTTACTGAAACTATCGTGGGAACCTTGGCGCAATTTTTAACAAATACTCTATGGCATACGGTTAATCGTATCTAATTTGTTTTGGATTTTTTTTCTCCCAACCGACTGAAACAAAAATTTGTCACAAAACTGTGCTTGTAATCAAGAACTTCTCTATCAAATCCGATGTCTTTAAGTCATTGGCTTTAGAACAATCGCATTTACATGTTCCTGAGAGTACAGACCGACAGACGACCAACCCTTTGTTGAATTTGATAGACGCCTACACTATAAATATTATTTCTATATACCGAATTATATTTTAGCTGTCTAGCTGTTGTAATTATCGTATTAATTTATATTCTAACAACCAAACAGATGGATTTCCTCTGAACAGATGGCATTCAAAAGTTGATTGAAATCATCAAATTTGGCATTAAATCGCATACCAAATTTTAACCGTCTAGTTCAAAGGGTTTTTGAGTTATCTTTGTCGCAGACAGACAGACGGACTTTTTTTCCAAAAATGTGTTTTTCGAACTCGGTGAGGTTTAAAATATCGAGATTCGTCCAAAATCTTGAGTTCGAATTTTTGACGATTATTTACTTTTTCTATACTGCGTATACGAGAAAGTAAAAAGGTGTTGAGAAAATGGATGGACTTTCACATCCAGAGCCAAACTAAAAATTGTGGCAATTTTGCTTTATTCTCTTCTTTATTATTATACGTTTTATTTATCAATCATTCTTTATTATATAACATCTTATTGTTTTTCACTCCCACAACCCAGTGCTGGTGTTTTAGAAGAATGTTTTTAGTAGTCAGCCATTAGAATTTTATTACATCTTTTACATCCTTGATAAAAACTTTCAAATCCAGATTTTTTTTAGAAAAATTATGATAATTCTAGGCAAAAAACACCTGATTTACATTCTGCAATGTGAAGTTTTACGAAGGTTTTGAAGAAATGATACTCGCTCATCTTCAAAAACTCAAATATATGTATATTATGGATTTTCAATCTTGCTTAAGATATAGGGCTCTTCAATCTGTTTCCCTCTTTTTGTATTAACACGCGATGTGATTAGCTTATTTATCACTTCGAAATTCGTAATGGAATTTATTCTTAGAGAAGTTATTCCCTAATTGATCTTTTTTGACTACAGAAATTGAAATAGCTGATTAAAAAACGGAATTCATTTTGACTCTATCCATCGTTCATGCGATTGTCTTGTACACGCCTACTAATATAATCTCGTTTATTAATATACTAAGATTCTCTCTTACCAATGTTATCTTTACTAAAATAGCATTTGTTACTATTTTAGCATTTGTTACTATTTGTTTATAGCATTCTTTACTAAACTGCATTCTAATCTTAAAATCTTTAAAGCTCTCATGTTTTTATCCTATAGATCTGTAATATTTCCTTTAGGAGATTCAAAGCTTAATTCTGCTATTTTTAGTGTCTGCTGAATATATGTATTAACAATAGAAAATTATTTTGAAACGGAATTTCTTTCTGAAAATAATGCACCACCTGCAACTGTATACATTTGTCTGTAAGCTAGAAATAATATTTTCATTTATAATGCGATATGATATACTTTCTATATGTTTTAACACCGGAAGAAAAACAGTGGAGTTTGGCAGCAGGGATTAAGATCTGAATTTCTTATTTTTTATTAGACATATCTATTTTCGCCCTGAAACCTTTTTTTTAAAGAAAAACAGATCTGTCTATTTTTAGAAATCCGATTTTGTTTTGCTCTTGTCTGTGTTCCAAAAATCCTTGTGGAATCCGGTATTGCGTTTTTTTTTATATATAAAGTCTGCTTTTTATTTACTTCTGCTAATGGAGACGTTAGAGAATTTTACTTTTGTTCCAACAGATCAATCTCCCAATTTTTATCGGAAATATATCCCAATATTTTATTTATTAGGTATATTATTTTATACCAATTAATTCATTTATCAATTGTTTATAAGGTCCAAACTGTTTGAATGTCTGAAATATAAACAGGATAGTTCAAAATGGCTTTGATCAACGTGGAGGTAAAATCTGCATACCAAAAACCGGTAAAATCTGCTGAAAAATATAAACGTCGTATATATGCATGCTAATAAAAGTGTTTGGTTTGAATTAAATTCGGCATGAATTTAAATATTTATATAATTTGTTAGTTATGAATTTAGTTATTTTAGGGCTCAAGCAATGCACATAATGAAGTTCCTCTATTAAAAATTGCTCTATTCAGTTTCAAATCTCGACATATTTTATACAACGAGTTATTGTATATTAATTATTTTTTCCTTTTAGGAATTTTATGAAATTATGTATTTTCATTTATTTAATGTATATATTATAGAAAAATTAACTAAAGTGATAAATTTATTGAAGAATTAAACATTTTTATTTGTTAATGATTTCCTTTCTCAAAATAAAAAGTATTAATTATAATACGAGGAATTATAAAAAAAAATGATAAGTTTTAAATAAATATAATACTAAGAACTATTTTTAAATGCATACGAAGTTTAACATATATATATATATATATATATATATATATATATATATATATATATATATATATATATATATATATATATATATATATATATATATATTAATGAATAATTATCATTTCACAACATTATAAATAAATAATTTTATTTATTTAATAATGATTTTAATAATTTAATTCAGTGTAAGCGTATATTGTATTCTTGGTATTTTTTTTAATTCATATAAATTATATTTTAGAAATTTTATTTGATTTTTCATATTCGCTGTCATTCAGATAAAAAAAAAAATGCTTTTCTTTTTTATGTCAATTACTCGGGCAGTGCTGGTGCATTATAAAAAATATTAATCATTTATGATTATTATTTATTAATCATAATTAGCCCTGCATGTTGCTGTAGTTTAATTTTTTTAAAAAAAAATAACTAAAGCTATAGAAGAAATTAGAAAAATGGCATGGCAAACAAACTTGAAAAGTGTTTAAACTTTAAGATGTGTAAACGTCATTTTTCTCGGTTAATACGGTGACGTAATTGACCAAAAAATAGTGAAGAAAAAAACAATAGAAAATTAAATAATTAAAATTATTAACAGAAAAAAATATTAATTTTAGAATATTTATAAAGTTGAAGATGATTCCATAGTAATTATTAGCCAAGAAAAGAGAATATTTATAATTCAAAAATTTATTTGCTTTCTTGTTGCCTAATGTTAAAGCATAAGAAATACTAAAGGGAAGAAGAAAGGGATTACCCATGACATTTTTTCTTTCAAAGCTATCAAATTGACAACAAAGAGAGGTCAAATTATTCTACATTTATTCGAAAATTAAATGCCAGTTCCGTTTCTCAATAAAATAATAATAAATTCTTTAAACTTTATTCCCATTCCTTGGATGAAATTTACTATATTTTCAAATAAATCTACTCTTTTCAAATATAGGCATGTAAAATATTTACTGAAAAATAAATATGCATTCACAATGATTTATTCAAAATAATTAATAAATAATTGCACAGAAAAGCTAGAAATTGGATGCAAGGTTGTACAAAAGCATATATATACATTTATGCTTTCAAAATAGAAGAACAATACCAAAGAATTCGAAATATATGAAACATTGTGAATGGACCATAAATTTACACATTCTTTTTGTGCTTCAACCGACATGAAATAACTTTCTATTTTTCATCATCCTTTTTCAACTTATACGAGTAAATTCGAATCCATATACAGTATGGATTGCACACACATATTTATCTCATACAATTCATGCATCATTAAAATGGCTGTAATGCGTTTTTGAAGGCTAAAGTAAATCCAATGTCTATTTTGTCTTCATCAGACAGACAGCTCCGGGATTTCTCAAACTCTCAACAGACACTTGCCATTCGTAAATCCACTTTTCAGAAAGACGCTGGAGGGCGAAAGGACATAACAATAGCCATTTTCCCTTTAGACATGCCGCCGTTATCTGTTCTCCTAATCTCTTTCGTTCGAATCATCGCTTACCCTCTTCATGTCAAAATGCTTGGAAAATCTGCCAAGAGCTACTCTAAAAGCTGTCATCTTTCTTGCAAGATTACTTCGGAGATAACCAAGCGTTTTTGCTTTATTTTGTGACAGTATCGAATTGAATATATGTGAAAACTAATTTGAAATTTCCTATGCAGTAGTCATTTGGAAGAATGTTATTTGAAGAAATACATAAAAGAAATACACATAAGAAGGAAAGACTGTTAAGAAAAACGAACTATTTTTCATGCCAAAAAACGGTAAATGTTCAGCCCTTTTTGGATAAAGAAAATTTCAGCTTCATTTGATATCTGGCGTAAAGATAATAAATCTTCTTTTTTCATTTAATAAGAAAACTATGGCTTTTCGTAAAGTTAAGGAAAAATATTGCACATTTATGCTATTGAGAACACTGAATTTACATGCCCTAAACTATAGGATATTTCTTGTTGCGGATAGTCCCATTTTGTCAGAGGTGGCGGTACAGATTTGCGGACGAGGGGGCAACACAAATCCGACAGGGGGGCAAGCACCATATCTCTAATTTGACTTCAAAATAACTCTTAATAATTAATTTTACATTTAATTAAAGAAAATAAAGTATTATTTAATTCTTTTTTATTCATATCCTTTTTTTTCATTGTTAAAACTTAATAATGTTATTTGTAAAAAAAACATGTTCTCAGTTTCTTTTACTAACCATCAAAATATTGTCAATATTTATGACTATTTTTTTTATGAGACTCTTGAGATTTAATTTCTCTGCCATCTAATTTAAGAAAAAAATAGTCATATTCTATTCTAGATTGTAGTATATAGATAGAAACACAGATTGTACCAGATTGACGCATCGTGATAAATGGAAAAATACATACTCTTACTATTTTATATGAGAAGCTATATAAAATGAACGTTGAAACAAAAAGTTTTATAAAAGTAACTGTTTTAGAAATTCAGAATAATAAATTAAAAATATTCGATGTTTTCTCCAAAAACCAATTTTTCTGCTAAAATATTTGTTAAGTAAGGATTGCAACAACGAGCAAGAATCAAGATGTGTTTCAAATCCGAGGAAAATAAGTGCGCGTACTCAACAAAAATTTATTATAGTTCGGACACGAACAATAGAGAATGCAGAAAAGATACAATATGTGGTTTCTTAAGTAGGCCGGAGAGAATATTTTGTAAATATACGTACAAATTTTCTATTTTATATCAGATGTGAAAAATATTCTTATGAAAAATGGACAGCTTAAATGTTAGATCCCCCTTGTATTTATTTTTCTATATATATTTAGGCTTAAAAAGACCAATGCATTTTATTTGAAAAAAAAATTAGATCTTGAACATGAATTCATTTATCTTCATTTTTATTTATGTACTTTCTGATTATTCTATGTACTATTAAGTACTTTCTTAATTCGAAGTTATTACAAGCTAATATTCCGACCAAAAGGTCAGTTGCATGCATAGGCTTTTTTTAACCCCTTCATATACAATGGCGAGTCTAACTCGCGTATGGAATTATTTAATTTTAAATTTTAAATTTGCAATTAAGTGAAAGTATTAAGTAATTTAAAACGCTAAAATCATTTGAAAACGCATCATTACCTCAAATGCCCTTATATTTTTCTGGGGATTAAGATAACGATAACCCAATTAAGATCTGCCATCTAATTAGGAAATTAAGTAAATTTGTATATCAAGGGGTTAATGTGTTATTTATGAATATTCTAAGAATAACTATTTTAATCATCTTTTTATCAATGCATCTTTATTGAAAGTCTATCAAAAATTTAGGAGCATCTGAAATTATATACTTTTTGCTGATAATAGTAATGAAAGAAAAGTATATATAAATAATACGTTCTCCGATTACATAGTCATAATATTGAATGCAGAGTCTTAAGCATTTATATAGTAATTTATTTTAAAAAAATTAGTGCATACTTGAATAAACTCTTTCAGTGTAGCTAAAAAGCTACCTTACCAAAAATGTTTTTTTTTTGGTCATCAACTGCAATCGCTAATATTTCTTTAATGTAATAATGTAGCCTGATAAATTAGATTGCAAAAGAAAACAGATATTTTATTGTTAAATGGATTTAATTTACAATTATACAATTTACTTACACCAGTGATTTATAAGAATTCACATAATTTGGTTACAGCAAAATAACTCTTCTTAGCATGCATACTCACAAGAGTGTCAAAAGAAAACAGTGGTTTTTTTTTTGTTCTTTTTTTTAAATTTAGTTTAATCGTTAACTAGATTTTAGTAAGGCAATTCTCCTAGTGAAATGAATAAAATAAATTTATCAATTCGTTACCGAGGAAATAACAATTATATGAATAAGATTATGATTCATTTTAGAACTTGGATTTGAATTAGGGATGATGAATATTTTAAGAGCGATTATTGCGTAACCAATATCAAAAAGTCACAAATACAAGTGATCAATACTTTTCAAAGAGGGGTGTAATTCAAATCCTTGATACGATCTTACTGGTGGTATTTCGATTACAGGTCTTGGATCACGATAGAAGTAACAATCGATACCATATCACTGAAATTTACCGGAGCAGTGACTTCACTGGAAAGTAACAATCGATACGATCTGTCCAATGGAAGCTCTCGAAAGAAATCTGTGATTGGATTGAAAAGTGAACGGACCGGTTATTGGAATTATCGTATGGTATCATTGAATTGAATATCACTGAAATTTATCGGAGCTGTGATTTTATCGGGAAGTGCGAAGTCACCGCTCCACTTTACGGGAGTGACCGATATTCATATTTGATGATGCGCTATTCCATATAGATCATTTTTAATTGCTCGTGACATGATTGACTTTGATTACATGTACTCTGTTTACTGCTGGCGCCATCTATTGGTAGAATATGGAACTAAAGTAAACATTTTAAAGAAATGACATATATTTTTAACTCATCTTTTCCAGAAAATGGCTCACTCTAATAAATAAATTAAATAAATAGTTTTGAGAAAAAATAAATAAAATTTAAAAAGTAAGCTGAAACAGATAAATTAATTCAATCACACGTTAATTAAATTAGTAAATTAAGAATTAATTACAATTAATAAATTTTATATTTAATATTAAGTAATAATTTTTAATTAATAATATGATTGAAATAACAGATATTTGGAACTCATATTTAAAAATAACAATAGCAATATTATTTGTTATTCAAAAAATCGTGGATCATGCATCTCTAATTTGAATTATGAATTATGGAAAACAACTTATGGTCCTATTCATGAATAATATAAAAGCTTCAATTTCTTTAATAATTCCACTGACAGATAGTCGAAGTTCTCGATGAAAACAATTCTTTTTTCATAATCTATGATAAAATCTTAGCCGAAGGATAAAGATTAGTCGGAAAAAATGTGACGTCGTATTCATTTGCCAGATTATTGACTATTCTGCTAAACATAGTATAAATTGTATGCTGAATGAACATTATGACATTTAAATAAAATGACTGAGAATTTGGACTCGTCGACATCCCTTCGCATTGAATTCTTAGTCAACCGATCAAAATTTTTTGACAAAAAGCGACATGTCTTATGTTTTATACACATGTCGTCTTGTTCGTCATATTGCCAAAAGTAGTGCAAATTAAAAGCTTGATGAACGACATTTGAATCAAATGTCTCAAAATCTGTGGACATGTTTTTCGACATTCATCATATTTAGTTCATAGTCGGCAGCCCAAAAGTTATCGGCAGAATGCGGTATCTTATTCACTTGTCGGATATATTGCCAAATCTAATGCAAATTATAAGCTAAGTGAACGACATTAACATCTTCGGCACTCACCGCATTGAGTTTAGTCGACCGACCAAAAATTGCTAGCAAAATGAGAATACCACCTTGTCATTATCTTATTCACTTGTTACCTTGTCGGTTATATTGCCAAAAGTAGTACAAATTATAGCTTAATGAAAGACATTTGAATAACGTCGTAACGTCTTCGACATCCATTGCATGTAGTTCTTAGTTTGGTCTATCAAAAATTGTCCGCAAAATACGGCAGATTATTGACCTACCTCCCTATCTATAATTGATCTCCCCCAATCGACTTTACCAAATATAGCCTAACACTTGAACCATTACTTGTATATTTCGATTGTTTACAATGTTTTAACTTTAAGGTGGATTTTAAATAATCATATTCGATAATGCTCAACTCTCTACAACCATTATGAAATGGTGAACACTTTTGCCGACGAAACTCTGCATTGCTCTCCGACGGGGGGCAATTGCCCCCCCCCCCTGCTACTGCCGCCTCTGCATTTTGTTTGTGCGATTCGCCAAATATAAAAGACAAAAACTCATTTTAAAAGAGAAGTGTAGCAGCTTCTGATTGTGGAAACATCCTTTGTGCCGCTAGATATTGCTATTCCAGTAAGTCGGATTCCCCACGCATTTCAACTTAATTCGATCCAGCGTAAAATGCCGAATTTGGACAACAATGAATGGAATTTGGAGGTTGATATGATCCAGAAGATATCTTTTCTTCATTAGTTTTTTTGGAGGCCCAGGATCTTTCTGAATTTTACGACATTCCTCAACATAATGAAATATATTCGTATTATTCTAACTGCCATTATTCGTCTGAAATTCTTTGGTCATTATTTAGTGGCACAATTGATATAATTAAAAATAATATATTTACATTTTATTATTTCAACAATTATTGAAATATTGGAGGTAATTCACATTATTAAAAATTTCAATTCAAATCAATTTCAATTCACTCAAATTTCTGTAAATCAAACTCGGATATATCTGGGGGTTGGTGGATCGTTATATAAAAATGACGAAATATAATAATTTCAACAAAAACACATATTTCACGGTTGTTGTTTTTTTAATTTACTAAAACGCAACTAAGCCTAGTCAAGTTTTTAAGGCTGACATAGTTTTAGTAGAATTATCAGAGATTCACTGTGGGAAAAATTGCACAAATAAAACAAAACAAAAGTTTTCTAAATTAATTATTTAAAAGACATTCACTAAATTGAACTTCTCTTTCAAAATTAAATATTTTCATTTAAGAGTCGAATTCGCAGTAAGAAATTTAAAATGAAACGGAATTTTAAATCAAAAATCTCGTTTCAGATTAGGAAAGATATTCATGAAGCAAAAACTGATAATGATACATGAGCTTCATAATAGAGCTTCTTACTATAAGAGCTCTAATATTCTGATAATTACCATTGCAATAAATACTGTTGAAAGAGTTTCCATTGTTTCCTTTCTGGACAAAATCAATTTTAACTTTTTGACTGCAACAATACCTTAGACTTTTTATACCATTTTTTTCCATATGTACAAATTTTATTCTATGTACCTAAACTGATTCTCTATAGAAAATTCTATATTCCTCGAAAAAATTGAGTAAAGATTTATAAAAGTTCGGAATAGTAGATTCCATTGTAAATTATTTCAGGCATAAACATACAGTATTTTAAGACGATGATTAGTAATTTAGTGATACTTTTGAGTTTTATAATTTAAAGATTAGAATTTTTTCTGAAATTCACAATTTATATATATATATATATATATATATATATATATATATATATATATAATATCTGCAACTCTTATTTTCAAAAATAATTTAAAACAAATATAGAAAAAAAATTCTACATTTTTCTCTATATCTTATTTGATTCTTTATGTTTTAAATATATGTTTTGAAATTCTTGTTTTTGAAAAGTAATTTAAAGCAATGAAATAGAACTCAAGTTAAATTGAATTATTAATTTAAAAACTTGTTTCAAGTTAGGAACGAGATTTCTAAAACAGAAGCTGATACATGATTCATATTAATGTGAATATAGCTTATTCTTACAAGAGCTCTGATTCTCTGACAATTTCCATTGCAGTAAGTATAGGTTAAAGAGTTTTCTTTATTTGTTTAGGCAATGATTTCTGGAACAATTCTTTATGTTCATTACAGAATATTTGCGAATAAAACAAAATATTTAATAAAGTAAAATAAAAAAGATAAAATTGAAAAATCAGAATTTGGGAGTAATTAAAAATTATGGGCTTCATTTCACTTTAAATAATTGTCACTAAAACTATCTCTATGCTAATAATCAATATAATTAGAATCATTTGAAAATATGCAACTAAGACATAATTTCATTGTAAAATGAGTTTATTAATATTAATTTATAATAGTGGATTATTATTTTTTATTATCACCTACAGTATGCTGATAACTTTTAAGACCAAACGATATAAAAATTAAAAACCGAAATCCAATTTTTTTCGACATTTTTCTGACTTCGAGAAAGGGTTATAAATAAATGTGGGTGAAGAAAAAGAAATCGTTTGGCTAAAAATGAAGACGCATATCTTATTAAACGCAATTAATCTTCAAGATTCTTTAACCGAGATGAACACTTTTATTATAAATGAAAAAAAAATGATTGCCTTTTTTGTTTTCTGATTTTTTTTTTTTTACCGTAGGCGATTGACGGAAAAAAAAAAGTAAAAAAAAAAAAAAAAATGTGATGGGTACTTTAGAAAGTGAATTATACTCTCATTAATTTTCCAGGTTAGCTATGCATTACATTTTTTTTATCTTCTAGTTCAACGCGTTAGTCTTGTTTCTTACTAGTCAAACGCCAGGCAAGTTTTAGCATCTATTGTTTGATAGTTGAAAAAAAAAAAAAAAAAACACGAAATTAATTTTGTCGGCGCTGCCGAGCTTTTTTTTTAATTCTTATTTCTCATCAGAAAAATTAATAAGGTAAAGACTGCCCTTTTAGTAAGTAAATGTAAACGAAAATAATTGGTATGACACCATATTTAAATTTTTTGACAACATTTAGTTGACGTATGACGAAACATAACATATATGAACACTATTACAAAATTTAGTACGTGAACCTCATAGAGCTCTTAACATCCATCTCTCTCCTCTCTCGGCACCGTCTCACCCGCCGTCCTTCTTCTCCACACTCTTCCCTTCAGTTCGTTTTCTGGTTCTAATCATCCGCAGCGCCCTCACACGCCGCCCCTAAGAGAAAAACTGGTCTTCAAACGGCATAAGTTTTTCTCTGATTCCTTTGGCCAAAGTTAATAACATATAAGGAAAAATAACTAAACTAAATAAGAACATCTCATCCACATATTGAAATAACAATGAAAGCTCCGAATATATATATATGAAAAATAATTAAACGAAATATGAACATAGCATACATATATTAAATAAAAATGAATACATATATTGAAAATAATTAAACACAATAAGAATATAGCGTACATATGTTGAAATAAAAACTGAACAAAACATACATTAACACAATGGATATTGAGAACTAATTTTAACAAGAAAAAGAACTAATGTTTAGTTTGTAGACGAGATAAAGCATCAGCGTCTTTGTTTAAGATTCCAGGACGATGAGTAATTTTGTAACTCCATCGTTGCAAAGCCAATGCCCACCTAGTTAATTTAGGGCTTTTTGGAGTTTTTTCAATTAAGTATTTTAATGGATTATGATCAGTTACGATTTCTACCGTAGTTCCATGCAACCATTTATCAAATTTTTTAAATCCAAACAAAATAGCATAAGCTTCCTTTTCAATGGTTGACCAATTTTTTTGAGTTTTGTTAAATTTTTGGCTTACAAATGCGATGGGTTTATAATTTCCCTTTCCATCTTTTTGGGTTAGACAACAACCAACTGCATAGTCAGAAGCGTCTGAGTGAATTTCGAAAGGTTTACCAAAATCAGGGGCATTTAACGCTGTCGCCTCACATAAAGCTTTCTTCAATCTAAAAAACGATTCTTCTTCGCGTTTTCCCCAATTTACATCTCCTGATTTTTTCCCTTTGGTTAGTTCAGTTAGAGGGTTTGCAATTTCCGCATAATTAGGAATATATGATCGATAAAACCCCATTAGTCCTAACACAGATCTTACTTCCTTTTTCGTCTTTGGCCTTTCTAGTCGTTTTATTGCCGCAATTTTTTCCTCGTCTGGTGCATGCTTACCCCCTCCTATCTTATGGCCTAAAAATTGTAGTTCTCGGGCCGCGAAAGTGCATTTTTTAAATTTTACAGAAACCCTGTCTTTTCTAATTCCTGCAATAACTTTCTCAGATGAATTAAATGTTCGCTCCATGTTTTGGAGTGAACATTATATCGTCAATGTAAGCTTGAGCATAACTAGAAATGTTTCGAAGAACACTATTCAATATTTTTTGGAATGTACCCGATGCTCCCGACAGACGAAAAGGCATAACCTTCCACTGATATACTCCGTTATGAGTGGAAAAAGCTGTTAAAATTTTGTTCTCATCATTCATTTTAATTTGGTAATATCCCTTTAGCAAATCTAGACAAGATAACCATTGAGCCATCCCCGCAGTAAAAACTAATTCTTGTGTATCTTTCATGGGGTAATTAGGAACTTTTGTTACAGCATTAAGGGCTCTATAGTCAATACACATTCGAATGGATGCGTCCTTCTTTGCCACACATACTATAGGATATGTAATGTCTGCATTCGAAGGTTCAATCAAGTGTAAGTCCAACAGTTCTTTCACTTGTCTGTCCAACTCTGCTCTATAAGACATTGGAACACTGTAGGAATGCGGTTTCCGTCTAGTAATATTGGGCAAAAGTTCAATCACGTGCTCCCCGATTGCAACTGGTTGCACTGGTCTTTTGAATAAGGGTTCAAATTCTTTTAATAAAGTCTCCAATTCTGTTTGCTGCGTAGTTGATAAGTCAGGTGAGGCTACGGATTTTACTTCCTGCCAAAAGGAGTCTTCTTTCAATGGAGTATTTTCGATGTCACCAAATTCATCTTCTCCTTCAAATATGACGTTCACACTTCCGGAGCTAGCAATAAATTCTCTCATTTTATTTTGATGCACATGCCTCAGACTACCATCAGGCATCTTCACTAAAAATGAATGTTCATTCTTTCGTGATTCGATGGTACATGGACCTTGCCATCTAGCTAAAAGCTTGTTTCTAGAATCAGGTAATAGAACAATTACCTTGTCTCCTGGATTAAAGACTTTCTTCGTAGATCTCAAATTGTAATAACGAGCCATTCTTTCTTGCTGTATTGTTGAAATCAATTTTGCTTTCTCAGCTGCGTCTTCTAGCTGCTTCTTAAGCTTTTCCATGTAAAGAGGTACTGGAGTAGTATCCAACTGCAAACCCTCTTCATCTGCCACCCAAGTGTTCCTCAGAATAGATAAGGGTCCTTCTGGTTTTCGTCCATATAACAACTGAAAAGGTGCTACGCCGGTCGTGCTGTTGGGGACTTCTCGATAGCCCACAAAATGAATGGTATTTTTGTATGCCATGTACGTGGCTCTTCCAAAATGACATGATGTAGCATGTGCTTTAACGTCTGATTAAATCTTTCTACCAGCCCATTCGACTCTGGATGCAATGGTGTCGAAAATCTTGGGCTGGATCCCATTCTTTTTTCAAACTCTTGTGTCAAGCTAGCATTGAAATTAGTCCCATTGTCTGATGCTATTATATTAGGCACACCTGTCCGCATGAAGATGGTTAACAGTGCTTCACATGTAGCTTTGGCAGTTAGACTGGTCAGTGGTATTGCCTCAGCCCATCTCGTGTGCTGATCAACTAGACATAATATATATCTGTGACCTTTTGCACTCGGCGGATCTATAGGTCCAATGATGTCGATGTTTACCACTTGGAACGGCAATTCTGGTCTTGCCACAGGGGTAATTGGTACTCTGTCCTTTTGATTTATTCGCCTTGTCAACTGACAATCTTTGCATTGTTGACAAAAAGCTCTGACATCTTTGGATATTCCATGCCAGTAAAAAGAATACCTTATTCCTTTAGCAGTTTTTCTTGCGCCCATGTGACCTCCAAATACCGAACAGTGAGCTAAATTTAGAACTTCAAGTCTACGCTTCTTAGGCGAAACTAGCTGAGCAACGGACTCCCCTAAAACTTTTTCTTTGTGAAACAAAAATTTATTATGGAAATAATATCCTCCGGACTTTTCATTTGCACATTTTCTAGCATATTCCAAATCTGGACAATCCACTTGATCTTTAAGAAATTCGTCCGACCTTGATAGTTCTTTAGCATTCTTTTCTGAATTTTCCACAGATAATGCCCTTATTTCTTCACTTCCCAAGACTGGGTTGTCATCACTTGTTTCATCGACGATTTCTCTATCTTTAATTGTCTTCGGTTCCGAGTTCTTTTCGGAAATATCAACGAAATAATTTTCTTGAACACCCTGCAATTTGTCCCTTATTTCTGGGGGCAACAGTACATCATCCACCAGAGTAGGAGCAACTGCACACAGCACTTCTTGGTGAATCATGTTCCCGTCTTTGCCAACGATGACACCCATTGGAATACTGACAAGAGAACATTTCTCTGCTGGACCAAAAATGCCTTTTATATAAATTGAAGCCTTATCTTCAACAGGAAAATCAATCAATATATCTCTTCTGACTACAGTTATTTCAGTGCCAGAATCAATTAAAGCTGCTGCAGGCTTTCCATTCACACTTATACGTATCTTTTCTAGATTACAAAGACCTTTATCAAGAGAAGGTCGTCTGTGAGACATCACTTTAGCCACTACTGCCGTTTCCTTAGTTACCGGTTCTGGGTCCACGACAGTTCTGTGAACATTTGCCTTTCTTCTACTATCTTGATCTGAGTTCGTCTTTAAAAGTTTGGGACAGAACTTCTTTACGTGACCATCCACTCCACAGAAATAGCAGGTAAACTTTGGACGGTTTTTCGGTTCGTATCTATTCCGTGTGAAACCTTTATCTTGCTTCATCTGTTTAGGACTATTATTATAGTCTGTGTTATCACGGCTAAAGGCGTTATTTCTAACATTTACTTGTTGATGTCCCTTGGGATTTGGATTCGATGGTCTCCGATAAGTTTTTCGAATACACTCGTACTCGTCTAGCTTGTCTGCTAAATCTTGGGGTTTGACTAATGTCCCCCACACATCAACAAAATGGTCACGAACCTCTTGTGGAACTCTCTTCTTTACTTGTTCCGTAATGATCAAGTCTTTCAGTCCCTCCAAATCTGTGACATTCAAAGCACTTATCCAGCCTTGAAAGTAATTTGTAACCTCATAAATGAAATCTTTCCAACTCTTCTCTGGATTTCTTTGGTGCTGAACAAATTTCTGCCGAAAACCTTCAGCATTCAATTTAAACTTCTTCATCAAGATTTCCTTCACATGTTCAAAATTAAAAAATTCTTCTTCTGGAATTCTTGCGATCAGTTCCACTATCTCTGCAGGCATGAGAGGTATTAAACATGACACCCAGTTTTCCTCATCAATTTTCAACCTCTTGACTTGTCTCTCAAACAATGACATATATAAGACAATGTCACATTCTTTTTCGTCGAATTTTGGCATGGACTTGGAAATTTCAATCTGAGGATTGATATGAAATTGTCCACCACTAGCTGAAATAGCATTAGCTGCAGCCATTCCTGCTTCTATTTTTTTCTTTTCCAATTCAAATTCCATCTCCATCTGTAACTTCGACTTACTCTCTTGTTCCTTTCTTGCAGAGATTATTGTTTCTAGTAAAGTTTTGACAAATTCTTCTTCATATACCTGACTGCCAGTGATTAATGTTTTTAGCCCATATACTGTCATATCAGATTTCGGTTCCTCCCCCATTTCAGTTGCCAACACTATAAGATCACACTTGATACCCTTTGCCAAAAACACCATTATTAAATAATAATTCTGACCCGAAAATAGAAATTTACCCTGTTTCTTTTGAATTATACAAATACTTTTTTGTTGTTTTAAAAACGCGCAACAAGAATTCTGTTACTGCGGAGATACTCTTTACAAAATTGAAAAAAAAATACTCAAATGAAAATAAAGTAAAATAATAATAATTGCTAACAATATTATCTTGATAATTTTTAAATTCATAAAACTTATTTTAACAATCTAAAATGCAAGTACATGTTTCAAACAATTTCTGTGTTATTTGAAAACAGTTCTTAAAATATTAAACATAAAATGGTTCATGCACTTGCGACAAACTTTTTATAATGTAACACAAATTAACTTTTAACAACTTTTGTTGTTGTTCTATTTCACAACAATAAAATATAATCTCTAATACAACACTCCCTTTATACTTATATCAATAAAAAAAGAAAATGCAAAAGTAATAAATCTTCCATTAATAAAGATCATTCATATTAAAATATTAAACCAGAATTATTTATTTGAGCTATAATCAAATGTTACGAAACAATAACTGAAAGAATTTAGTACATAAATAATCATAAAATGAAGAGAGTATTAGAATGCTTTCCCGAATAACAGCAAATAGTATTAATTCTAAGAAATATCCTTTTAATAAAAAAACACAAATGGCATAAATTAGATGATAAAAAAACCCCATAAATCTACTCTTTCCTTTTACTTATTTCTTGTTTTCTTTTTTTTTAACTGCCGTCAACAGGATTCATAAAACAAGAATGATTTATCCGGAACACCGGAAATACGTATATCAATCAGAAAAGTATTATTTTTAAAATATCTTTCGTTCGGAATCGAAACGAAAGTGTTACTGGTAATTATTTTTCAACTAAAATACAGAATTATCAAGCAAATTCAATTAAACATATCACTTATTTACTAGAATACAGAATAATCAAGCATAAAATTCAATTAAACTTATCACTTATTTAAGACAACAATCAAAATAAATTCTTTAATGTCCAGAATATATGAAAAAAGAACATAAATATAAAAACAAGTGAAACAAAAACTCGTAGAGCTTATTATTGTATTTTCCAAGAATTAATTCGTTGCAATGTTTATGGAACAATTACTTTATTATATATTTAAAAAAAATATCAAAAGAACACCAGTTTTATTCTTATAAAAATAAAGAATTTATTATAAAATGATATACAATTATTTATGACAGCATTCACCCTTTCAAAACGAAACGATAGTGTCAACAATTGTTCAGCTCATTTCTTGATAGAAATAAATTTTTAACACAGCATGTTTTAGTTTTATTTCTCTAAAAGGTACAATAATCAACTTTCTTTTTTTTTTTTTTTTTACTCTCTTTATTTTACTGACGTAAACTATATTTAATCATCGTAACCACTGACGCGGTATTATCACTGACGTAACAAATAAAATGGCAAGTTCCTGGCGGAACAAAGTATAAACTATAATAAATTAATACTTATTTGTGCTGTAAAGATATATTAAAAGCATGTTAGAAGGTGACACAACATGCAGAAGTTAGAAATCTGGATATCACTGGCGTGATACAACAACTTATATTCCTGACGGAACAAAATCACTGACGTGATACAACAAATTATATTCCTGACGGAACAAAATCACTGGCGTGATACAACAAATTATATTCCTGACGGAACAAAACTATATTTTTACATGCACACCAAATCAGTAAACATTTAGCTTAACTGAGTTCCTTTAGCTACTGCCGTAACTTCCCTCATCACATACCTGGATTCGTTGGGTTACCTCGATTTCCTTCTGGATTAAAAGAAAAGATGATAGACACCTTCATTAATCCAGATCCCGTTCGCTGCCACCAAGATGTCGGCGCTGCCGAGCTTTTTTTTAAATTCTTATTTCTCATCAGAAAAATTAATAAGGCAAAGACTGCCCTTTTAGTAAGTAAATGTAAACGAAAATAATTGGTATGACACCATATTTAAATTTTTTGACAACATTTAGTTGACGTATGACGAAACATAACATATATGAACACTATTACAAAATTTAGTACGTGAACCTCATAGAGCTCTTAACATCCATCTCTCTCCTCTCTCGGCACAGTCTCTCCCGCCGTCCGTCTTCTCCACACTCTTCCCTTCAGTTCGTTTTCTGGTTCTAATCATCCGCAGCGCCCTCACAAATTTATTCTTAAACAACTAAAAAAAAAAAAACGTTTTTCTAAAATACAGGTCTCTTAAATGTTAAAATGTTACACATTTTATATCTTTTTACTTTTTAAATTTTAATTTGTAGTTCATTATTATACATCTAATAGAAGGTTAAAAAAATTTTTTTTCTAAATTCAATAGTAATTGCCACTTAACGTCATTTTAGTTGATAACCTAATTAATAATTAAATTCTGAAAATACTAAAATAATGAAATGTATGAAAGGATGAAACTGAAATGATCACCGAGAATACGCAACATATAAAATCTCAAATTTCTCACATTTTAATGAGGTATGAAAAGACTTGCACTTGTGATAAGCACCTGAAGTATTGTGAAATAACAAAAATAGATACACAAAATAAGATATACAGCTATTTTTATCATTTTGAAATCGAAATACAATTTATAACCTAGAACTGGCATCTAGCTATTCTTGACACTTGAATTATAAGCTCAATTTCTGAATGAATTTTTCCTTCCGTTCCTTAATCAAGCTTGCACATCTTTGCAGTGATTTTTGATAGGCTTTCAGCCTCAAGTGAGCTATTTTAATCTAATAAGACTTCATCAGACCTAATCAATATCAGATTCCCTGATTAAATCTTAATAGATTCAACCAAGCGAGTCGAATATCTTTTGATTTACGCACTCCGCTTATTAAGATAAAGTTCAGTAACATTAATATTTATTTTTTCATGATACTTGAATTTTTCTAATGGATCGCTATTTTTCAAAAAGATTAAATAATACAATAAAAGTCATTGCGATTATATATATATATATATATATATATATATATATATATATATATATATATATATATATATATATATATATATATATATATATATATATATATATATATATATATATATAATAGCCTATTTTTGGTTTAAGTAGAATACAGGTGAGAGGTGAAGAGACTTTATTTAATTTCGTTTTATTCTATTCTGAGTGGCAGGCATGATTTTTACAAGAAGGTGCATTGCGGCACAAAAACAGAAGTAAGCAAGAAGGCAAAAAAGGGGCAAACAAATGATCACTAGTCTTATATAACATAGGTTTTCTGGCCAGGCACCAATTCAATACGCGTGGTCACCTTTGACACCTTTTCCAGGGCAACCGAAGATATCACTTTCTTTTGATATGTAGTACTGATGGCGCATTATTTTTACAAAGGAATTAATTAAACAGAAAGTGGAATTGGATCACGAAATAAGAGAATATTTCAGAATGAAGTTACGATGGGCTAAATTATGATAAAATCTTGGAAATTAGTTTGGATTAAATTAAGAGTTTAAAATATCATTATATATATATATATATATATATAATATGTGTGTGTGTGTTTATGCATGTATTTATGTAAGTATGAGTATGTACGTAAGCTCCTCCCATATTTTCCGGGCAGCGCGACCGAATTCAACAAAGTTTTTCGCACTTATAATATAAAACATGAGAAAGAATACTGTTCATTTTTCAAAGTACAAGCATTGATTAATTATTCAATTAATTAGAATTTATCGAAAATTGTACGAATCATATTATTCTACCCATATTTACTAATTTTTATTTTTTATTTTAATAAGTCTTTTCACAACGCTTTTATTAGTGTTAAAGTAATGGTTTAACTATGTTTAAGACTCAGCATAAATGAATCACTCAAAACGAATTCAATATTTCTGAGCATCTTCTGAGCTAGGGATTGCAATACCGGTATTCCGGGATACCGAATACCGGTATTTTGAGCCAATTGTACAATTTTGTAATACCGGTATTCACACGTTTAAATACCGTTTTTTCGGTATTTACTAGAAATTTTTAAAATTGTCTCCACTATATGTTCAGGTATTGCGAACATAGCAAAATAGTATACGTTTTTGTTTTTATGTCTCCCTAATGGGCGAAATTAATTAGCTAATTAATGGCTTAATTAATTGCTTAAATCTAAATTAGCGAAACATGGATTATCCCTGAAAGAAAATATTGTATCCATAACAACTGATGGAGCAACAATTATGAAAAAAGTTGGAAAGTTGATTGGTGCAAATCAGCAGTTGTGCTATGCACATGGAATTCAATTAGGAGTAATAGATGTATTTATTATACCAAAAAAAAATAAAGAACAAATACTGTGGATATAGAAATTTCGGATTCCAACTTTGAAAAGAGTAAGAGTGAGAGTGATATTGACAATAAAGATAATGACAATGTAATTGTTGAAGAAGATGTTGCTAATGAGGATGAAATATTAACCTATCAAGAATTGCTTCCTATAATTTATAAAGTTCGAAAAATTGTTAAGATATTTAAACGTTCCCTATAAAAAGGATATTTTGCTAAGATATATACTAACTAAAAATAAAACAGAATATATGTTAATATTAGATTCTAAAACATGTTGGAATAATTTACTCCTAATGATGGAATGATTTTTGAAACTGAGAAGTCCAATCCAAAAAGCAATAATCGACTTAAACCTGTAAATTAATTTTTCAGATAGTGAATTCGACTTAATATCCAGACCTATATCAACTCTACTTCCAATAAAACTGACTATTGAGGCATTCTGTTGGAGAGATTCTAATTTATTAACAGCTAATGCAACAATAAATTTCATGTTGCAGTCACTGAAAGAACAGCACACATCACTATCTGAAGAATTATATATTGCATTGAAAAATCGCACAGAAGAAAGGCATACCGAAATAGAAAATGTCTTACGGTATTTACATAATTATAATGATTTTAAAAATGCAAATGAAAAAGAAGAAAAGAAAATAACCAATTCAAATCTGATTAAGTTTAGAGTAAACTTTCTTAAAATTTTTTACCCACAAACCTATCCACATTCAGAAGAATTCGGTTCAATTATCGAAGATTATAATGTCACTACTGTCGATAGTAAAAAATCTCTTGAACAAAAATTAGAATTAGCGATAAATAAAAAAATTTCAACGAACCAAAATACAATACAGAAATCAGCTCTATCCAAAACCATCCGACGAGAAATCTATTTATTTGAAGATGAGGGATTTAGAGGTAAATACTTGGAAAAAGTATATCACGCATTGCTAACAGTACCACCAACTAGCGTAGATGCTGAAAGAGCGTTTTCGGCAGCTGGTAATTTTTACATAAAATTACTTTTCAGGCTTAATGACAGTACAATTGATGCATTATGTTTAAGATCGCATTTCAAAAATTTGTAATAGTACCACAGACTGAATAGTGAAAATCTTTTTTTTTTGTGATTTAAATAAATAAGAAGTTTCTTTACTTTTTTGTGATTATATACTGTTATAATTTATAAATTATAAATTCTTTTTTGTGATATTTACACTCTGTAACAAAACTGGCAAATAAAACAAAGAAACACCTGTGTTTTCTTTCTTTTCCTAAAATTTCTAATACCGGTATTAAAACCGGTATCCCGGTATTAAGATTTAAAAAATACCGAATACCGGTATTGAAATTTTGGTCCGGTATTGCAATCCCTATTCTGAGCATTAGCATTTCAAAATAAAATCTGCATTACTATTGTTATGATAAAAATTAATACCATTTGGAGAAAATTTGCTATCGGTAGTTTTGAAAAATTTTCTGGTTCATTTGAAATTACAAGTATAATTCAAAGCAACAATTTTAGACGATAAAAACATTTTTGTACATCATAATATTCTATTAAAAAGTAGTTTTGAGATTAAAAACATTATATTTGAAAGGTTATTTATCCTGAAGAGGTTTATGTCAGCTGGTCTTAGATATTTTGGTTGCCTGAAAATTTCATTTAAAAAATTCTTTTGGATCGTTACTTGATTATTTCCAAACATTTCTAAGTGATTAGGAAATATAAAAATTTTTAGAGAATGACATTTTTCAAATCGGACAATTAGTACGTTTTAAAGAGAAAAAAAATATTTTTCGATTTCAAGATTTTGAGATTTCTCTGTGATAAAAAAAAGAGTATTTTACAAAAATCTCCTTGATGTGTTTGGATAGTTATTCATTTGTATATATGCTGAATATGTAGACACTATAATTAAATAAGAATAAAGTAAAACCGGTAGAAAATCTGTATCAAGTTTTGGATAAAACTTGTACAGTAAAGATTCCCAGTCTGCACGTGATAATTCAAAATTATAACGAGTAAAGTGAATTAAACTTACCATGGACATTTATTCGAAATTTGGAGATTTATTTTAAGTTTTGAACCATGTCATTATAAAAAATTGTTTAGCTATCATTTGAATGAGAAAATCAGAACCGAAATGAGCTTATATAAAAAAAAAATGGCAAATGGCCTTGATGCAAAACTGATTATTTCATATTTTGAACAAGGAGATGAACAGGAATAGGTATTGTTCCAAGAATATATTTTTCTTTGCCTTCTGTTGAGTGATATCCAAAACATAATGGTTATTGCTAGAATATCAGAAAATTTATTTATTCAATTTTTAGATGAAATTTTGCATACGTGAACTTCTTACAATGATTTGTTTGATTTGCACCCTGTTTTATAATTGCATGGGAGCTGTTGAGAACAGATGAATTGTTAAAGTGACTATATATATTGATTTGCAAATATTTTTGTTAAAATGCTATGGCAACAATGAAAATGGAAACATGTAGGAAGTAAAATCTTTTGACGTTATGAAGTCTATTTGCGTCTCTTTAAAGCTAAATTATAACTGAGTATGCCATTCAGTATTTTACTAGTTTTACTTTTATTTCAGTTTTTTATCTCAAACTATGATGTATTGTTTTAAAGTGATTTTTTTTATCTCGAATTTTTCGAATTCGACTCCAAAAATAATTGATGCAACATTCTTTATGTGTTTATCGTAAGAATTAGTTGATCAATTAAGGAGGATTTTTCTAAATATTTAACAAAAAAAAAAAAAAATTAGGCTAAAACTTTTTTAAAAGTTTGTAAATAGTATTTTTTTTTAATTTAAAAATTTTTGGTATCAAATTTCTAAGGTATTTTGAAGCTACCTATGAAGCAGTTTGAGGAGTAAATTTCTTTTGAGTAGTAAAGGCATTTTTAATCCAATAACTTTAAAAAATGCAGATTTTACGTGCTTTTTTTAAATAATACAAAATGTAAGACTTAAAATAAATATTGCTCCGAAACAACCACTTTGGATAGAGAAATTTCATAAAACAAATGATTTTTTGGAAAAAGAATAAATTACTTTTCTTCGGAAAAAAGAAAATATTTTTACAAATAAATGAGCTTAGAATACACGAAAGACACTAAAAGATTGAATTTTCATTATTATTATTATTATGTAAAATTCGCAAATTGTTTAGATTTCTTTAAATTTTATGACGTTGAGTTTCATTTCAATTTTCTTTTTAGCTCGAAAATAGAAAATAGATGTGCGATTTTTAGGAAAGGGGTCGAAAATGTAAGTTCTTAGCAACTTTTTTATATTTTTAGCATTTTCAGGACAGGTTGTATTGATTATAAGATAATATAGCATCTTTTTTATATCTAGTGATTTTAAAACGAAAAATATTCTAAATGAAAGTTAACATTTAGTATAATAATAAAATTTATTAAAAATAAGTAAGGATTAGCATTTTATTATCATAATGAGATCTTAAAGTATCAACCCTTTCCTTGTTTATTTTTTAAGATAACCAGAAATGAAATACAAGTCAAACTATATTTGAAAAAAAAAAACTTATCTTTGTAGCTTTAGTTCCTTTTCTCTCTCCTTCCATTGACACCTGCAATGACATTGAGTAATTAAATAGTTGACACCATGGAATGAGGATTCATTTCGAAACACTATTCTATTTTAATCCTGCATGTCATATTGATAATTGTTTTGCTCACAGTAACGAATACCCAATAGACATTACAAATATCATCGTTTTATTGCTTTCTAAAATAAGATTCTGGTCCCATTTTCTTAAAAGTCAGCCACCCAACCTTTCCTGTTATGAATCATTTATTCTTCAGTGAAGTAGAAAATCGACTACCCTAGGCGGAAGAAATGATAATAGCGCGGGAAGTTCACTTCACTTTGATCCCCTCACCCCACCTGGAATTATCTTTAGTATTTATTTCAGCAATCATTTAAATTTGTCTCATTACTGTGTTTAGGTTTTTAAAGCTTTTAAAGTTTAATTTTTTTTTTAATTATTAGGAAAAAAGTAGGATTTTTCTTCAGGGTTTAATATAAAAACAGTTGCAAACTTTTACTTGAGCCGCTCTTTGACCCTTTGCTGAACTATCAGTTTATGATTTTGTTTTCGCAAGATTCTTGGTGAAATTAGCAAATTTTCGTTTGAATTACATGGTTTGTCATGCAAAGTAAAAGTTCCTGTGTTATGTCCATGGATGGGTACAATTCATAAGATTTTATTTTCCGAATTATTCATTTTGCGTTAGCCAAAATTTTATATACGGTATTGAAAGTAATTTGATTGTTTATATTTCATAGTAAAACTTTGGTAGTTGTGGCTGGTTATGATAGGTGAAAAACTATTTTCCTAAAACCTTCCTTTTTCAAATATTTTAGAAGTAATTTTTATTTTTACATTTGACTTTTCTTCTAAATTTTGCAGAATACTCCATTCTTTTTTTTAAAGGCCCTTTATAATAATTGGAGACAATTCGCTTTTTAATGTTTTTTCTCAATATATTCAGTATTACTGAGTTTTATTTCAATCAACAAAGTTAAGTAGGTGAAAAGTTTACAAATATTATTATTTTTAAAAAAGTAAAATAATATAATATTTGAATATATAATAATATTTGAAATAAATTGAATATACATAATAAGATCGTTCTAAAAAATAAATTTAGTTTTTCTTATCTATATGAATAATTATTGGACCACTTTCACTCATAGTTGTGACTTAACTTTTAAATGTCTTTCCAAAAAATAATTTTTTGAAGAAAATAAAAATTAATTTCTTTTTATACTTCTTTTAGGTTTCTTTCTCTTTCTCTTTCTTTCTCTCTAACTCTTTCGCAAAAAATATTCATTTTTAAAGACTTATAAACCTATCTGAGTAGTTTTAAACTGGACGTCTGTTTTTAATATCTAATTTATGATTACCTAATTTATGATTCTTATCCACGCCTTTCCTAAAATTTGTTCTAATAAATTTAAATATGTTTATTTAGATTTTTTAACACGAAATATACAAAAATAAATTATTGTAACCTCAAAATAATTAGGCTTTGAGTTGTAAATGAATCATCACATTTTAAATCTTGTTGGGTCCCAAATGTCATTCTTGATATTTCGTGAATCCGTATCTATGTCAATTTGAAAACGTAAAAACTGACTAGGGATATATTACGTTAGGGATAAAAAGGAAATAGATAGAGGAATAAAATCAAATTGGTGAGAGAAGAACAGTACTATACTTGCATTTTTCAGGAATAATGTGTCGAAATAAGCATTCAACTCAAAGATCTATGCACTGAATATAAAAACAGTGCTATATCAATCTTCCTACAATGATGACAGGATATTTTAACATGAGTATTTGTTCAATTTCTCATCCACTTTAATGGTATACAGTCAATGCATTATTTATATAAATCCTTGCAAATGTTTAGATAGAAGCGAAATTTGTCCGATCTCGAAGCTGTAAAATGATAACTATTTCACCATAAGCTAAGTCGGTGAAATTTAAATGATATTTTAATTTCGTATCAATTTTTTTAGATTGAAACCTGTGACATGTGAACTATTTGTCTGTTTTTTTCCTATATATGTAAAAGCAGTAACTCAAAAGTGCAATAAACTGGACAGATGAATATTAATTCATGATATATATATAGAGAGATAGATACAACAAACTATCTATATATATAATTTTATATATATACAATATATATAGATATATTGTTCATATATATCTATATCTATATATAAACAATCACAGATATAGGTATCCAACTTTAAACCAAATTGTCAGTAACATAACGTTGGATACGTAGAGAACGCAATAAATTTAATTTATGATGCTTTCACGTTTCATACAATTTATACATATAATAAAGTACTTATTATTTGTTTCTTATTCATATCTCATTTCGTTGCAGTTTTTATTCATTCGTAATCATTATACAGATAAAGTACTTCGTGTTTGAATTTTTTGTCTAAAATTCGCAGTTTTTTTCCTTTAAGCATTATTTATTCACTTTTCCTTCATTTGATAAATCAAAAGAAGGCAAGTCGCCTGGTCCTAATTGATTTGATGAGAAAGAAAAAGATCAAAAAATCATTCCATCTTCTTTTAAAGGCAGACTACTCTAAAAACTTTGAATTTTTACTTTCTCGCATATGAACTATAGAGAAAGTATTGTTCCAAAAATATTTTGCTGCTTCATTAATTGGAAAATTATTGAATTAAGCTGTAAAAGTATTCATTGAAGCAATTTGAAAAGTTCATACAGTGATGTTTTTACATTTGACCGTTGCCATTCGACAATAAGTAATAAGATCGATTTCCATTTATGTAAGCGTTATATATAAATAATATTATATGCGCAGCTAAATTGATAAAAATGTTTACGTTTTAAGCAATATTTTCAACCAGCTTCCTTATCCATAAGATTTGAATAAGTAAATTGTAAACTTAAATGAAAAAATTAATCTTAATTAATAAAATAGTATTCATAAAAAAGTCAAACTAAATTTATTGCAATGGTTGTCGACATTTTATTTATAAGAAATGAATTTCCCGTAAAATGTAGTCCGTGTTAACATTTCTATGTCCAAAGCATGTATAAAAAGCTCAGGACAAAAAAAAAGTGAATTGAGCCTTGATAAAAGAAAAGTATAAATCTGCCACATCAGATCGTGTAAAAAAAGGTTGAAAAGGTAAAAGTTTAAAAGAGGAAAAGAGTCTTGCAGAGATCCATCACCCAAAGATCTTAAACAACCGAACAAAAGAAATGAAACTGATGCTGATAAAAGTATCGGAATGATACTTCATTGGAAAGAATTTGAAAGCGATAACATTCTTTACTTTTAAGCCGAGTTTGAAAAAAAAAAAGGGAAGTAAAATATAAAATGTGTAGAAAGCCAATATCTAGTTTTCTATTTTTTAATGGATCTCTCAGAGCTTATAAGAGATGTTTTATACTTCCGTGGTAGAGTATTTGAAATTGTAGTAAAAGTTTGTTGGACAATGAGTAAATATCTGTATTGGTTTGTTTAAACATTAATTTATGTTTCGAAGTTATGAAACAGTTAAAGATGTCACAATTTCATTTTAACTTAATATCTTTACGTTGAGAAAGCTTCCTGATTCTCAGTTACGAGTTCAAGTGAATTAATATTTTAGTATAAATATTGGCCCCTTTCAATTGAAGAATTTAACTTTACAACGTGGTCATACTTTTCGAGTTATACCTTACATAATCTTAATTTTTCCTTTTCTTTGCAAGTTAACTCATACCATGATTCAAAACCAACTATAAAATAAGTATTTTTTTTATCCCTGTCGATTGTTTATTTCGCGTTGCAGTAATTGAATGTAAGATATAAGTAGTATCAAGAAATTCGGTAAAATAAGATGTAAGTACTATTCTGGCGTACGATCCTTTTATAGGATAAACTGCGTTCAAGTTTCAGGTTTAGAACACATTTGTAATTTTATTCAGAAAGTGAATTAAAAAACACCACGGATGGAGTAAAACCAAAAATGAAAGAAGTTTAAAAAGTGTAAATAAATAAATGTTAATGACACTTGCACTTACTAAATAAATTTGAACTAGATGGAAACCCTTATTGTCAATCTTGTATTCAAAAGAACAGGAATAAAATTGACAACACTGAATTTTCAAACAATTTTATTTGAGCCTAAAAATAACTTATGTGTGATAATAATGTTCCAAAACAATTACAAAATTTTTTTGGTTAATTTTTATTAAAATTTCGTCTAAAGCACTCTTATTTGATTCATTAAACATTTCTTCAGATTTTGTGCTAAACAATAAATTAAAAAAATGGCTGCGGTGGAATCTTAGAAGGTTATTATTAAAAAAGAAAGAATATTCATCCCACAACTAAGTAGCTTTACTCATAAAGAGAAAAATATTTTATCGCATTGTGATACGTGGATGTCATTTCTCAATCTTTTCAGGAACCTAGGAAAGACAATTCTGGAAAATACGATTTGACCAACCGCTATCTCTCTACCTCGCTGTATGTAAGAGAAAAATATTATTGTGTTGCCCGCTCCAATAAGAAAAGAAAATCGAATGAATGGCAAAGAAAAACGTACAAAAGTGTTTTTGTTATCCTCGTTCATTTATTTCTCCCTTTTCAAAACAGACTTCAGTCGCATTTTCTTACTTAGATGGATTAAGAAAATAATTTATTCCATCTCGAAATAAATAAATAGTATGTTTCGCAAAAATTTATTTCTAAATATTTTTGAGGTGTTTGTTACTTTATCTTTTTTTTTTATAAATTCTACAAAGATTTGGTTTTGTTCTATTAAGCACATATTCTTAGCACATATTCTCACTTTATAATGAATGATTTTGATATATCTTTCATTATATAAATACTTTCACTAAAACTGGAGCTAAAATATATTTAACAATTTATTTCGTTCTGTAAAATTAGCTATTAGCATCTAGTCTTCCTTAATTTATAATGATTTAAACTCTTATATAAATATTTATATAAAATTTAGTTGTTTTTATTATATACAATTAACTTCCTTAAAATTACATTTAGCATAAATTATTATTTATTTTATATAAAAAGAAGTGATAATTTCTATTATTTCTTATTTTTTATTCATTCCCAGCCGCCTTCGTTAATCAGTTGTTCGCTCACAATATTAGTAGTACTAATTGATACTAATTTCAGTAATCAATGAATTTTGTTAAGCACAATCTTAGCAAAGTTCTATAGAAACGAAAATAATGTTAAATTATGCTTACACAATAAGCAAAGAATATTTTTATTGGTTAATTATACATGCAAATTGGCGAAGTTGGCCAGGTTGCGATGACAAATTCAGCCATTTTGCAACTTTAGACAGTCAACATTATAATGCCCTTATTTTAATAAACTGGACAAATAACTTCCACATTTCAGCAGATTTTTAACTTGATCAACATGTTTATGATTTGTTTTAGATATTTTTTCTTATTTAATAACTTTGCGAAAGTGTATTTGCCTTTGGCTGTCAGCTGGTTCGCCAGAGTTATTAGTTAGATTGAATTTCAGTTCAATCGTGATCAATGATACCGTAAAATTTTCCGACTTTGACAGTGTGTTACTTGAATTATCTGACATATGCTCCACTCATTGGGTACATGAAACATCGCAGTGGACTCCGGTCTCGTGAAATCATGGCCTTACTAAAAGTTGTAACTGTTTGGTTCATCTACCTTATAAATTTTGCGGTATTGTATGTGGGATAGGCTAAATGAAGACGAGGAAGTGTCTTTAAAACATTTTTAATTAACCATAAGCTTAACATTTAAGAGCGTAAATAACAAAAGGATGCGGAGCCTATTCCACAGCGTAAGGTAAGAACGCCACGTCTCTTCCAAGTCTTTCTCTGGATCTGCCTTTTTAAGCGGCATCTGGCTGGCTTGCATCACGTGGAGAGGACTCACGTGATCAGCTGGGGCCTTCTTATAGGTTGCTTGGGTGAGGATTCTTTCCCACATGTAATTTCACTGTTACGGACACTATTTATTATAAAGGCACTAAGCAAAATCATCATTCCTTTAACTTACAACTATGGAATAAAATCATGCGATCAGATAGTTGATGAAACAACGAAAACGATTTGCAATTTTGGATGGAAAATGATGGAAACTGCTATAAAAAAACATTTAAAAAATATCAAAATTTCGCAAAAAATTCGCATGGTATTAAAATGTCATTATTAAAAGAGACGCTCTTTTAAATTTTGAAATCCTGTAAAATTTATTTTATGCAATAGTTTTTTTCAGAATTTATTGGGGAATAAAGTCAAAATTCATCTTAATTTTCAGTTAGTTAAGAGACGATGTAGAGAAGTTGTTTCGTTAATTTTACAATATCAAAGTATTATAAGCTATAAGAAACCGACAGAAAAGAATCAGTTTGTAAATGAGAGCTTTAATTTTAGTGAAGAACTCGCAACGTTAATATTGTGCAGGAGTGTGTAAGTTTCTGTTTTGGATGCTCTCATTGGAATATAAATCAAAATAAATTCATTGCAGCCTCAAAAAGTAACAAAAATATCCAATTCCTTGTTATTCTATCCCCACCTCTTCTATCATAATTCTTTTTTTTTTATTTATTATTGTTATTATTTTCTGCTTATAATTTCTATACTTGGTACTTTTATTATTGATGAAATTTATTACCAATTCTTCTCATTCAGTTTAGTTCATCTTAACAATCTTTTATGAAATTTAAAATACTAATCGAATTTTCCTTAACTGATGCAGAAATATGGTAAAAAAATAAGGACATTCCGTTCTTATTTATATTGTCTGATTCCACGTTGAGTCTTAATTTATCATTTTCTACTCGCATGATTCACTTATATTATAAAACTGTGTTTTTGGTTATGAAGCAGAAAAGTATTTTCAAACGTTCATGGTTCGCTTGCCTGTTTACGATATGGAACTTAAATAATTACTTGAATTCAGAAATTAATCGAAATAGTGGAATATAACGAAATATTAAAATGAAAGAAAAAAATTTTCATTTATGGTTTTATGTAGTTTTGTTTTAGATTTATAGATACAGAGTTAAAAAATGTACTTGTTATTTAATTTAAATAATTTATTCTAGAATTTATTACCCCCTGGTAATACCGCTTAACTCACTTACCTAGTGTGCCCCACCCTAGTTTAGCTACTGTTGGTGTGAAAAAAAATACTAATGATATAGAAAATTTAATAAAAACAGGCACTTTGATCTTCTGTTTATAAAATAAATTTTAATTATATAACTATTCTGTTTATAAAGAATTAATAGCATGTAAATAAATATAGCTAAATCCAGAAAACTTATTCGTGAATCGGAAGAGACCTTGGAAGTCTCTTTCAGTTTCGGAACGGGACTTTGGCGAGTTTGAAATCGCTCAAGACTTGCCATACAAAATGATTTGGTTTATGTTAAATCGATCAAGTGAAACAACATTTTTAGTGCTATGATTAAAATGGATAAATATTTGTAAGTTTCACTTTTCGTCATCATCATTTGAACGGAATTTGAAACGGACAATTTTCCCATAATAAATTTTTGTTTGACTTTTAAATGGGACATTAATTTAACTAACATTAAATAAAAGTAAACCTGATGAACTGTAGCTCAACATGGAATTGTTCGTTTGTTTGATATTTTGTGGCACAAAGGTCTCTATATAGCCTTTATGATTTCTAATAAGTATCTACCTTTTCTTAAGTTTTCTATGGAAAATCAGTAGGAAGGGTCTCTCTGGAACATACTCTCTAATTAAGGTACTATCCTTTTCTCCCGCATAAAATTGGGGACCCTTGAGTAAGACCGAGGATGACATAAAAAAAATTAAATTTTAGATTTCCGATCATAAAAATTGGATATGTTATAGCACAATAAAGAAATCTAGTACGTAAATTGTTAACCCTACAGTATTTGTGAACAATGACAATCCTATAAAGTGTCAACAGTCGTGAAAAAAGCTTATTAAAGCCTAATCTTTGGCGATTAATCTCTTCTTGCATGTTGCCATTACAAAAGTACCAAAAATTCGAAAAAAATATTTGTGACACATTTTCTTCCGCCGATTGAAACTAAAATTTGACAAAGAACTGAATTGAAGTCAGTAGATCCAATACCATTTTCTATTTATTTAAGTCATTGTGTTTAAATGTATAGATTAACAGACAGTCATACCCCAAAAAGATTTGTTTCAAATTCATTGAGAAGCTACATCTTAGATGCTAAAATTGTAAAGTAAATTTCATTTACCTAAACGGTTATGTTTTTGAAGTGTTGCATTGACATGCATAGGTAGTATGCTCCCATAGACGCTTAATTCCTCAACCAAATTGGTTTCAAACTTGAATCAGATCAATATTTAAGATGCTAGAGCTGCGCACAAATTTTATTTATCTAGCTCTTTACGTTTTATAAACATCAGATTTTTTTTTTGTACTTGTAGAGCTGTATAGGTAATCTTTCTCCGAATGCATTTCCTTCAAAAGTTAATAAAAATCTGCGAAAAAAAATGGTGAAAAGATTACATACCAAATTTTACCCAACCTGCTCAATTTTTTTATCATGTTTAAAGACAGATAAAAGCAATACTACAAATATGTTTCGAGGACTCGGGAGATCTGAAACGTAGTGGTTTGTCAGAACCTTGAACACAAATTTTCCTTGTATATTTAGAGTACCAGAAAGTAAAAATGGCAAAGAAATCTATGGAGTACTAAAAAGTGAGTCAAGGAATGGGCGGGGATATGATGTCAAATGAAAGATCGAGCCCTTATTGATAGAGTAGCGATTTTAATTTTAGCAAACGCTTATGATTTTGACTTCATTGTGGATAAAAATTGAATTGGTAATTTGAGAGTTTTTAGTATTTTTCCGATTAGTAATCTGCTATTTCCTTTTAAAAGTAAAAAACATATTTATGAATATTAATACTTATTCCATTTACATCCAATTTTTTTGTATATTTAGCTCATTCTAAAGGAACAAATTTACCATCAGGTGTTTAATTTCTTTAATATTTGATGCGGAATAACATAGTATAATTAAACTTATTTTGCTAATTTATGTCAAGAAATTTCAGCTATATATCATATGAATAATTAAACGAATTATACGATGATAATGAATTGTATCATGGTATAATTTTAATAAAATAATGAATTAAATGAATTTTAACATTAAATATTCCTTCATTTAATGTTAAAATCAAAGGAAATAGAATCAACTAAAGCAAAATTCATTAGTTAAACACAATTAGCTGCTCGTGATATCTATACATTCAAAAAGAATAATCTCTAACCCGAGACACATTAACCAATGCTAGAATAATATTTTTATATATTTATCCAAGCACATTGTTCCCTATTTCTTCTAAGAAACAAGGAAGGAAAAACAAAGGGAATGCGATTTGGATAATAATAATATTCTTTGTATTTCTTCACGTAAGATAGAAATATCATAGAATTGCCCACTATAATAAAATGAACGAGGACGAAAAACATTCTTCGGTTTTTTTTTTTTTTCACTTTCGAATTCAGAATAGATTTCACGTGCATTCTTCTGCTTAAGATAGATAAATAATAATAAAGTGTTTGGGGAAGCATTTTGTTCCCCAAACACTTTCCTCTAAATGTATTTAGAGGATTTCCGGGTTTTTATTTATCTTATTGCAAATCTTCGTTTTTATTTCAAATAAATAAGTACGTTGCTTATAAGTTCTTATTTCTTCCTCACGCAATCTAATTTACCTCAAAATAAATTCGAGATCTCTCTTGATTTTAATTAAAAATTTATATTCTTGATTTTTTAAAATTTTGATTGATAATGCAAATTTCTTGATTTTAAAAATCAAAATTCAATATTTTTCGTTTATATTCTAGAACCAATTTATTTCATATTCTATTGCCATTTTCTCAATTTGAGTACTAAAACAATTCGAACGTTAGGATTGTCCCGACCTAGTGGACTTATATTCAAAATTTTCAGGGTGACTTTTAATTAACCAGCATCTTTGAAAATATACAACTTTTGAATCATTGTTGATAGCACCAAAAAGGTTGTTTATTGAAAATAATGTATAAAAAATTGACTGTTAATATTTCCAAATTAAAACCGAATTCAGGTATCACAATACGGTAAACTGGGCAGAAATGTATCGAAAACAGATTCAAGTCATCATTTTTATACTTAAAAATGAGTCAGTTATCTCATTTTCTTTGATTAGCAAGTTGTTTCGATTTTTCTTGTAAATCAAATCATTCATATGTCTCCAAAGACTAATAAGACTGCGTTCAGCGTATCAAGATAATCAGGGTTAAACTGATTTTTGAAACCTTAAATTGATTTTTGAGTGCTAAAAGTCAGTTTCGTAGAAACAGTTTTTCCTTTTAACCACATAAATAAAAAAAATATAATAATAAAAATACCTTCTTAGTAAACATATGGTGTTTGGTAAACATTTTGGAAAAGAGTAGAAGTAATGTTAATCACTTTTCATGGCCTTTCTCATTTCATCCAGCGACATTTAATGGGCCCGGGCAAATTATTTTAATCTAAAATTATAGATTTATACATTTACCCATCCTTTCAAATATTAGGCAATTCTTAAAACTCAAAGGAGCTACAAATAGCGAATAACGAAAAAGATATTTCCCCAACATTTCATAAGTTCTCATTAACCTCCAAATAATGACCCAAATTAATTTTTTGGTTTGAGAGAATGTAGACCATTTTAAAATGAGCGCCTCCTTTTCTAATGGGTGAGTTGATCAATGCGATATTTGAAGATCGATAAATAATGCCGGAGACTCCACTCTTTCACTTAAAATTTATAACTCGAATCCTCGCATTACCCTAATATATATTTAAGTAAATTACCAGAAATGCACGACCTCCTTATTTATAAGCCAGTGCCAAATGCACAAAGATATTTCACAAGGAAAAGATAGTCCAGAACCTCGTAACCATGACTTAATGGCATTTAACTCCGTCAGTTCACAATGAATTGTTAGGCATTAAATTTCTGTTAACTCATATGCAGGCAGAAAATATCGTTTGCGGGCGTAACGCTTTATGAATGAAAAATTGGCTGTAAAATAAGAATGAAGTTACACAGACAAAAATACAACTTTCAGCAATTCATTCAAATGACCGTTTTTTATTTTGTTGCTGTGGTAATAGAGATTGAATGACCAGTCAAACTGCATCAAGAAATGAAGTAGGTTCCTTTATTTGCTTTTGAAATCTTTGTTTGTGAAAATGAAACCGTTTTGATTCAGAAAATTTTTTCATAAACTAATATAGGTAGAGTAACTAATTTTACTACTGAGAGCCAGATTTCACTGCAACGTATATCTCAACTAGCATTTCTCAGAAATTCAAAGAGGAATTTTTCTTCTGAATTCAACTAACATATATTTTGTTCATTCATTTCAAGGCTCGACATAATTAAAATGTGTCACTTTTTTTTAAAAAAAAATTGCAAAAGTTTTTGTTAATATAATTAGCAGTTTAATACCCTATTCTGAAATTTTCTGAAGACAAATTTAGTATTAGTCCTCGTAATAACAATCTAATGTCCAGAAAGGGTTTTGATTATGCATCTAATTGTAAAATGCAACGATAACTTAAACATGTCTAATCAGACAAATTTAACATTCAGGCCAGATTTTAGCTGGAATCTTGTTTAAACCTAGCGAACTTATTCTGTAGAGATTATCCCAATTCAACACAGCCTCCACTATAAATTGAAAGATACCTACTTACTTATGGAAATAGCGATATGCAAAGTGAAAGAACCAATTAAATGCAGCCTGTATTTGGCATAATTTTTTTGAATGCCTGAAACATTTTATATTTATTATATTAACATAGTAAAATAGACAAAACTATGAAAGCAAGTCGCGTTTACTGTTACACGTGCGTGTATGTGTCATATGTTTCAGAACCAACATTTTACCTTTCTTCCAGAAGAGGAAATCGCCGACAAAGAATAGAAGATATCATAAATGAAAATATAATAAAAATCTTCGGTTGTAAACAAATAGCTATAATTTATGCAGATACGCTTGTTGAGATTTACTTTTAAATATGCAGGATGACTCTGTAGTCCTTAGACAAACTTGAGGGATAAATCCGTCAGACCAAAGCATTTCTACATGAAGTAGTCGCAAAAATAAGGGCATCACCTGCATGTACTCTTTGTCAGTTAATTAATTGAGGCAAAATGATACACCATATAAAACGCACTACATCGGTTTAAAGGAACTCAAATTCTCAATAGACAAATATACAGAAACTGAACTGCGCAAAAACAGAATTCGCAGAAACTGAATAATAACGCTTTGATGGGCAAATTGCACGAATATCTATCTATCTTTGAGTACTCCTCAAGTTTGTTGTTCGATTTGCCATTTTATTTCACTGTTTATTTGTTTATCACACGACTTATAATATTACTGTATAAGAACATATTGCTGTATTGCTCTGAATTTGCCATTATACTTCTGTTAAGCCTTCTGCATTTTTGTTTTGTGTATCCCGTCCATTTACTTAATTCATTGTCAGGGAACTTCTTGTCGTGGTCCATCTTTTATCTGGCATATGCGATTATGCATTTTACAGTAAAAATGATTTGTTGCTGCATATCTTCTCTTCTGTTATAACTTGTCCAAGGTCTTTCAAAACACTATGTCTACAAGAGCAATTACATGGAAGCTTTCTTTCAAACTGACAGAATTTACGGTTTAGAATATCATTTACAACGTTTTGACATAATCAATCAATAAATGTTTTGTTAAAAAACATTCCCGAACATGTGACATACATTCTCCTTTAAGAAATCCAAAGTTTAACTTTCTGTCTGACAAGGTACAGACAACACATATTTCTTGCACCCATTAATGAAAAATCGAGTCATTTAGTAAATAATGCGTATACTTGTAATGTCTATATTGTGACAACATAAAAGATAAAAATGAGAAATAGTAGGAATGTGTTTTGAATCTAATATGCCTGTCTCTTCGTTTTGTTTTTCTTACATTTTTTATTCTGAGACGAACATTCCGCAATACATCCATTTATTCATTTGGTTTTGCTTTTCTCTCTTGAAGAAATCTTATTTGGATTGCTCTTATCTGGTAAAAGAATGTTTTGATTGCCACTTTTCTTTTCTTGGATGATTTCGACAAATGTAAGCAGCTATTGTAACTATTATCTTTTATTCATCTTTTATGTAAATATCGTTAAAATCTCAAACCCTTTTGGCAAAATAGAATTGTTCTGAAAGAAATAGAAAACATCGTTACATTTATATAAACAAATGGAATTAGTAGCAAAGTGGCATTATATGACAATATGCAAAACTCACCAACAGCAATTTAAAAGTAGATAACTAAATTTCGCAAGTGTTCAATAAAATGTTTTGAAAAGGGTATTTGAACATATCATCACCGCATATAAACATAAAACGAGTCAAAGTTTAAGACCCATTTCTTTATAAAGATATTTCTTTGAATGATATTTAATAGCCCATATTATTTTAAATAATCTTTGATTTATGAGCATATGTGAATAATATGCAAGATTTGATCAGAGTGAAAGCAATGCTTTGTGTTGTGTGTGTTGTATATCTAAATAAATTAATGATTAAAGAATTCAGTATCTTGAATGGGACTTTGGATCATTATGAAAATTGCATAAAGCGTAGAAATTTATCCAAATTGTATATGGATGTTCCTTCTTTTTTTTTTATCATTACAGTATTTCCGCATGCACATGTAATTAGCATTTTCCTTAAATATAAACCTTCCAATTTTCTTCTTTGAACAGTTCAAGTCCACCTTTAATAGTCATTTTATTTTATACAATGTTAATTAATTAGACAAAATAGCACTAGTCAGGATGTATTTCATTATTCCATAATTCCTTTCTGGCGATTCAAAATTTCAAATTATATATATATATATACGAGGGCAATTCAGAAACTAACCTCCGATTGGTCACAGTGCGGGTAGTGGGGGGAGTAGCGCGCCATCTGTGCATTCACACGCTCAGCAGGTCAGTCGGCATCAAGCCGTAGTCGAGTGAACATCGTACCTGCGCTAGTTTAGTTTTTGTGGCAGTTTGAAATGTGTGCTGCAATAGAAAATCCCGCCAAATGTGAAGTGCGTGCTGTTATAAGGTTTTTTACAGCCAAAGGATACTCTGCAGCAGCTATTCATCGTGAGCTTTGTGCCGTGTACGGACCAAAAGTTATGAGTGAAGGAGTTGTCCGTGAATGGGTACGTTTATTTAAAAGTGGACGAGAAAACGTTCATGATGAAGAGAGGAGTGGTAGACCATCCTTGGTGACTGACGAACTCGTTCAGACAGTTGATGCAAAAGTTCGTGAAAATCGACGTTTCACAATGGCGGAGTTGTCTACTGATTTTCCACAGATTTCTAAGACTCTTTTGTACGAGATAGTGACAGCAAGATTGGGTTACCGTAAGTTCTGTGCACGATGGGTGCCCAAAATTCTTACCGACCACCACAAAAGTCAAAGAATGGCCTCTGCATTAGACTTTCTGTCACGTTATGAGGACGAAGGAGAACCATTGTTAAACAGAATCGTGACCAGTGACGAAACTTGGATTAAGTACGTGAACCCTGAGACAAAAGAACAATCAAAGATGTGGGCACATTCAGATTCGCCTACCAAACCAAAAAAAGCCCGGCAAGATTTTTCTGCCAGAAAACTGATGGCAACGGTGTTTTGGGATGCCAAAGGGGTGTTTTTGGTTGAATTCATGGAACGTGGGACGACCATTAATCAAGACGTGTACTGTGAAACACTAAAAACATTACGACGGGCTATACAGAACAAACGCCGTGGTATGCTGACTTCCGGTATCGTTTTTTTTGCACGATAACGCCCGTCCTCACTCTGCTCGCAGAACAACAGCCCTTCTTGAGTCCTTCAAGTGGGACGTTTTCAACCATCCGCCTTACAGCCCAGATCTGGCGCCAAGCGATTATCACCTCTTCATGCGTATGAAGAAATGGCTCGGGTCCCAGCGGTTTGATGACGACGAAGAGCTCAAAGACGCGGTCACAGGCTGGCTCAAGGCACAAGCGGGTGATTTTTATGCAGAAGGAATTTCAAAGCTTGTGAAGAGATACGATAAGTGCCTCAATCGTTATGGAGACTATGTCGAAAAATAGTGCAAAGATGTAGTTGTAAGATGTATATATTAAAATATTTTTACTTAACTTGGTGTATTTTTTTCAATCAACCGGAGGTTAGTTTCTGAATTGCCCTCGTATATATATATATATATATATATATATATATATATATATATATATATATATATATATATATATATATATATATATATATATATATATATATATATATGTGTGTGTGTGTGTGTGTGTGTGTGTATATGATGTAATGATATCTCTTAGTTAAATTAAAATCCTGATTAGTTTCTTAATTTTCATCTTAAATTAGCCCATATTATTTTATTCTAGATTTTTTTCTTCATTTTATCTGATCCAAATAAAAATTTTTATTTAATTATTTCTAACTCGTGCTTTAAAAAATTTCTGGAATTTTTACATTTCGAGAGTAGAAATAAAAGTTCCTAAATCCTACTGCATAACTTCAAAGATACTTAAAACTCCCATTCCTAAATCGCGAGTGCTAAAAAAACCTTTCTATCAAAATCCCTCAATGAAAGGTAAAAGGGAAAAGTTTCAAAATTTCTATCTTTTGTCTCGATGTAAACAGGCGTTTTTCATATTTGTCCTCCCTTTGTATGAGTCATATCCTCACGTGGAAAAATAAATTGTAGTTAATTCAAAACTTATCTTCTTTTCTTCCAAGCATTGAAAAATTATGTTACAGATATAAATTATTTTATTCTTTTGAGTATTTAATTTGGCGCCGCCACACGATTTTAATTTTCAACAATGGCATGAAACTTCTTTCTTGATACATGCGATCATTTGGGGTAATAATCGAGGTATATCTTTTTTTTGTAGTTCTATAAATTATAATATATAAATGTAGAATTTAGAATAAAAAGTCATGTAAACAAAAATTATACTGTAGTATAATGTAAGTTCACGGAAATAAAACTATGGACTGTTTGAAATAAAAAGTTGTGATATTTTCTATAAATTAATCTAAAAATACTAATTAGTTGTTGAATTGAAAAGAATTTTAAAAGACAAGTCATTATTTTATTATTTTAGCTAGCTTCTTGTGGCGTAGCCTAATTTGTTTGATGGGATCAGTGTTTGTTAAAACTTTTAGCTAATCATTTTATTTAGCATACTTTTGAAGGTCTCAGAAAAAAAAATGTTTTTAATTTCAATTTTTCATCGGCATGTCATTACAATTACCACTTGATCATACTCTCTTAGAAGCCTTTCAGTGTTTAGTGCTATGCATTTCATTACTGTTCTCTCCATATATTCACGTATCCAATCATATAAAGCATAACAACAGCTTTTAAAAACGAAAGTAATTTAAAATCTTTTAATCCGAGTTTCATTATGAAGTTATGACTTTCACACACTTTTCTTATTTACCAGTAGTAGATTATAATCTGAATCAGTAGCTGAAAAAACAGTTAAAAATGAATCCATTATTTATAAGAATATTAATTTATTCCTAAAATAAATTTGTATAAAATGTCTTAATCATTTCACTTAATAAATTTCTTTTAGGGTAAATTGAATGCATAAACAATCCAAATTATACGACTTGACTAAATAGTTCTACCTATATACTCATTTAAAATTTCAGTAAATTTTCGTTTAATAAAAGCCCTCAGAGGGAAAAATATTTGAAATGATTCATTACTCCATTCAATGCATTCATTTTAAAACTATTTCTAGATATAAAAATTATAGCTTACATTTCAAAGTTAAATTTCCATTTCGGTTCCAAATTAATCTTATTTATTTGATTTTCCAGAATGTAAAGTTAGCATCGCTTGTTAGACAGAAATATAGATACAACATCTCCTTAGAATACAGGTATAAACTGGCTTGAATTGAAAAAAAAATATTGATTAAGTAGTAAATGATGAGAAATTTTAGATTAAAAACTATTTTTATCCGAAAGAAAAACCATTTTGATATTCGCATTCTAGATATACGTCATTTCCAGATATAATATATTGAAGTATTAATTAATATACTCAATAAAGGATGTTATTTAATTGTTTGCACTTCTAAAATATTGCCTTTCCTTCAGTTCTTTTAAAATTCTAAAAATAGCAGTTAGCGTCAACTTTTTTACTAAGTGGGAATTGAAAACTTTTTATGAATCATTTATTCTGAGATGAAGCAGAAAATCGAATTTTGTAACTGAGAAAGTGGTAACGAGGCGGAAAATATTTTACTCCACCTTGCACGAGCGATTAAACGATCTTTAATTATCGAGTTCCAAATGAAATAAAACTTCTTGTGCTGTTTTTATAAAATAGAAGAACTGTTCAAGTAACTTTTAATTGAGCTGATTGTGTTTTCTTGATTGTGTATTTATAATGATATGTTTTTAGGCATTTTTTATTATTAAGACTCATTCAGTTTGTATTATTTTGAATTTAAAAATATTTCAATATTTTGTGCACATCTTTTCTGCTGAACTGCTAGATAAATATCGGAGAATTTTTTTTATTATAGATGTTTTCCTTAAATAAGTTTAAATAAATACTAATTAAAGGAGAACAATTTTTTAAATGGAAACCAAAAAATTGCAATACCTAATGAAATGCTATTTTGTGATAGTAATAAAATTCTGCATAACAGCTTAATTACAATGGAAATTCTGTATTTTCCTAAAATTAGAGTATCTCTCTACTTAATTCATGAGCATAATTAATGTAATGGAATCATTTCTTATTGAGTTGATTTCTCAACTATTAAGATTTGAATTCCATTCTTCATGTTTATTAAAGAATCATAACATTCTATATAATTCTTTTTTTATTTAGAATAAATTGTACCATTTTGATTTCAAATTGTCATTTAATTCCAGTTTTTTTTAAATAAGACTTCAAAATATTCCATTTCCTTTGTTGATTCTCACAATGTTTTTATTTAATGTAAATTTTTCTATTAATATTTAGGATAAAAATATATAAGATAATTTAAATCACTAGCAGATTATCGAAACTATTTCTAATCAACAATATGTTTAAAGCAGAATTTGAATAGTAAGACGCTGCCTACTTTAAACGTTTTAAAATTTTTACTCAACGAAAATTGAGAACTTTTAATTGACTAATATTCTAACTAAACCTTTTTTTAAATCGCTCCACGATAAATTTTCTCCTACGTCTAACCATATGTCCTGTAGAGAGTTACCACACTTATAATGTCAGTCATTCAGTTTTTATCTTCGAAGGTATGGGACGACAAAATCTAAATTCATAACCAAGTGATTAAATGAAATATAGTAAGTTGACAAGGCATCAAAATTGTTTTTCTCGAGCTTCAATATAATAATAATATAGTTATGAAGTAGTCCGAAATATTCACTCGGTTAATCTTACTTAAGACTGAGGAACTTGATATGAAATACATCTTATTCAGAAACTATACTAGAATAAAAAGAGATACACCCGCAGCCCCTCCTCACTAATTGCTAAACATGGACTTAATTTAGATTGTTATAAAAATGACTGCAACAATATAGTTCTATATCAGGAGAACGCTGTAGATTCAAACAATGTCATATATTGTTAGCCATAATAATTTGTATATTGTTAATAAGAAAAAAAAAAAATTAATCGATACATTTGGTGAAAAGTTACTTTTAGCGAATAACGAATTTCACTGCGCTTATTTTTTAAAACTGCGATTTTGATATCTTTGATATATTTATCTGCTTTTTAAAAGCTCATTTGAGATATTGTGATGGCACCGAAACTTTTTAAGAGAATCGGTCGTGGATTGTAAGTATTATTTTTCAATTAATCTCAAAAACTAGTAACAGAACGGCTAATGATATAAGAACAAATTTGCTTCGAGTATTGAAATGCTTATGATGACATTTGGCTTTTCAAAAGAGGACAATTAAATAATTTTAAGTTTTGCAAGTCTGTAAGATAGTTCGCAGTTCTCTAGAATTATCGCTCTATTAAAGCTGTGCCAAAATCCTGAAAGGAGACCTGTAAATCATCTGCACACAGTATTCAAGAAATAGAAGTTGCTAAAACATGATTTATGACTTCGAAAACTGACAATTTTAAATATTCTTTCGATATTCTTGTCTATGTTTTCGGAAAGCCATTCGAAATATTGGAATGGCATCGAACCTTTTAAACAAAATGTGACAAGAATTGTAATTATAATTTTCTGTAAAAATGAAACTTCAAATAAATTGATGTAATTACATTTTTCATTATATTTATCAAAACTTTTGATGCTAATAAATTTTAATTAAATTTATGTATAGTTTATTTTTTTATATAATTTATTAAAAAGTTCAAAAAGCTTCCAAGCTCTTTGAAATTTTTCTCAAATGTAAAAGATATATGAAATTTTCCCAGAATACGTTAAGAGTATTTGTGACCAACTACAGTAGACTCCCGATTATCCGCGGGTGGGTTATCCGCGCCTGCCGCAGAAAGTATTTTTTTTTTTTTTTGCTTCCAAGCAAAGAGAAAATGTTTCCAAAGCAAGAAGCAAACACAAATGACCGATTTCTTCAAAAAGGTGTAGTTTTACAGTTATGCTTTTGTAATTACATAATACATTACAGTATGAAAACAGTACATATGTATAAATTTTTCTGTGTATCCTTGACGCCTCTCGTAAGTACAAAGCATTTTTCTGTTTTCATTAACAAAATGCATTTTAGGTTAGTTTTGAATGATATACTAAAATAGTAAGCGTTAGTTAAACATTTCCTGCTGTTTATTTTACGTTTTATTGTACATAAAACGATTTTTCAAAGTTGGAATGACTGTTTTCCTTTTTGCTATATCCGTTTTTAGCTTTTTTCGGATTATCCGCGATTTTTGTTATCCGCGGCGGCCGCGCCACCCAATTCCGCGGATAATCGGGAGTGTACTGTATTCAGAAAAGATTCTATTCTGAATAGTCGGAGGTGCAAAATTATAAAATTTGAAATTTGGAAAAGGAAAGGTAAATAATGGGATATATAAACATTTGAGAAAGCGGAGTTTTTCGGCAGATATCTTTCTGTGTACCTGATGAATAAAAAAGAAGTATGGGTATGGAAACATATATTCTTGGCGCTGAATATATTCTTGACATGAATACTTGTGAAAGTTAAGGAAGTGATGGCTATACATATATAGTATATAAAGTACACATAAGATATGCATCTTATTTTGTACAAGAGACATGGTATACATCTTATCTTAGAGACAGCATGCATCTTATTTTAGAGACATGATATAGAAAGTAAAACACAAGTATTATACACACTATATCAAAATTCTTTTAGATATATGTAGATTATAACCTTTCAATAAAACATGAGGACAAAAAAAATCTTAGTGAAACAAATTTCTTTATCTTATCTAGACATTGATTCTGATTAGCCTCCATTTTTCAGGAAAAAATAATGTATTAGTAAAGATGTTTCAGGGGCATTTTAAATACGTTAACTCTTAACAGTATCAAAACAATTGCCAATTGTTTGCCGCTAACAAACATTTATCTGTTTCTATACCGTGACATAAAACGATTTGCAAGTGGATAGGAAAAGTAGAAATCTGTCATTCCTATGATAATTCAAGGAAATTAAAGTGGCGTATCAAATGACTCAGAATATCGAAATGCCGGTTTCTTTTTCAAATAGAAGAAAATTTCTCTACTCACTCCAAAAAACGATGACAGCTCATATTCTTAACAGGTAGATATACAAAAGAGGACGCCTCGTCACTGACAGCTACTTAGCAAGTGTACTCTCAAACATCCTTTGAGAGTTTCGAAAACCCTGCCTGCTCTCCCAAACCAATCAATTTTTCAATCATAGCATGTGTAGTGAACAATACAAGTGCGAAGGGTATTCAACTAATCAACACCTAACGATAGTGGATGGAAATTTCGCAATAACATTGAGATCACTCCGGCATCTTCGCAGCTTCGATTACATATCAAGATAAATTATCCCCAAACACTTCTCTAACATTTCTTTCATAATGATTTAACAAGATTTAATTCAGAGTTCGCAAATTTAAAGTAGATAAAAGTGCAATAATGATGATAAAATACATATTCTCAAATTTAGAACTGATTACAAGAAGACCATATCAATTAAGTTAGCAAGACTTTTATTTTACTTTATGATTAAAATAATTGTTATGAATCAGTATATATTTTATTACTTTCAAGTTTTCATCTGTTTCAAATAAAAATGATGAAAAAATGAATACTATATGTTGCCTATCTTTCCTAGCCGCAAACTTTATTGCATTAAAGTTTCGGATGAAGATAGTAATGATCCTGCCTATGGCATTGAACCCATGGATACTACGGAATCCCCTGAGGTAAATGTTTTTTGTAATAGTTGTTCTTATATCAATAAAAAAATGCAAAATACGCAAAAATCATACAACGGCAACAATATTTAAAAATCATTACCCTTACTACTACTACTACTACTACTACTACTAAATATAAATATATGTTCTACAGTCTTGACTAATTGATCCACAGTTGTCAAACTTTCCATATTATATATATATATATATGTGTGTGTGTGTGTCTTTGTGTGTGTAATGATATTTTAAAATTCAATTTAAGCCCTAATTAATTCCCAATGTTGTATCTTAATTTAGCCCATATTAACTTCATTCTAAAAGGTTCTCTTATTTCCTGCTCCAATTCCACCTTTTTTATTTAATTTATGCAACGGAAGCTCTGTAAAAGTGCTTAAATTAGCGGTTCCCACGTTCCTAGTGGAGGGATGAAAATTTTCAGTCTAAGATCATTCTTTTTAGAAGATACTTAGATTTCCCTATCCTAAATCGACACGTGTACAGAAATCTCTATCATAATTTCACAATATATAATCATGTGAACGGACGGATATAAATTGTGAACGGACGCCTGTTTTGTTCTCGCTTCTTGCACATAAATCATGTCCGTGGGATGGAATAAAGCAAAGTTTTAAAATTACAAAAATGTCTTCTCTTTTCGGCCACAAAAATGCTCGAAAATGTGTGTTTTACATTATATATATTAGAGGGATGTTGAACGGAACAACTGCGTTTTAAATAGTGTTGCTGCTGTGATGTCTTGGGACTGGTTTTCTTTATGAATGCTAATATGTACATTGAACTATACATATTTAAATATTAAAATAACACAGTTTTACTGACCGACAATTAGACGGAATCACGGATATATAAAGTTATATCTATGTGATTTAACAGAAATGAAATATAACCAATAATCCCGGCGAAACAGTCGCAAAAAGCAGAAAATCCTTCTAATTCCTCGTTACACAATTTGAACAAATTTCATTCAACACATATGAATTCCAGAACTAAAAAAACAAATCGGAATAGTATTTATTGTAAACTGAATGTATCGGTGAAATGCTCATATGTTCAAAACTCTAGTAAACAAATCCTACAAAAACAGCTGTTAATTTTGATTTAAAAAAATTCCGACATGATTTACAACAATATTTCCTTTAAAAAAACTGAATAAAGTGATATGCTATGAATTGATCATAAAATATTAGTACAATATTATAAGTATTGCTGGATTAGTACATTATATGTTCATTATCTGAAAGATTCAGGACTTATAACCACGTACATTAATTAATGAAGTTGAATAATAAGGCTGATTTTAGTCAGAAAATAGTTTCAAAAATTAAAAGAAATATAAATTAGAATGACACTATGAATTATGTAACGAAAAGAATATGCCGTTCATTGTTTTTCTGTATTCATTATGGTTAAATATTTCGATAGTAAGAATGCAGCCATCACTCACCATACTTGAACGCTGACGGCAGTCCGTTAACATTCATCCCTAAAAATATCAGAATTCGAGTCATCTGTAATATCTGGCAAGATTTATTGTATAGACTTCAATAATAAAAAAGAATTTTTTCTTCCATATTCAGCCAAAAACGTCTGTAAGAAAGAGAAACATATGAATTGGAGAATGGAAAAATTCATATGTTCATATGGACAATGAGATATTATTGGTTTGTCATAATATGAATGTTGTTTTTACTTTTTTCTTATTTGACGACTGATTATCGAAATTGTTTGATTTCATCACACCCACCATCTTAACCATGGCATATATTATACGCAATAAATAGATAAAATATTTTTAATATTTCACGTTTGAAATAGACATTCCGGTGAAAGTGGGCCCTTTGAAAAATTACTTCATAATTTAGAAATCTCTTTCATTATTTTTAACCAATTCGATGAAATTTATATTTGTTTTTGCAGGGTCCACCTCGACGCAAGGAACTCCAAAAAGGTGATTACCAACTGGTCACCCTGTATAAAGCAGATGATCCATCATATGAAAAGTAAGACAATTCATCTTAAAATCTTGAAAAGTAAAATAAATAAATAAACTTAAAAAGAAATAGGAGATTTTTTTAAATCAAATTCCTATGGAAATAAAATGTTCCCTCAACCCCTTACAAATTGTATTAAGCTAATTTCAACCCGATGATCGGTGGTGCAAATAAAAACGAATCTTCCTTTAAAGTTGCAGAAATAATTAGTAACAAACATCAAAGCGACATGTTTTTAGTGAACAATTATAAATGCAGACACTCTTTAGAAATCTGTAGTGCCCTAAATATTAATCATTATTTTACAAAAATTAATAATAAGCAAGATGGAAAAAATTGCATAAATCATGAAAGGTATTACGAGCTATAAATCATGAAATATATTACTAGCTATTTGACGAGCCTAAATTGCTCATTAAACGATTTATCACGAAATTTTGATTTTTGTTTCTCTTATGAGTATATGCTAACATTTAAATGTTGCCATTCTTGTTCATCTTTGGATAAATAATGCAAGAAATTCTTCTGTCCTGGTTTTCAATCTTTCAGACATAGAATAATATTTTATTTCTTAAAAATTCGTATCAAGTTGACCTAATTATTAATCAATAGAAGATACATATTTAAAACTAAGCACTGAAGGGATTAATACATCTTTTCGAAATTCTTCCTAGTAATTATAAATAATTCTCTATATAATCTTATAAAAATGATTTATTCCACTTGCAGGGCAAACGCATACCATGTTTCAAATTCAAATAAATCACTTGTACTCTTTTTGAATTTTTAATTTTTCTGAACAAGTTATTTGAGGTTTCAGAACGTGTTCAATATTTAATCTTTCTGATCATGAACCTTCGGGAATGCTTCTGCTTCTTGTAAGAATGTGAATTTCTAATTAAGATACTATGAACTCCCCGAAAATTTGAGTGTGGATGTCAAAACAAAAGTAATGCGAAATTCAACTCATATGAGAGCATGTTTACTAATTTGAAATTATACCATAATATTAATAATAAAAGCATATACCATATATGAATGATTCAGGATGCCAATTATTTTATTTTATATCTATAATAAATATAAAAGCCTACAATTATTTTATAAATACTGCATTTTAAATGATATTTTTTAAAAGTAAATTAAATAAAACTTAAAATCCTTTAAAAATCAAATATTATGTACCTAATAAATACATTAAAAAATTAAGTACGCTAAATTAGGAAACAATACTTTAACATTCTATGTTAGATTTAATTTGTACTGATTTTTCGTAATGAAGTACGTTCCTGAATGTTTCCAATCTTGTATTGTTATATAATGTACTTATTTCTGATTGTTGTTTCAGCAACACCTTGAGTGTTGATGATGGTGATAATTGGAGTTCCAGCTCTTCGGAGTATTTCACTTGCGAAGAAGATAACATCTCAAGCACATCCTCACCTGGCAGCGAGGTAAGAATTTACTTCTGTGTGTTTTTAAGACATGCATTCTGCAAATAGGATATCTTTATATCTTAAATATTGCCCCATTCGATACGTCACTCGCTCGAAAAAATATAAAGATTCTCACTTTTGAAGTCTTTTTTAGATATCTTTTTTAAAGTATATGGGTCCAACTATCTTTTGTTTTCTGCCAATGTAAAAATAATCATTACGCACACGAAGTGCAGTACAATTTAATTTAGTTATATTAATGTTCCATTTTGGAAACAAAACGAGAGCTATTTTGGGACGGATGTTTTGTTCCCCAGTCAGATGATAACAACGACACTTGAACTGGTTCTCGACTACATACAATCATTTAGCTTTAATACTGTTTGGTTTGGCTTTAATAATGATTGTTTGGCTTTAACTTTATCTCGCGTTTTTATAGTTTCCTTATTAAGATATAGAATTCCCTTGAAGGATTTAGATCTATATTTCTAATTAAGATATCGTCGATATTCTGGTGTAGTCAATGGCCTTTATTCTTGACGCCAGACTTTGCAAGTCAATAGCAAAGGCGAGAAACATTGACCTGGCCTCCTTTCAGAACCATTCAGATATAGGTTAGACTCTCTTTCTTACAAAGAGAAGGAAGAAATATTTGAGACAATATTTTGAACAATATTTGCAATAAAATTATGAGCGATTTTCTCAAGTTTGATTCTCATAGTTGGCTGAGCAATGCAATTTTATATTTCGAATTGTGACTGGATTTAAACCCAAACTACTTTAATAGACTTAAAACTTATTTCTGATAATCATGATAAGATACCTGAAGCATGTTTATTCATTTGTTCAGGTTTAAAGATTCATTTAATAATTCAGCTTTCATTTGCAATCCAAATTGGGAAAGATTATTTAATCCAACGTAATATTGCTTCTATATAAATATGCTGTTAATAAATAACAGCAATGAAACTTAAGCATCAAAAAGAGTTTCTGCTTCGTAATTATTTAGAGATTTAAAAAAATATTCAATTATACGAAAACATAAAATAAAATTTGAAATCAAGAATAATAGTGAATTAAATTATTTGGGAGGCAAAAACAGTTGTGTTTATAAATGAAAAGAATGCAAAATTTATTTAGAGATTTATCATAATTTGCTAAAATATAAAAAAAAACACATAAAATATCAACTAAAATCTATGTGTTTTGTTTGTTAAGAATTTTCAAAAAATAACATACACTTTTATTTCTTTCTACGAGACAGTGGAACATGAATAGCAATTTAACTTATGATATAAAAATTAGATTAACTATATATATATATATATATATATATATATATATATATATATATATATATATATATATATATATATATATATCCCATTTTAAAGCAAAACTAAATGTATTTTACGAACCTCTATCTGTTGACAAGAAAGACACCGCAGATGGTTTCGGTTGAGACAACATATTTGTAATTATTCTAAATGAAACAATTCCCGATTATTGTGTTTAGAAGGAAACTATAAATTATAAGAATAAAGATAACTATTGACTTACGTCGACAAACAGCCCATTAAATATTCCGTGTAAGGCAACGCAAAATAAATTTTTATTTGAAAACAAGCATTTGAAACTCATTTGCTACCTCCTGTCTCTTTTCAGATGTCTGATTCTGATTTGGATGTCGTCGAGACAGAACTGAACCACATATTCATGGACATACAATTACTTTCTCGACGGCTCCAACAGGCCAACACCAGCCCAAACCAAACGATGCAATCAGACATTGGCCGATTTCAGAAAAAACTGTTACACACGGATGATCGAATTAAAAAAATGGTAATTAATAAAATTTTATTGTTTTATGTTTTTCCTCTTTATTCGTTTCGCCCTTTCGACTTCAGTAGACGGGCATCAATCATAAATTATCATAAGTGACTATTCAAAACAATGTGATGCCATATTTATTTCAACTGGTTAATATTTAATAGGACTTGCAAATGCACATTTCAGTGTTTTTCGAAGTTTAAAATAAATATAATTTTGTTTTACTTCGAAATGATGTTTGTTCTTAGCAATAGTAAAAATAATCAGAGATGTATAGAAATAAGAGCTGTTTATTTTAAAAGAGAAATTTTCGTAAATCAGTCTGTGTATTTGAATTTTAAAGTTTCAGCTTGCATAATATAAATGCTTTTCTAATAATATCTTTTAAAATTTTAATCATCGAAATGAAACTAATAATGGAAACAGCCATTGCGATTATTAACATTCGAATCAGTTTCCCAAGTGATCACACTAAAAATTTGTATTCAATTTTTATTATTATACGAATCTGCAATAATCACAGAAAGAATTTTTGCAAGTTATATAGAAATTCTAATACATATAATGATGAAGTTGTATTCTTATGATATTAAAATTATATTTTGAATTGTGGATTCAATTTTATTTTTCCTGTTTTTTCAGTTTTACTGAATGAACGGCCAATCAAACCTGCTCTTGTCCTGTGAACTGAAGAAAGATCGAAATATCTGATCGTCTTCTGGCACAGGGAAAACCTTTGTCACCTACCTGCTGAACTCAAGGAAGATCAGACATCTGATCGCCTTTTGGCACAGGCAAACTTACCTCCGCTGCCAGGTGAAGTCAGGGGATATCAAAACATCTAGTCGTCTTCTGACACAAGGCAAATTTCGATCAGTTGCCTGCTGAACTCAAGGCCTATTAAAAACTAGGTACCTTTTGGCGCAGGCAAGCTGACTTCCGCAACCATGTGAACTGAAGAAAGGTCGAAAAATCTGATCGTCTTTTGGCACAGGACAACTTTTATCACCTACCTGCTGAACTCAAAGATATCAGACTACTGATTGCCTTTTGGCACTACCGCGGCCACGTGAAGTCAGGGGATATAAAAACATCTAATCGTCTTGTGGCAAAAGGCAAATTTCGATCCGTTGCCTGCTGAACTCAAGGAACACTAAAAATTGCTTACCTTTTGGCACAGGCAAGCTGACTTCCAAAACCATGTGAACTCAAGAAAGATTGAAACCTCTCATCGTCTTCTGGCACAAGGCAAGCCTTTATTAGTTGCCTGCTGAACTCATGAAAGGTGAGACTAATGATTGTCTTTTGGCACAAGAAAGTTTTCATCTGCTTCCAGGTGCACTTGTGAAAGATAAAATCAATTTATTAACCACTTTGTGATACAAGAAAAGGTTTTATCAGTTGCCTACTGAAAGATCAATACAGATGACCATCTTCTTTCAAAAAGCTACCTTTCATCATCTGTCTAATGGAATGGAAGAACATGAAAACCGTAATCGTCTTTTGATAAGAAAAACGGACTTTCTGTCTCTGTCTGGTTATCGGAAGACAAATGATTTCCTTTCGATCAAAACAGATATCAATCACAATAATCGACTGATTTAGCGAACAACAAACCTAAATATAAAAAACTACTTTTTACAGCTGTATCATGAACTAATGGAAGATCATGGAGCTGATTGTCTTTTGACGCAAACCAGCTTTCTTCATGTCTACGGTGAACTGAAGGAAGGCATAATAATTATCGTCATTTATACAATAGACTTTCATCATAAGTCAAGAATAAAACAATTGAACGTATTGTGACGCAGTACAGCTTAGTTTTGCTCTCTACTGAAATTAAGGGAAATAGAAAAACCTGATCGTATTTTGATACAAGCTAACATTCTTCCTTTTTCTAGTGAGCTGAATGAAGATTGAAATAACGGAAAGCTATTTGAATAAAATTGCTTTCATCTGCTATTTGGTATACCAAAGGATGATCAAACAACTTAGAGACAATTTGTACAGGCAAGGCTTCATTAACTGTCTCATGAGCTGAAATAAATCTTGCAGTGCGTACCGTTTTCCACTGGCAAGCCTTCATTCCCTTTTAGGTGAACGGAAAAAAGTTCAAAAGGTCTTATTACTCACATAAGGCATAAGACAAGCTTTCATCAGCTATATATTGATCTGAAGATAGACCAAAATAACTGGCTCAATTCTTTTTAACAGTTTTACCAGTTTTTATTAACTGCTCAACTAAAGTAAAATCAAACAACTGATCGACTTTTGGACATTTTAGCTTATTTCCATTGTCTGGTGAAATAAAGTAAGATAAAAAAAAACTTATCTTCTAAGTCACAAGCAAGGGTTTTTTCAACAATCTATGAAACGGAATGAAGATCGAATCAGCTGACCTGTTTATGTCACAAGGCTAACTTTTGATGTATTATTATTAAACTGATGGTGTATCAAGCAACGTATCACCTTTAAGGACAAACGAACATTTTTCTGTTGACAAGTGATTTTAAATTGATCAAAGCAGCAAATTAACCGCCTTTTCTCACCAAGCAGCTTTTTATCACCTATTTAATTAGCTGAAGGGAGAGTGCAAAATTGACCGTTTTCTGGCACAGAAAAGTTTCTTTTAGTTACATGACGAAATTAAGGAAGATCTAACAGTTAGACACTTTTTAGCACAAGAAAACTTTCTTTCTCTATCTGATGAACTTAAGATGAAAACAATTAATCCTCTTTTGGCAAACACTTCATCAGTCGGATGGTAGGAGATTTTTTTTCACAGAGCAAGCCTCTATTAGTTGTGTTATGAAAGAAGACCCAAACAGATTGTATTTTGGAGTAGTCTTTTGACTTCTGTCTCGAGAACTGAAGTGAATTAAAAAATACCATTTTTTTTTTTTATTCCCCGTATTGAACTTCATTAGCTGCCTGAGGAACTGAAGAGAACCTGGGAAGATACTCACGCAACTGTTTGTCCTTTGGAAAAATCCTGCTCTCATCAGTTGTCTAACATATTAAAACATTTCTCCTCCTGAAAATAGGCATTAATTTATCATGATTTGAGTGAACATTAGAATGATTAAATACTTGATCGCTACTTAGCTCATTCAAACGTTTTTCCTCGAAAACAGAAAGTCTCGTAAATTGAAAGACGATCCGGTACAAGACAAGCTTTTATCACCTATCTGATGCACTGAAGAATATCTAATGTTTTATATTCAACGACTTTTGTTCTTGGTCATCTAATTTCTGGTGTCTGGTGCAAGTGATAATCTTTTGGCCCAAAAACCTTTCATTAGCTCTCTGATGAGCTGACTAATGTAGATTCATTGAAATTTAAAAACTGACAATCTTTTGAGAATGTATTACTTGAAACATTTAACTGTGTTAACATTAACTCGCTTTAAATCACAACTATCATCTTCTAATCATGTATATAAAACGAGATATCAAGAGCATTTCTGCAACAATAAGCTAAAAACTTTTTAAAAACGTATCGATGTACTCTTTGTTTGATATTTGCAAAAAAGTTCAATAACCAACCAATCGTGATGAACCTCCAAGTAATTTAAAATTGTCTGGGATAATGTTTGTAAGAAATCTGACATGGCTGTACTGATTGAATAAAACTTATCAAATCAAATTGTGTTATCGGCATCTAATCTGAAAAGTCTTTTCTAATAAGTGGTCGAAAAGAAACATAGGAAAAAAATGTACAGAAAATAATTTTGCTTGGTAGTCCAGTATACAGATGAAAAGATTGTACATACAGATATCTTAAATATGTAGCATAGAAGTGAATACAGATAAATATTATTAAGATTTAAATAAATTTTCTTCAATCACCAAAAGAATTATTTTTTTTACTTTTATACAAAATGAGACATTGTTGTCAGACAAAAGAGCACAAGTTAGCTCAAAGAGATTTAATCTAACTTTTAGCACTTTTTAAAATTTGTACAAAATTTATATTGGTTAAGCATAAAATTACATATTCCATGAACATTCATGATAGTTGTGTTAATGGTATTCAAAAATATATTTAATTCATCTAAGGTCAGTGAACAAAACATTCATTCTACATGGCAGGAAATAAATTTCATTGATATTTACTGATTAGTCAAATTCTGCAATCTGCGGAATTTCGGCCGATGTGCTCTTTAGCGATTTAAAAATCTGACGACTTCTCGTAACCCAAATCCTGCAATCATAGCGGCGTTTCCAAGACTGCATTTTGCTAACAACATAAACAATCTGACATGTATCTAAGCTATTAAAATTCTAGAATCGTCTTTTACAAAACTTTATCCAGCATTCATTCTAAGCAATGAATTAGAAAAACCAGTCTTCAATATGTGACAACGTATCATCGACTCTTTTTTCATCACCAAATTCTTCATTGAAAATTAGCATTTTACGTTTCTTTAGAAATATGAATCTAATATATTTGAAGAAAGAAGAATGTGAAATTTAAAATAGAAATTAATGAATGAAACATATTTGGAGAAAGTTTGGAAGCAACTGAAAATTACTGTTACTAAAATCTTCACTTAAAGTTTTTTTTCAATAAATTTTTAATTTCAGATCTTGGCGTCTTATTTTTTTAGTTATTGATTTATTTTGTGGAGCAGTGCTAATTTTAGAATCAAAAATTCTCTCTAAAATTGGAGATATGTTACAAATAAAACAATAGAAACTTATCAAGTATTTCAATTTCATTAACTTTCGATTTCTTCTTAGGAAATGAAATATGAAATTAATACATCAGTATGTTAAATCAGATATGAATGCATCTGATATGATAAAAACGGAATATGTTGGATTCCAAATTTCTGGTTTCTATTAATCGAATAATCTGATATGAATACTGATATTCGATAAACGTATTTGGGCAACAAATGTTAACTTGAATAAAAAAATATAGGGATGTTAATTTCTTTCTTACTAATATTGTTTCAGTCCTGTTTTAATACTTTACATTCTGAATAATATTCCCAAGGAAATTTTATATTGCATTTTCACTTCATACTAGCATTCTGGTGTCAATAGATTAATGCAGAATAAGTAGAAGAATTTGGTTAATATGTTAATTAAGAAAACGTGATTAATTTTATGAATAATTAAAAATTTTATTTTTTATTTTTTTTCCTGACCAGCTGCCCTATAATATTTGCTTTTGGTATGGTTCTGTTTATAACCTTTGAAGTACCATAAGGAATCTCTACTGACAACATTTTATTTATCAGCATTCGTTTAAGAGTAAAATAATTCAAAATGGTCTTCTAACAAATATGTTTAAAATTCAAATATAATGACCTTGCCTTTTATATATTTCGATCATTTTTTTATATTTAAAAGCAATGATGGTGTACTTTTCCTATGTATCAATTGGTCAGTAGTCTACTACGGATCCAGCGAATGTGTCATTTCTTGAGCTTGGTGTTAAGGGTGGGGCTGCCCCCCCTCTCTGGGAGTGATTTCGAGCATATAGATTCTGACAAGCAGAATGGCTGACACTAAAAATTCTTAGGGCAGGTGCCTTCCTTCCCTTGTTCAGCTTCGTGGTGCTGGGATCTTCGGTCCTGAATTACTTACGGACCGGCAAGATAAAAATAAGACATCGTTCTTTCAATGGAAAACAAAACGTTCAGTATATTTCTAGTAATACATTTTTCACCTTTTTTATTATAAAACATTTGTCTTTCAAGTAACAGAACTTTTCATAATTTTTAACACTTTTTAGTTGGAAAGATGTATATCGGACACTGTTGGTGAAGTAATATCCGTTTAAACACTTCTGTCGAGAGATTTACTTATCGAAGTCATCTCTCAGAAACAATCGCAACAATTCATTAGACTAAAAAAATATCTACAGTGTATTTATTTTTTATCTCCTATAAAATACTAAAAACCTCCAAGGGTGTTTTTTTGGGAGATTAGTGGGACTGCCAGTTGAAGAAATCACTGTGGTGGGGAGACCTTCGGTATCTGCTATCTGTGACGTATAACTATACACACAGATAGTCAGCACCTAAGTGCACAGAATTCGGATCCGCAGTGATCGGTATAGTTGATATTTTCTTGTGCTCTTCAAAATATAGCTATAAAATTAAAAATGATGGATAATTTCTGTTGAATGTGATGATCAAGTGTGGCTGAAACCCTGGAGTAATAGGGTTTTGAATTTTATTTCAATATTCTTTAGAATCTTAGAAGTGTTTGACTTTCTGAAGTGTAGTTGTGGCAGAAACGCCCACTTGTTTGGGTAGTTATTTTGTTGTGTGTTTACCTTTTAAGAAACTGCTATCGATATCTGCGTTCAGTGCATGAACTATTTGCAGGACTCGGATATTGTCCTACTGTATCCAAAGATTTCTTTCTTGTGCAGACTCTTATTTTGTGATTTTTTACCAATTTTAAATTCCAATTGATGAAAAGTGTCCATAAATGTGTTGAATATTAGTTGACAACAAAATTGTTTGGAAATTTTCAGTTCTCTTTAGTGCATCTAAATACAAGAAATTCTTGTTATATTTTAGATAGTTTTTTATTGCTAAAAAAATTGATTGAGATTTTATTTGGACAGTTTTTTACATGCGTTTGAAATGGAATCAGACATAAACAAGACGGATAGAGAACACTTTGCTGATGATAGCGATATTTTAACTAATGATGATAATTTATTTTACTCGCCAAAAGGAGCTGAATGGCAATCTCTGATACACCAACTCCAATTAAAGGATTTAAAGGATTGACATATAAAGACTTTAAAAAATCATCTGATTCTGATTCAAATGAGATAATTCAACCGTCAATGCAGACGGACAGCAAAATACAAATGGCCACAAAACGGGAAAGAAAAATGTAAAAATGAAAACAGGGGTAAATCGCCGTAAAGATAAAAGACCGTGCATTCCTCGTAAAGGCAAAGAGAAAGAAACAAATGATGCTATTGCAAATGCTAAAAAGGCAAAGAATGTGGATGCAAGTGATAGCTAAATAATACCAGAGGAAAATAAGCAGCCCTTTGGACCATTGGGAATATTGGAAACATTTGCAAATATTATCAATAAATATAGGATTCAGGGTAACGCGGCTGAAGATTTGAGAGACTTATTTTTGAATGTTTTGTCAAATTCTTCAGTAACCAAAATGAATTCAACAGATGATAATCATGGACAAACATTCGCAAACGTGGTTAAAAATCTCAACAGTGATGGCATAGTGGGAAAAAAATCCATTAAAACCAGGTTTAACTTTTATTAGAAGGAACCAAGACTCCAAAAAGCTGTTGGTGGGGGAAGACAGGAATCAAATTCAACAAAAAATAATAAACGCAAATGAAAGCGATAATAAAAAAACACCACTGCTAAGACCTAAAGCAAACCTGCCTACACTGGTGGTTAAACCAATTACAGAGGCAATTGACTCATCGATTAAAATGAGAAAGACATTAGAAGCGAATGTCAGCCCAAAGGGGATGGAAATTAAAATTATGGGTTTGAAGCCAGCAATGGGAAATGGAGTTCTGGTTCTAGTTGAAACACTGGAAATGGTAATAAAGTTAAAAGATGCAATTAACAGTCATACAAATGCAATTAACAGTCATACAAATGCAATTAACAGTCATACAAATTTGCAAAATGTATGCAAGGCACTACTCCACAAATAAGAATGCCTCAAATCATTATTTATGATGTGGAAAAGAGTGAGAGACCCAGGGAGGAGCAGGAATTGGATTTTCTCAATCAAATCAAGCTAAGCAAAGACAGAGTAGGGAATATGCGGGTTCTATATAGGAAAAAAGGAAGAGGCAGCTCGTCTCACTGGGTTACAAGTTTAAACCCGAAAGCGTTCCGAATAATTAAAAATAAAGCAAGATTACAGTGTGGTTTCGGATCGTATAGATTTAGAGAATTTGTGGAACCCCTTAGATGTTTTAAATGTCTCAAATATGGGCATGTTCGATGTAAATGTATGCAAAAAGACGATAGCTGCTCCAAGTGCTTGGAAATGCATAACTATAAAAATTGCACAAAGCAAAATCCAGAATGCAGAAACTGTAAAGAGTATCGCAAAAAAAAAAAAAAAAAAAAAACCAAAATTAAGATTCGAACGGATCATATTGCAACATTGGAGCATTGCCCTGTAATTATCAGGGAGAAAGATCAGTTGATTAAACAGACGAATTATGAATAATAAGCCTTTCAATAATAATTCTTGGCGTGTTATTCAACATAATATAGGTCGGGGTAAATATGCGACAACGGAACTCCCAAATTTGTTTGGGTACAATATTCCAGATATTTACTTGTTATAAGAACCATATACAATGAAAGGAAAAATAATAGGACTTCCCTTGGGAGGGAAAATAATTGTTCATCCTTACTAGAAGGCGATTATAGCAGTAAGAAACCAATATATTTCTGTTTTGAATAGATTTACTAGCGAAAAAATATTAGCAGCCAATCAGTGGGAAATAGTGAAATTACTGTGGTATCGGCATACTTTCCACCGACTTACAATAAAGAAGAAATCTGCAGAGAACTTGGAAATCTGTTTGAAAAGTGGTGGACATCATCCATACTTATTGGAGGAGATTTAAATCTTCATAGTCGTCTGTGGGGAAATGAAATTCCCGATCATAGAATACAAGATGAAGCCGGCTCGTTTATAGAATTCATCTTTAAGAAGAACCTTGTTATTTGGAATGATCCAAACTCATTGCCAACGTTTCAATCTACACGTGGAAGAAACTGGATTGATGTCACCTTATCAACTAAAGACCTGCATGTCAGAGTAATGGGCTGAAAGGTAATACAAAGTACTCTGAGTGACCATGGCTTTTTGGATTTTCAAATTAATATGGGTGTCAAAGTTGTTTCAGCAGAAAGATTTAAACTAAGCAAGTGGAAAATTCAAAAAATTAGTTCTCAAGTGGCTGAAAAATATGCTAATATAAGAGAAACAATGCAAAGGATAAAAACTAAAAAAGATTTAGAAGTATGGGTAATAGAATTTACAGAATTCATTCAAGGGATTAGCCATATATCAAACAGTAAAAAGACAAATCATCTCAGGGTCCCCTGGTGGGACACTGAACTGGAGAAACAAAGAAAACTGACAAGAGCCTTGCGGTATAGATACCAACGATGTAAAAACACTGAAGAGAGAATGAAGAGAAGACAAATTTATAAAAAAAAATGAATCAATATACAGAGGGATGTTAAGAAAGAAAAGTATTGAATGCTTTGAAAAGTTATGTAGCGAAATAACGAGAATGAACCGTTTTGAGCTACCTTATAAATTAGAGGCAGATAAAATGAAAAGGAAAACAGTTTTTCACGGTGTCAAAAAAACAGGATGGTACAAAAACCAAAAATACAAAAGAAACTATTGAAATTATTGTGAGATGCCTTTTCAAAGAGGAACAGTCCCAACAAGAAAGTAAAAAGCAGAAGAAAATAAGGAAAAGTATTGAGTTATATAAAACAAAAGAAAAAGAAAAAATATTCACAATAAATGAAATAAGAACAATGATTAATAAAATGGCTAAAAAGAAAACACCTGGATTAGACAACATCCCAATGGAGATGCTTGCTGAAATTAACAGAAAGAATCCACTTATACTTTTAGAGTTATACAACAAGTGCCTAAAATTAGGTGCCCTCCCTAATCAGTGGAAGGTAGAAAAACTGATTTTAATTCCTAAAACTAATACAGACTTAGAGGGTCCTAAATCCTATAGACCAATTTGTTTGCTAACAACAGCTAGTAAAATCTTGGATAAACTGATAACTCAAAGAGTACAGCACTTATTAACTGCACAAAACAGACTGCATCATGATCAACATGGTTTTAGATATAACCACTCTTGTGAAACAGTCCAAAATGCACTATGGAGTAAAATAAAAGCTGCGATGAATCAAAAACTAAAAACAACAGTTATATCTTTGGATGTAGCTGGAGCATTTGATTCAGTTTGGAGGAAAAACATTTTATATGCTCTTATAAAAATGAATTGCCCGAGCAATCTTTTTAAAGTGATTAAAGATTACTTAAATGAAAGGAAATGTATTTACCAAGATGGAGAGAATAATTGGGAATTTATAATGGATAGAGGAGTGCCACAGGGCTCATGCAGCGGAGCGTTATTCTGGAACTTGGTTATGAATTCTGCATTTAAAATCAATCTTCCAGTGAGCTGCTTTATACAGATGTATGCCGATGATGTGCTACTAATAATCTCGGGAAGAACAGAAAATGAACTGGAAATTAAAGGAAAACAAATAATTCATAGGCTAGTAAAATGGGGCAAAATACATAAACTTGAGTTTAATGAAAGGAAAACAATTCAAATGCCCATTGCATTTGGAGAACGTTTAAAATTAACAGATCCGCCTAGCATAAAAATGGGCAATAACAATATAAATGTGTCAAATCAAATTAAATACTTAGGAGTTACATGGGACAGTAAATTAACATTTACGTCGCATTTTAGTAAGGTCAAGAAAAAAGTGGATGTATTAACATATAAACTAGTGACAGTTGCGGATAAATTTTATGGAAAAAGGAAATACCATCTAAGAAGAATCTACACTAGAGCTATTGAGCCATTTGTTCTTTTCGGGCACGGAGCATGGGGACATAGGCTAAATCTAAAGAAAATCAGAGAAACATTAAATTCAATCCAACGGCGCCCTCTCATTATTATGTCTGGGGCATATAGAACTATTTCTACAGAAGCCCTTCAAGTGATAACGGGAATTTTGCCAATGGACCTCACTGCAATGGAAATTTTCGCTAAATCCCAAATAAGAACTTCTAGTAAAAGTAAAGTTAAAATAGGAAACAAATTCTTCAGCAAAAAAGATTATGAGATGTATTTTGACAAGTACGAACAACAAACATCCTGCAGAATGGTTTATTCATGGTTTTCAAATTAAAATCACAGATGTGGAGGGATAGAAATTTTTACAGATGTTTCAAAAGATGAAACTAAAGTAGGAGCTGCAATAGTAGTATACTACTATGGGAAAGAGATCGATAAAAGTCCTGTGAAATTATCGAACCATGCCACAAGTTTCTAGGTAGAAGTGCAAGATTTAAAGATGGCCATTGAATATTGTGAAAGGGTGGAGGACGGACAGAAGTGCTCAAATTTTTCAGATTTTTTGTCAGTCCTACAAGCCAAACAATCATCTAACAATTGTAATAAGGAAATATGGACGATAAAAGAAAAGATAAAAAGTGTAAAAACTAACAAGTGGATAAAGTTGAATTGGGTTAAGGCCCATATTGGGATATATGGTAATGAAAAGGCGGAACAACATGTAAAGTTGGTGGCACAGAAAGAGGGTGTTGATATGGTTTTCCCCAAATCAAATGGTGTTAAAATGGGAATTAAGAGAAGAAATAAAGCTGCAATGGTTTGACAGATTGTATATGTCCAAAAACGGAAGAGTAACTTTCGATTTTATTCCTAATCCAGAAATAAAAAGATACCATCTACAGATAATTCAAATTATATCAGGACATGGGAGATATCCTGCATATTTCCAAAGATTTGGAAGAATGCAGGAAAATAAATGCATTTGTGGAGGAATCGGTACTGTTTACCACTATTTAAAGGAATGTATTGAAATCTCGGAGCTAAGAAAAAATCTGAAAATTATAAATAATGACTTAAGTACAGTACTGATGGTACCAGATAATCTTAAAACTCTGAAGGACATGAAGTCAAAAATTGTCAGTTTTTTACCAACTACTTGAGGGTTTATAGATAAGGAAGAAGGACAGTAATTGACCACGTTGTGGCCAATTACCTCCAAGAGAATATAAGTTTGACAAATCGGTCAATGCAAGAATGGACAATGCTTAAGATAGCAGTCGGCCACAATAAATCCTGTCGATACTGCTACTTTCAGTGGTGGCGGGGTGGTCGGCTGTACGCAAGAAGAAGCACCTAAGTGCAAAGCATATTGCAATTAATTTTAAAAGTCTTTTATTGCCAAAATATATTACAAAAAGATAAATATAATTATATTTGGTCACAATTCCAAACAATCTGAAGAGATCCTAACATTCTAAATGAAGATAAAATGCATTCTGCAATTAAATTTTCCTGGAACAAAAATATGCAGATTTATATAATTAATTTTCTGCCAGTAAAAGAGAACTAAGCTAAAGTTATGCAGGAAGTCTTGGATTGATTGGAGCGAGAAGATTTCCTTTTACAAATATAAATCACCGAAGAATGGTGATTTATATTTGTAAGATCATATAATGATAACGATTATAAAAAAAGATAATAAAATCATTATATGAGCTTCCTTAAATTATATAAAACAGATCATAAGAAGTGTTTAAATCAAATGTGTTAGATTTAAATTTCATTTAGGGAAGCATTATTAATGAAGAGTAAAATATTAGTTCTATAATCCCTTATCAGACCATAGGGGAAATTTCCGAATTTTTTCGACTTTATAGTCAAAGTATGCTTGCTGGAATCTTTCCTAAGAGCCTCGGAGAAATAGCAGGGCATTAGCCCTTGATCAGTGACTGCACTTAAAAAATTGATAATGTTTCACTGGTAGGGGGCTGAGGTGGAAGAAAGAATTAATCCAGCCCATTCTTGGATTAGATTTAAAAAAAAGCATCAGAGAGGAGTGCTGCTGTTGTTAAAAATATAAAAGAGAAGTCAGGTAAGTAAGAAAAAAAATTCGATCCAAATACAATTATTGAAAGCTTGAATGTCTCTTTTGTATATGGATGTCATTAAACAGAAAAAGTGTATTTTAACGAAGAAACGTAGATGCTTCAAATGTTTCAGTAAAAACAATAACTCTCACCCTTGTAGATTCAAAATGGTAAAATGCACGAATGGCAATAAAAAAATCATCATAATTCATTCTATAAGAGAGGAGAAGTAATTGAATTGAAAAAAGAGCAATGCAAATCCTTACAGGTATTAAACAGAATTTTTCTTCTTAGCTTTCAACAATGGGAAAAAAAATGTTTCGATGAAACACGGAAAATGATATGGGTTTCATTTATAACAATGAAAATGTAACTTTGTAGTATATACTTAAAATGTTTTGAAAAGTTAATTAAATTTAGGCTAAAACATTTTTCTGCAACTAAATTAGCATAGCTAAAAAAGTAATTCTTTGAATTTTAAAAAGGTGTAAAAATTATTTTTCAGCAGGCATGTTTCCAGACCTTGTCAGGAAAGTGCTCAGAATTTTACTTAATGAAGTGAATTCATAAAATCACTCCGATGTTCATATTTCTCCATTCTGAAGTATATGTATGCCATGTCTGGTAGCTTTTGATCAAACGGTCTTGCTTGTAGAGTGTCAGCACACACACACGCGCGCGCGAACACACACAAGCACATTTTTTATTTTTAGTATTAGATTATAATCAGAATCAGAAACTGAATAAAGAGTTAAAAATCGAATCCATTACTTATAACAATATTAATTTTTTTCAAAAATACATTCGTAAAAAATTTCTTAATCATTTCACTTATTTCTAATTTTTTTATAATAAGCAAAATGAGCTAACAACCGGAATTATGCGACGTGACAAAATAGCAATTTTGTTGTTTTCATTTAAAATTTCAGTTAATCTTCGGTTATAATATCCCTTGAAGGGAAAAATATTTGAAAGGATTCATTACTCAATTTAATGCATTCATTTTAAAAGTATTTCTGGATTTAAAAATTACCGTTTATATTTCAAAGTTAATTTTTCATTTCTGTTTCAAATGAGTTTCATTTATTTGACATTGAAAAATGTAAAATTGGTTCCGCTTGTTAGAAAGAAACATACACATATCATCTCTCTTGAATTCAGGTATAATCTGCTTTGGATTAAAAAAAAGAGCGCTTAAGTATTAAATGATTAAGGAAATTATAGTTAAATTAATTATATTATTAAAGATTTTAGATTAAAAATAATTTTTATCAGAATGAAAACATTTTTTTATCCATTTTCTAGACATACGTCATTTAAAAGTATAAAATATCTAAGTACGAATTAATATACTCAATGAAGACTTTTGTTTAATCATTTGCACTGCTGAAATATCACCTTTTCTTCAGTTCTTTTAAAATTCTAAAAATAGCATTTGGCGTCAATTTTTTTCCTACGTGGAAATTGAAAACATCTTTTCCCTTCATTCTGAAAAGTTATGAATGATATATTTTGAAATGAAGTAGAAAATCGAATATTAGATCTTGAAATCAATGGGGTGGAAAATATTTTACTTCCTTTCGTATGAGAGATAGAAGGACCTACAATTAATTACAGATTTCCACATGAAGTAAAATTTCGTGAACCGTTTTAATGAAACAAAAAAACTGTAGATTCCAACAATATTGCCTATTGTTAACCATTATATTCTGTTTATGTGTTATTGTTATTAAGAAGAAATGAACAATGGTCTGCTCAATTGGTGAAAAGTTACGCATAGCGAATTTCACTGCGCTTATGTTTAAAACCTGCGATTTTGATATCTTTGATATACTTATCTGCTTTTTAGAAGCTCATTTGATAGATTGTGATGGCTCCGAAACTTTTTAAGAGAATCGGGCGTGGACTGTAAGTATTATTTTTCGATTAATCTCAAAAACTAGTAACAGAAGGGCTAATGATATAAGAACAAATTTATTTCGAGTATTGAATTGCTTATAATGACATATGGCTTTTCAAAAGAGGACAATTAAATAATTTTATGTTTTGCAAATTGTACTGCTCATTGAAAATGAATTTTCATTGGTGATTAGTAACTGTCAAATGAATATGCTTAAGCAAATAAATAGCAGCACGAAAACAAATAAAGACATGTATAAATATGTGTATTCAATTCTAATTCCAAAAGGTAAAAAAGGTAGAAAAATATCCAAAAGCGTATCCGATTCATATTAATTTCTTCCGTTTTTTACATTCTCTTAGAAGAAGAGCAGAAAAGTATTGTTATCGTCGAAAAATTCAATATCTGTATTCTGATTTACTTTTACGTTCAGAAATTAAGTCTTTGAGTCAGTCAACGTGGGAACTACTTAAAAACATAAAGAACTTCAAGAGCAAAATTTGATGCTTGGTCTTTGTACCCAAATTGAAGATTTCTGTTGAATTTTCTTCGAATTTCACTTGCGGGAAGTTTGTCTATCCATGTGCGTTGAAAATTTATTGATTTAGCCGCAAGAATTTTATCATTTATATTTTTATCATAAGAATTCTAAAAGTTAAATTTTGGATTAAATTCTTTAAAATAAGGACAACCTTTTAATCTATTTATTCTTGGATTTATTTCAGATGCTATTAACTATGTCATTAAATAGTGCTGCAAAATTCTGAAATAAAATATCTCCAATATGAGGGCATAAATACTTCTACTGGCAAGCTGTGATTCAAATTAAGTTTTAAAATTATATGTGTGGCTTTTAAACAACAATCGGTTTAAATTGTTTCATTTTTATTTGATTTCATTTTACAAACATCATCTTTCATTTTTCTGCGAAAGGCTTTGATACATTTTCCACGAAATCATGCTTTATTTAAAAGAATAACACTGAACTTTTATTGACTATAGATTAAAAATGTTACATTTTATCCTCATTTAATGAAAATTCTCATTTACTTAGTTCTTAATTTATCAAAATTGAATGGGCCATGCCTTGGAGGAATGTAAAATATTATTCAACAATTTTCTAAGCAACGGTGAAATTGTATTAAGTTTCGGTCAAACATCAATTTGTTTATCTATCATCCATGTCAATTTGTTTATCGTGTGAATGTAAACACAATATTGCAAAAATACTGAGAAGTAAAAGTTTGAAATTTAACAAAGAAGTTCTAAGTTTTAAAATATCATATAGATTTGTAATTTGTCTTACAGATATAGTGATACGTATTTTGGGGTTCCACCAAAATTAGAACAAATCTGCCAATTGTTCTGTTAATCTATGAAAGGGATTATGATAATTCAATCAGTTTGTGCTCTCTTCGCTAAATTTTCATATATTTGCATTAAAAATGTTATTATGTGATACTATCTGTAGGCCATTGGCGAGAATTGTTTACTAAAAAGATTATTAACATACAATATTTCGAGATTTTTCAGCAGTTGGAAGACTATTTTTACATAAGAACCAGAGCATCAAATTGTAAGGTACACTTTGTGTATCGATGAAAGAATTGTAATCGCTTAGCTTATATTAACTTGTGAAAACGAATGTTGGCAACAGATGTTTGGTTGTCGATGTTCGCCATGGTTGTAACCTACGCATATGCTTTACCACAATAATAGATTTTTATTTTTCTAATTAAGAACTCTTTCTTAACATTTAAATTTCAAGAGGCTAATTATAAATCAGCCTTATATGGCGCAGCCGGAATCTAATGGACTTGCAAAAGGAATTTCAAATAATATTTTATAAAAAAAACATCGCACTAGTTAAGCCTTCTTTGGAACTTTCAGAATCCTCGCCAAGGAATGATAATCTCGCCAAGATTGTTTCTGCCTGAACGTATTCCAAAAATCGCCCACGCATAGTAAGTGAAGTTTATGAGATACTTTATATACTTACGTTTTACTTGTGATAAAACTTTTTACAAATCAGTGCGAGTATTCTAACGAATGTTGAATATTGATTTCGCATTACCTTCAAAAAAATTATTCTGTTTGCAAAATTTATTGCTTGCTTTTAAAACAAGAACATCGCCAAGCAATCTTCGCTTTATTAACAAGAACATCGCCAAGCAATCTTCGCTTTTAAAACAAGAACGTCGCCAAGCAATCTTCGCTTTTAAAACAAGAACGTCGCCAAGCAATCTTCGCTAATTTATTTCGTTCGTCAAGAACAGTGAACAGAAATTTAAAAAAAAAAATGTCAACAAAAGATGATATCATTTTTAATTCTTTAGACTCGCAACCGCTACAAACTTTAACGATAGTTCAACTGAAAAAAGAATTACGTTTCAGAAATCTTTCGCTAACTGGAAATAAGAATGAACTAATTTTGCGTATTGTAGAGGATAATAATAAGAGAAATAGTGAAGGAACTTTGGAAGAATTAAATGTTCTTCGAGTGCAGAATCTTAATAACGCTGAGGAGGCAATTTCTGATAATGCACATTTATTGACAGAGATTGAATCTCTGCGAAAACAAGTAGAACTTTTAAGTAATTCTTCTATACAATCGCCACTTCCTATGCCTCCTCCCTCTCAAATAGATCCGAATATCGCACCTATTCTTTCTACATTAATTGAAACGCAAAAACAATTTTTAGCAAGACAAGTAAATCCAAATGTGATTCAAATCACATCTACAAATGACACTGCAAATTCAATCCAAATATTTAAAGGTGATATAATTGAAAATGCACTTGAATGGTTAAAGGAAGTTGAAAGAATTTCAACTTTAGCTAACTGGTCCGACGAATTAAAATTAACTAATGCTATTTCTCGCCTCTCAGGATCTTCAAAAAATTGGCAATTAACAACAGGAAAAAATTTTAATGATTGGATTACTTGGAAAAATGCTCTCGCCTCAAGATTTAAAAGGCGTATTACAATGCAAGAATTTTTGGCTCACCAAAGTGAACGAAAGTTGAGGCATACTGAAAGTTTAGTAGATTATATTTATTCAAAAGACGCTCTTTTGGAAAAAGCTCCCTTCACCATTCCCCAACCTGACCGTATTTCTATGATCATAGGTGATATTACCGAGGAAAAATGGCAAATTGCATTAGCTACTCAAAATACGAATACTGTTGAAGAATTAATTGACAGGGCAACTGCACTTGATGCTATTCGCAGTGCAAAACAAGAGCATAAGAAACATTCTCCGAAATCTCAAATTCGATTTTCTTATACACATGATGAACAACGTCGTAAATACAATCCAGTAACTGACGATGTTCGTGATATTACTTGTTGGAGATGTGGAAACAAAGGCCATGCATCTTTTATGTGCAGTTTACCACCTCCTCCACGTGGTTCAACCATAGCTCAACCAAGAAACACGTCACGACAAAATCAATATACCAACAGTCAAACTAATGTCCAAATCCCATCTTCTAGCAGTTCAACTAGTTCTGATAATAACGCAGTCAAAACTATAAGTTTGAACTCTTCAAATTCCCGCCGCAACAACAACAATCGCAACTCCACATCTGGAAGATCTACAACCGCAAATAGTGCAAATAATAATTCCATAAATTGTATTAGAACTGAAACTAACAGACGTGCCTTAATACCTGTTATTATCAACAATGATACAGAAATTCAAGCCCTCTGTGATCCATGTGCAGATATCACAGTCATTCAACAATCTTGTGTTCCAAATGATATTGTTATTAACCCGTGGACTGATGGACAGTTCCAAGTTGTTGACCATGAAATAAAGCCAATAGGTTGGATTTCTTTAAACATAATTGTTGGTAATTTGGAACATATGATGCCTAAAATTGGAGTGTGCACCCAGCTTCCATTTAAGCTTATTTTAGGATTCGATTGGCAACAACAAGTTCAAGCTAGATGCACTTACGACCCTAATGGCTCATTATGTATTTCTACTCCAACTTCATTTCATTTGTACGAATGTATTCATGCTTCGAAACCCAGCATCAACTGTGTCGCTCTTCATCCACCCTCACTACCATCATTAGATGATGTTATTTTGCCAGAAGCAACACCCAATATAATTTCATCCGAAACAAACCTTATTCCTAAATCCGCAGGACTCTCTACAACTCAACAAGCTCAACTTAATGCAGTAATTGGAAAATTTACTGATGTTTTTTATTCGAATGATGATAAAATTGGACTATGTCCATATGTGGAATTCAAAATCGAATTGCAACATGAAAAGCCTATTAGATGTAGACCTTATAGACTTTCAGAGCCTGATCGCCAATTTCTAAAAACGCAAATTGAAAAATGGTTAAAACAAGGAATTTGCCGTCATTCCAACTCACCGTACGCAGCACCAGCTTTCATTGTGGAGCAGCCCTTTCATGAAAGTACTCCTAGGCGAGTTGTGGTAGATTTCTCTCGCACTATTAATCCTATCACAAATATTGATCCGCATCCAATCGACCAAATGGAAGACGTTATTCAACGCATGGCAGGCAAGAGCTACAATTCTAAAATGGATGTAAAATCTGCATTTCACTGCATTCCCATAAGAGAAATTGACACCTACAAAACTGGATTTGTCACTCCTGACGGACATTATGAATTTCTTCGAATGCCTTTTGGTGTCACAAATGGCCCATCTACAATGACAAGAGCGATTAAATTAGCCTACAATCATCTGGCAGACCACAATGTCAACACATACATTGATGATATATCAACTTCTCATGATGACTTCAATTATCATCTCAAAGTGATATATAAAATCTTTGAAGCAACTCAAAAAGCTGGCTTCAAGCTAACACGAGAAAAAACGCAATTTGCAGTATCAGAAATAACTCTTTTTGGTCGAATTATTTCTCAAGATGGTGTTCGTCCTGATCCGGAACGCATAGCAGCAATTGAACGTTATCTAACTCTCAAATCAATTCATGAAGTCCGTAGTTTCCTTGGATTTGCTAATCAGTTTCGTAAGTATATTCGTAACTATGCTGTTATTGCTAAACCTTTAACAAGCGTTTTAAAAGGTTTAGAAAAGAAGACCAACAATGCTCCCATAGTTTTAACAGATGACCAACAGCGTACATTTGAATCTTTAAAAACTGCAATTACTACTGCTCCAATTCTTGCGTATTTTAAACAAGGATTACCAACCTTTGTAGAAACTGATGCATCTTATTCTGGACTAGGAGCAGTTTTATCTCAAGAACAGAATGGAAAGCGTCGTGTCATTGAATATGCTTCACGTACCTTAAAAGATGCTGAAACACGCTACCACAGTAATGAACTGGAATGTACTGCTGTACATTGGGCCCTAACTGAAAAATTTCGACTCTATCTCCTAGGTCACAAGTTTCAACTCATCACAGACAACTATACAACCGCTTATGTAGTTGCAAAATCTGCAATTAATCGAAAATTTGCACGATATTTAGTGGATTTGGCTCAATTTGATTTCACAACTGAGCACCGACCCGGAAAGCAAAATGTCATCGCTGATCACCTTTCACGTTTTCCAACACCACCTGTTTGTTTAACAGTTACTGCAAGTTATGAATCAGACATTTGTGTGAAACAGAAAAGAGATGACTTTTGTCAGTATATTTTTCGCTTACTCAGAGAAAAAAATCCAAATAAAAGGACAATGTCAATCATATGCAATTACAATATCGATAACAACACTCTTGTGCGAGTTAATAATTCGAAATCTGTAGTAGTGATTCCTAAGGCAATGAGAGAGAAAACTCTGATCGCTTGTCACGATGATGTTGGACATATGGACGCAAAAAACACTCTTCACAATTTGCAATTACGTTATTGGTGGCCAAATATGCGCAAGGACTGTAAAGCATATGTTCGAAGCTGTCATAAATGCCAAATTGTCAACCGACGTACTGCTAATGCCTATGGTCTTTTGCAGCAATTGCCGATTCCATCCACACCTTGGGAAATTGTATCTGCTGACCACATAATCTGTTTGCCAGAAACAAGAAATGGAAATACAAATATGCTTGTCCAAATTGACCACGCCACTCGCTATGTAATTGCAACACCTTCTGCATCTCTTGCCGCTCATACAGTGACTGATGCTCTGTATCATAATATAATACTTAGATATGGACCGCCAAATATGTATTTATCAGATGGAGGAACAGCATTTACCGCACGTCACACTCAGCGGTTTCTTCAAAAATATGGAATCACACAATCAACGACACCACCTTATTCACCACAAGCTAATAGTATCGTTGAACGAGCCAACGGCATCATTGTGTCCTCTTTGAAAAAAATGATTGACAAAAACCCGAATAAATGGGACGAATTACTTCCAAATGCCTTACTCGCAATTAACACCACAAAACAAAATTCTACTAAGAAATCACCATTTAATTACTTCATGGATATGAGCCACGCCTTCCACGGGAACTTCACATTGGTAGCTTCAAAGATGACACGCCACGTGAAGACCAACTAGACCTTTTAACTTTGGCCAGGGCCGAAGCAGCAAATAATGTGTATGAAACACATTTGGAGAACAAGAAACGATTTGATCTCCATCGCAGATCCCATTCCTTCAAGGCAGGAGATCTCGTATTGTACGACTGGCCGAAAAAAGGAGATCACAAACTTTCTCCTATTTTCAAAGGACCATTTGTGATTATACGTCCAGTCGGGGCCGTGTGCTACGAGATCAAGTCTACAACACAGCAGAACAAATTTATCAAGGTTGTCCACGTACAACATCTTCGCCCTTACTTTAAACGAAATTCACCAACCATCGAGGGAAAACAGCACAGACGAAGAGAATGAGAGCCACTGAGCCATCATCAAAAAGATATTAACTGGTCTGTGTTCCCCAGAGACTTGAACTATGATTTCATCAAAACCTTTGTTTCTTTTATTTTTACGCTTCAATTTAAAATTTCTTCTGTCTGTCTAAATTTTATATTGAGCGGGGCCGAATGTAAGGTACACTTTGTGTATCGATGAAAGAATTGTAATCGCTTAGCTTATATTAACTTGTGAAAACGAATGTTGGCAACAGATGTTTGGTTGTCGATGTTCGCCATGGTTGTAACCTACGCATATGCTTTACCACAATAATAGATTTTTATTTTTCTAATTAAGAACTCTTTCTTAACATTTAAATTTCAAGAGGCTAATTATAAATCAGCCTTATAAAATGTACATTTTGTGGATGCATTTCCCGTCGAATTCAAATCCGAATTTGATACAGCGCTACATGTGTAGTCAGAAAGTGATTACACTAAATATAATATATTTAATTAGTAACGTTCTTGAATCCTCGTATATACATAATTGTGAAAATGCTGACCGAGAGACAGTGGACCACTTAACAGGTTTGGTTTCTTTTCCCTGTATGATTGTGAGCAACTGCGCTCTCTTTCGGCCTTTTGGGTTGGAGTTGCACACAAATGTATGCTTTAAAGTGTTACCAAATATAAGATGCTGAGCTTTAATAAGCATGCATGGAAACACCAAAACTTTCTCTGGCATTCATTAATAAAGATGTTGTCCGAGAAAATACCATGTATGGGATTGGCGTAAATTAGTTCTGGAAATATCAACTACTGGCCTGGATATGGAATCTTTATAGAATCGATCGTGTGATCCTTGGCGATTCATACCTACGTACAGTTAATAGAATCCTAAAATACAATTTGTGTTTTAGATGTGTTTTTTCCAACCGATTGAAGCAACGACTTGACACAAAGGACTCTTGAAATCACAAACCACATACGAAGCTTGATGTCTTTAAGTCATTACGTTTTTAATTACCGAGTTTACATGTTTCTGAAAGAACAAACCAAAACAGGGTCGACTCCTTGTTGGAATGGGTTCAACATTTGGTAGATGATTCATTATAGATGTTAACCCTTTGCGGTCGTATTAAATTTGGACATAGGTGCCGTGCTGGTCGGAATTAATTTCCGTTGAGCGATCAGTAATACACGGCAGTAATAATTTACTCATTCTCATTGTTTTGTAAACTTCGATGTTGTAAACACAATAATGTTTGAATGCAAGGTTTTATTGTAAAAATTATAGTTTATAATTCATCATCGTATGGTATCTTTTAGAACTTTCTCCATTGTGAAGTCCTGGTTTTCGATGACAAATGTCGTCAAAATAATTCGTTTGGCGTCAATGATTCCACCCTTGATTTTTGCATGGCGAGTCAGAAGCGGCTCTATTAATGTTAGGTTTCACTATCACGAAGTGGTAGAAGCACCGTATTGGTTCGTGAATAAGTTTCTTTAAGCCCTTTCTGTTCTTTCATAGAAAGTGGAAACTGATATATCCTAAATGGGGACTAAGATATGACAAATACAATATAAGTTTAGTATGTTTCTTTGCTGTGGTGGCTGAGAGCAGACATACGACCGGAATGGTAAAAATGCTTTGGTGGCTGAGAGTAGACTTACGACCGCAAATGGTTAAATTTGTATACGAAACTTTATCTATGTAGGGTTTTTTTTTGTAATTATCTTATTTCCTTATATTCGAACAGTCGGACAGACAGAATTCTTCTTATCGGATTTTGCTCAAGCTTTGAAAGAAAGCTACAGATTTGTTTCAAAATATTATACCAAATTTCATACGACTAGCTCCATGAGGTTTTGAGATATTTGGTAGTATATACGCAGACAAACAAAACTGAAAAATTGCATTTTTTTTTTTTTTTTGCAGATTTTTACGATTACAATAGTTTCTCTTTAATTCGCATACATAAAAAAAGAACAAAATAGAATTCGTGATATTTAGATAAAATTATAAGCACCGATTGTTATTAAACATTAAAAAAAATTGGATGTTATGATACTTTGATTAAATAAGAAGTATTTAAAGATGATGCATCAAAAAAGAGCAGTCGTTGACAAATAAAAATAGACTCTCGGAGAGTGCATAAATAACTGTAAAATCAGCATTAATTTTGCACATTTAGAAGACTTTTTCATTCAGAAAAGTCGATTTTGTGTGAAATGGGCTTGATTGATGTGAAGTGAAGTCATTTTGAAATCAACAACTACCCATGTTAAAATATCAGATTGAGAGAAATGCAGTTTTTACGATATGTGTAGATTCCCTGATTCTTACCATAATTTACTAATTTAAATATAAATATATTCCCTCATGGCAGAGTAAAGAAATGGTCGTTACAAAAAATAGTTACCGATTTAGCAGTTGCAACGGCTGATTCATTGCCTTTGATGCCAAAAATGAATTATAAATATTTAGCGATTTCTCACACCGATTCCACTATTCATGAACAAATTTAGAGAAAACGTGACTTTTTTTTATCGATTACTATTCCTATTAAGCAGGCTAGACTTCAAATAGAGGATGAAAAGCATCGTAGATGCAAATGCGAGATTCGGAGTAGATGCTACGGTTCCGGCAAAAACATACTCAGCAACACGGTGGTAGCCCATTTTAGATCACATTAGTCTGTAAAATAGTTCACAATTCGCTAGAATTATCGCTCTAATTAAGCTATGCCAAAATCCAGAAGGGAGCCCTGTAAATTATCTGCACACAGTATTTAAGAAATAGAGTTTACAAAAACACGATTTATGACTTCGAAAACTGGCAATTTTTAATATTCTTTTGGTATTCTTGTCTGTGTTTTCGAAAAGCCATTCGAAATATTGGAATGGCATCGAAATGTTTTAAGAAAATTTGAAAATAATTGTAATTATAATTTTCTGTAAAAAGGAATCGTCAAGTAAATTGACGTAACAAAATTTTTCATTATTTTTATCAAAAATATATATGCTAATAAATTTATGTACAGTTTATTTTTTTATAATTTTTTAAAACTTTCAAAAAGTTTCCAAGCGTTTTGAAATTTTTCACAAATGTAAAAGATTTATGAAATTTTCTCAGAATAAGCTAAGAGTATTTGTGACCAACTTCTCAGGAAAGATTCCACTCTGAATAGCTGGATTTGCAAAATTATAAAATTTGAAATTCTTCCGCGGAAAGGAAAAGAAAGTCATGGAATATATAAGCATTTGAGAAAGCGGAGGTTTTCGTAGGGCATATATCTTTCTGTGCACCTGATGAATGAAAAAGAAATATGTGCATGGAAACATATATTCTTGGCACTGAATATATTCTTGGCATGAATACTTGTGAAAGTTAAGGAAGTGGTAGCTATACATATATAGTATATAAAGACATGTATCTTATTTTAGTGCATGTCTTTATGTACTATATATCATGTACACATAGACATGTATCTTATTTCATACCAGAGACATGATATAAAAAGTAAAACACAAATATTATACGTACTATATCAAAATTCGTATAGATATGTGTAGATTATAACCTTTCAATAAAACATGATGATAAGAAAACCCAGTACTTAGTGAAACAAATCCTTTTGTCTTATCTAGATGATGATTTTGACTAGCCTCAGGAAAAATATGTCTTAATGAAGATGTTTCATCGTGTTTCAGGAGCATTTTAAATACGTTGACACTTAACAGTAGCAAAACATTTGCCAGTTGTTTGCCGCTAACAAACATTTGCCTGTTTCTATGCCGTGACATAAAACAATTTACAAGTGCATAGGGAAAGTAGAAATCTGTCATTCCTATGATAATTGAAGGTTCTTAGAATGCCGGATCAAATGTCTCAGAGTAACGAAATGCCCGTTTCTTTTACAATAATACGATGACAGCTCCTATTCTTAATGGGAAGATATACAAAAGAAGACACCACGTAACTGACAACTACTTAGCAAATATACTCTCAAATATCCTTTGAAGATTTTGAAAACCCTACCTGTCCTCCCAAACCCCAAGACGAGCATGTGTAGCGAACAATGCAAGTGCGAAGGGTATTCAACTAATCAACATCTAACGAAAGTGGATGGAAATTTCGCAATAACTTTCAGGTCTCTTCTGGTACCTCTTCTGGTAAGCTGAGCGGACGTAGCTTCTATGATAGATTAATATAAATTATCGTCTAGTCACCCGATCACTTCTCTAGCATCTCCGTCGTAATGATGTAAGAAGATTTAATTTTGTGTTCGCAAATTTAAGTAGATAAAAGTGCAATAATGATGATAAATACATATTCTCAAATTTAGAATTGATTGCAAGAAGGCTTTTATTTTACTTCATGATTAAATTAATTGTTATGAGTCAGTATATTTTTTATTACTTTTATCTGTTTCAAATAACCATGATGAAAAAACGAATACTATATGTTGCTTATCTTTCCTAGCCGCAAACTTTATTGCATTAAAGTTTCGGATGAAGATCGCAATGATCCTGCCTATGGCATTGAACCCATGGATACTACGGAATCCCCTGAGGTAAATATTTTTTGTAATAGTTATTCTTTTATCAATAAAAAAATGCAAAATATGCAAAAACATACAACGGCAACAATATTTATAAATCATTACCCTTACTACTACTACTACTAAAAATAAATCTGTGTTCTACAGTCTTGACCAATTTACCCAAAGCTGCCAAAATTTGCATACGTATATATGTCTGTGTGTGTAATGATATTTTACAATTCAATTTAAACCCTAATTAATTCCCAATGTTGTATCTTAATTTAGCCCATATTAACTTCATTCTAAAAGGTTCTCTTATTTCCTGCTCCAATTCCACCTTTTTTATTTAATTTATGCAACGGAAGCTCTGTAAAAGTGCTTAAATTAGCGGTTCCCACGTTCCTAGTGGAGGGATGAAAATTTTCAGTCTAAGATCATTCTTTTTAGAAGATACTTAGATTTTCCTATCCTAAATCGACACGTGTACAGAAATCTCTATCATAATTTCACAATATATAATCATCGGTATCAATATTTTTACACCTTTTTAGCTCTCCTCTGCTCATCGCTTGTAAATGAACGCCAGTTTTGTCCGAGTTTCTTGTACATAAATAATGCCTCGTGGAATGGAATAAAGCGAAGTTTTAAAATTACAAAAGTGTCTTCTCTCTACGTCCACGAAAGTGAACGAAAATATGTATAGCACACACACACACACGTACACACACACGCACACACACACACACACACACACACACACACACACACACACACACACACATTATATATATATATATATATATATATATATATATATATATATATATATATATATATATATATATATTAGAGGTATGTTTAACGGAACAACTACGTTTTAATAGTGTTGCTGCTGTGATATCCTGGAACTGGTTTTCTTTAAGAAATAATGCACAGTGAACTGTATATACTTAAGTCTATTAAAATAACATACCTTTACTGTCCGACAGTGATTATCTAAGTGAATAACTGAAATTAAATACAACCAATAATCCCGGCGAAAAAATCGCAAAAAAGCAAATAATCCTTATAATTCCTCGTTACACTTTTTGAACAAATTTCATTCAACACATATGAATTTCAGAACTAAAAAACAAATCGGAATCGTATGTATTGTAAACTGAATGTATCGGTGAAATGCTCATCTGTTCAAAACTCTAGAAACCAAAGCCTACAAAAGCAACTGTTAATTGTGATTTTAAAAAATTCCGACATAATTTACAACAATATTTCCTTTAAAAAAACTGAATAAAGTGATATGCTATGAATTGATCATAAAATAGTATTAGTAAAATATCATAAGTATTGCTGGATTAGTACATTATATGTTCATTATCTGAAAGATTCAGGACTTATAACCACGTACATTAATTAATGAAGTTGAATAATAATGCTGATTTTAGTTAGAAAATTGTTTCAAAAATTAAAATAAATATAAAGGAGAATTACATTATGAACTATGTAACGAAAAGAATATGCCGTTCATTGTTTTTCTGTATTCTTTATGGTGTAATATTTCGATAGTAAGAATGCAGCCATCACTCACCATACTTGAACGCTGACGGCAGTCCGTCAGCATACATCACTGAAAATATCAGAATTCGAGTCATCTGTGATATCTGGCAAGATTTATTGCATAGACTTCAATTTTAAAAAAGAATTTTTTCTTCCATACTTAGCCAAAAACGTCTGTAAGAAAGAGAAACATATGAATTGGAGAATGGAAAAATTCATATGTTCATATGGACAATGAGATATTATTGGTTTGTCATAATATGAATGTTGTTTTTACTTTTTTCTTATTTGACGACTGATTATCGAAATTGTTTGATTTCATCACACCCACCATCTTAACCATGGCATATATTATACGCAATAAATAGATAAAATATTTTTAATATTTCACGTTTGAAATAGACATTCCGGTGAAAGTGGGACCTATAAAAATGTACGTCATAATCAAGAAATTTCTACCAATATTTTTAACCTATTCGATGACATTTTATTTGTTTTTGCAGGGACCACCTTGCCGAAAGGAACTCCAAAAAGGTGATTACCAACTGATCACCCTGTATAAAGCAGATGATCCATCATATGAAAAGTAAGACAATTCATCTTAAATTCTTGAAGAGTAAAATAAATAAATAATAAAAACAAATAAATAAAACTTTAAAAGAAATATGTGATTTTTTTAATTAAATTCCTATGGAAATAAAATTTTCCCTCAACCCCTTACAAATTGTATTAAGCGACGAGCCTAATTGACGAGCCTAAATTGCTCATTAAACGATTTATCACGAAATTTTGATTTTTGTTGCTCTTATGAGTGTATGCTAACATTTAAATGTTGCCATTCTTGTTCATCTTTGGATAAATAATGCAAGAAATTCTTCTGTCCTGGTTTTCAATCTTTCAGACATAGAATAATATTTTATTTCTTAAAAATTCGTATCAAGTTGACCTAATTATTAATCAATAGAAGATACATATTTAAAACTAAGCACTGAAGGGATTAATACATCTTTTCGAAATTCTTCCTAGTAATTATAAATAATTCTCTATATAATCTTATAAAAATGATTTATTCCACTTGCAGGGCAAACGCATACCATGTTTCAAATTCAAATAAATCACTTTCACTCTTTTTGAATATTTATTTTCTTTCAACAAGTTATTTGGGGTTTTAGAACGTGTTCAATATTTAATCTTTCTGATCATGAACCTTCGGGAATGCTTCTGCTTCTTGTAAGAATGTGCATTTCTAATTAAGATACTATGAACTCCCCGAAAGTTTAAGAGTGGATGTCAAAACAAAAGTAATGCGAAATTGAACTTATATGAAAGCATGTTTACCAATTTGAAATTATACCATAATATTAATAATAAAAGCATAAGCCATATATGATTGATTTATGATGCCAATTACTTTATTTTACATCTATAATAAATATAAAAGCCTACAATTATTCATGTAAATGCTGCATTGTAGATTATAATTTTTTAAAAAGTACAATAAATTAAATATAAAATCTTCTTAAATCAAATATTTTATACTAATAAATACATTTAAAATTAAGTATGCCAAATTAGGAAACAATACTTTAACATTTTATGTTAGATTTAATTTGTACTGATTTTTCGTAATGAAGTACGTTCCTGAATGTTTCCAATCTTGTATTGTTATATAATGTACTTATTTCTGATTGTTGTTTCAGCAACACCTTGAGTGTTGATGATGGTGATAATTGGAGTTCCAGCTCTTCGGAGTATTTCACTTGCGAAGAAGATAACATCTCAAGCACATCCTCACCTGGCAGCGAGGTAAGAATTTACTTCTGTGTGTTTTTAAGACATGCATTCTGCAAATAGGATATCTTTATATCTTAAATATTTCCCTATTCGATACGTCACTCGCTCGAAAAAATATAAAGATTCTCACTTTTGTAGTTTTTTTAGATATCTTTTTAAAAATATATGGATCCAACTATCTTTTGGTTTCTGCCAATGTAAAAATAATCATTACGCACACGAAGTGCAGTACAGTTTAATTTAGTTGTATTAATGTTCCATTTTGGAAACAAAACGAGAGCTATTTTGGGACGGATGTTTTGTTCCCCAGTCAGATGATAACAACGACACTTGAACTGGTCCTCGACTACATACAATCATTTGGCTTTAATACTGTTGCAGAAATAGGAATTCAATAAATAATGGAACGATGATTTCTTCCATTAAAATGCAAAAAACTCAAGTAAATAATCACGGCTTAAGTGTTCACAGAATCAGGACTTGCAGAAACTACCAACACACAAACAGGAAAACGGTATTAAACAATCGTTACTGCCAAAAGTGCTCAAACAAATCTAAAGCTACCTATGCGATCAACACTCCAAACGAGAATTCACATGTCTGGTTGGCTTTAACTTTATCTCGCGTTTTTATTGCTTCCTTAGTAAGATATCGAATTCCCTTGATCTGTATTTCTAAATGGGATATCGTCGATATTCTAGTATAGTCAAGAGCCTTTATTATTGACGCTTGACTTTGCAAGTCAATAGCAAAAGGCGAGAAACATTGACCTGGCATCCTTTCAGAACCATTCAGATATAGGTAAAACTTTCCTTCTTACAAAGAGGGTAGCTTCATAGGGGAGAAGTATTTGATACAATACTATGAAGAATATTCTTAACAAAATTATGAGCAATTTCTTCAGTATTCTAATTTTCAAGCTTCACCTTAATTTTCCATTCATAGCTTCATTCTCATAGTTGGCTGAGCAATGAAATTTTATATTTCAAATTACGACTGGATTTTAACCCAAACTACTTTAATAGACTTAAAACTTATTTCTGATAATCATGATAAGATATCTGAATCATGTTTATTCACTTGTTCGAGTTTAAGCATTCAGTTAATAATTCAGCTTTCATTTGCAATCCAAATTGGGAAATTTTATTTAATCCAACGCTATATTGCCTCTATTGAACGTTATATGCTGTTAATAAATTACAGCAATGATGCATAAGCAATAAAAAGATTTTTATGCTTCGTAATTATTTAGAGATTTAAAAAAATATCCAATTGTACGAAAACATAAAATAAAATTTTAAAGCAAGAAGAATAGCGAATTAATTTTTTATTGCGAATTATTTGAGAGGCAAAAACAGTAGTGTTTATAAATAAAAAGAATGCAAATTTTTTTTAGCGATTTATCATAACAGTGGTACAGGATATGCAAAAATATAAAAAAACACACCATGAAATATCAAATAAAATCTATGTGACATTGCAAAAGAATGCTCAAAAAATAACGTACATTTTGATTTCTTTGTATGGGACAGTGGAAGTTAAATAGTAATTAAATTTTTATAGATATAAAAATTTATATATATATATATATATATATATATATATATATATATATATATATATATATAATGTTCCATTTTAAAACAAAACTAAGAGTATTTTACGAACCTCTCTCAGATGATAAGAAATACACCTCAGATGGTTTCGGTTGAAAAAAGTCCCACATATTTGTAATTATTCTTATTCTAAATGAAATAATTCCCAATTATTGTGTTTAGAAGTAAACTATAAATTATAAGAATAAAGATAACTATTGACTTACGTCGACAAACAGCCCATTAAATATCCCGTGTAAGCCAACGCAAAATAAATTTTTATTTGAAAACAAGCATTTGAAACTCATTTGCTACCTCTTGTCTCTTTTCAGATGTCTGATTCTGAGTTGGATGTCGTCGAGACGGAGCTAAACCACATATTCATGGACCTACAATTGCTTTCTCGACGGCTCCAACAGGCCAACACCAGCCCAAACCAAACGATGCAATCAGACATTGGCCGATTTCAGAAGAAACTGTTACACACGGATGATCGAATTAAAAAAATGGTAATTAATAAAATTTTATTGTTTATATGTTTTTCTTCTTTATTCGTTTCGCCCTTACGACTTTAGTTGACGGGCGTCAATCATAAATTATCATAAGTGACTATTCACCACAATGTGGTACCATATTTATTTCAACCGATTTGCATTTCAGTGTTTTTCGAAGTTTAAAATGAATATAATTTTTTTTACTTCGAAATGATGTTTGATCTTAGCAATAGTATAAATAATCAGGGATGTATGTAGCAAAATAAGAGCAGATTGTTTTAGAAATGAAATTTTGGAATATCATTCTGTGCATTTAAACTTTTATGTTTACGTAGTATAAATCCTTTTCTAATAATATCTTTTAATATTTTAATCATCGAAATAAAAAGTAATAATGGAAACAGAAATTGCGATTATTAACATTCGAATGAGTTTCTCAAGTGATTTTTTTGTATGCTCAGTTTTTATTATTATATGAATCCTTAATAATCACAGAAAGAAATTTTGCAGTTATATAGAAATTCTAATGATGAAGTTGTATTCTCATGAGATTAAAAATATTTTTGAATTGTGGATTCAATTTTATTTTTTCTGTTTTTTCAGTTTTACTGAATGAACGTCCAATCAAACCTGCTCTTGTCCTGTGAACAGAAGAAAGATCGAAATATCTGATCGTTTTCTGGCACAGGGAAAACCTTTGTCACCTACCTTTTGAACTCAAGGAAGATCAGACATCTGATCGCCTTTTGGCACAGGAAAACTTACCTCCGCTGCCAGGTGAAGTCAGGGGATATCAAAACATCTAGTCGTCTTGTGGCACGAGGCAAATTTCGATCAGTTGTCTGCTGAAATCAAGGAGCATTAAAAACTGTTTACCTTTTGGCACAGTCAAGCTGATTTCCACAACCATGTGAACTCAAGAAAGGTCGAAAAATCTGATCGTCTTCTGGCAGAAGGCAAGCCTTTATTAGTTGCCTGCTGAACTCAAGAAAGGTGAGACTAATGATTGTCTTTTGGCACAAGAAAGTTTTCATCTGCTTCCAGGTGCACTTGTGAAAGATAAAATCAATTTATTAACCTCTTTGTGATACAAGAAAAGGTTTTATCAGTTGCCTACTGAAAGATCAATACAGATGACCATCTTCTTTCAAAAAGCTACCTTTCATCATCTGTCTAATGAAATGGAAGAACATGAAAACAGTAATCGCCTTTTGATAAGAAAAACGGGCTTTCTGTCTCTGTCTAGTTATCGGAAGACAGATGATTTCCTTTCGATCAAAACAGAGATCAATCACAACAATCGACTGATTTAGGGACCAACAAACCTAAATATAAAACACTACTACTACTTACTACTACTATTACTACTACCACTGTGTCATGAACTAATGGAAGATCATGGAGCTGATCGTCTTTGGACACAAAACAGCTTTCTTCATGTCTACAATGAACTGAAGGAATGCACAATAATTATCGCCATTTATACAATAGACTTTCATCATCAGTCAAGAATAAAACAATTGAACGCATTGTGACGCAGTATAGCTTAGTTTTGCTGTCTACTAAAATTAAAGGAGATAGAAAACCTGATCGTATTTTGATACAAGCTAACATTCTTCCTTTTTTCTAGTGAGCTGAATGAAGATTGAAATAACGGAAAGCTATTTGAATAAAATTGCTTTCATCTGCTATTTGGTATACCAAAGGATGATCAAACAACTTAGAGACAATTTGTACAGGCAAGGCTTCATTAACTGTCTCATGAGCTGAAATAAATCTTGCAGTGCGTACCGTTTTCCACTGGCAGAAATTCATTCACTTTTAGGTGAACTGAAAAAAGTTCGAAATGTCTTATTACTCACATTTAGTATAAGGCAAGCTTTCTTCAGCTATAAATTGATCTGAAGATAGATCAAAATAACTGTCTCAATTCTGGAACACGTAACCAGATTTTATTAACTGCTCAACTAAAGGAAAATCAAACAACTGATTAACTTTTGGACATGTTAGCTTATTGCCATTGTCTGGTGAATTAAATTAAGATTAAAAAAACTTATCTTCTAAGTCACAAGCAAGTGTATTTTCTACAATCTATGAAACAGAATGAAGATCGAAACCGCTGACTTGCTTATGTCACAAATCTAACTTTTGCCATTTGCCATACTATTTAAACTGATGGTGTATCAGGCAACTGATCGCCTTTAAGCACAAACGAACATTTTTCTGTTGACAAGTGATTTTAAATTGTTCAATGCGGCAGATTAACCGCCTTTTCTCACCAATCAGCTTTTTATCATCTGTTTAATTAGCTGAGGGAAGAGTACAAAAACTGACCGTTTTTTGGTACAGAAAATTTTCTTTTAGTTACATGACGAAATTAATGGAAATCTAACAGCTGGACACTTTTTAGTACAAGAAAACTTTCTTTCTCTATCTGATTAACTTAAGATGAAAACAACTAATCATTTTTTGGCAAACAATTCATCAGTCTGATTGTAGGAGATTATTTTTTTCACAGAGCAAGCCTCTATTAGTTGTGTTATGAAAGAAGAACCAAACGGATTGTATTTTGGAGTAGTTTTTTGTCTTCTGTCTAGAGAACTGAAGTGAATTAAAAAGAACATTTTTTTTAAACCTCTTTATTGAACTTTATTAGCTACCTGAGGAACTGAAGAGAACCTGGGAAGATAGTCACGCAATTATTTGCCCTTTGGGAAAATCATGCTCTCATTAGTTGTCTAACATATTAAAACATTTCTCCTCCTAAAAATAGGCATGGATTTATCAGGATTTGAGTGAACATTAGAATGATTAAATAATTGATCGCTACTTAGCTCAGGCAAACGTTTTTCCTCGAAAATAAAAAGGCTAGTAAATTGAAAGACGACACGGCACAAGACAAGCTTTTATCACCTATCTGATGAACTGAAGAATATCTAATGTTTTATATTCAACGACTTTTGTTCTTGGTCATCTAATTTCTGATGTCTTGTGCAAGTGATAATCTTTTGGCCCAAAAACCTTTCATTAGCTCTCTGATGAGCTGACTAATGTAGATTCATTGAAATTTAAAAACTGACAATCTTTTGAGAATGTATTACTTGAAACATTTAACTGTATTAACACTTACCCGATTTAAATCACAACTATCATCTTCTAATCTTGTTTTTAAAACGAGATATCAAGAGCATTTATGCAACAATAAGCTGAAAACTTTTTAAAAACGTATCGATGTACTCTTTGTTTGATATTTGCAAAAAAGTTCAATAACCAACCAATCGTGATGAACCTCCAAATAATTTAAAATTGTCTGGGATAATGTTTGTAAGAAATCTGACATGGCTGTACTGATTGAATAAAACTTATCAAATCAAATTGTGTTATCGGCATCTAATCTGAAAAGTCTTTTTTAATAAGTGGTCGAAAAGAAACATAGGAAAAAAATGTAGAGAAAATAATTTTGCTTGGTAGTCCAGTATACAGATGAAAAGATTGTACATATAGATATCTTAAATATGTAGCATAGAAGTGAATACAGATAAACCGTATTAAGATTTAAATAAACTTTCATCAATCACCAGAAGAATTATATTTTTACTTTTATGCAAAATGAGACATCGTTGTCAGACAGAAGAGCACAAGTTAGCTCAAAGAGATTTAATCTAACTTTTAGCACTTTTTAAAATTTGTACAAAATTTATATTGGTTAAGCATAAAATTACATATTCCATAAACATTCATGATAGTTGTGTTAATGGCATTCAAAAATAGATTTAATTCATCTAAGGCCAGTGAACAAAACATTCATTCTACATGGCAGGAAATAAATTTCATTGATATTTACTGATTAGTCAAATTCTGCAATCTGCGGAATTTCGGCCGATGTGCTCTTTAGCGATTTAAAAATCTGACGACTTCTCGTAACCCAAATCCTGCAATCATAGCGGCTTTTCCAAGACTGCATTTTGCTAACAACATAAACAATCTGACATGTATCTAAGCTATTAAAATTCTAGAATCGTCTTTTACAAAACTTTATCCAGCATTCATTCTAAGCAATGAATTAGAAAAACCAGTCTTCAATATGTGACAACGTATCATCGACACTTTTTTCATCACCAAATTCTTCATTGAAAATTAGCATTTTACGTTTCTTCAGAAATATGAATCTAATATATTTGAAGAAAGAAGAATGTGAAATTTAAAATAGAAATTAATGAATGAAACATTTTTGGAGAAAGTTTGGAAGCAACTGAAAATTACTGTTACTAAAATCTTCACTTAAAGTTTTTTTTCAATAAATTTTTAATTTCAGATCTTGGCGTCTTATTTTTTTAGTTATTGATTTATTTTGTGGAGCAGTGCTAATTTTAGAATCAAAAATTCTCTCTAAAATTGGAGATTTGTCACAAATAAAACAATAGAAACTTATCAAGCATTTCAATTTCATTAACTTTCGATTTCTTCTAAGGAAATGAAATATGAAATTAATACATCAGTATGTTAAATCAGATATAATAAAAACGGAATATGATGGATTCCAAATTTCTGGCTTCTATTAACCGAATTATCTGATATGAATACTGATATTCGACAAACATATTTGGGCAACATCAAATGTTAACGTGAATAAAAAAATATAGGGATGTTAATTTCTTTCTTACTAATATTGTTGCAGTCTTGTTTTAATACATTACATTCTGAACAATTTTCCCAAGGAAATTTTAAATTGTATTTTCACTTCATACAACCATTCTGGTGTCAGTAGATTAATGTAAAATAAGTAGAAAAATTTGGAAAATATGTTAATTAAGAAAACGTGATTAATTTCATTAATAATTAAAAATGTAATTTTTAATTTTTTTCTACCCAGCCACTATATAATATTTGCTTTTGGTATGATTCTCTTTATAATTTTTGGAGTACCATAAGGAATCTCTACTAATAATAAAGGTGCGTCGTGAAAGCTCTTGATTCACGTCTAACGACAGCATTTTATTTGTCGGCGTTCGTTCACGAGAAAAATAATTCAAAATGGTCACCCAATAAATATGTTTAAAATCCAAATATAATGATCTTGACTTTTAGACATTTTGATCATTTTCTTTTTATATTTAAAAGCATCGATGGTACAATTTTCCTATGTAATAATCAATCAGTAGTCACATGAGTGGCTCCTACGGATCCAGCGAATGTGTCGTTTCTTGAGTTTGATGTTAAGAGTGGTCGCTGCCTTCGGGAGTGAATTCGAGCCTATAGATTCGGACAAGCACAATGGCTGACAGTGAAAGTTCTTAAAGCAGGAGCTAGCCTTCCCTTTTTAATCTCCGTGGAGCGGGGATCTTCGGTCCTGAATTACTGACAGGACTCGCCGGATAAAAACAAGGTATCGTTTCTTCAGTGGAGAACAAAACGTTCAGTAAATTTCTAATAAAAAATTCCTTACTTTTTTTGTAATAAAACATTTGTCTTCAAGTAACAAAACTTTTCATAATTTTTAACACTTTTTAGTTGGAAAGATGTATATCGGACACTGTTGGTGAAGTAATATCCGTTTAAACACTTCTGTCGAGAGATTTACTTATCGAAGTCATCTCTCAGAAACAATCGCAACAATTCATTAGACTAAAAAAATATCTACAGTGTATTTATTTTTTATCTCCTATAAAATACTAAAAACCTCTAAGGGTGTTATCACTTAGGGGAATAGTGGGGCTGCCATTTGAAGAAATCACTGAGAAAATTGCTCAAGACGAGAGCTATCTGCGGCGCATAACTATATGCACAGATAGTCAGCACCTAAGTGCAAAGCATATTGTAATTACTTTTAAAAGTCGTATATTACCAGAATATATTAAAGAAAAATAAATATATTTATATTTGGTCACAATTCCAAACAATCTGGAGGGATCCTAACATTGTAAATGAAGATAAAATGCATTATGCAATGAAAATCTATGTTTCTGGAACAAAAATATGCAGATTTATATAATTAATTTTCTGCCAGTAAAAGAGAACTAAGCAAAAGTTATGCAGGAAGTCTTGGATTGATTAGAGCGAGAAGATTTCCTTTTAAAAATATAAATCACCGAAGAAAGATCATATGATAAGATCATATAACGATAACAATCATATAAGAAGATGATAAAGTCATTATATGATGTTCCTAAGATCGTATAACACAGATCATATGAAGTGTTAAAATCAAATGTGTTAAATTTAAATTTCATTTAGGTAAGCATTATTAATGAAGAGTAAAATATTAGCTCTATAATCCCTTATCAGACCATTGGGGAAATTTCCGAATTCTTTCGACTTTATAGTCAAATTGTGCTTGCTGGAATCTGCCCTAAGCGCTTCGGAGAAATATCGGGGCATTAGCCCTTGATCGGTGACTGCACTTAAAAAATTGATAATGTTTCACTGGAAGGAGGCTGAGGTGGAAGAAAGAATTCATCCAGCCCATTCTTGGATTAGATAGATTGCAGTGTCGAAAAAAAAAAAATATCAGAGAGGAGTGCTGCTATTGTTAAAAAGATGAAAGAGAAGTCAGGTAAGTAAGAAAAAAAATTCGATCCAAATACAATTATTGAAAGCTTGAATGTCTCTTTTTTTATATGGATGTCATCAAACAGAAAAAGGGTATTTTAACTAAGAAAGGTACATGCTTCAAATGTTTCAGTAAAAACAATAACTCTCACTCTTGTAGATTCAAAATGGTAAAATGCACGAAAGGCAATAAAAAATTGTCACAATTTATTTTATAAGAGAGGAGAAGTAATCGAATTGAAAAAGAGCGATGCAAATCTTTACAGGTATTAAACAGAATGCTTCTTCCGTAGCTTTCGACAATGGGAAAAAATGTTTTGATGAAACACGGAAAATAATATGTGTTTCATTTATAACCATGAAAATGTAACTTTGTAATATATACTTAAAATGTTTCGAAAAGTTAATTAAATTTAGACTAAAAAATTTTTCTGCAACTAAATTGGCATAGATAAAAAAGTAATTCGTTGAATTTTAAAAAAGTGTAAAAATTATTCTGCAACAGGCATGTTTTCAGACCTTGTCGCGAAAGTGCTTAGAAATTTACTTAATCAAGTGAATTCATAAAAATCACTCCGAGGTTCATATTTCCCAATTCTGAAGTATATGTGCGCCCTGTCTGATAGCTTTTGTTCAAACGATCTTTCCGTAGAGTGACAGCACACACACACGCATACACTCGCGCGCGCACGCAATCACATTTCTTATTTATTAGTAATAGAATATAATCCGAATAAAAAATTGAAAAAAGAATTAAAAACCGAATCCATCACTTATAACAATATTAATTTATTTCCAAAATATATTTGTAAAAATTTTTTTAATCATTTCCCTTACTTCAATTTTTCTTATAATAAGCAAAGTAAGCTAACAACCCAAGTTATACGACAAGATAAAATAGCAATTTTTCTGTTTTCATTTAAAATTTCAGTTAATCTTCGGTTATAAAATCCCTTGAAAGTAAAAATATTTGAAAAGATTCATTACTCAATTTAATGCATTCATTTTAAAACTATTTCTAGATTTAAAAATTACCGCTTATGTATCAAAGTTAATTTTTCATTTATATTTCAAATCAATTTCATTTGTTTGACATTGAAAAATGTAAAATTAGTACCGCTTGTTAGAAAGAAGCATAGATATATCATCTCTCTTGAATTCAGGTTTAATCTGCATTGGATTACAAAAAACGATCGATTAAGAAGGTCATATTTAAATTAATTATATTATTAAAGATTTTAGATTAAAAATAATTTTTATCAGAAATGAAAATTTTTTTATCCGTTTTCTAGACATACGTCATTTAAAAGTATAAAATATCTAAGTACTAATTAATATACTCAACGAAGGTTTTTGTTTAATCATTTGCGCTGCTGAAATGTTGTCTTTTCTTCAGTTCTTTTAAAGTTCTAAAAATAGCATTTGGCGTGAATTTGTTTTATGTGTGGAAATTGGAAACATTTTTTCCCTCCAATCTGAAAAGCTATGAATCATTAGAAATGAAGTAGAAAATCGAATATTAAACATGAGATAAATGGTAATGGGGTGGAAAATATTTTACTTCACTTTGTATGAGAGATAGAAGGCCCTACAATTAATTACAGATTTCCACATGTAGTAAAACTTCGTCAACCGTTTTAAAGAAATAAAAGAACTGTTCAAACTACTGTTCATTCAATTGAGATAAAGTTTTATTGCTTTTATTCTTTAAGTGATTTTTTTTAAATATTTCATATAATGTTATCGTTGAGTATTTTTTTCATTTTTAAAGGGTTATCAATATTCATTCCTTATTTTTTTACTGTATTGCTGGATAAAAAAGCCAGAGAATTTTCTTGATTAGAGATATTCTATTTAAGATGTGACTAAATTTAATAATTTGTTAATAATTTGACTCTCTGCTAGTCTGTGCATATGGATGGGATAATTTAAAAAGCGTCGTGTCTCTGCCCGAAATTTTCTCCCAAACTTACTAATAAATGTACTTGTGTGTTATTAAATGTAGGTCATTGGCGAGAAATAATTACGAAAAATCTTATTGGCATTCGATCTTTGGAGATTTTTTTTGGCGATTAAGCACTGTTACACATATCACATAAACACCAAAACATCGATCCCAACCAAAATTTTATCAAATCTACAATTGTAACCAGTAAGTGATATACCAAATTTCATATTTTTAAGTCATTACGTTTTTGAATTATCGTATCTAAATTATTGTGAAAATGCAGACAGACAGATTGTAAATACCTTATCAGATTCGGCTTCTAATTTGGTACGTATATCTATATATTAGATGCTAAATTTCTGTACCAAATTATATTGTCTAGTTCTTTTTGTTTTGCACTTATCGTGTTAACTTATATTCGGAAACCCTAACAGACAGACTTCCTTTACATATATTTCATTCAAATTTTGGTAAAAACCTGCAAATCTGGTGCATAAAAATCTATATAAATGATATATTGGTGCATAATAATATAAATTACAATCGTATAGTTAGAAGCGATTTTCAGTTATTGTGTTCACAGACATATAGACATAATTTTAAAGAAAAGTTTTTTAAACTCAGGGAGATCGTGGGAGTTTTCGAAACATGGACATTCCGTTAAAATTTCGAATCAGAAATGTTGGATGTTTACAATATTTTTTGTTTATATACTTCGTGTACTTGAAAGTAAAAACTGACCATAATAGATGGATGAATTTATGTATGAAATGTTTCTCCAAAATAATAAATCCTTTCAAGTTTTGGAAAAAAATCGTCACAGTATTATAAACTGTATTCAGCTTTTCTCTTCGTCGAATGAGAACATATTAACTCCAAAGTTTGCCGAGTTGAATCTTGAAGTTAAATATTTAATCAAGACAACAAAACTGTACATCTCCATCATGCTTGGGAGCTAATTTTTTTATAAGATGTTCAAAATGAATACTCAATTATTTTTAATGTATGATCGAAATAGAAAATAAATACGCTTTATTGAAAAAGTGTGCTTCAAAAGAAGTTTGTTATGTTATTGAATCAAACAAATATCCTAATCTAGCACAAAATAACTACAAGGGAAGAATTAAGCATTGTTGCTGAATTAAAAACATTGCAGATTCAAACAATATCATTTATTTTGAATCGTAATAATGCAATAATGTAGTGTTGTTAGTAAGAAACAACAATTATCTATCCCATTTGGTGAAAAGTTACGTTTGAAGCATAACGAATTTCACTGCGCTCATTTTTAAAAACCTGCGGTTTCGATATTTTCTATATTTTTATCCGCTCTTTCGGAAAGTCATCTGAAGTATTATAATGGCTCCGAAAATTTTTAAGAGAATCGGTAGAGGATTGTAAGTACCAAATTTCGTTTCTTGTTAAAAAATACTGAGATATCAGCTAATTTAATGTTTTGCTCGAAAAATTTGCATCGAGTTTTCAAATGCTTGTAGAGACATATTGTTCTTCAAAAGAGCAGAATAAAATAATTTTATATTTTATTAATCAAAATACTCTAATAAAGATTAATCACAGGTTCAAACCAATTTAAATACATTTTTATAATGATTGAAAAAGACCCCTGAAATTATAGTCATATAAAATCGTAGTATGTTAAACCTTTAAAGAATTTTTATGTAATTAATGAATAAAAGTGTCAGTCTCCCTTTCTGCGGGAAACTATGCTGTTGTTGTTTATAATGGCACTTGTCATGGACAAGGTCGCTGACGAAGTCATCGATTTTAAACCAAGGGAGCGTGCGTCTCTTGTTTTAGTAGCGCCAACTAGGGCCAGAAGCTACTCTTAGCTACTCACGCATTACATTCGCTTGCACAACCCCTTTTTACAGGTGAGGGGGGGACACATTCACACATATCACGGATAGAACAGATGAACAACCATGCCCGAACCGGGACGCCCAGATCACGGAGAAGACGTGCTACCCCTATGCCAGGACGTTGCCTGGGAAAATATTTCTGAATTTAGTTAATGACTTACCTTGTTTTCCTTTCTCTTTCAGGGCTGTAAATAAGTGAATTGGGTTTTTATTGTGCAAGAATCTCATTTGGCCGTTTTAGTAAGAGTTACACGCCAGTGTGTAATCTAAAGTGATAGCAAATTTAAGATGTATAGTTTTCAGTTGTGGGAATGGTTTCCCTAAAGCTTAGATAATGTCTTATCCCAGAAAACGCCTTGCATGGCACTGGTGTACAATAGTCACGAAATATTTCCCTTTTAGCATTTTCACTGAATTTATCGTGTGGTCCTTTGCTAATCTTTTAACGAATAATTCCTGACATGTAGTAATTTCCGAATAGTAGGATTAATAGTATCGAAATTGCGTTTTAGACGTGATTTTTCCAACCGATTAAAATAGAAATTGGACACAAAAATACACTAGCAATCACAAAATCCCTTACCAAATTTGATATAAATTAAGTCGTTGGTTAAGTCTCCTTATTGGGCATTACGTTTACATATTTCTGATGCCAAATCCTCGTTGGAATTTGCTCAAAATTTTATACTTGTCTACACTAAAGGTGCTGCATCTGTGTACCTAATTTTATCTATCTAGCTCTCTTAGATTTTTAATTATCAGTTTAACTTTTCTAATAGTGAGGCAGACATAGTTCTCAGAACAGATTTTGATAAAAATTGATATTGGTACAAATTTGGTATAAAGAACGTACACCAAAATCCATTCATTTAGATCAAAGCGTCACAAGCGTTATGACTGACATAATGCAACAATGTGTTTTTCGAATTCAGGGAGAAATAAAAACGTGGCTATATGCAAATAAAATGATAAAAACCAATTTTTTTGTGATTGACTAAATTTACAGATGAGGATGTTCCCTCGATATTTAATGATAATATATTAAAAAAGCGCAATAGACGATAAATAAAATTCACACATTCTAACAGAATTGTGAATAACAGTAAAAATCAACTCAATATAGTGCGCGTTTAGTACGGCCTCTTTTACGTAAAACTCGATTTTGTGAAAAATAGGTATGATCAATGGGAAATGAAGTCATTCCGAAAGCCAAATCTGCACTCAACAATGGGCTATGTTGAAATACCAGGGTGGGAGAAATGTACCATATACGAACTTTGTATGATTTAAACTATTATATACTAATAAAAAGATAAAGATTTTTTTCTCACGGAAGAGTAAAGAAATGGCCGTTGCAGATAATAGTTACTGATTTTGAAGGTGCAGCGGCTGATTCATTGCCTTTAATGCGAAAAATGAATTCTAAATGCCTAGTGATTTCTCCCATCGCTTCCTTAAATCATGAACATAAAAAAAAATGAGTTTTCTAATCGATTACGTTTCCTTTAAAGGATATCTTTTTGACTATACAATTGGCTACTTAACAAATGTACGCTCGAACCACCTTTGAGAATTTTCTAAAACAATGTCAATATCCCGCATCTCCAAAAAAAATTATCCTAAATGAGGGTCTCGAACGAACAAATTACGTGCTAAAGGTATTGAATGAATAACGCTTAACGAATGTGAAAGAGAATTTCTCAGTGATATTCAGGTGTCTCCGGTGCCAACTTAGTTTCGATGAACTTGCATTTAGGCCCTTTCACTATTGATTGAGGTAAATAATCTTATAGTCCTCTAATCATGACTTTAACACCTCTGTAATACTGACTTTACAAGATTTAATTGAGAGTTCTCGAATTTTAAGAAAATGTTAGACAAAAGTACAATTACAATAACGAAATTTTTATTCTCAATCATATCTAGAACTAATCTATACTTATATAAAGCTCAATGTGTGTGTGTGTGTTGGCGCTCTACAGAAAAGACCATTTGACCTACAGCAACCAAATTTGGTACATGTATACCTTAGGGGTCGGGAATGTGCCCCTGGGGTCCCTTTTTTTGAATTTTTAATTAGAATTTTAATTATTAATTACAAACTAACTTTCCCGCCAAAAACTCTTTTCATTTTCTCCAACGCCAAATGAGTAAGGCTTCAGTTTTTTTTTTTGTTTTTTTTTCCAAACAGTAATGAGGCTAGGGTTAACATTTTTCGGCCGATTATTTCAAACGATTCTATTTATTTTCTTAATGTTTGCTGCATTTAAAATTAAACACTGTTAATGAATCGATCTTTCAGATTCATTCTGAAGTACTTTTGAATTAAAATAACATAGAATAAAGGAAATTAAAAGTTTCTAATCTGCATAGCGTTACCCCAACTGGTGTAGAAAAATTCACGCATTTGCATTACAGTAACTGGCTTTGAAAATTCACGCACACGCATTTTGTTCTGATTGTTGACAATATTATCAACGGGTGATTCTTGATTTAAATTATTTTTAGGTTAGTTGCATACTTTTGTAATTAAATTGTATTTATGTTAGTTATATATTTTTTGTATATGCTTATAGTTTTAAGTGCATAGTTTTTTTAATTAGTTTTTTTAAACCTATTTTCGACCGATTATTTTAAACGATTCATTTTATTTTCTTAGTGTTTGATGCATTTAAAATTAAACATTGTTAATGAATCGATCTGTTCATGATGAATCTGAGAAAATTTTGTTGACAAATTCTTGAGATATTACATAAATTAAGAAAGATATTCTTTAGTGCCCATAAAGTTTAAACGCTCAGTGTCTCTGTTACCAGTAATCATATTATAAAAAAATGCTTTGTTTCAGTAAAAAATATTATTATATTAATTGCAGATTAATCATTTACACTTTAATTTAAAGCATAAATTCTACGGGAGGTAACAGAAAATTAGAAAGATACATATTACGTTATGACTGAAGGCCTTTATAATATTATGAGTGAATTATATGACTATCAAAATTTGAAGTTTTAAAATATTTTGATGAAAAATCTATTAAAGTAGGAATTGCGTAAAATATTTAATTATTAAAATTTAAACAAACATTAAGATTGGCGAACCAGCTGGTCGCCAAAGGCGGCTAGTTTATACTAAGACCACATAAACTGTAGCAGGAATTTGCAAGAGCTTTATTTTACTCTATAGTTTAATTTAGTGATATGAGCCAATTTTTACTACAAAGACAATTTTTTATTACTATCAAGGTTTCACCACTTTAAAATAAAATAATAGAAATACAAATACTACATGCTGATTATCTTCTCTAGCCTCAAACTTTGTTGCATCAAAGTGGATGTTGAAGATCAAAATGACCCCGCCTATGGCATTGAATCTATGGATACCCCGGAATCCCCTGAGGTAAACATTTTTGTAATAATTATTTATTTATTTTAAAAAACGCAAAATACGCAATAATCATAAAATATAGCGTCAATATTTAAAATTCATTATTTGTATCACTACTACTATTAAAGTTAAGTGTATGTGTGAGTGCGCCTTTTTTTCCCTTGTATTTATACAGTGCGAGTCAAAAAAAAGTAAACACTAATTTTTCATGTGTGAAACAATATATAGCAAATATATTATTGACTTGTAACATAAATTAATATTGCATAGTTAAATAATTAATATTAAAATATTTAAATCGTTATAAATATTAAACAAATTGTAATTACAAGAAGAAATAAGCCGCTTAATCAAAAAATACACCCATTTTTGAGCGTCAAAAAAAAGTAAACACTGACAAGTCTTTCACTATAACGTTATCAATTTTGTAAGTGCCACCACTTTTTTTTCACAGAATCTTAAACAAAAGTGAATTCTTGATGTACATTTCGCTCTTCTGTTAATTTCTGAAATTTTCTGGAACATTTTTAGAAAACTGGATATGGGGAAACAAACATCACTAGAAACGAGAAAAATAATAATAAATTTGAAGAAAAACGGAAAATCATTACGTGAAATAGGACAAATTGTCCAAAGGAATCATTGCACGGTCAAAAAAATCATTGACAAATATACGAAGTATAAGCAGATTAAGGATTTTGAAAGAACAGGAAGACCAAGAAGACTTACTGATGCAGAAGTTAGAACTGTAGTACGAGAGATAAAACAAAATCCAGCTGAAAGTGCTGTAAAGATAGCGCAAAATGTATCTCAGACATCAGGAAAATCAGTAAGCGCAAGTACTATAAGAAGAACTCTTAATGATCATGGGTTACATGGTAGGATACCGCGTAAAAAGCCATTCATATCGAAAACAAATCAAAATAAGCGCCTGAATTTTGCTAGGAAGTACGAAAAAAATGATTTAAATTTTTGGAATAATATTTTATTTAGTGATGAAAAAAAATTTGAAATTTTGGCCCCTAAAAAGCAGTCGAAAATATGGCGATCGAAGAACGAAGAATTTGATGATAAATGTACAGTTAAAACAATTAAACATGGGGGTGGCTCTATTATGGTCTGGGGATGTATGGCGGCAGCAGGGGTCGGAAATTTGGTATTTATCGAATCTACGATGGATAAAATAGGCTACTTAAATATTTTAAAAGAAAATGTTGGCCCCAGTGTTGAGAAATTAGGACTGTCACGAACTTGGATCTTCCAGCATGACAACGATCCAAAACACACATCTAAAATTGTAAAAGAATGGTTACTATATCGGACACCCAAGACTTTAGACCATCCTCCGCAGTCTCCAGACCTCAACCCCATTGAACATTTATGGGCATATTTAGATAAAAAAGTACGCCAAAGAACGGTTTCAAATAAAGAAGAATTGAAAAAAACTATCTTGGAAGAATGGCAGAAAATCCCGATCGAACTGACGAAAAAATTGGTAGCATCTATGCCTAGAAGGTTAAAAGCTGTAATAAAATCTAAAGGAAAGCAAACAAAGTATTAATTGCTAATTTTTTTCATTCTATTTTGCTATCAGAGTTATCCGTTTACTTTTTTTTGACTCAGAAAGTTGGCTAGACATTTGTTTAAATTGAGCTATTTCTTTTTGTATTTTGTTTTAGCTTAACATTTATAAGCTGTTAAATTCTAATTAAATGAACATTTAATTTTAAGTATTTGTTTTACATTATAAGTCAATAATGCATTTGAAATAAAGCATTTTATACATGAAAAGTTGGTGTTTACTTTCTTTTGACTTTCACTGTATATACTTTGGACGGTTGATGAATTGAACAGCTGCAGTTTTAAAAACGCTGTGATGTTATTGGTATCTATTAAGAAAGTTAATATGCATAATATACAGATTGCAATTGACGGACAATTTGACGGAATTATAGATATAAAATGACATCGAGGTGATTGAACCGATGATAAATATAACCAATAATCCCGTTGAATCAGCCACAAAAAAACAGACAATCCTCCAAATTCCTCATTCCACTATTTCATTCCAATTGTAGAACTTAAAAACAAATCGGAATCTTTCGAATGTTGTAAGCCTTCTTTACCTGAGGGTGCTCGCCCTTGATTGTCATCCTTGAATTTCGAATTTAATATGTTTCGGTGCCCCTTGATGTTGATATTTCTTCCGACATTCTAATCTGATATTGAGAAATCTATCATGGAAACTTTCCCAAGGAAGGACAGAATATTTCGAAAAGTTTCCGATTCTTTTGTCTTCTGAGAGAATTAAGAGGGTTGATAAAATAATAGAAATATTTCAGATTTTTATAAAATATGCAAGGTGAATTCTTGTTAAAAGATTTTCACTAGTCCCGATTTTAGAGTAATTCGCTTAAGATGCTTCCATTATAAAATAAATTTATTTATTCACTTTAAAGCATAGGCTCAATTTTTCAAGCAAATTTAATTTTTAAAAACGAAGACAACTAATTTTTGTTTCAAAAATATTATGTTTAGAAATAGTTCTTCCTTACTACCAGCAAATATTTATTTTGGTTCATAATTATAATGAATGAATACCGGCGTCCTTGCATAGGGGTAGCGCATCTTTTCCGTGTTCTGGGCGTCCCGGGTTCGAATCCCGGTTCGGGCATAGTTGTTCTTCATCTGTTCTATGTGTGAATGTGCCTCCCTGTAAAAAGGGGCTGTGCAAGCGAATGTGATGCGTGAGTAGCTAAATCATACTCTTGACCCTAGTTGGCGCTGCTAAAACAAGAGACGCTCCCTCTCGGCTTAAAACCGCTGACTTCGAATCAACGGGCAGTGCCAACAAAGACAAATCGACATTACATATACTGTAAATTGAATACATCGGTGAAGTGATTGCCATTCAAAGTTCCAGTTACCAAAATCTGAAAAAACAGCTTTAATTGTATTTTTAAAAAATGCCCTTATGGTATGCAACAATATTTCATTAAGAAAAATATGCATTCCACTTAAAGACCATATAATATCATAACAACTACTGCATTTGCATTTTATTAAATTTTCTCTTATTGAAATATTTTCTCTGGGAGGGATTACAACGGGCTTTTTTAGTAACGGAAATGGAAAAGCAATTCATACTTTAGTCGAAAATTGTTTCAAAAGTAGTAAGGAATAAAAACTAGCATTACATTATGAATGATGTGTCATTTTTTATTTTAATTTTTAGCAGTTTTTGTTTAATTCAGGAATTTATGTATTTTTAAATTTATTTGCTTTTCGATTAGCTGTAGAAGATAATAAATAATAAAGAATAAAATGATAATTTTAGCGCATAAATAGATAGAATAGTATGAAAACAATGATAATAATTACAAAGTTAACATATGAATTGCTTTCCCATTAAGCCATAAATATGTAATTAAACAGCAGAATATAAAATACATGAGTTTAGAATTATCCAAACAATCGAATGACTGAAAATTTTATGCTGTCATACGAAACGAATATAAAATTTCTATGCCAAGAAGCAGCATTTCAAAAATTTGCATAACCATTATGATCGAAAATGTATGATAATGTATGAAATAGTCAATGTTCTATAGGATTTATCAAATTGATTAGTCGATATATTAATTGTTTACATTGAGTCATTTTATATAATCCTTTATAAATAAGAAATATCAATTATTTTTATTTATATTCATTGTTTCTACTTCACAAGGCAATAATGAGGATTTGAATGGAGTTTGAATATAAAATTAGATTTATAATGGATTTTGATGCAAGATTTATAATTCCATTCTATTCTACTTTTAGGGGGAAAAATAATGCCGCTGAGATGTTGTCTTTCTTTCTATAGAAAGGACTCAGAAGTTTCATTTTGAATTTTATTCAGATAAAAATTAATGTTTCGAAATGTTTTTTTTTTATAATATTTTGGTGGCAAGAATGCAGCTATCACCAAACTTGACAGACAAAAAAAGACATCGGCTGTTAAATCTCAGAGATTTAACAGTGTTTTTTTTTATAAACCTCAATTAAAGAAAGAAAGTTTTTCATTTAGCCAAAAAAATTCTCTAAGACAAATGTATAAAATGGGGAATGCGTCATTGAGATACTGGAAAATTATAATAAATGCAAATGCTTTTTTGACTTTTTACTTATAAATCATTTGATACCATGCACATTTTATCACATTCTCCAGTTTGTCGGTTTCATAGTATATCTTATGCTCAGTAGACGGATAATAAAAATAATTTTAATATTTAACGTTTTAAATATACATTCTGGAGAGTGAGGGCCCCTTAAAAAATATTTTACGATTAAGTAATTTCTTTCAATATTTTTAACCAGATTGATGAAATTTATATTTGTTTTTGCAGGGGCCACCTCGAAGAATAGAAATCCAAGGAGGTGATTACCAACTGATCACAATCTTTAGAGCAGATGATCCATCACATGAAAAGTAAGAAAACTCATCTTAAATTCTTGCAGAATTACAAAAAAAATGAAAAAGAGATATCATGAGATTTTTTTAAATCAAATTCAAATGGAAGAAAACCACTCCTTAGCTCTTTATGAATTGTATTCAATGAATTCCTACTCGATGAAACCTATTTTGAATAATCAGCAAATATCAAATTGCAGATCATCTAATGTAATAGCATATTTATTAATTGGAAATATGATCATAAAAATGATCAAACTGTGCATCATATATATAATTCATTCATGATATCCATTTCTTACCTGTACATCAAAGATAGAAACCAACATTCATTAAAAAATTGCATTTTCGATGTTATTTCACGTAAATAGAAATCGAATGTAGCTTAAGCTTCTCTTATAGCATATGTGATATTCCTAATGAATACGATGAAAAATTAAGTATACTAAATTAAGAACAATACTTTAACATTTTGTATTAGATTTTATATGTACTCATTTTTCGTCATGAAATACGCACCTGAATATTTTCAATGTTGTATTGTTATATAATATTCTTATTTCTAATTGTTATTTCAGTTACATCTTGAATGCTGATGATGGTGATAATGTGAGTTCCAGTTCTTCGGAGTATTTTACGTGCGACGAAGGTAGCATCTCAGACGAATCATCATCTGGCAGTGAGGTGAGAAGTTACTTTTGTGAATTTTTTAGATATGCACTCAGCACATAGAACATTTTTATATCTTAAATTTTACACCATTCGATACGCCAGAAAAGTTATGAAGTTTCTCACCTTTGCAGTTCTTTAGGTATCTTCTTATATGTAACTTGATCCAACTTTCTCTGTTTTTCTCCAATATACAAATAATCAATATCCATATGACATACACGCTTAATTTGTTATATTTAATTTAACAATATTAAGGTAAAATTCCTTTGGCTTAAAATATTGTTATGGAAAACTTGTCCAGTGTGGATTTAAAGGTGCTTTATTCCAAGCTTTACACTGCTTTATTTAAAAGAGGCGAAAACACAAATAAAGCACATCTGAAGAATGTACAGAAAAGTACTTACAGAAATGAGCAACACTGAAACAGCAACTCGTTATTACAAACAATCATAACAGTAGCGATTAGAGAACATTTGTTAAATGATCAACACTCTAAACAGAGAATTCGCTCGATTGACTGGCTTTAGGTATCTCTCGCTTTTATATAGTTTCCTCAATAGGATATTAAATTCCCTAGTGGGATTCTGATCTCTGGTCCTAAGTAGTATATCGTCAATATTCTTGTGCACTAAAGAGTTTTTATTCTTGACGCCAAGCTCGTCAAATCTGTTAACAAGTCCATCGGTCAATGACCTGGCATCATTTCATTTACCATTCAAATATAAGTAAAACTCTCTTCCTTATTAAGAGAGTTACTTCATATGGATGCAATATGTGAGATTCGTACCAATTTTTTGAGAAAATATTTCAAATTAATAATTTTTATCATATTTTTATGTTTATTCTTAACTTGTTTCGCACGATTTCTTAAGCAATACATGTTTGTGTTTCAAATAATGACAGGAATTTAATCAAAACTATTCTACGAGACCTAGACTTCATCCATGATGCGTCACTTAAAGCATACTTATTCAGTTTTTCAATTTTATGGATTCACATATAAATTGAGCTTTCATGTGCAATCTAAATTCGGGAAAATTACAAATTATTTAATTCAAATTCTTGTTAGCTCTGTTGAAATGTGCTGATCAAAAATAAGACTAATGATATATGTGCTGCAAAAGAGTGTGCGTGTCGGATATGTTTTGTATTCTGCTATGTTTCAAGATTTAACAAATATCTAATTATGCGAAAACGTAAAATAAAATTTTCGAAGTAAGAGAAACGGTTAATTATTTTTTCTTAAGGAATTATTTGAGAAAAAGGAACAGTACTGTTTATAAATAAAAATATTGCACATTTTATTCTCGATTAGTCAAAACCGTGCAAAGCGTGTGTCACGGTTATGATTGATCGCGAATACGAATACGAAGGTAGAAGACAAATACACAAATAAAATTTTATAAAAATACTGATCAAATTAGTTATATCTTAACATATATGCATTTTAAAGCAAAACTAAGAAACCGACATAAATATACTGTCCTCAATCATAAATTGTTAAAGCGGCCGTTCGCCATATGTTGTAGCATATTTAACTCAGCTGATTTATCTTTAAAGAACACTTGACCGCGTTTTTCGATGAGCAAAATAAAAATAATTTTTGTTTCGTTTTAAAATAATGTTTGTTCTTAGAAGTAAAAAAAAAAAAAACTTATCTACAAAGCAAGGTTTAAAGGTTTTTTTATTTATTTCAAAAAATATAAATAAATCAGGATTTAGTAATCGAAAGTTGACGAATATAGCAAAATAAGAAAAGTTTGCTTTAGAACAGAAACTTTCGCATATCAATCTCCACATTTAAAGTTTTAAATTTCAGTCTATATAACATAAATCATTTCCTAATTCCTTTTATTATTTTGAGCAAAGTAAATAAAAGTAACAACAAAAATTAAAAACAAAATCAAAAGTAAATTTGCTTCTTAAGTGATCACTATAAAAGTATGTATGTTGAAATTTTATTATTAGATGAAATCGTGATCATTCGAGAAAGTACTTTTGCTTGTCATAGAGAAAGTCTAAAAGAACGATATAAGCTATGTATTTATAAATATGATACTTTTTTGAAGTATTGATTAAATTTTAATTTTTCTTTCTTTTCAGTATTACGATTCAAACACTGCTTATTAAACCTGCTCTTGTCTTGTGAACTAAAGGATGATCGAAACATCTGATCACCTTTTGGCACAAGGAAAACTTACTTTTGCTACCAGTGAACGCAGGGAAGATCAAAATAACTGGTAGCCATCTGCCACAAGGCAAATTTCCATCAGTCGCTTGCTGAACTCAAGAAAGTTCAAACAACTCATCATCTTTTCTAGTAGGAAATCTTACTTCCGCTTGAAAATGAATTCAAGGAAGATAAAACGTCTGATAGTCTTCTGGATCAAGACTAAACTTTTATCAGTTGCATGCAGAAATGAATGAAGATCAAGCAACTGTTCACCATTTGGCAGAAGAAAACTTTCTTCTGCTGTTCGGTGAAATTCAGAAAGTTAAAATCAATTAATCAACCACCTTTTGACACAGTGCAAGATTTCTTCAACTGTCTAGTGAACTGAGCTGAAGAGAGATCAATACAATTGATCATTACAATTATGGCACAAAGTTAACTTTCATTAACTGTCTAATGAAATGAAGAAAGATCAAACACTGTTCATTTTTTCATATAAAACAGGTTTTCTTCATCTATCTGGTGATAGGAAGTTAAAAAAAAATTGAATACTTTCTGGAACGAAAATGCTAAACAAATAAAACTAATTTTTCCACTGTACCCTGAACTGATGGAAGATAGTTCAGTTGATCGTCTTTTGACGCAAGGCGGACTATTCTCATGTCCCCGATGTGCTGAAAGAAGGTCAAAATAAGCATCGCTATTTGTACAATCAGACTTTCATCACTAGTCTGTATCAAAATAACTAATCGCCTTTTGGTACAAGATAGTTTCCTTCCACAATTATTGAAATTTGAGGAAAAATAAAACAATTTATTTATAGACTGTTGCTAAAAGGAAAAATATCATCAGCTGTCGAGTGATTGGAAGGGGGATTAAAATAACTGGCCGCATTTTGACTCAAGAAAAGCTTCCTTTCCCTACTTGATTGTACTAAGAAGTGCAAAAAGCTGATTGTATATTGGTACAAGATAATTTTCTTCTTTGGTTTGTAGGTTGAAAGAAGATAGAAAAAAATTAAAGCCTACAGAAAAAAAAAACCGTTTGTCAGCTGTTCGATGTGCAGAAAGATGATCAAACAACTGATATTCACTTATCGCAGGCATGGCTTCAATAGCTGTCTAATGACCTGAAGAAAAATCTAAGCAAGATCCCGTTTACGCTGGCAAGCTTTCTTTCACTAACTGAACTTAAGAAAGCTCAAAACGATTGATAAATCGCCTTTGGCACAAGACAGCTATAGCTTTCATAAGCTATAACTTGATCTAATTCTGGCACAGAAAATATTTTATTAGCTCTTCAACTAAAGGAAGATGCCCTTTTGAGCAATCATGGCTACATCCCATGTCTGTTGAACTGAAGTAAGATAGGAAAAAAAAACTGATTCCATGTATCACAAAAAGGCTTAGTTCTTCTGTTTCTTGAATTCAAGTAAGATTTCAAAAAAACTGATCTCCTTTAATTACAATCAAGCATTTTTTGCAGTCTAATGAACCGAAGTCAGATTGAAAAAACTGACCGTCTTATACATAAGGAAAGGTATCTCTTTGTTAAACTGATGAAACTAATGGTAAAGCAACTGATCGCCTGTGAGCATAAACAAGCGTTCTACTGCCGCCAGTTGAATTTCGGAAAGATCAAAACGATAGGCTTATCACCTTTTATCAAAAAGTTGCTTTTCATTATCTGTTTTGTAAACTGAATGGAGATCGAAACAACTGGCCTGAAAAGTTTCCTTTAGCCACGTGATTAAATTAAAGAACTGAAAGGGCTTTAAAAATACAGATCACTTTTTGTCCCTTGAGAGCTTTCATCAGTCTGATGAGCTGACCAATGGTAAATGTTGAATAGGTAAAAACTGACAATCTTTTAACGCTGTATTACCTGAAACATTTGACAGTTTCACTATTGTGGTGAGTTGAAACTATATTAACTCATCCTATAATCTTCTAATCCTGTATTTCAAAGGAGTTTTCAATAGGGTTATTGTATTGATGAGCTGACAACTTCTAAAAAAATATATCAATTATCTCTTTGTATGATATCTATAATAATGTTCAATAATTATTTGATTTTGATAAACAACCAAGTATTTTTTTTAAAAATAATTTTTAGAATTTGTTATTTTATTTTTATGAAAATATCCTCAACCGTTTTTTGGTTGTGTGGAACAAAAATATTACGACGTTTCATTCACTCGGAAAACTGATGCGCAAATAACAAACCACAGATGAAGGGTACACATGAAGATCACATAAGCAGCAAATCGCTATTTTATAAGCGCAACATCACAAGGAACACAGGCAGAACAAACGCTGGAACTCGAGTTCTAACGGAGCTATGGCAGAAATTATTGAATAGTTTGGATCCTTCATTTTTTTACTTCATTTCATCCAATTCGTCTCCAAATAGTCACCAGAGCTGGGGTCATTGATTCAGCATTCATTCAGTAAAACCATTATTATATCTATTGTACTATTTTCCTTATTAGAAAAAAGAATTGTGCAAAAAGCCCATATTGCAAATTCATATTATTCATTGTGGTTGTGTGTCTGTCTTGCTTTCTTTTTTAATTTTCAGCGTCTTATATTTTATTACTTTTATTATAACAATACTTAAAGTAGTTTGAATAGATTTTTTTAATCTAAAATGTATTATTTTTAATTAATTTATTCATTTAAAATTGATTATTGCATATTTTATAGCTATGAAGCTATAGACGTCAGTCTTTTATTAACTATCTAATTTTTGTCAAGGTATGGAATAGGACAACCTCTAGTTCACAATGTCAATAGAAAATCGTTTTACCTAATCAGACGAATTTTGGAAAGCTTCCCACCATATTCTAAACAACTATATAAAATTTCATACTGGAAAAACATATACTTAATTAATAGTCTTCATTTTTAAGAAAACTCGTCCAATTATTTTAATTTATTACTTATTCAATTTCAGTTGTTCTAATAAATGCATAATTTGTATTTTCGTGATAATAAAGATGAATGTGTGTATGTATTAAATCTTTACAGAAAATTCATTAGACCTCAAGTTACCTAATTTGGCACAAAAATATTCTAGAGGATTGAAATACGTTATCAATCTACAGATTTATACAATTTTGTGAAGCCGATGATAAAAGGCTATTTTAATATTTGTTGTTGTTTCTAATGGCACTTGTCATAGACAAGCCCACTGACTTTAGAAGTCAATGATTTTAAGCCAAGGGTATGTTTCTTTTGTTTTAGTAGCGCCAAATAGGGCCAAGAGTATGACTTAGCTACATACACATCACAACCCTTTTTACGGGGTGGACTTCATTCATGCATTTCATTCACTCATCCACAGATCGTAATTTAGACCTGAATCACAGAACGATCACCCCTGATCCAGTACCCCCAATGGTAGTACTCTTGACATGGAGGACTTTGTGACCACGACAGATTTACACGCGCGCCAGCCACCACACATTCGGAGAATCTTCGGTCGGTGGGGTTCGCAACCCAAGGGACGCAGATCCAATTTAGTTTTTTTCACCCGAAGAGCGCAATTTCCTCAGATGTAACAGATTTTACAACTCCGAGGTACCTTAATTATCTCTTCTGCCTTCCATATTAACCTTCTCGTAGTCTGTGGTGCCAATGGTGACTTGGTGGTAAGGTTTCGGCTTCAATACCGGAGGATTTCAGGTTCGAGACCCGATTCCGCCGAAGAACCGTCGTGTAACCGGATCTGGTGAACGTTGCATTCATCGGTCCCCTCGCTGGTGTGGTGTGGAAGTTTGAGGAGGGGATATCAGCTCTAGTGTCGTCCTCGTCATTTGACCGGGGTCTAAAATTACGAGGTCCGTCCCAAAATTGTCTTGATGCTTAGAAACGGAACATTAATATAACTAAACTAAACTAAAATTCTCTTAATCTGTTTCTTTCTATCTCTTATTTCTTTCTCTGTATATCAAGAAAGGCGCTCTGTTTAATTTTTTGCTTCTTATTGAGAGTCGAACAACATATTGGTTGTATGTAGTGACCCATTAGACAGATGCTGCATTGTGATCCCTGATGTACTAATCGCCCGTTAATTAGCCTTCTGAGTGGTAAATATACTAAAAATGAAGATTATGTGTCATGTTTGACGTTAAGGATCCCTGGGAATTTCTTCCAGCATATAGATTCCGATTAGTACAAAGGTGAGCGCCGCGCCTGGAAATTCCAAGAGTAGGTGTCTGCCTTTCCTTGTTGTTCCCTTTGCCGTCGGATATAAATTACTTAAAATTTCGTATGGGCCAAAAATAAGACCTCTTCCTTTCAATGGTCAACAAAGTGTTCCGAATATTTCAAACACTGCGATTCTTATCTTTTTTTATAATATAACGATTATCTTCAAGAAATGAAACTTCACATGGTGTTTCATGAATTTTCGTTGAAAAGCTTACATCTCGCACTGTTGGCAAAATAAAATATGCAAAAAAGAAGGCAAAAAAAATCTGATTAGGATATGTATTTGTCGGAGACATCTCTCAGAAACAATCGCAACAAATCATTAAACTGAAATTAATTACCATAGTACCCTATCTATTGTCCTGCCAGGAAACTTTTAAATCCACCAAGAATATTATTATATCGGAATTGTATCATGTGACAATTGAATGAATCACTGAAGGAACTTGCAAGTCAATGCGTGAGCCATTTAAGGCGCATAAATATACGCAGGGATGGTCAGCATCAAATTACAATACATACTGTATTTACTTTCAAATATTATGTCTTGTCAAAATATATTAAAGCAAGATGCATGCTTCTTTATGCCCCCCTTTTCTTTCTTCAGATATTAGCCTTTCGGGCATTCCCGGACTTCCTGCCGCGGGACACGGTCATGCGCCTGTTGTGCAGAAATTGCGGCAATTTAAGAAATTGCACCATAGAGGAAAAATACGTGTAAAGGGGAACTAATCCTCCTTTTCTATAGCATGGATAAGGGAACTCATTGCAACAAAAGTTTAAAAAAAAGCTTTCAGATCCAGAAGCTGATTAGATCCAAAACCCCAACCCCAGGTTCTAGCCATTTTTCTACTGCCCAGATCACATCAAAGCAGACAAAAATTTCAGCTACAATGAGCAATTTTACTCTCGAAATAAACTTCAAATTTCTTATATATATATTCAGTTTCAAATAATGATCTGCCTATTCTATTGAAAACACAAATTGAAAAATAAACACAAAGAATTTATCGGACTTCAAAAGTGTCTCATGAAGAAGCCTAAAACAAAGCAGCTGAAAATCGATGCACTTCAAACAATTTCAAACTTTGGACAATTTCAGCTTTACAGGTTTTGAGTTCAGAAATTAGAATGTTGTTAAGGCCTAACTCTTAATAGATGCATCGAAATACAATAAAAGCACAGACGAAATCGAATTACCAAATGTCAACTCTGAATGTACGTTTTGAGGAATATCGCCTATTAGTAAAAATGATAATTCCACTGAGTCGTGGGTGGCAGATGGCGGGATATATTATGATTCCAACATAATCATTCGTGAAAACCCTTCCGTTGTTAAAGAACAACAATTTGTCCTCCATTGAATTGTCTGTTGATCCATTTTCTTTGGAGGAAAAATTTAAAAAGAGCCAATTTCAGTGGATGATTTTAAAATCACTCATAATTTGACATTATGTACCCCGTACCATGACAGGTATTTAAAAAACATCAAGTGAAATTATTGCAATGATTAATCCTATCGGAACAATGTTTTTTATTACATCTCATGATAGTAGATTTATAGGTTTTATAATACAATTCGGTCATTTTTTTTTAAGTAACCGGACATATTTGAATTTCAGTGATTTTATATGCTAAAGTGTGCAATCACGTCCAACATCTGCTTGGCGCAGTGTAGCCAAATCTGGCTCTTGCGCCAAAAATTCCAGTAATCAACTAGCCAATGCAGTTTCTTAGTGTTTGGGTGTAATTTTCTTAATTCTTCAGGGAATGCTAAATCTGCTTTCTTCTGCAAGAAATTCATTCCACAAGGTCATCTCGCAGGATGTAAATAATTGTTGGCCATGTCCTTTGGTCCATATGAATGTAAGTTGACGAATTATTTATTATTCCTGTGTTGCATTTAATTGGCGTTTAGAATATATTATGCAAAGATTTGTTACATAACAATCATTATATTTTTGTCCTGTCTCTTCCGGGCATTTTGAAATGTAGCTGTTTATTACAGAAATTTTGCAATTACATGAGGAGTAATTTGCATGTGTATATTTTATTCGATTTCATTTCTTAGCATTAGATATTTTTTATGAAAATGAATAGTTCTTTATAAACAAAGCAGTGTTTTTGACAGCAAATTTTATTTAAATATATATGTATGTAATAATAATTATGAGTTTGATGTTGATAGTTTTTAATGGCATAGTATTTATATGTATAGAGCGGTCAGGATTTCAAATATTCAAAATTACTATTGATTTTATTGTATTTGGCTTAAGCGAAATCTTTCTTATTTGCACAAAATAGCTTCATCTAAACGATGGTTTTAGGCGACGTCATTGAAAACTTACCTCGTACATACTTGTAGAAATAAATTTTTTCTGGGTACATTCCTTTCACAAGCAAATGAGCCATTAACGTTTCCTCACGAACAGTTTTCAATGGTTACATATAGCCAGCAAATCCTTGATACTCGAAGCACGTACTTGGGAATACGTGGAGTGGTTAATACTTTGCCTCTTCTCTGAAGCAAACAATACATTTCCCAGACACTTTTATATCCCACCTTAATGCTTTCAGCACCAAATGAGAAGCCAAGGAAAAAGTAACTTTTTATTACATTTGTTTCGAATTTAGGTTAACAAATAATAAAATTCCTTTCAGAAATATCAAAAAAAGGAGGGAATATATTTAGTTGTATGTTTTGTAGTAAAAATTGTGAATTAATAAATGTGCAGAATTGATGACTAGATTTTATGCGCATCTTTAAATAAGTTATTCATTAAAATATGACTAAAACTATAAAATATGCCAAAAAAGTTTCTTATTGCATATATGTATGCAAAAGTTTCGGAAATCTTTGGATTTCATAGCGTAATCAAAAGAAAATACACTGTAAGGTATTTATCAGTGGCATCCTTTAAGAATGACTCAAATATGATAATGATCATTGCTGTAGAAAACTCAAAGCAAGAAAAAAACTAGAAAGAAAAACCGATAAATATCATTTTCTCAAGCGCACCCTATTATTAATGTATTAAAAAGTAAAAAAAAAAAAAAACAGTAAGGCACAAAGCAAAAAAAAAAAAGTGTAAACAGTAGTATCATTGCTTAAGATACTGTAAAAAAATTAGTTTCAACAATATTCATCATATACTTTAAAGAATTTTAGGAATTTTCTTTCTTTTTGTATTCATTATTGTTTGATTTACACATCGAATTGGTTTCAATCTCGCAACATTTTATTATTTTTATTTTGCCCTCAACTGCTTAAGACTTATTTCTGAATTTAAATGAAACACAAAATTATCTTTACGATATTTATTTTAATTTTGATAGAAAATTATTTGAACAATGAAATTATTTATCTCAATGGGAAGATTCCATTTCGCTTTGCATTTGTCCTCCTAAATAGAATCAAAATTGAGTTAAAATTAATAAAAATATTAAGTTGGCAGGGATAATATTTAATTAAAAAACATGAAAGTAAATATAAACGATGAATCTCATTTTTACTTAGTCGTAATCAATTTCCAAAAGTTTCATGTCTTCACTTAATTAATGCAATAATTTCGAATCACTTTTGCAATTACAATTATCCATTCTTATTTTTTATATTAGTCATTTTTTATATTGACAGTCATTTTAATACAAATATTTAGCAAATTATATTTTAATATTGGAATTTTTAAATTTTTTGATTATGTAAGATGGTTTGTCAGTTTGTGGATTGATTCAAATTTATAAAAGGTATAAATTTCTTTAGACAAACAAATAATAATTTTTATCAAAACTTCGAATAGGTATAAATATGATAAAATAAAGGTGTTTTATTATTTCAGAAAATATGTGAACTTTAAATTCTGGCTCTTCGTACTTTTAAATGCTTAACAAGTCTTTCATGTAGGAAAGACTGGAACCTTCTTTTAATATTCGAAGAATTTTTAAGATATGGAAGAAACTTTAAGAAGCAGCAGAAAAAAAAACCTTATCAATTTGTTTGTATTAAAGAGAGGCGGAATTATAAAGAAAAGCTTCTTTGCAGAGATATTTTCAAAAACATATGGTCTGCTCGACGCTGATAATGTGCCAAAAGTGTTTTTGAAACTCTACAGTTCTAAAACTCAAGATACTGTTTAGTTTTATAGTCAATTGGTTCATGTTGAAAAAAAAAATTAATGTTGATAAAATGCAAAATATATACTTTTGCAGCAATTTATTAACCATATTATTACCTTTCCTGACTTTAAGTATAAAATTCTTTCCAGATAATTAAGAACAGTGAAAAAATTTTCTTAAGAATTTAAAATCAGAATATATGTGTATTTTTGACTTCCGAAGAAGAAAGGATTTTCAAGTACACATTACGACTAAAGAAAAACTAGAATTCGTAATGCTTCATTTCATGGTGCGTATTTCCCAAATAAGATCTCATCCATTCAAGCTTGAATTGAAGTATATATTATCATTGTGATCTAAATGGATTTTAACAAAAATAGACACTATTCGCATTTTATAGGCAAATATAAAACAATGACAGGAGAGAGCATCTAAAAATGACAAAGTAAAGCAACTCGTATACATCGTATTGAAATATAAAACGCAATTTGTTTAAAATCAAAGTGGATTTTTTAAAAAAAAAGCTGTTTTGCAATTTTAAACTATGTAACGGCACCTGTAAAATATCATCTTTAGATTTTATCACATATGAAGCCCAGTTCTGAAAAAATTTGTGTTAGATGATTTTAATTGTCAGTACTTCATTAAAAAAAATAAGCATTTAAATCAACTAAATTATTAAATTTTATATTGGTATAAAATTTTATACGCATCTATATACATTAAATACTGTGCATTAAATTTTATTCATGTAGCTGTTTGCTTTATTCTTGAGTGGCTATGGTGCCGTTACGTTTATAGATAGACAAATATAATTCTAAAATTGAAAATACAGATTCAGAAAATTTTTTTAAATGGAGATTCACTCAAATCCCGAGTGAATGTATTGATTTTTGAATATTACAATGCTTTCTATACTTCGTGCACGAGGAAGTAAAAAGTTTTCTGAAAATGGGCTTTCTGAAAATGATTTATGAAATCACTCCCCAGTTGAAGTCAAATAAACAGCGAAACCCTTGCAAATTGTAGTTTTATGTTCTTTCTTTTTCAGTAATTGTCGCTATAACATTCTTTAATAAAACATAAAGCCGATCCCCCCTCCGCTTTTTTTCTGCATTTATGAATCATTTATTCTCTAGTGGAGTGGAAAATCGGCTCCTTGAAAAAGGAGAGAAATGATAATAAGAGTGGAAAATATTTCACATCACGCCTCTCGATCGATCTAAAGACGATCCGATTTGAGAAAACGAGAACTCCATAAAACATTAAAGCGGAATTTTTTTTTTCGCTTCTGTCTTTTTAATCATGATTGTGAGTGAGACAGTAGGAAGAAATAGTGTTAGGTATAAATTATTTTTCCTTATATACACCAGTTTCAGTAGATTTCTAACTGTAGAATCAATAAAAGAATAAATTTAAACACTTCACAGTTAAAAGGAAGATTGTTAAAACAATGACGCAGAAAATACAACATGATGCTTTCTGAATTTTAGCTTTTGAAAAATAACGATTCATTAAAGTTTCCTAAAAATAGCAGAATTCCAACCACAAGAGTTGTCATCTGAGTATTTTAAATCTTATTATAAAGAGAAGTTATAGTGAATTTGTTCTAAAAACATTCAATCGATTTCAAGTAAACTTGGGAGAAATATCATTTATATCAAATATCATATTATTCAAATATTATTAGGACAAATATAAGAAAATTTTCAATTTTTCAGAGCGCAACATTTAATAACTTCACATAACTAGAAATGAAGCGAAACTTTAATGTTTATCGGCAACAGCTTCAAAGCTAATTATTATACAAAAAAAATACCATATTAACATATTATAATTACTAATATCAAGTACGTAAATAGTAATTAAACTCGAGGTCGTTGAAATGTCACTTTTATTTCATTAATTTTAGTTAAAATAAAAGAAATGACATGTTGCCATATCATGAAATTATTTAAAAAGCATAATAAGCTAATAATGCAAAAATATTATAAAAGTTTTCGCAAAATTATGCCAATAAGATAAAGAATTAAAAGAAAAACAAACCGAGCCTTTGGTTGATTGTCTTTTTAATGCACAGGGACCAATACAGGTGAACCTGCAAAAAATTTAAAGTATAAATTTAAAACATGTATTGATATATAAGTATATAAAGATCAAAAGTAAAAAACGAATCTGATAAGAAATGAAACGATACACACAAAACCAAAATCGAATGATGCTTTTCAATTGAAACGATTAAATCATTTTGTTAATGCGTTCTGCGAAATGAAATTAGTTTTCAACACTTTTATTGCATTGATATTTTTTTAAATACTTCATCTTGATTTGTAACCTAATTATGATGATGGAATTTTCTAACTGATCTTTCTTTCACTTCTTAAAATGCTGGAGCGTTGAAAATTTGCACCCATTTGTTTTCTTGATGACAATACTCTATTTTTATAGATTATAGTTTAATTTTTAGTTGATCGATTCGTTCAATCAAATTTCGGAAAATGTTTTGTCATAATTCCTTTCGGTGAATTTACAAAAAATTAATTTTAAGATTTTTAATATTTATGAAATTGAGTTATAAATTAAAAATTAAAAAGTAGAAATTGTTTAGAATAAATTTCTGTTATCATCAAAAAATATAAACAAGAAATTTTAATAAATTTTCAAAAATTTCCAATAAAACACAATTTTGGAATATATCAGTCTATTTGTATTTTTGCCTGTCTATGAACACCATAACTTCGATAGTTTTTATACAAATTCTATCGAATTTGGGGCAATTTCTGTCTGCCCGATTGTCCAAACGTAAGTTGACATTATAATTACAAAACAAAAATTTACATAAATAAAATTTGGTGCACATCCAAAAAATAGATGTGTCCAAATTTGCAATTAAATCCGTAATGCGATTGACAGATTTGATTTTTGTCCATATGTACTTTCACAAGTATGTAAACACGATAGCTCAAAATGGCAATGATATAATATATAATTTTGTGTTTTTGTGATATGTTTTTGTTTCAATCGGTCATAATAAAGTAGGCCTGAAATGCACTTGCGGTGTTCGTACTTGTACTTGTGGATCGCAGCGATTTATTTCCAGATTTTGCACTAATATACACTTTCGTAACAATAACACATTATTTAGAAATTCTCTAATTATTTAGAGATTAATTAGAGTATACGAGAAGTTTTAGAGGAGACCGTTGCTTCATGATTCATCAAAATGAGTTTTAAAAAATACTTTTGTTTACTTTATAGAAATTTTAATCACTAGATGACTGATTGTAGGGCGAAATTTTTAATGTGTATGATGTGGGCAGTCTCTTTAAATATCAAAATATGCATTCTAAGATATACCTACTTTACAGTGATTAACTTAAAAATTAAAAATAACATCCTAATAACCAATCCAAATCTTTCAAATGTTGTAGCATCTGAGTTCAAGTGCTCTAATGAGCACTTACTTCCTAACTACAAAATGGATAATCATCTCTTTTTATCCTCCAAGAGAAAAACACTTCTAGACGGAAGATAGACAATCGAGAAAAGTGTAGTGTTCTTCGTAAAATGCCACAAAACTGTAATAGTTAATCTAGTTTTCGTGAAGCATATAATTAAATAAGGAGCTTCCGAAGTTTTAAGTTGTTTAAATTTCTGCAGCTTAAGGGATGAAACCCAAGTTGCGTCTTAAGTTATGCATCGTATTCAGAGGTGTTTTTGCTAAAAATATGCAGAAAATCAATACATGTGGTTGGTTTTATGTATGAATCGCCAAAAACCTAGTCAGGCATCACTCGACAGATTCAGCAAAAATGCCAAATCCATGCCAAAGGTTAATATTTCTTAATTTTTGAACATCAACACCTTGCAAGGTATTCTCTGGAATAACAAAACCTTTATTAGAAAGTTTTCAGGAAACCATTAACGCAGTTTACACTTCCGTTTCCGAAGCAATTGTGACTACTAGAGAAAAATATTTCTGTTGATTTTATCTCGAATAATATCTCTTGCTATTTAGTTTCAGACTTAACTCAGAAATAGCAGAAAGAGTGAATAATGATTTTAAATATTTGATGCCTGGCATATAGTAAGTAATAAATTAAATTTAAGTAAATTCTAAATTTTTGACAAACTTTCATATTTATTTTTTCACTCCCGCTGTATGTAACAAGATGTTTAAAATGTATTACAAAGAATCTACAAATCATATAAATGAAGTTTTTCCAGCATTGGGTAAAGATTTTGGATGCATCACAATTTCTTTTATAGCGTCTTTCTCTATTTAGATTATTTAAATTTCTCTGAACATATTTCATGGTTTCATTCGTAATGACTTTCTTTTAATATTAAGTAAATATAATAAGATTATTTATTTGTTTGTATTATAGGAAACGTACTTTCTACCTAAATTCACCGACCTATGTTAAATTTACGCAAAATGTTCTTTATAAAAAACCCTATTGCTTAGGATAATATATTTTCACTTACTTGGTTTTTTAGAATATTAATTATTCACATTTTAAAAGTAAATTATATGGAGATATTAGGTTAATTTTATACTCTTTCTGATAATAGTTTAAAAAAATATTGCAGGCATAGAAATTTCGTTACCAAAAACTTTTCACACTTAATATTCCCAATTACACTGGAGCCGCGGTGGCCTGGTAATAAGGCTCTGTCTTCGGAACAGGAGGACCTCAGGTTCAAGACCTGATTCCACCGAAGAACCGTCGTGTAAGCGGGTCTGATGTGCGTCAAATCCGTCAGGGTCAAACGATATCCTGCTGGTGTGGTGTGAAAGCTTGGAGGGAGGGTGTCCCTGTCATCTGACCCCGATTCAAAATGACGAGGTTCGTCCCAAAATAACCCTAGTATTGCTTTAAAACCGGACGTTAATATAACTAAACCTAATTACATTATTTTTTCTTATACTTTTTATACATTCCATTTGCTTTGACATTTAAATTGTAGAAAATTAGTAATACCGGAGTAATGCACAAATATTTTATTTGATGGAATACTTTTAACTTCCATCTTGCATGTTTATAGTGCTTCTGATGAGGTAGTATGAGGTTACATACGAGTCTATAAAACATATATTCCATAACGTATTACTTTTGAATCTCAAATAGAATGACGGCATTGGCATTGATCCCGAGCAGAGCAAACAGAGCTTGCATATGTAAATCCTACATTGCGAAACTTCATTTTCCAAACACCAATCTTCAAAGACCTTCAACAAACCGCGTCCTCACTTCTGTCGCATTTGCCCTCCAGACGCCAAATTCCTCGAGATATTCACTTGTCCTTGAAATTCTCCGAATTAAGAACTTTTCTTGATATCAAATGTCAGTTACGGAAGACTGTGTTTGATAAGGGAAAGGGATTGGAACTCCGAAACTTAATTCCAAACTTTATGAAGGTCAATGAAGATAGAAACGAATGCAGGTAAGGACTTCTATTATCAGACCATTTTTTTAAAAAAATGCAATTATGGATGCTTTGATGTCGACTGCTTTCGAAGTTTGGAATTAGAATAAATAAGATGAAATTGTAAAACTGGGAAAAGAGCCAACGGTGTTAAATTTTTGTTATTTAGAAACGTTGTGAAGCAAGTAATGAGTTTCAGTCTTCGGTTAGGTTCCAGATTTCTCCGATTCCGAAAAGCATATTTCTGGAATGACGCGTGTTTGTCTGTGACAAAGATAACTCAATACCGCTTTCGAATAAAAGGATGAAATTTTGTAAATTATATCATTATTATTTACAATTACTAATTTTATTATGACACTATAAAATTAATAATTATCAAGAAGTAATTAATCATAATTATTATTTATAATATAGTGAATAATCATTAAAATTATTAACTTTACACCACATTTGTAGATTTCTCATATATGTTGAGCGAAATCTTATTAAAGGAAGTGTGTCGGTGAGTCTAGTATAAATGAACACAATAAAAAAGAAACAAAAAGAGCCCAATGGATAAAACTTGATAAATAGTTTTAACATCTGACGTGTAAAAATGAATAAAATTCGAAATGATATCCCTCAAGAGATGGACCATCCTCGGTTTGTATTATCAAATTTAGCATGTAACTTTGTGAGTATAATGCAGTTCTGTGTCGCAGTTTGGTTTCTATCGGTTATAAAGAAGGTGACAAAAATACATATTAGATGTTTTGGTGTTTATGTACTAACCTCATGCCAGCAGTTAATAGTGAATGATTGCATGCTAATTGGTTCTTTTGCAACTATTATTCGGCACCGACATGCGGTTAATAATAAAAAGAGCGAGAAAATTCCGATACAGGCTGCTCCCGCTGATTTAATCTACTAATCAAATCAACTTATTACTAATGAACCATAGCATTCCTTGGGGATCAATGACTACTCTTGTTACATCAATGCACCTTTTCTTAATGCCCCTGAATTTCTGGTAGCAGGAAAAAAATCAGGAAGATGATACTCACAATAAAGATGTTGTTACATTAGATTCGCAATACAAATTGATAGTTCTAAACAATTTTTTTTTTGTTAAAGCTTTTGCCACTGTTTGGTTCTTGATGGTATTTGGCATTATTTTAACATTCTTGGCCAAATATGAACTATATCCTAAGATATAGTGATTTTTCTGCAGTGTGTCGGATCCTGACTTGGACGCTTTCACTTTCGAAACGCCATTCCGCTACATAATCACTTTATATGTAGACCTGGCGCAAAGTCCAATTTGATGCTAAACGTCCCTTATCTGGTATGATGCGAAGACCAGCTATATCAGAAATCATCCTCATCATCTGACGTAGGTCGATAATAAAGAAGCTCGTTTTTAATTAGCTTCCATGGTGCTTCGAAATGGAACAAGAATAAAAGCAAACATAACCTACTTTATATCCATGATTTTTCATATACATCTTAAAACTGTTATGAAGCATGTAACTTTTTTATATTCATTTTTATCTATCGATTTTTTTTTAATACAGTTAATGCACAGAAAACATTTTCTTGAAAGGTTTATAAGATAAGATGGAGCTTTTCAATACATAAAATGATATGAATATTTATGAAAACATAAAAACTCGTGGCGTTAACTACCCTAGTCTCTCAATAATTTGGCAAACATCAGGCGTAGGAGCTGCCACCTAAATAGATATGCCGAATGAATGATAGTTTAATTAAAAAATGAATACATTTTAACTGCAAACATATTTATTATTCAAAATTTTACTGAAAATTATATATATTAAATATCATAAAATAAAATTCAAAATTTAGGCAACGATCTGTTATAAAAGTCGTATCAGGATAACTGACATCCCTATATAAGAGCTTATGTTTTCTTTAGTCTCATTCACTCTTTTGAAAATGACGAATGACCGGACCTTTTTGTGATTTAAAATGACTGCAAAGACGCATGCAGTATTAATATGAATATCTATTTTTTTACTTGAAATTGTACTTTTATACGAGGCCTATTATTCAAATTTCTTTCAAGATATCATCAATTTTAGTTTTCACGATTTTCACCAAAAAATTTACTCGGAATAAAATTAATCAAGATGCATTTGTAGATGGGAAAATATTCCAACTAAAAGAAAAAATGATTTCAGCAAATTTGGGTAATGAATTAAGATCTGAGCAATAATCCCATATTTTACTTCTTTTTGGATCGATTAACTAACTAGAAATGAATGGCAGGGATTCAGCGTGGTGCCCGTATTTGAGCAGAAGGAACGATTAACGAATCATTTGTGGAAGAAACGATAAGTGTTAGATAATGGATTTCGGTTTAAAGGATATGAAAAAGGATTGCAAACATTCATTATGAAAGCACTTATAGTAATCTCTTTTCTTTTTAAGAGCATTTTAGAAAGGAAGAAATTTCTATTAATGCAAAAGCTTGATGAAGCATGTCTTAAAGTTTTGCTGATATATTCCCTCTTTCTTTTTTTAAAAACAAATGTCTTTGTTCTAATTCTAAAGATAGATTTTTGGACTTCTTGAATTTCTTGAAAATATTCCACTGAAATACAGAAGCAAATTAAAGCATTACTGAAAAATCAATAATATAATATAACCTGTTTCAGACTACGAATCGACTTTAAAAACGTATTGCCTGAAAATTCTCTTCTGTTATTAAAATATTCAGAACAGATTTTTATAGAAGACCGCTCTGTTCTGTACTCCTGAGCAATTTTCTCCGTTGCAATGTAAAAGCGATATATAATGGGAAAAAGAAATTAGCAAAATGGCAAACTCGTTTGCTGAATAGAATTTACAATGTTAAAAGTTTGAGAGTTTTATCTCCAATTTCTTTTTGTACTTTTGCAGTTTTGCGAGTTTTATGTTTAACATCGTAGGAGAAGTAAGATAATCGATAATAAAATTTGGAATAATACTTCTCATGTGAGGGTTTAAGGATAAAACTGAATACCTACTCGCTATTTCCAAATGCAAAGCAAGTATAAATAGTAAACGAAATATAAAAATAAATCAAATAGGAAACTCTGCGGAAGCAAATATAATAATATGTAGTAAATTTAAAAATTATAAAGTAGCCAGTTTTGAACAATTTGTGTTTAACAGTAAGAATAGATATACATGACATCACTCGCTTAAAATTTTATGAAAAAGAATTACAAAATATTTTGACCCCTGAAAAGGAAGATATTCGAGAAAGCAGAATAAATAATTTTCAGAATTTCAGTTCAGTTATAATTTCTGAATCGAATATTATCGTTGCTTACCATCTCTACTACTAAGTGGAGATGTTCGAAAATTAGGAATAAATATTCTTCAATATTTATATTATCACATTTTCCGAACCCAATGACTAAGCTGGTATATTTATCATTTATTTGTCCATCTACGACTGTCATACGTCGAAAAACAAAGCAGTTTTATCTTAAACAGAGAGTATGTATCCGAACACTATCTATTATGTATTAACACATATACTTTTATTCAATATTAATCATCCTTGATATCACATCTTTGACTTCTCCATGAAGAAAAGTATAGTCCTATGTATCCACTAACAAGAGCCATAGTTAATTGGCATTTATGACAAGCGATATCAAGCTCGTCTTGTTTGTTATGGTTCTAATAATAATAGATTATACATGCCTGTCTAGACGAGCTGTTACTTACAATAGTCCGATTAATTAACGAACATTGTAGATGAAAATCTCGTGTATATTGCAAGAGAACTTAAGAAATAAAAATGATTATTTGTAGCGGACTTTAAATTTAATACACAATAATATTAAAAATGAACATTAAAGATCAGGAATTCTAAGAGTTAAAAACCTTCAATAGCACTCAAACCAAAATTAATCAATAAAAAGAGATCGAAAGAAATAATAAGCTACAAACAAAATACAATGGCATATGCAAAATGAAATTATTAGCAATGACTTCTATTGGTCCGGGAGAGGAAGATTTAATGAAACAGCATAAATATGAAATAATAAAAATTCCAAATTACAGATTACTGATCTATGTAACAATTCATCATAAAACAATGCAATTAAAATCTAACATCGCTCTTGTAAAAAGAACTTCACAAACACAGCCCGATTCTTCAAATAAAGTCATGACTACATCTAAAGGATAGCAGGAAGTTCATCTTATCCACATTTTTTAATACAAATCTAATACACAATACAAAGTAATTTTTTATTACAAATGCAATACGCAATACAAATGCAATATTCAAAGAGCAAATTTAACTTGAATCATCTCGCAGATTTTCTTTATATAACTCATTATAAAAATTTACATCTTCGTAGCTGTTGAACAGCTCTCGACACTCAGGCGAAATAATATTTGGCTTTTCATGGTTGTTTTGAAATTGCGCCATTGAATCTATAAATATCTTTTGTCGAAACTTTTAACAGAATCTATAATTCAGTTTCCTTGTTTCTAATTTTGCGTAGCAACAATTTTTAAGTTATCATCAGATACTAAGATTTTGAAGTGGTTAAAATTGGATGCATCTTTATTCTTTTAAAATATTTAATATTTGAAACATTTTTTTTTCTTCCACAATATTATAAAATCGGGAAAATTACAATGATCTTTCAAAATATTTTCAAAAATTACTTTTTGCTTTCAGTCTCTCTGTTTTGTTTTATGTTTCTTTCTTATAAGACAAAATAAGCATCATGTCTAAGAAAAGTTTATTCAAAAGATTTTAGAACTCCCAAATCCAATGTAGCTGTATTTGAACTCCAAAATACAACCGCATGTAAGGGGAAATTCTGCTTTTCTAAGAATGTGATATGCGATTTTTTTTTCTTTTTATAGAATTCAAACGATAATGTGTGGCATTTTTTTAGTAAAATCAATATTAATTTTTAAGACTTTTGACAATAAGAGACTTTAATTCATAACAAAGCCCATCCACTGTGGTGAAAAGACAATATAGCTAAGAATGAACCTTCAAGAAAAGATCAAGAAAACCAACGAAAAAAATCATACTAATGAAGTTTGGAATTGTAGGATTGCGCATGAACCTTATTTCATGATTTCTTATGATGTTATTCATTTTTGATTATACATTTTTTTATTTAACTTGACTTGTCTTAATATTTATAAAGATGACATTTTGTTAGATTTTGCACTCCATTTCTAACGAGTTAGAGTTTGGAAGTTTTTCCCTTAGTGCTTTTATTAAGAGATTCTTATAGGGATTAATTTGGCGCGTGCCATTTCAAGAAAGGAGATCTTAAATATATTTGGAAATAATGACATGGTTGTTAGGGTCCCTTTGCTTATGCAAAGTGAGAATTAAATGCAAAGCAAATTTTTAAGAGTGCGTGTTATAAATTATGAAATAAAAAATGGTATTTGGAACAAAAAAATGTTAAAATAAATGGGGATATATTATTATTATTATGTTATATGGAATTATTATTAAAATTATATAGGATAATTTAAGATAAAAAAAAATTTGAAATTCGTTAGGATTGAAATAAGATTAAGCTATGCTATTAAACGCACGCACGCACGCACGCACGCGCACACGCGCACACGCGAGCGCACACACACACACACACACACACACACACACACACACACACACACACACACACACACACACACACACACACACACTATATATATATATATATAATATAAAGTAGATTAAAACTTGAAGAAAAGCTGAAAGTAATTAATATAAATGAATTCTAATTAAAACACATAAAAGTGTATTTTTGCATTTTAAATGTTAATTTTATGAAATTAATTTTCCTGTTATGATATTTGTTTTTACTTAAGTATTCAATTTCAAAAGGCCAATGAATAGAAGAATGAAGTTGACTCTCTTTAAGGAAGGGTTTTGGTTCTCCAAATGGATTTAAAATTATTTTTGGATCAAAGGAATTTATTTCTAAAACGTCAAATGGCAAATTGAATAGAAGTGTAAATTAGAGATTTATAAAAATTCCACTATGTGCATGCTTCGTGTAAACCTCTACATCCTAAACTAGTTACATTTAATTAACCTCACTGCTCGTGAATTTTTCTGTAAATCACCTTTTTAATTCGCTTCAGTTCATTCCAACCGAAACTTCCTTCCGCTCGTTCTCCGTCACGAGTCCGTTCTGCGAAAAGCGAGATTAACTGCAGAATTAATTTTTTTGGGGGGGGAGGGATGATGCGTTTCCGTTAATGAAATCCTCGCAACTTCATTTATGAAATTAGAACTTAAATAAAATTCGTAAAACTACCATAAATGTCAGTGTTTTGTACTGGTATCTCTTGAAATGAGAAAAGATAAGAATTTAAAATGGCTATTTTTATTATTATATCATAATTTTTATTTCTTTTATTGTGGTTTTATTTCGCTACAGTGTTTATTTTAAATGAATGTCTAAAGAATACATTTTACTTGATTTTTTTTGTCCTTTTGTTACTTAATTCAATGGAACTCAACTCATTAAAAAAATTTCGTAATAAAAATATTATCTAGTCGGATTAATCAATAATTTGTTGTACTCATGTCGTCTTAAATGAACTGTAAGTTTTACGATTACAGATTTTCAGCCATTTTGGAAAGCTCCAATTTAAAATCTATAAAAAATCAAAATTTTTAAATAAAAACAAAATGTGTCGATTCTTCTTTAAAATTTAGTTAGAAATAAGAGACGTGATGTACCGAAGGAAAAAATGGAGGAAACGAGGATTATTTATTAAAAGGTTTTGCTATTAAATAGGTTTAAACAGTAAAAATCTTGCAGATTATAAATTATGGAGTATTTATGAATATATTATTTTAAAAATCTTAACAAAATTGTATAATATTTTAATTAATAAAAATTCTTATCAAGTTTCTGCGATCTATGCAAAACTGCAATATGTTGAAATGTATCAATCTTCAATAAATTAATATATTGTTTTTGCTTCTCTTCCCCCTCCTGGATTAAACTCCAATTCAAAGCAAATCCAAGAGATCTTGAAAAAAAAAGGGTTCAGTAGCTTCTGAGGATAAGGACCCCTGAGACCCAAGGGCAGAAGTCTGACTTTAGCTCATATGAAAATAACACTCTTGCACAACCCCTTTTTATGGGGAGGGGGCTCTTTCACATACCTCACAGGTAGAACACAGGGTAAAGAACAACCATGCCCGAACCAGGACTCGAACCCGGAACGCCCAGATCAAGGGGAAAACGCGCTACCCTTAGTCCAGGTTGGAGGATTTATTAATGTATTATCTTAGAAAATCTCATTTTTAAAATATAAGTATTTTAATTAATGAAAATCATTCTTATCAAATCTTTGCGATCTATACAAAACTTCAGCACTTCTAAATATATCAATCTTCAACAGTTTAAGTGATATATTGTTTCCGTTGAAAACTAAGAAAAGTGAATTTTCATGTCAAGATGAATGTTAAAAAAGTAATTTTAAATAACTACTTTAATATCGGTTAAATTCAATAAATTTTCCATTATGATCCTGATTTATGAAATACTTATCAAAAAGTAATTGTTAAATCAACATACCACTATAAAAAATTGAAGATATATCATACTCTTGAATCTTAAAAGAATACTTTTTTTTATTTATGATTCAACTACGAATTAAATATGTACTATCTTTTAATTCAATGCTCCTTATATAGCACAGCTACGAGTATCTGCATTATAAGCTTAAAACTCCTTATAATGCAGTGTGTTGAGTAGTAGTAGTGGTGAAACAGAAATACATAGGATCTCATGTTTATTATTTTTGCAAATGCTGCTACGCAGATGCTTATATTTGACTCTCTGTTGATGTTAGACATGGAATCGCGCAAGACGATGTTTGTTGATATAAGAATTGAGGGATTCGCAAGGAATAATGTTGAAAGTAGAAGATCGCCTGAATCTGCTGTTTTGGGGGAATCGTAGCTCAAGTAAGTTTCGTGCTTTTTGAAATAATATTTATATTTTTAGAAAGAAATTGAATTTGCTGTCTTTTATATAATAATTGAAAACAATCTCTTAACTATTTTATTTAATAGATAAGATAATGTTATAATTTTTTTCGCGATGTATATATTTAATTAAATTTTGCTAACATATCTTAAATATTTGCTTCCCTTAAAAAGGCTGGGTAATTCTGAAGAAAATAAAAGAATTTATGAAGAGAAACCAGCCGAATGAATAAATTTATTTTATAAATCAACACTATCTTTGAACAAAATCATTAATAGAATTTGACATTTGAATAATGAACAGCATTTAAAAGAAAGCCAATGACTTTCTTACAGAATGCTTGATTCGTACAATACACCTACAAAATGAATGGATTAAATAGGTCGGGAAAATGCGACGTCCGTTAAATAAATTATTTAATCCATCCATTGTGGTGTGATCAATGGCTAAAAACTCCTTAAAGCTGCCCATTAGAAGGAGGGAAAATATTCAGACTTTGACAACACATTCTTTCACTAAACAACGATAGCTTAGAGATGATGTCAGTAAACCGAATTTCTTAAGGTTCATTAAATCGAGATTATGTTTGCTTTTTTCAATATAATTTTACATTCTACCGAAAAATAATTATTTTATTTTCCATTATGGAATAATGTATAAAAGTTCAACTTAGGTTAGAGAAAAGTTACAGTTAAAGATACAATAAACGACTTTACAATAATCTTTATTTTCATTTATTGTAAAACTGTGTGGGGGAGGGGTGGGGTGTTCTACAGGCTAGATCGTTTGTTCTGCCAACATTACTACAAATATTGTTACGAATCTGTGATGAGGCTTCCCAGCATAGTTGGTTCCATAGAAGGTCCCAGAGCTTGGCGACTTTGGCGCCAAAATAGACTAAACCCGAAACATCGAGAATTTTCCCGACCGTCCAGTAGGAACCGAGTTACGCCTCAAACGTTCCTGATTGGTTGAGAGGCTTCTAGCCCCGCCTCCTGAGACCTATAAAAGGAGCTGAACTTGCCGGGGAGTGGTGGTGAATTGAGGAGTCGTGACCCAGTAGTGGTAGAGCAGTCGGAAGCGACAGAGTAGAGTCGTCGGGATCGACGGGGAAGAACGAGTCTTCCGGCGAGAGTGGTAGTTGCGAACCAGTGGAGTCGAAGAGTAGTCGGAACCGACGTTAAAGAACGGGCCTTCCAGAGATAAGCGGAACAGCGAAAGTGTGAAGCTAGTACTGAACTAAGCTGTGTGCTACTGTCTGTAGTAGAGTTTTGTATGCTGCTGTTATATGCTGCACGTCTCCGCTGAAGATAATCGTCTTCTGTGCTGTATATAGTTGTCGTCTTTGTGCTGTCCTGTGTGTCTTCGTGTAAATAAACGTCGTTGTTTCATTTTCTACTGCCGCCTGATGATTGAGCGTTCTTCACACCATATAACCCCCACTATCCAAACGAACCCCGGAAATTTCGTAGCAATATATTTTGGAGGGTGGAAACGTGCAGTCAGAAGTAATTATTTTAAATATTTTAATTAATTAAAAATTAAGACGTTTTCTAACGGAAATTTACAAAAATATTATAGGAAAAAAATGATTTTTACATTATGAAATCAAACGATACGAATTATTTTGCAGTTGAATTTTTTGTTCTATTTTTAATTATATTTGAAAATATTTTATACATATTTTCCAACAATATGTTTCATATAAAAAAAAATTTAATCTGCTCGCGAGTATGGAAAATTATCGCTAGTATCTTTCGCGAGTATGGGAAAAATTAGCTTTTAGCAAAGCATAGACATCACCTTGACATAAGTTCAAATTAAAAGATTAAGTTAACTCTTACTGCGAAAAAACTTATGAAAGCGTTTTCACTTTATCATTTTTTATTTAAACTTTTAATTGTTTAATTTTCAGTACGCAAGAAAACGTTTACTGAGAATTTTTAGTGTATATATTATATTCATAAATTCTGTATTATATTCATAAATTCTGTATTATTTAAGGCAAGCATGGATTATATAAACAAGATATCTACTCTAATCAGATCCTAAGAACTAATTTCTAAACCGCTAGTATTAGACATATGCATCTAATAGAAACAATGCTCTAATTGAATTAAAGAATAATATTTTAACCATTTTGAATCAATAAATGCTCAAATTATGAATTACGAATTTGAAATTTTTATACAGATTCTCAGTTTTATGAATGACTCACGGAAAATATTCTTAAGACGCTGAATTTTATACATAAAAAGGTCCAATCTTTTCGCCTTAAAATTACTACTAATATGAATTAACAAAACTTTATAGTGGTAATATTAATAGGAAATTCATTTTGATCGATTCAAACTATGCTTTTTATACAAGTTGTTTATAATTATGGATATACTACTCATAATTATGCACAAACTGTTCAGGTCGACATATTTCATTTAAACAAGGCTTATATGTTATTTGGTCCACATGGAAAAGAAATCGGTAATAAAAATTAGTAAATCAGATTTCACCACGAGGTGAAAAAGTGCCACATGAAGAGAAAAAACACAAATTTATACCTGCAAAATTTAATTTAATCACGCCATTTTTTCAATGTACATTTGCACCAATCACATTTTAAAAGTGTGCACAATGGAAGAGCAAATTGTTTGTTGAGGAAATGTAGCAACATGGCCTGTTCTCGTTTTTTAATTCAGACGAAATCTATATTGTTTCCACGGACACGAGTTTTTATAAATTCTCCGCAACAAGAAATCACAGCGATTCAAATCTAGAGAAAGAGGAGGCCAGATAGTCAGGAAACGTCTCGAAATTACCAGATCATCATTGAATTAAGCACGAAGCAATTATTTCACTTGTTAGATGAAATGGAATGTTGCATCCTCTTGCATGAAGGCATTAGTCCTTAAATATACGCGTTCTTGTAAGGTAAGAATGACTTCCTGGCGCAAAAATTTGCGCCAGGAAAATCCTGGTGGAGAAGGATTTTATGGCAGGATGCTTCATGAAGTTTCTCTTCGGGTTCGAAATTAACTCCCGTTCTTGAAGAGTTTTGGTTTTGCTCTGCCTTTACTGGAATAAAGTGAAGATGCATTAGATCAGCTCATCTACTGAGACATAGGCGAAGATGAGAATGATTGATTTCTTCTCCAGTGAGAAAGCGCCATCTTGGTGGTGAGGGTGGAATTTTGGCCTGGTCCTGTGCTTTCCAGAAAGAGTGTAGCGAAGGTTGATTGCGGTGGTTCAGCTTTTGTTCTCGCAGGATCAATCAGGAGTGTTTTACTATGAGGTTGGTATTGACAATACATAAGAATATAGAGGTATTCTTTTGTAGAACTATTGAATTAGGGTGATTTCGGGGTCTTTAAACTTCAATATTCTAGACATATTGATCAATTTTTGCCAGGGATTCCTTTTCATTCCTATCAGTTTTATTTGTTAATTGAAAGTTTCTTGATGGTATCCTCAAAAGGTTTATATTGTAGCGTATTTAGTAGAACCTGAAATCTCGTGTACCATCAATAATTTTAGGGCACTGAGTACTGGTATTTTTAAATGTTCCTCATTTGCACAGCGACCATTCTACATTATATAAAAAGCACTCTCTAATCTTCAAAATTCTCTTTCACTCGTGACTCATTTAATGCATAAAGTTTCAATGAATTATGCCAACTAGAAAGAGCTTTACATAGATCTGAGTAGGTTTATTTTAATTATAGACACCCAATACGCGTAAAGACGTTCCCATTTATTCTATTTATAAAAGCATATTTGCAAGAAAAATAACAAAATTGCATTATTATTTAGCATCTTTTTCTCAAATTTATAAGAAAAGCATAAAAATAGATAGAAAAAGGAAACATTTTGACTCACTTTAAAATGCACTGCCACAGTTACACGAATGAAACGACATAGTTTATGAAATCTAATTTACATGAACTGAAATAGAAGCAAAAGAGTTCACGAAACGAAGAATTGAGTTTATAGGGAATATTTTCTTTATTCGTCGTTTTCAAGAGATATCAGTTAAACGGTGAAGTAAATCCCTCTATTCGAAAGGTTTTCTCGCCTCTTTCTTCTTATAAAGTGGAATTGTGCTCTTTTCAAACAAAAAAAAATTCTTTTCGAAAATCGGAGTAGAAAATGACACTTCTTACAGAAACGATTTTATTTTTTATTAGATTCAGGCTTCAGATAATGTACTTTAATAATAATAAAAAAAATAGTGACGCCTGTCAAGGAGTGTAAAACTATTTAGAATATTAAAGAATAGCATTTTATATCTTCATCATGAGAATGTTTACAAAAGGGTTTTTGTGACAACTAAAATAAAACAACTCGCGCTGGAAAATGTAAGCTTTCAATTTCACAAAATTTTCAAGATGCAGTAACCAACTATTTGAATTTGGGCATTGCCGTAACGTTTTAACACTGAAAAGAAGAAAAAGAATAACACCTATCTGCTGAATTATCTATCTGACGTTCAGGAAATACAATAAAGAAGAATTCTATTAAAGCGCACTATAATACAGTTTAAAGTAAAAGGTATTTATTTTTTAGAAGATCTTTATTTTAAATGTAAATTTTCAATTTGCTGTAGAGCAATTTTTTATACGGAAATGATGCAGCAGTCACATATTTTCATAGTAAATGTCTTAAAAAAAGGTCTTATTAGAAATTTATAATTAATTTTCATTTTCATTTAGAAATTCATGATTATTTATAATTATTAAGTAAGTTGAAATGTCTTATTAAAAATTTATGATTATCGAATATATACTGAATTAAAACATTTTAGCAATAAAGTCAAGATGCTTATTGTGGCGTTTTTTTTAAAGCTCCACACTTAATTTTTTTTTTGAGCAATCATTTAATTTTTGAGTGTGCTTGAGTGACTAAATATAATAATCATGGTAGCTCAGATGACTCATATAATTTACAGATAAAATGAATTAAATGTATCATAAATAATTATTTTTGCGCACCGGAAAACATATAGAAATCAGAAAAAATGCTGCGTTTGTAAATTCGAACACCCATGTGGAGTTTTTTTTGGTTATAAAATTTAGATAGGATATTTGATTAGCTAGATGAAAACATGACATACTCGTTGAGATAATGTTTCACTGACACCCACCGATATTTTTTTTCACTGTTTGCTTTACTTGAATAAAGTACTTTTTAAGATAATGATCCATTGAAAAATATGAGTAGTTTCGAACATCGATTGAAAGATCTAATAATAGGTATTTCTTTAAGAAAGAGGTATGAATAGCCGATGAAAATCAACACGAATTCATGAATTGCGAAATGTTTTCAGGTTAATCCTTTCTTTTACTGTGTTTTCCTTATTTTATTCGTTTAGCTCGTGAAAGAGAAAATAAGCCTTCTAATTCATTTGTTTTGCTAGAGATATATTTCGTATACTTTTTTGATGCCTCATCAGTTCTAAAAATTTTATTGCTTAAATAGTCTTTAAATTTGTAAAGGAAGACGTTGTTTAGTTTTTTTGCTAACAGACTATCTCTGATTATTAACATTTTATATACTGATTAGGAAAATGTATTGCAATTATCTATACAATAATTCACAGATACAATGATAAAACAGTGAACAAAACAAATCGCGCACAAATAATAATTAATATGAGATTATGTGTGTATGAGAGAGAGTGAGTTGGCAAGCCACACAGTTTTACTTAAAGTAATAAATTTGGCACATATATTCCTTAGAGAGTTAGGATGTGCACTTCGGAGCAAATTTTTTATCATTTAATTAAAATTTTAATAAATCAAAAATTCATCTGACTCTTAACGTTTTCCCCAATAACTTCAGAAAATATTATTGCATAAAAATAAAGTGTATACAATTTCAACATTTTAGAAAATGTCTTTTTGATATTAGCAATTGAATACTGGTTCGGAATTTTTCCTGGATTCCTCATTAGTTGTCGCACATTCTCGATGATGTTAAGATCTGCGTAGCGCGCTGACTCATCTCAGACAGCAATTTCATTGGATGTCAGGTATTTCAAGACTCATTGTGCAGGGTGGATATTCACATTGCCATGCTGCCAAATCAAATTGTTCTGGCTAACTTGTTTGTGACATTACAGTATAAAGGTGGTTCTTACCAGATTTTAGTAAGCTGCTTTATTTATCTTCAACCATAAATAAGAGGTTATCAAAGCTGGAGAGGACACATAAAATCATGACTTTGCCAGTATCCATTTTACGTTTCACTCGATGCAGTGCGATGACTCTATCATCTTTGTTCAACAAATGAATTGAACTATCGAGTCCATCGAGGTAAAAGCTATTCTCATCCGTAAAATCCACTTGCTTTGAAGTTCAGGGATTCGACAATGTCTGAAATTGAGACGCTCTTCCCTGTGTCTCGGTGTTAACAGCAGTTGTTTCTTGATTCTTTCGAAACTAAAGTCTTGTTTAATTAACGTTCGAATTTAGTTCGACGTGAAGCTGTATGCCAATTTTACTCTTTATGATATGGCGGGTGACCACTTCGTCGTGCCCTATTAACTGGCGTGTCGTTCACCTCATACCGCTTTTATCATGGCTGGACAAACCTTCAGGACATCTGATTTTCTTCTCTTTTTCCCTTTTCCTATTCTTGAGCACTCTGATGAATGAATCCTTGGAAGCATTTGCCTAAACGGTTGTTTTGCTGAAGCCTTCAGGCTGGCCGTACAACCTGATAATTTCAATACGTTTCTCTTCAGTAATCATCCTTAAAGTCTTTAATTTACTGCACGCTTGTTATACCACCTGTCAATTATACAATTGATAATGGAGTACTTATATTTTCATCAAATATTTTCCAAATATTTCTCTAAATTGTTTTTTATTGTCCCTTCAAGTCAGAGTGAGAAACATATTCGTACATAATTTGTAATTTTTTAAAATCGGATGATCACCAAAGTTTTGTCTGGCTCTGAAGATATCCACTATCGAACTTCATATGATGAAATGCCAAAAGCATTTTGTGTATTTCTGCAACAGTATCACTAAGATGTTAAAAATGAAATTGCATTATTTTAGAGTTATTATGCATCATATAGACAAATCAAGCATCATGCCCTCTGAAGTAAACGAACATTTTTAAACTTAAAAATAGCTGTTAAGTTACAATTTCATGTTAAGCTAGAATTTATCATAAATATTTAGGATTGTAGTTTATAAACGAATTCTGTAAAATATATATTTCATTTAAAAAAAATTCATTTTTAATTGCATTTTTCTGATATTGTTCTTGAATCGGAACAAGATCAATATTTCTGAAATAAAATTTCATTCCCTTCATCATCGTCAATAGAAATTACTCCAGGTCCTTCCTTTCTTCCTTGGAAACAGTTTCCATCCTTAAACGTGTCATAATTTGCAATTATTATCTAATAATGCTTAATATAGTTTTAGTTTTAATAACTCCGCACAAGGTTTCAAATGGAAAAATGGAAGATGAAATTAATACGGTCAAACTCAATGTTGATGAGTTCATTTACTTCGACTTCCTTTTCTGAGCATTTTCGTGTACCTTCAACATTCACAATACGAATTTTTCTGCTAAATATGAAAAAAGAAGCCTTTGTCCTTTTTCTTTTGATCCATTAAATCCGAAATTTATGCTGATTTCTCAGAAAATTTGATATCAGGTATCACTGGTAAAATTTCATTTGTCACATTTGTGAGCTACTACTTAATCGAATTTTTATTGTTAGTTACAAAAACAGGCACACCAATGGGCAATCGATCGATTCGTGGATTTATTCTGAAATAGGGCATGGACACTTTCAGTGTTAAAACCATTCGATAAATTTTTTCATCTAACTGGTTCCATCTAAAAATATTTATGTACATGCAGCCAAACAAATTTCCTACTGGCAAATTTCGATCAAAATGAGATAGAAATCAGTAATTCGGATCTATAAGTATATTCAGCAGATGTAAAGACTGTGCGCAGAATTGATTATGTCTTTAAGTAATAATCTTCACAAACAAAAAGACAAAAATATGTTAAGCCTTTTGCTCAGAGTGGTCTAAAATAGGAAGAAAATTATGAATAAGCCCAAGAGATTAATCGGAGTTATTTTTATGGTCCCAGCTGCATATAGGAAATGCTGAAAGAAATTATTAGTTTATTTTGGCTTTTAAAATAATTAATTTTTATTTAACCACTTGAAGCCGAAACACAATGATTTGAAAATAATCTTTCATGCTCAAAATGAGGCATCAAGATCGGTTTAACCCTTATATTCATTTTGTATAGTATACCATACATACAACTTTATAAAAATATACTACCACTATAAAATAAAAATATATATAAAATATACAAAAATATAGAAATATAAAATAAAAAAATATATAAATATATAAAATAAGCTACCTATATACATTTTTTTTTTTTGGTTTTTTTCAAAAAAGTAATCTTGCCACATTATATGAAGCAAATTAAAACCAAATATTTTGTTAAAAAGAAATTGCTATTATTTTAAAGACTTAAATGCTTTGGACAAGAGATTTTCAAAATTTGTTAATCTCATTATTATATTTTTAATATCAAGAATTTAAGCCATTTTCAGTATTTGGAATGGGATGGAATGGAATTCTTTGTTACATTCTACTTCATACATAAACAGCTTTCAGCAAAATCATTTTCTTTTTCTTCCATGAACAATAACTTCAGTTCTGAAGAATTGAAAACAAGTTATTTCACATACAACAGAAAAACCGGAATTATATTTTAACTCAAATTAAATTTTATGCCCAAAGGAAACCGACGGCTTTTTTTTGAGCCTACTAACTTTTCCAAACCAGTGAAGAGGAAAAACCGTTGACACTTTTCCACCTTGACTCTTTCTGGGAGCAGTTCATCCTATTTGCCCTGATTCCGAATTTTTGAAAACAACATTCAAATCTCCCGTAACGCGTTATTTAATCTCTGGAATCTTTCGAACGTTGTAAGCCTTCTTTACCTGAGGGTGCTCGACCTTGATTGTCATCCTTGAATTTCGAATTTAATATGTTTCGGAGCCCCTTGATGTTGACATTTCTTCCGAAATTCTAATCTGATATTGAGAAATCTATCATGGAAACTTTCCCAAGGACGGACAGAATATTTCGAACAGTTTCCGATTCTTTTGTCTTCTAAGAGAGTTAAGAGGGTTGAAAACATATTAAAATATTTCAGATTTTTATAAAATATGCAACGTGAATTCTTGTTATAAAAGAATTTCACTATTTCAGATTTTAGAGTCATTCGCTTAAGATGCTTCCATTATAAAAAACATTTATTCATTTTAAAGCATGTGCTCATTGTTTTAGCAAATTTAATTTTTATAAACAAAGGAAACTAATTTTTTTCAACAATATCATGTTTAAAAATATTTCATTACCAGCAAATATTTATTTTGGCTCATAATTATAATGAATCTGTTTTTAATAATTCTAGTCTCCTTACTTTTTTCATATTTAAGAAAGTTAACTGTTGCCCGTCTAAAAAAAGCGTTTTTTGTACACAAAGAATTGACTATGTACAACACACGTGTATGTGTCATAAATAAGTGAGTTAAGGGGCAGCTCAACGATGTTGAAATTTTTAAATCCCTTGCGAATCAAAAAATGAGAACAATAATAACATCACTTATACTCAAATATGTTGAAAAAATAGAAAGGCCAGATACAAGTATAAAAAAAAATAAGATAATTGTAATGATTTTCACATGCTTGTGGGCACATTACGTAAATGAGGCTTTGTGATGCATAAAGTGGAAATGTATGAGAAAACCATCGAGAGTGTCCTTCGAAAACTTTATCGCATATTCTCTAATAAATTTGTCGATGCTAGAGAAAGCCTGCATGGCATGTCGTTTAATAGTTAAGATAGATTTTTTGTCTTGAATTTAACATTTTTACTATATCTATCGTCTTGGTGAGTTTTTGGAAATTACTCCCTGGTATGACATTAATAGTACCCGAAAAGCTAATTTGTGCTTTATACACGTTTTTCGGGCCGATTAGAACCACGATTTGAAGGAAAACTGCTCTTGTAGTCACAGAATCCCATACCAAATTTCATGTATTTAAATCATTGCGTTTTTGAATTATCGCGTTTTAACCTTTCTGAAAGTTCAGACCAACAGACAATCAATCAATGGCTCAAAATTTGTTAAATGTTTACACGATATATATTAAATCTGTGTACCGAATCTTATCTATCTAGCTCTTTTCGTTTTATAGCTATCGTGTTTACTTATATTTGAATAGCCGGGCAGACGAACTTCCTTCGGGCAGATTTTACTCAAAATCTGATGGATGTCTGCAAATTTGTTATAGAGATCGTGTATGAAATTTCGTCCGTCTAGCTCAAAGCGATTTTTTTATTCATCTTTGTCACAGTCAGACGGACATTTTTCAAAAATATTGTTTTTGAACTCAGAGAGGTCTAATATATGGATATTCCACAAAATCTCGAGTACGAATTTTTTCACGATTTCTGTACCTTCTCTATATTATGTTTGCGAAAAAGTAAAAATGAATCTCTCTTGAATCAAGCATACGAAAGACAGTATGAAACAAAAGAATAATGCAGATCTGAACATTCAAAACTACAAAGTATTAATAAAGCGAGAAAGCAATAGAATAGAAATAAGAAGAATAAGACGAAATGTGTATTGAATTCGCAATCTTATCATGCGGAGAAAGACATTTTCAATGAATGTAGAAAATAGTGAAAAAGATGAATAGCTTTAAACAAAGGCAGAGATAGAGATAAGAGCAGTCCATGCTAAATTACTTTTCTACAGGTTGTCACTTTCTCATATACGAATGATAGAAAAAATATTGTAATTGTCAAACAATTCGAACTGGAGAATTTTATGAATATTCACTTTTTAACGACTCACTGAGTTCAAAAAATACATTTTTCGCAATATGGCTGTCACTCTGTGACAAAAACAACTCAAACACTTTTTGAGCTAGACGGATGAAATTTGGTATTCGGTTTTTACATCAAAATTTGAAGACTTTTATCAAATTATGAGCAAAATCTATTCAAATGAAATCTATTCGTCCACCTCTTCGAATATAAGTTAACACGATAATTACAAAATGATGAGAGCTCGATGAATACAATTCTGTGCACAGATTTAACATCTGTCAAAGTTTGGGCCAATTCCAACTACGGATTGACTGTCTGTCGGTCTCTACTCTTAGAAACATGTTAACGCGATAATTGGGTTTTTTAACCCAATGCCTTAAATATATCAAACTAAGCGTGGAATTTTGTGCACTACAAGTGTAGTTTTGTGTCAAATCTTTATTTTAATCGATTGAGAAAAATGTGTTTAAAGCACAAATTTGATATTTAAATGCTATCAATAGCATGTCAGGGATTAATCGCCAAATAACTCGCCAAGGATCATACGATAGATCCAATAAAAATGCTAAATTCACACCAAAGGTTAATATTTCGCTACTGTTGTACGGCAATATAATATAAAACTTAAATATGTCAAATACGTTATATGAATTTGAGACTACAATCGTAGTTCTGAGTCAAATTTTGATTTCAATTGGTTGGAGAAAAAATGCATCTAAAATACAAATCTACCATTATGAAAGAGCATGCGAGAAAGTGTTTGGGCGACCCCTCCCCCTGGTTTCATTTTAATTATTTTAATAATTTAATAAATATTAATTAATTTTATTAATTAAATTGATAAATGATTTTTTTCGAAAGCAGCTTCATGCAAGGTATCTTGAATTTCACCACTCCTATAGCATAATGAGCCTTTTTAGTAGTATACAGAAGATTTTCTGGTTGGCTTTATAGTTGCCATTCAATATCAGAAACGGGTTAGCTCAAATTAAATAACTACTATTTAAATAAATATAAAAGGTAATAAATTCTTCTATTATATATTTTATATAATAGAATATTTACAATAATCTTTTACTTCTAAACACTTTTATAATGAGACAATCATTGAAATCAAGAAATCCATTTCGTTGCTTCTTTTGCAAGTCAATCTACACGTTTTAAAATATGAAAAACATGTTCTAGAAAGAGGATCCTTTTCACTCAAAAATGCATCGTTTTAAACTTTAAAGAACGTTGCCATGGGAAACAAGATCCAGTTCATGCGAATAAAATGGACAGGAAAGACTTCAAAATGAAGAATAGAATTTATTTTAACGTTATTTATTTATCGTTTTTCTAAGATATCAATTTGATGATGAAGCAAATCTCTATCGAAGAATTTACTCCGGATTTTTTTTATCAACTGACATTTTGTTCTCTTCGAACAGAAATTTCATTTTCGAGAAAAGCGCAGCAAATGAAATTTCTTTCAATAACAGTTTTTATTTTTATTCGTTTCAGCCTTCAGAAATGTGTATTTGATAAAAAATATAAATAAACTTCTTGTCATGGAGAATAACATTATTTTGAATACAAAGAAATTAAACTTTATTTGAACAAAATGAAGATTGTTTGCAAAAGGGTTTTAACGACGAAAAAAGATAATTTCTCTCAAAAAAAGTAAATTTACGTATTTTTTTTTTTTTTTTTTTTGAAAATGCTATAGGAAAACATTTGTGGCTCTTTGTAAATGTAAAAACAGGGGTAAAGTAAAAAGATAGAAAGCAAGGATTTTAGATAAATTTACTCACTTAAATAAACTGTGTGAAAACTTTAAAAGGATAGCATCTTTTTAATTCACAAAATAACTTCAAAAATTACCTTTGAAATATTTCATTTTATATTAGCCGTGTTTAACTACCAGCCGGTTCGCCAAGATAAAGTCCTAAAGCTTTTATTTAAATATTTTTTTATGAAAATTGGTCTTTTCAATTTTATTAGTAAAATATTTTTAAATTTCAAATCTTGATATCCCACATGATTGTAGAAACTTTATACCCTTTTCTTCCTTGCATTACGCATTCATTTGTTCGGTAAAAGTTACTAAGATTTTAACTTTAATTCGAAAAGAAAATTATTAAACTTGAATTAATGTAAAGCTTTTTACTTGAAAGCGAATATGATTTTAAAAGTATGAGTACAGATCACATCATGAATTCTTTTTCAAAAGAATCTAAATGGCGCTAATAAATATACCTTGGCGCTAATAAAATTATGAACCAAATTAATTATAAATGGCGCTAATAAAATTATGAACCAAAATTGTGCACAATCCTTTGAACCTATGAATCGCATGGAGTACAATTCCGGTTGGTGTCCATCTGGTTCTCCGCGGGTATTTATTCACATTTAATTTCTGTTAAATCGTGTACGTATAACTTCATGTCTATGATTCCCTTCTATTATCAGTTATTAAATTCGCGTTATTTTAGCTTTCTTACATATGAGTTTGTTCATGCACCTTCATATACATGAAAACCAATAACATCATAGTGCCATTAAAAAAAAAATGTTTGGTTCTTCTTTCTAAAGCTCGCTATATTAAAATGAATATTTTGTACAGATATAATAAACAGAATTCTTATATAGCTTTCAACAATGGGACAAAACCACTACAATAAATCTTTGACGGATAAAGAAATATGCTTTATATACCAGGGCAACAATATGATCCAATGTTGAAAACATGGCAAAAAGAAATATTTATGAGAAAAAAATGTCAAAATTCAAGCAAAATGATATTATTTAAAATATTGTAAAAAATACACGTTTTTTTTTAAATCTGAAAATGGTGTACTTTTTTTATTTTAAGATGGTAAACAATTCATTTTTGTTCAATAATATTTCTGAAATTTATTGCCGAAAAACACCAAAATTCAGCATAATTTTCAAATAAGTAAAATTCTAATTTAAATTTCAAGAATTCACTTCTAAGTAGATATCTCATCAACGGAGAGATTATTCAATTTGTGTGAAATCTGGTAGCTATAGGTCAAAGGATCTTCTATACAGAGCACCAATCCGCGCACATACGAGCATTCATCTTAATTCGTAAAGGAAAATATTTTTAGCAGGCCAACTTTTAAATCAGAAACCGTTTCAATATTCAATGGTCAAATCTGAAATGAGTTATGAAGCTTTGAATATCATTATTTTAGGATAATCAAAAATTTATTTAATTTAAACTAATCAGATTTCAAATAATTGCAGGCACTGAGATGTTTATTTTCATCTTTGCCGCTCTTAAAGTGGAATAAAACACACGTTTTTATAAAATAATATTCGTATTATCATAACTCAAATCAATTTTTGTCGCAAAATCGTAGAAAATTTTTTATTAGTATCTTATTAATGTTTCATTAAATATGATTCATAAGCCCGAGGGTCTGTATGAGAATCTAAAATTCTTTAATTCACAAAAGATTTCTTGACCCAAACTATAATATAAAGATTTGCTTCATTTAAATTATTTTTCTTGTTAGATGTGTCTTCTAATCTTTTAGAAATGAGTTGTTGAGTCTTGATGAATTGGACATTTTGTATATATTACCTTACCATATTTGCTTTATATAGCAAGGGGTAATTGAATTAATAGCATAGATATTTTAGAAGCAAGCATTTTCTTGCACTTATTTTTCTAAAAATATCATCTCATAATTACTATTAATTTTATTTCATACAGATATGTGTTAAAAAAATAACATTTTTCTAAATTTAGTTTGCAGGAGAGCTTGACTTAATCTTTTAATTTAAGCTTTTATTAACGTGATGGCACCGCTTTGATAAATGTTTTTTTTTTTTTGGAACATAACATGCTCATGCAGGTTGTATTTTATTTCTATTTTGTGTGACATGTATGGCTTAAAATATTTTTAATTGTTTAATAATTGAAGAAATTTATACAGAAAAATAATATATAATATTGAAAAGATAAATTTTCGAACTTTAGAATGATGTAAAATTCATTTTTGTGCTGAATTATTTTCGAAAATCATTGCCGAAAAAAGCAAACGTTTCGCTCTAATATTTGTTCTTCAGAGATAAAGATGCATTGAATAAAATTCTTAATCGAACAAAAAAAATATAAAAATAATTTGGAGAACGCTTATAAATAATTATTCATTCTAATAGAATAGAGATTACGAGAATTGGTATTTATAAAGTCTGTGAAATGCTTGGATCCCTCCAACCGTGTGGTTCACAGGGCAATTTAGGCCAATCCAATTGATATGAAGAGAATACTGATTTTATGAATATGAAAGTCTCGCAAAGATTTATTAAGATTATTTAAGCAGTTACATGCACAATGTGTTTGTTACACAGACAAAAACTCGGAATCATTCTCGATCAATCAATATTCCACTGCCACGCGCCGTCATGTTTTTTCATTATTTAATTTTGTGTGAATAGAGTGCTCTAAGATAATGTAAAACCATTCAAAAGTATAAATAACTTCCTTTCCGAAAGTGGAGCATGAGATCTAATTGCAGGCTGTTTCTTTCGAAATTAGAAAGTAAAAAAGAATACTACGAATGAATCGTAATTGATTTCGTCTTTTCTTTGAAGGTTTTAATGCTTGATGTTTTTATACATTCTACAAGATTATCGGTTTATTTAGGCTATTATTTTTTCAGTTAACTGATGAATAGAAGCATATAAGGAACGCTGATTAAAATAGAATAGTCAATGTATTTATTTATAGTTTATTGAGGTGTTTATAGTGCTACTTTTTTAATTTTTAAATAAATGAAAAAAATAATTATAAAATGCAAGGCACTTTATTAAGCAAGATTAATATTTGTATGACAGAAGAGACAACTTTCTTAAAACGATAACTATTTAAAAAAAAAAATAAGGTAGGTGTGGCAAAATTAACACAGTCGAATCTCACTTAAAGAGTAACTCACATAACAAGTAACCTAAAATGGAAAAAGGGAACAAAATAGTTAACGAGCGATGTTTCGCCGAACAAGTGGCAAGGAGACATCGTGACCTACACTTAAGAAGTTTTGGTTGGATAGCGTCGTCGAGCGTGATTTCGAGAGGATTGGGCAAGTGCCTGTGAAGCCTTAATCGACGAGATAGATTCACTGATCAAGATTATGAGACTAAAGGTCGATCACAAAATCATTGAGTTGGTGAAATAACGTGACCAGAACTACTGAAGAATTTATGGATCTGCATTCTGTGTTACAGCAAAAACGCTACTGGGAGAGTTAGTTGAGGAAAGGAGGAAATAAGACTCAACCGAGCAACAATCTTTCATTAAAATAAGAGAGATCCTGAAAGCATGGAAAATTATTGCATCTATGTTTAGAAACGATATCCTAATAAGAAAGTAGAGTTCACTACAAATTCATTTAAAGATAATTTTGGTTTTATTTCCACTAAATTATAAAGCGTATCCAAAGAAGAAATTTGAAAATTCCGGTTTCATACAGCATTGTTTGGAAGTATTGGAGCGCCAACCATGTTACTCTGGACAACCACAAATTTCCATCTATTTAGATTCATGAAAAGTATCCATGTCTTTCAAAAGTTTGACTTTGATGACTACTTCTTATGGGCCTTCGCCCTCATATGAGATCGGGATTTTCAGATTGATCCAGCTCTGTAACAAATGCCTCAACATAAATGGCAGTTATGCCGAAAAGTTATAAATTGATAATACTTCATATCTGCTTCATACTGACATGCATTGAGTTCTTTTATTATTGTGTACAAAATTTTGCACTTAACTTACCTTGATACCCTCTCGTAAATAGACAAAACACAGCCTTGTATTTCTGACACGCAGAAATAGTCCCACAAATTAGTTTTTGTTCTTAAAGATGTTTTACAAGTAAAGATTTGTCGAAATCATAAATCAAATATTTTGATAAAATGTTATCAACGCAAGTTTATTTATTTATTTTTGGAAAATAGTTTGACTTGAACCTTCTTAGAACTTCAGGAATCTAAGAATACCATTTTTTAAAATTGGTCTGATAGATATTGTGATCTAAGAATACCTCTTGAGCTAACGCTATTTCTCAAGGCATATCGGGGATATCATGCTTGCATTTAATATTTTTGAATCATGTGTTACTGTCATGAACTTGATTTCTAAGTTGGACTTCTTTCTCTCTAAACTTGAGCAGACGTGTGACCTCTTCTGAAAAATTGAGCAATTTTTTCCAAGTCTGAGATCAAAAGCAAGGCGTTTATCACTAGAAACACGTTGCAAATTTCTCTTATTAAATGTCGAAGGTGAATATCTTTAAGATATATTTTATTTTCAAGGACTAGAAAAAATTAGATTTATTTTGTATTTAAAATATTATACATCATTACTTTCTGAATTTTAAGATAATGTCCAAAGAATACAATGTTTCATTCTTTCTATCAAATGGTATTTTTAATAAATAAATAAAGAACAAAATTATCAAGTTCTAGATTTTTCAACAAGATTAAGTGAGACACGTTTGGCAAATTATTTACAAACATTTGTAACTTATATCTTTGTTATTATTGCCATTTTAAGCCAATAGAAACTGCTATCCTGATTTCTAGACTAAAAGAAGCAGCCAATCTTGATAAACTAAAATGTAACATCAAGACTTTCCGCTTTAATTATCATTTGATTATAGACTGTTTAAATATTTTATACCAAAGTGAACAATAGTGACGAAAATTTTATTTTGTTCAATGATCAACATTTCCAGTCGAACCGAGTTCGGTTGAAAAATTGTTGTTACTATTTCCATTTATAGATGTTTCCAATTCATTTCGTCTTATTTACCCTGGCACCCAATTTTCAAAGTCAATATTAAAATGTCTTTCAATCCATTCTTTTTTAACCAACATAACCTTCTGAGAAGAAGAAACTTACCTGGGGGCGTTCGGTTGAGACTGCTTTCCCAGAGTCTCGAATTTAATATGCTTCCGAGTTTTCTTTCTCCGCTGATGTCAGAAACAGCCGCTCCCCCCTCCTCTAGTAATCTCAAAGTTGAAATGATGGAGATCTTAATTCACATTTTCTTAAGAAGAAATCAAGTATTTCGGGGAGTTTACAAAATTCTTTGTTATTGATTAGCACAGATGACTGAAAGAAGTGTTATTTTTTGGAGCTCTTTGTATAGGATGATTTTTGAAATCTTCGTTTACCTTGAGGCTCTAATCAATATATATTGAAACAAATTGAAGACAGCAATATGATGTCTGTTCTAAAATCTAAAACTTACTAGATTTCAATAAAACATGTTCGTCGAAAGGAGAATTTTCTGGTGAAAAGAATTTTTAATCATTAAGACGAGATAACTCTCATCAACTTTTACAAAAACAATGTAGTTAAAATAGAAAATCCATTCTTTATAGTTTTGCATAAGTCCATTGAAACCATTGAAAATAAATTCATTTTCAATCGATCAACGATCAAACCATTGAAAATAAATTCATTTTATCATAAAATAAGGCACGATTCATACTTTGACAGGCTTTGATTTAAAATATACAGCTACAATAGTTATGATTTACTCTTGACCAAAATACTTCTTCTAATTAGAAATAATTTTAAAGTGTGCTTGAAATATTTACATTCAACATAATGTTTGTAGGCTGGATTCCTTCTTTAAATTGCATGTTATGTTATGATTGAATCAATAATCTTCAAAGAGTATCGCAAAAGAGACCAATGGATCTAGAGCAGACTAAACTGGCAACCTGCATGTTAGGCTTCGGTTACTTCTAAGAGAGTAAGAATTTACTTCTAAATGGTCTTTCTAAATTTTAATTAAATATTAATGTTTTGCCACATTAACTTCAAAGCATATCGTCGAATATTTGCTATTTTTGTACCATTTTACCCTTTCGCTATGATAGTTAGTAATGTCACTGAACTCCGAGAGTAAAAAGTGCGCCCCATTTAAATATTCGCCACTGAAATTTTTAATACAGACCTGACTTCTGAACAAACTGCTGAAAAGTGTTTCTTGTCCACTTGTTTCTTGTGTCTTGTTTCGAAATCGGTGTGTGTGTGTGTGTATTTTATGAGGCAAACGTAAAATAAAATAAAGAATTGTAAACGCTGTCAATATATAAGACGTGCACACATATAAATGGAAAAAATACCAGAATATCGCGTCGTTCGCAATATAACTCTGATGCAGTCTATATCCGGCGTTCGTATGCAGGGTCATCAAATTGATACCATCTTTAACCGACACTCGTAACGTAGGGATCAAAATTTTTTAAAAAATATCTTTTCAGTGATGACACATTCATTTACGCGAATTGTTTATCCTCATTTTAATAAATTTTTAAAATTTATTATAGAATAGCTAATGTAATAAGTTTTTTTACTATTCATTCGCTGTTGAATTATTCAAAGCAAAAAGATTGAATAAGTTTAACTTTGCGGGGAAGCAAAAATGTTTGTGAAGATCAGAAGAAAATCCTTTTTATCTCATTATTTTTAGTGTTTTAATATTCGATGCTCAACCTTGGCATAAATTGATGCCTGCTTACAGACACGAGGCGATATGTTTCAAAATGAAATTGGCGCAAATGTGATTATTCTAATCCCTCAATAACTATTCTGGGAGTGTTAAGCTCTCTAATTCTCATATATCTGTTTTCATACATTTCGGATAGAATTACTGCATCCCGTTTCAAACTGTTCATTAGTGGAACGAAACAAGCCTTTCTACATAATATTAATTTTGAAATCTCTGATAATAACTAATCAATTTCTAATATCTCGTTCTTTTTCTTGAAATGTTAGTCATCTTCTCATAAATAGATAGCTTGGAATATGGAAACCCTCATTAAACTAGCATTACTTCCCATTTTAACTTCATTTCAAATGAGTGATTATAGTCGTAAAAATGACAGAAACCGTCTACAATCTTTTAGAAAGCAAAATACATTTTACAGAATTTTATTTCTGAAGAAATATTTTGATTCAATTTCTATCCCCAAAATAATATTATATATTTCTCCATAATTTCTACTATTTTAAATGTTATTTCTTTAAACAGTATGAAAACCTTTTACTGTTTTAGAGTTACAGTTTGTTTTATTCTTTTTCAAAGAAAAATTCGTCACTGTGTGCTTTATAGTATTATTTCTGATATTGCACAATAATTGTAATACCGTCTCAATATAGTTTTAAGTAATTGTGAGTGTGAACAAACACTTCAGACATTTTGTTTATTTAACACTTATGTTAAATTATTTGCAAATTTCCTAACTTCTAACTAAAATGGCACTAAATGATACTATAAATTTTGCTTATATTATTTGGTCTTTGCATATTTCAAGATGACTTATAAATAATGAAACTTATGGAGTCGATAATTGCTTTACATAAATTAGGAAGTTCATAGAATAATTTAAAATATTCAGCTTCTGAATTGAATTTTCAGCTAGCGTAATTTATTTATGAATTTATTAGGTTATTTTGAAACTTAGCTGAAAAGGCTTTCTCCATAAAGCTATTTATTTTAAATACAATCAGATCGAATCGTTAATAAACCATGGATTTATAGTAGTGATTAAATTCTGAAAGTATTCTAATAGATTTTCTTTAAGCATATTATCCTTTTTAGAAATAATTACTGTTTTCTTCAAATAATTTCAATCTGCGTACAAATGAGAAATAAAGTGATAATTAGTTGTGAAATTTGCAAGTACAAAAAAAGAAAAATGTTCGAAAATTGCAAAACATTTTTCACGCAAACGACTTCTATAATTCTTTCGGCTATTTAGAGAGCTATCAGTCACATTACATGTTTACACATTATAAATGTGACACTTTAACGTGGGAAACAGCGCTTGAAAATTTTTGCCATTTGTAGTGGATCCTATTGCTTGGCTGCAACATATATTGCTGATAATATCATACAGTGTCATATAGGAGGGCTACAAAGCAAATATGGTGGGGTTTTGCTAAATACGGTTCATATTTTTAAAAAAAATAGAAAAATCTTCTATAACAAACATGTACGTGTGGGCATACTTGCGTGTTTATGTGTACTTTTATATTTTAAGACAATTTACATTGGAATTTAATAAATTAAATACTCATTAATGGCATCAAAGCAGAAAGTTTAAGATAACCACTGACAGAGCATTATGCAGAAAATATAAAATCAGAATAATACACAATGGCTACCTACGCCCTCTAAAGAAAACAGATATAAAAACTAAATAAAGAGCTTGGCTTTAGGATTCGCAAATTTCTACTATGGATATTGCCACATTGTTATCGATATGGATGTGGTATCTATGTGGTAAAGTATAGAAAAACTATGAATTCTAGAAATAAATGCAGGATGCACCAGAAATGCATGCAGAGTTAAAAAAATCATAATAAAAAAAGTAATGCTCGATAAAAAAAAATTCCCACAAATGCTCATTTTGTGGGAATGCACTCAAAGAGCCTTTGGATCTTTCCCCATAAAAATGATTCAAAATGACCAACAAATGTTGCTCATGCGTCAAACTGAGATAGTGTGGGTATTTCTTGAAAATAAAACTTAGTAACTTAACACATTTTGAACATCTTTTGCCTTTATTTAAAAGCAAAAGATGTTCAAAATGATCTCAACACAAGGTATTAAGCAAGTGAGGTATGTAACTGCGCGTATTACACCCGAGTGCATCATGTCGACATCGATGGCACCAATGTCAAATTGAATGGCATCTTTCAGTTCCACCAAAGTGGTTGGAGAGCTCTGGTAGATACGAGAATTGAAGTATCCCCAGAACCAAAGGTCAGCTAAAGTAAGGTCTGGGGATCGTGAAGGTCACTTAATCTTACTTCCTTGGCTTATCACTCAATTCTCAGTGGATTTTATGTGAAACGCGTGACACTACTAGCAACATGAGGCAAAGCATCATCCTGCATAAAGGTGGCAGAAGACCAAGCATGTCTTTACCGCAAAGCAAGCTCAACATGGCCTGACAAAGCGTAAGATATCGTTCTGCGGTCATCTAACAGGTTTTCCAACCGATACAGGACAAAGCTCATCAAAAAAAGAAAGCCCAAAATGAAAAACTCGGTGAAACCCACACCTAACAGTCAGAACGTGGAAAATGCATTTGCTTGGTCGTGTGCTTGTGAAGGTTTAATGTCGGCCAGATATGACGGTTTTGAGTATTAACGTCAACATGCATTGAAAAGTATGCTTCATCTATGCATATGTTTAGCATCTATTGTGGGTCACGTCGAATTTGTACAATCACCCAGGTAGCAAAAGCTTGTCTTCCATCGGAAGCTGCTGGCAATAATGGATGAAGTGTCTGTATCTTGTACGGATACAGCTTCCAAAATTCCGTACAGAATGCGTCAGATCGACGTTTTTGGAATTCCCGTTACTCTCTCAACTTCACGTGCACTGCTACTCCCCCCCCCCTTTATATTCTCACCTGCCAAATTTCCTATGGCACTTTGTACAACAGGGATGTTGTCAGCACTGACGGATGGCCTGCCAAACTCCCCGTTTCCTCAAAACGGCTTACTAAATTCAGTATCTCATTCAATGAAATAGAGCTTTCACCGTTCTTATAGAAAAGTTTAACCACTAATGCTTTATCCAGTTACAATAGCATGCTGCTGGCTTCGAATGACAGATCCATTTCTAATCTTGTGTTTTATAGCTATCCTGATTTGCATAAACTGTCTCGATTTGGTATGTGAGTGCCATTTATCAGTCGGTTTTTAATCAATTTTTAAAGGAAAAAATCTTTTTTGAACATACTCCCACAAACCGCAATTTTTTCGATCATTATTTTTTTTCATTATGATATTTTGAAATTTGCACGAATTTATTGTGCACCCTATATTCGTTCAATTGTTAAAATGCATTATAAATGCAAGATGCGGTTTTTCAAAATTCTAAAAAAATTATCCAACTTTATTTATCATGGGTGTGCAGCTGAAAAAAAAGACTACGGTATTCCGTCAAGTGTATTTTTATAAGCATTTTGAGATTAAAAAAATGTCGAACTTTGTTATCAAATTTTCGAAAGATTTTTCAGTTGTTCAAAGAATTATTTGAACAGTATAATTTTCACTATTTGACTTTAAATTTTAAAAATAATTTTTTAAAGAGAAATCGTTAATATTAAGTTACCTATACGAGATTTAATTGAAATGGAACACAAAAGACATTGCTGGAGAACAGCTTGTCACCAAAGACAACTTATTTAAAATAGATATGACTTCTTCCATTTTTTAATAAAAAACAAAAATAACTTTAAATAATAAACAAAAGTCCATTCTAAATAAAAAAAAATATCCTGCAATATATAACCTTGCTTCCTAAACTGAATTTATTATACATTGCAAGGAAAATATATCGTATTTCTGACACGCAGAAATACAAGGCTGTGTTTTGTCTATTTACGAGAGGGTATCAAGGTAAGTTAAGTGCAAAATTTTGTACACAATAATAAAAGAACTCAATGCATGTCAGTATGAAGCAGATATGAAGTATTATCAATTTATAACTTTTCGGCATAACTGCCATTTATGTTGAGGCATTTGTTACAGAGCTGGATCAATCTGAAAATCCCGATCTCATATGAGGGCGAAGGCCCATAAGAAGTAGTCATCAAAGTCAAACTTTTGAAAGACATGGATACTTTTCATGAATCTAAATAGATGGAAATTTGTGGTTGTCCAGAGTAACATGGTTGGCGCTCCAATACTTCCAAACAATGCTGTATGAAACCGGAATTTTCAAATTTCTTCTTTGGATACGCTTTATAATTTAGTGGAAATAAAACCAAAATTATCTTTAAATGAATTTGTAGTGAACTCTACTTTCTTATTAGGATATCGTTTCTAAACATAGATGCAATAATTTTCCATGCTTTCAGGATCTCTCTTATTTTAATGAAAGATTGTTGCTCGGTTGAGTCTTATTTCCTCCTTTCCTCAACTAACTCTCCCAGTAGCGTTTTTGCTGTAACACAGAATGCAGATCCATAAATTCTTCAGTAGTTCTGGTCACGTTATTTCACCAACTCAATGATTTTGTGATCGACCTTTAGTCTCATAATCTTGATCAGTGAATCTATCTCGTCGATTAAGGCTTCACAGGCACTTGCCCAATCCTCTCGAAATCACGCTCGACGACGCTATCCAACCAAAACTTCTTAAGTGTAGGTCACGATGTCTCCTTGCCACTTGTTCGGCGAAACATCGCTCGTTAACTATTTTGTTCCCTTTTTCCATTTTAGGTTACTTGTTATGTGAGTTACTCTTTAAGTGAGATTCGACTGTGTTAATTTTGCCACACCTACCTTATTTTTTTTTTTAAATAGTTATCGTTTTAAGAAAGTTGTCTCTTCTGTCATACAAATATTAATCTTGCTTAATAAAGTGCCTTGCATTTTATAATTATTTTTTTCATTTATTTAAAAATTAAAAAAGTAGCACTATAAACACCTCAATAAACTATAAATAAATACATTGACTATTCTATTTTAATCAGCGTTCCTTATATGCTTCTATTCATCAGTTAACTGAAAAAATAATAGCCTAAATAAACCGATAATCTTGTAGAATGTATAAAAACATCAAGCATTAAAACCTTCAAAGAAAAGACGAAATCAATTACGATTCATTCGTAGTATTCTTTTTTACTTTCTAATTTCGAAAGAAACAGCCTGCAATTAGATCTCATGCTCCACTTTCGGAAAGGAAGTTATTTATACTTTTGAATGGTTTTACATTATCTTAGAGCACTCTATTCACACAAAATTAAATAATGAAAAAACATGACGGCGCGTGGCAGTGGAATATTGATTGATCGAGAATGATTCCGAGTTTTTGTCTGTGTAACAAACACATTGTGCATGTAACTGCTTAAATAATCTTAATAAATCTTTGCGAGACTTTCATATTCATAAAATCAGTATTCTCTTCATATCAATTGGATTGGCCTAAATTGCCCTGTGAACCACACGGTTGGAGGGATCCAAGCATTTCACAGACTTTATAAATACCAATTCTCGTAATCTCTATTCTATTAGAATGAATAATTATTTATAAGCGTTCTCCAAATTATTTTTATATTTTTTTTGTTCGATTAAGAATTTTATTCAATGCATCTTTATCTCTGAAGAACAAATATTAGAGCGAAACGTTTGCTTTTTTCGGCAATGATTTTCGAAAATAATTCAGCACAAAAATGAATTTTACATCATTCTAAAGTTCGAAAATTTATCTTTTCAATATTATATATTATTTTTCTGTATAAATTTCTTCAATTATTAAACAATTAAAAATATTTTAAGCCATACATGTCACACAAAATAGAAATAAAATACAACCTGCATGAGCATGTTATGTTCCAAAAAAAAAAAAAACATTTATCAAAGCGGTGCCATCACGTTAATAAAAGCTTAAATTAAAAGATTAAGTCAAGCTCTCCTGCAAACTAAATTTAGAAAAATGTTATTTTTTTAACACATATCTGTATGAAATAAAATTAATAGTAATTATGAGATGATATTTTTAGAAAAATAAGTGCAAGAAAATGCTTGCTTCTAAAATATCTATGCTATTAATTCAATTACCCCTTGCTATATAAAGCAAATATGGTAAGGTAATATATACAAAATGTCCAATTCATCAAGACTCAACAACTCATTTCTAAAAGATTAGAAGACACATCTAACAAGAAAAATAATTTAAATGAAGCAAATCTTTATATTATAGTTTGGGTCAAGAAATCTTTTGTGAATTAAAGAATTTTAGATTCTCATACAGACCCTCGGGCTTATGAATCATATTTAATGAAACATTAATAAGATACTAATAAAAAATTTTCTACGATTTTGCGACAAAAATTGATTTGAGTTATGATAATACGAATATTATTTTATAAAAACGTGTGTTTTATTCCACTTTAAGAGCGGCAAAGATGAAAATAAACATCTCAGTGCCTGCAATTATTTGAAATCTGATTAGTTTAAATTAAATAAATTTTTGATTATCCTAAAATAATGATATTCAAAGCTTCATAACTCATTTCAGATTTGACCATTGAATATTGAAACGGTTTCTGATTTAAAAGTTGGCCTGCTAAAAATATTTTCCTTTACGAATTAAGATGAATGCTCGTATGTGCGCGGATTGGTGCTCTGTATAGAAGATCCTTTGACCTATAGCTACCAGATTTCACACAAATTGAATAATCTCTCCGTTGATGAGATATCTACTTAGAAGTGAATTCTTGAAATTTAAATTAGAATTTTACTTATTTGAAAATTATGCTGAATTTTGGTGTTTTTCGGCAATAAATTTCAGAAATATTATTGAACAAAAATGAATTGTTTACCATCTTAAAATAAAAAAAGTACACCATTTTCAGATTTAAAAAAAAACGTGTATTTTTTACAATATTTTAAATAATATCATTTTGCTTGAATTTTGACATTTTTTTCTCATAAATATTTCTTTTTGCCATGTTTTCAACATTGGATCATATTGTTGCCCTGGTATATAAAGCATATTTCTTTATCCGTCAAAGATTTATTGTAGTGGTTTTGTCCCATTGTTGAAAGCTATATAAGAATTCTGTTTATTATATCTGTACAAAATATTCATTTTAATATAGCGAGCTTTAGAAAGAAGAACCAAACATTTTTTTTTTAATGGCACTATGATGTTATTGGTTTTCATGTATATGAAGGTGCATGAACAAACTCATATGTAAGAAAGCTAAAATAACGCGAATTTAATAACTGATAATAGAAGGGAATCATAGACATGAAGTTATACGTACACGATTTAACAGAAATTAAATGTGAATAAATACCCGCGGAGAACCAGATGGACACCAACCGGAATTGTACTCCATGCGATTCATAGGTTCAAAGGATTGTGCACAATTTTGGTTCATAATTTTATTAGCGCCATTTATAATTAATTTGGTTCATAATTTTATTAGCGCCAAGGTATATTTATTAGCGCCATTTAGATTCTTTTGAAAAAGAATTCATGATGTGATCTGTACTCATACTTTTAAAATCATATTCGCTTTCAAGTAAAAAGCTTTACATTAATTCAAGTTTAATAATTTTCTTTTCGAATTAAAGTTAAAATCTTAGTAACTTTTACCGAACAAATGAATGCGTAATGCAAGGAAGAAAAGGGTATAAAGTTTCTACAATCATGTGGGATATCAAGATTTGAAATTTAAAAATATTTTACTAATAAAATTGAAAAGACCAATTTTCATAAAAAAATATTTAAATAAAAGCTTTAGGACTTTATCTTGGCGAACCGGCTGGTAGTTAAACACGGCTAATATAAAATGAAATATTTCAAAGGTAATTTTTGAAGTTATTTTGTGAATTAAAAAGATGCTATCCTTTTAAAGTTTTCACACAGTTTATTTAAGTGAGTAAATTTATCTAAAATCCTTGCTTTCTATCTTTTTACTTTACCCCTGTTTTTACATTTACAAAGAGCCACAAATGTTTTCCTATAGCATTTTCAAAAAAAAAAAAAAAAAAAAATACGTAAATTTACTTTTTTTGAGAGAAATTATCTTTTTTCGTCGTTAAAACCCTTTTGCAAACAATCTTCATTTTGTTCAAATAAAGTTTAATTTCTTTGTATTCAAAATAATGTTATTCTCCATGACAAGAAGTTTATTTATATTTTTTATCAAATACACATTTCTGAAGGCTGAAACGAATAAAAATAAAAACTGTTATTGAAAGAAATTTCATTTGCTGCGCTTTTCTCGAAAATGAAATTTCTGTTCGAAGAGAACAAAATGTCAGTTGATAAAAAAAATCCGGAGTAAATTCTTCGATAGAGATTTGCTTCATCATCAAATTGATATCTTAGAAAAACGATAAATAAATAACGTTAAAATAAATTCTATTCTTCATTTTGAAGTCTTTCCTGTCCATTTTATTCGCATGAACTGGATCTTGTTTCCCATGGCAACGTTCTTTAAAGTTTAAAACGATGCATTTTTGAGTGAAAAGGATCCTCTTTCTAGAACATGTTTTTCATATTTTAAAACGTGTAGATTGACTTGCAAAAGAAGCAACGAAATGGATTTCTTGATTTCAATGATTGTCTCATTATAAAAGTGTTTAGAAGTAAAAGATTATTGTAAATATTCTATTATATAAAATATATAATAGAAGAATTTATTACCTTTTATATTTATTTAAATAGTAGTTATTTAATTTGAGCTAACCCGTTTCTGATATTGAATGGCAACTATAAAGCCAACCAGAAAATCTTCTGTATACTACTAAAAAGGCTCATTATGCTATAGGAGTGGTGAAATTCAAGATACCTTGCATGAAGCTGCTTTCGAAAAAAATCATTTATCAATTTAATTAATAAAATTAATTAATATTTATTAAATTATTAAAATAATTAAAATGAAACCAGGGGGAGGGGTCGCCCAAACACTTTCTCGCATGCTCTTTCATAATGGTAGATTTGTATTTTAGATGCATTTTTTCTCCAACCAATTGAAATCAAAATTTGACTCAGAACTACGATTGTAGTCTCAAATTCATATAACGTATTTGACATATTTAAGTTTTATATTATATTGCCGTACAACAGTAGCGAAATATTAACCTTTGGTGTGAATTTAGCATTTTTATTGGATCTATCGTATGATCCTTGGCGAGTTATTTGGCGATTAATCCCTGACATGCTATTGATAGCATTTAAATATCAAATTTGTGCTTTAAACACATTTTTCTCAATCGATTAAAATAAAGATTTGACACAAAACTACACTTGTAGTGCACAAAATTCCACGCTTAGTTTGATATATTTAAGGCATTGGGTTAAAAAACCCAATTATCGCGTTAACATGTTTCTAAGAGTAGAGACCGACAGACAGTCAATCCGTAGTTGGAATTGGCCCAAACTTTGACAGATGTTAAATCTGTGCACAGAATTGTATTCATCGAGCTCTCATCATTTTGTAATTATCGTGTTAACTTATATTCGAAGAGGTGGACGAATAGATTTCATTTGAATAGATTTTGCTCATAATTTGATAAAAGTCTTCAAATTTTGATGTAAAAACCGAATACCAAATTTCATCCGTCTAGCTCAAAAAGTGTTTGAGTTGTTTTTGTCACAGAGTGACAGCCATATTGCGAAAAATGTATTTTTTGAACTCAGTGAGTCGTTAAAAAGTGAATATTCATAAAATTCTCCAGTTCGAATTGTTTGACAATTACAATATTTTTTCTATCATTCGTATATGAGAAAGTGACAACCTGTAGAAAAGTAATTTAGCATGGACTGCTCTTATCTCTATCTCTGCCTTTGTTTAAAGCTATTCATCTTTTTCACTATTTTCTACATTCATTGAAAATGTCTTTCTCCGCATGATAAGATTGCGAATTCAATACACATTTCGTCTTATTCTTCTTATTTCTATTCTATTGCTTTCTCGCTTTATTAATACTTTGTAGTTTTGAATGTTCAGATCTGCATTATTCTTTTGTTTCATACTGTCTTTCGTATGCTTGATTCAAGAGAGATTCATTTTTACTTTTTCGCAAACATAATATAGAGAAGGTACAGAAATCGTGAAAAAATTCGTACTCGAGATTTTGTGGAATATCCATATATTAGACCTCTCTGAGTTCAAAAACAATATTTTTGAAAAATGTCCGTCTGACTGTGACAAAGATGAATAAAAAAATCGCTTTGAGCTAGACGGACGAAATTTCATACACGATCTCTATAACAAATTTGCAGACATCCATCAGATTTTGAGTAAAATCTGCCCGAAGGAAGTTCGTCTGCCCGGCTATTCAAATATAAGTAAACACGATAGCTATAAAACGAAAAGAGCTAGATAGATAAGATTCGGTACACAGATTTAATATATATCGTGTAAACATTTAACAAATTTTGAGCCATTGATTGATTGTCTGTTGGTCTGAACTTTCAGAAAGGTTAAAACGCGATAATTCAAAAACGCAATGATTTAAATACATGAAATTTGGTATGGGATTCTGTGACTACAAGAGCAGTTTTCCTTCAAATCGTGGTTCTAATCGGCCCGAAAAACGTGTATAAAGCACAAATTAGCTTTTCGGGTACTATTAATGTCATACCAGGGAGTAATTTCCAAAAACTCACCAAGACGATAGATATAGTAAAAATGTTAAATTCAAGACAAAAAATCTATCTTAACTATTAAACGACATGCCATGCAGGCTTTCTCTAGCATCGACAAATTTATTAGAGAATATGCGATAAAGTTTTCGAAGGACACTCTCGATGGTTTTCTCATACATTTCCACTTTATGCATCACAAAGCCTCATTTACGTAATGTGCCCACAAGCATGTGAAAATCATTACAATTATCTTATTTTTTTTTATACTTGTATCTGGCCTTTCTATTTTTTCAACATATTTGAGTATAAGTGATGTTATTATTGTTCTCATTTTTTGATTCGCAAGGGATTTAAAAATTTCAACATCGTTGAGCTGCCCCTTAACTCACTTATTTATGACACATACACGTGTGTTGTACATAGTCAATTCTTTGTGTACAAAAAACGCTTTTTTTAGACGGGCAACAGTTAACTTTCTTAAATATGAAAAAAGTAAGGAGACTAGAATTATTAAAAACAGATTCATTATAATTATGAGCCAAAATAAATATTTGCTGGTAATGAAATATTTTTAAACATGATATTGTTGAAAAAAATTAGTTTCCTTTGTTTATAAAAATTAAATTTGCTAAAACAATGAGCACATGCTTTAAAATGAATAAATGTTTTTTATAATGGAAGCATCTTAAGCGAATGACTCTAAAATCTGAAATAGTGAAATTCTTTTATAACAAGAATTCACGTTGCATATTTTATAAAAATCTGAAATATTTTAATATGTTTTCAACCCTCTTAACTCTCTTAGAAGACAAAAGAATCGGAAACTGTTCGAAATATTCTGTCCGTCCTTGGGAAAGTTTCCATGATAGATTTCTCAATATCAGATTAGAATTTCGGAAGAAATGTCAACATCAAGGGGCTCCGAAACATATTAAATTCGAAATTCAAGGATGACAATCAAGGTCGAGCACCCTCAGGTAAAGAAGGCTTACAACGTTCGAAAGATTCCAGAGATTAAATAACGCGTTACGGGAGATTTGAATGTTGTTTTCAAAAATTCGGAATCAGGGCAAATAGGATGAACTGCTCCCAGAAAGAGTCAAGGTGGAAAAGTGTCAACGGTTTTTCCTCTTCACTGGTTTGGAAAAGTTAGTAGGCTCAAAAAAAAGCCGTCGGTTTCCTTTGGGCATAAAATTTAATTTGAGTTAAAATATAATTCCGGTTTTTCTGTTGTATGTGAAATAACTTGTTTTCAATTCTTCAGAACTGAAGTTATTGTTCATGGAAGAAAAAGAAAATGATTTTGCTGAAAGCTGTTTATGTATGAAGTAGAATGTAACAAAGAATTCCATTCCATCCCATTCCAAATACTGAAAATGGCTTAAATTCTTGATATTAAAAATATAATAATGAGATTAACAAATTTTGAAAATCTCTTGTCCAAAGCATTTAAGTCTTTAAAATAATAGCAATTTCTTTTTAACAAAATATTTGGTTTTAATTTGCTTCATATAATGTGGCAAGATTACTTTTTTGAAAAAAACCAAAAAAAAAAAATGTATATAGGTAGCTTATTTTATATATTTATATATTTTTTTATTTTATATTTCTATATTTTTGTATATTTTATATATATTTTTATTTTATAGTGGTAGTATATTTTTATAAAGTTGTATGTATGGTATACTATACAAAATGAATATAAGGGTTAAACCGATCTTGATGCCTCATTTTGAGCATGAAAGATTATTTTCAAATCATTGTGTTTCGGCTTCAAGTGGTTAAATAAAAATTAATTATTTTAAAAGCCAAAATAAACTAATAATTTCTTTCAGCATTTCCTATATGCAGCTGGGACCATAAAAATAACTCCGATTAATCTCTTGGGCTTATTCATAATTTTCTTCCTATTTTAGACCACTCTGAGCAAAAGGCTTAACATATTTTTGTCTTTTTGTTTGTGAAGATTATTACTTAAAGACATAATCAATTCTGCGCACAGTCTTTACATCTGCTGAATATACTTATAGATCCGAATTACTGATTTCTATCTCATTTTGATCGAAATTTGCCAGTAGGAAATTTGTTTGGCTGCATGTACATAAATATTTTTAGATGGAACCAGTTAGATGAAAAAATTTATCGAATGGTTTTAACACTGAAAGTGTCCATGCCCTATTTCAGAATAAATCCACGAATCGATCGATTGCCCATTGGTGTGCCTGTTTTTGTAACTAACAATAAAAATTCGATTAAGTAGTAGCTCACAAATGTGACAAATGAAATTTTACCAGTGATACCTGATATCAAATTTTCTGAGAAATCAGCATAAATTTCGGATTTAATGGATCAAAAGAAAAAGGACAAAGGCTTCTTTTTTCATATTTAGCAGAAAAATTCGTATTGTGAATGTTGAAGGTACACGAAAATGCTCAGAAAAGGAAGTCGAAGTAAATGAACTCATCAACATTGAGTTTGACCGTATTAATTTCATCTTCCATTTTTCCATTTGAAACCTTGTGCGGAGTTATTAAAACTAAAACTATATTAAGCATTATTAGATAATAATTGCAAATTATGACACGTTTAAGGATGGAAACTGTTTCCAAGGAAGAAAGGAAGGACCTGGAGTAATTTCTATTGACGATGATGAAGGGAATGAAATTTTATTTCAGAAATATTGATCTTGTTCCGATTCAAGAACAATATCAGAAAAATGCAATTAAAAATGAATTTTTTTTAAATGAAATATATATTTTACAGAATTCGTTTATAAACTACAATCCTAAATATTTATGATAAATTCTAGCTTAACATGAAATTGTAACTTAACAGCTATTTTTAAGTTTAAAAATGTTCGTTTACTTCAGAGGGCATGATGCTTGATTTGTCTATATGATGCATAATAACTCTAAAATAATGCAATTTCATTTTTAACATCTTAGTGATACTGTTGCAGAAATACACAAAATGCTTTTGGCATTTCATCATATGAAGTTCGATAGTGGATATCTTCAGAGCCAGACAAAACTTTGGTGATCATCCGATTTTAAAAAATTACAAATTATGTACGAATATGTTTCTCACTCTGACTTGAAGGGACAATAAAAAACAATTTAGAGAAATATTTGGAAAATATTTGATGAAAATATAAGTACTCCATTATCAATTGTATAATTGACAGGTGGTATAACAAGCGTGCAGTAAATTAAAGACTTTAAGGATGATTACTGAAGATAAACGTATTGAAATTATCAGGTTGTACGGCCAGCCTGAAGGCTTCAGCAAAACAACCGTTTAGGCAAATGCTTCCAAGGATTCATTCATCAGAGTGCTCAAGAATAGGAAAAGGGAAAAAGAGAAGAAAATCAGATGTCCTGAAGGTTTGTCCAGCCATGATAAAAGCGGTATGAGGTGAACGACACGCCAGTTAATAGGGCACGACGAAGTGGTCACCCGCCATATCATAAAGAGTAAAATTGGCATACAGCTTCACGTCGAACTAAATTCGAACGTTAATTAAACAAGACTTTAGTTTCGAAAGAATCAAGAAACAACTGCTGTTAACACCGAGACACAGGGAAGAGCGTCTCAATTTCAGACATTGTCGAATCCCTGAACTTCAAAGCAAGTGGATTTTACGGATGAGAATAGCTTTTACCTCGATGGACTCGATAGTTCAATTCATTTGTTGAACAAAGATGATAGAGTCATCGCACTGCATCGAGTGAAACGTAAAATGGATACTGGCAAAGTCATGATTTTATGTGTCCTCTCCAGCTTTGATAACCTCTTATTTATGGTTGAAGATAAATAAAGCAGCTTACTAAAATCTGGTAAGAACCACCTTTATACTGTAATGTCACAAACAAGTTAGCCAGAACAATTTGATTTGGCAGCATGGCAATGTGAATATCCACCCTGCACAATGAGTCTTGAAATACCTGACATCCAATGAAATTGCTGTCTGAGATGAGTCAGCGCGCTACGCAGATCTTAACATCATCGAGAATGTGCGACAACTAATGAGGAATCCAGGAAAAATTCCGAACCAGTATTCAATTGCTAATATCAAAAAGACATTTTCTAAAATGTTGAAATTGTATACACTTTATTTTTATGCAATAATATTTTCTGAAGTTATTGGGGAAAACGTTAAGAGTCAGATGAATTTTTGATTTATTAAAATTTTAATTAAATGATAAAAAATTTGCTCCGAAGTGCACATCCTAACTCTCTAAGGAATATATGTGCCAAATTTATTACTTTAAGTAAAACTGTGTGGCTTGCCAACTCACTCTCTCTCATACACACATAATCTCATATTAATTATTATTTGTGCGCGATTTGTTTTGTTCACTGTTTTATCATTGTATCTGTGAATTATTGTATAGATAATTGCAATACATTTTCCTAATCAGTATATAAAATGTTAATAATCAGAGATAGTCTGTTAGCAAAAAAACTAAACAACGTCTTCCTTTACAAATTTAAAGACTATTTAAGCAATAAAATTTTTAGAACTGATGAGGCATCAAAAAAGTATACGAAATATATCTCTAGCAAAACAAATGAATTAGAAGGCTTATTTTCTCTTTCACGAGCTAAACGAATAAAATAAGGAAAACACAGTAAAAGAAAGGATTAACCTGAAAACATTTCGCAATTCATGAATTCGTGTTGATTTTCATCGGCTATTCATACCTCTTTCTTAAAGAAATACCTATTATTAGATCTTTCAATCGATGTTCGAAACTACTCATATTTTTCAATGGATCATTATCTTAAAAAGTACTTTATTCAAGTAAAGCAAACAGTGAAAAAAAATATCGGTGGGTGTCAGTGAAACATTATCTCAACGAGTATGTCATGTTTTCATCTAGCTAATCAAATATCCTATCTAAATTTTATAACCAAAAAAAACTCCACATGGGTGTTCGAATTTACAAACGCAGCATTTTTTCTGATTTCTATATGTTTTCCGGTGCGCAAAAATAATTATTTATGATACATTTAATTCATTTTATCTGTAAATTATATGAGTCATCTGAGCTACCATGATTATTATATTTAGTCACTCAAGCACACTCAAAAATTAAATGATTGCTCAAAAAAAAAATTAAGTGTGGAGCTTTAAAAAAAACGCCACAATAAGCATCTTGACTTTATTGCTAAAATGTTTTAATTCAGTATATATTCGATAATCATAAATTTTTAATAAGACATTTCAACTTACTTAATAATTATAAATAATCATGAATTTCTAAATGAAAATGAAAATTAATTATAAATTTCTAATAAGACCTTTTTTTAAGACATTTACTATGAAAATATGTGACTGCTGCATCATTTCCGTATAAAAAATTGCTCTACAGCAAATTGAAAATTTACATTTAAAATAAAGATCTTCTAAAAAATAAATACCTTTTACTTTAAACTGTATTATAGTGCGCTTTAATAGAATTCTTCTTTATTGTATTTCCTGAACGTCAGATAGATAATTCAGCAGATAGGTGTTATTCTTTTTCTTCTTTTCAGTGTTAAAACGTTACGGCAATGCCCAAATTCAAATAGTTGGTTACTGCATCTTGAAAATTTTGTGAAATTGAAAGCTTACATTTTCCAGCGCGAGTTGTTTTATTTTAGTTGTCACAAAAACCCTTTTGTAAACATTCTCATGATGAAGATATAAAATGCTATTCTTTAATATTCTAAATAGTTTTACACTCCTTGACAGGCGTCACTATTTTTTTTATTATTATTAAAGTACATTATCTGAAGCCTGAATCTAATAAAAAATAAAATCGTTTCTGTAAGAAGTGTCATTTTCTACTCCGATTTTCGAAAAGAATTTTTTTTTGTTTGAAAAGAGCACAATTCCACTTTATAAGAAGAAAGAGGCGAGAAAACCTTTCGAATAGAGGGATTTACTTCACCGTTTAACTGATATCTCTTGAAAACGACGAATAAAGAAAATATTCCCTATAAACTCAATTCTTCGTTTCGTGAACTCTTTTGCTTCTATTTCAGTTCATGTAAATTAGATTTCATAAACTATGTCGTTTCATTCGTGTAACTGTGGCAGTGCATTTTAAAGTGAGTCAAAATGTTTCCTTTTTCTATCTATTTTTATGCTTTTCTTATAAATTTGAGAAAAAGATGCTAAATAATAATGCAATTTTGTTATTTTTCTTGCAAATATGCTTTTATAAATAGAATAAATGGGAACGTCTTTACGCGTATTGGGTGTCTATAATTAAAATAAACCTACTCAGATCTATGTAAAGCTCTTTCTAGTTGGCATAATTCATTGAAACTTTATGCATTAAATGAGTCACGAGTGAAAGAGAATTTTGAAGATTAGAGAGTGCTTTTTATATAATGTAGAATGGTCGCTGTGCAAATGAGGAACATTTAAAAATACCAGTACTCAGTGCCCTAAAATTATTGATGGTACACGAGATTTCAGGTTCTACTAAATACGCTACAATATAAACCTTTTGAGGATACCATCAAGAAACTTTCAATTAACAAATAAAACTGATAGGAATGAAAAGGAATCCCTGGCAAAAATTGATCAATATGTCTAGAATATTGAAGTTTAAAGACCCCGAAATCACCCTAATTCAATAGTTCTACAAAAGAATACCTCTATATTCTTATGTATTGTCAATACCAACCTCATAGTAAAACACTCCTGATTGATCCTGCGAGAACAAAAGCTGAACCACCGCAATCAACCTTCGCTACACTCTTTCTGGAAAGCACAGGACCAGGCCAAAATTCCACCCTCACCACCAAGATGGCGCTTTCTCACTGGAGAAGAAATCAATCATTCTCATCTTCGCCTATGTCTCAGTAGATGAGCTGATCTAATGCATCTTCACTTTATTCCAGTAAAGGCAGAGCAAAACCAAAACTCTTCAAGAACGGGAGTTAATTTCGAACCCGAAGAGAAACTTCATGAAGCATCCTGCCATAAAATCCTTCTCCACCAGGATTTTCCTGGCGCAAATTTTTGCGCCAGGAAGTCATTCTTACCTTACAAGAACGCGTATATTTAAGGACTAATGCCTTCATGCAAGAGGATGCAACATTCCATTTCATCTAACAAGTGAAATAATTGCTTCGTGCTTAATTCAATGATGATCTGGTAATTTCGAGACGTTTCCTGACTATCTGGCCTCCTCTTTCTCTAGATTTGAATCGCTGTGATTTCTTGTTGCGGAGAATTTATAAAAACTCGTGTCCGTGGAAACAATATAGATTTCGTCTGAATTAAAAAACGAGAACAGGCCATGTTGCTACATTTCCTCAACAAACAATTTGCTCTTCCATTGTGCACACTTTTAAAATGTGATTGGTGCAAATGTACATTGAAAAAATGGCGTGATTAAATTAAATTTTGCAGGTATAAATTTGTGTTTTTTCTCTTCATGTGGCACTTTTTCACCTCGTGGTGAAATCTGATTTACTAATTTTTATTACCGATTTCTTTTCCATGTGGACCAAATAACATATAAGCCTTGTTTAAATGAAATATGTCGACCTGAACAGTTTGTGCATAATTATGAGTAGTATATCCATAATTATAAACAACTTGTATAAAAAGCATAGTTTGAATCGATCAAAATGAATTTCCTATTAATATTACCACTATAAAGTTTTGTTAATTCATATTAGTAGTAATTTTAAGGCGAAAAGATTGGACCTTTTTATGTATAAAATTCAGCGTCTTAAGAATATTTTCCGTGAGTCATTCATAAAACTGAGAATCTGTATAAAAATTTCAAATTCGTAATTCATAATTTGAGCATTTATTGATTCAAAATGGTTAAAATATTATTCTTTAATTCAATTAGAGCATTGTTTCTATTAGATGCATATGTCTAATACTAGCGGTTTAGAAATTAGTTCTTAGGATCTGATTAGAGTAGATATCTTGTTTATATAATCCATGCTTGCCTTAAATAATACAGAATTTATGAATATAATACAGAATTTATGAATATAATATATACACTAAAAATTCTCAGTAAACGTTTTCTTGCGTACTGAAAATTAAACAATTAAAAGTTTAAATAAAAAATGATAAAGTGAAAACGCTTTCATAAGTTTTTTCGCAGTAAGAGTTAACTTAATCTTTTAATTTGAACTTATGTCAAGGTGATGTCTATGCTTTGCTAAAAGCTAATTTTTCCCATACTCGCGAAAGATACTAGCGATAATTTTCCATACTCGCGAGCAGATTAAATTTTTTTTTATATGAAACATATTGTTGGAAAATATGTATAAAATATTTTCAAATATAATTAAAAATAGAACAAAAAATTCAACTGCAAAATAATTCGTATCGTTTGATTTCATAATGTAAAAATCATTTTTTTCCTATAATATTTTTGTAAATTTCCGTTAGAAAACGTCTTAATTTTTAATTAATTAAAATATTTAAAATAATTACTTCTGACTGCACGTTTCCACCCTCCAAAATATATTGCTACGAAATTTCCGGGGTTCGTTTGGATAGTGGGGGTTATATGGTGTGAAGAACGCTCAATCATCAGGCGGCAGTAGAAAATGAAACAACGACGTTTATTTACACGAAGACACACAGGACAGCACAAAGACGACAACTATATACAGCACAGAAGACGATTATCTTCAGCGGAGACGTGCAGCATATAACAGCAGCATACAAAACTCTACTACAGACAGTAGCACACAGCTTAGTTCAGTACTAGCTTCACACTTTCGCTGTTCCGCTTATCTCTGGAAGGCCCGTTCTTTAACGTCGGTTCCGACTACTCTTCGACTCCACTGGTTCGCAACTACCACTCTCGCCGGAAGACTCGTTCTTCCCCGTCGATCCCGACGACTCTACTCTGTCGCTTCCGACTGCTCTACCACTACTGGGTCACGACTCCTCAATTCACCACCACTCCCCGGCAAGTTCAGCTCCTTTTATAGGTCTCAGGAGGCGGGGCTAGAAGCCTCTCAACCAATCAGGAACGTTTGAGGCGTAACTCGGTTCCTACTGGACGGTCGGGAAAATTCTCGATGTTTCGGGTTTAGTCTATTTTGGCGCCAAAGTCGCCAAGCTCTGGGACCTTCTATGGAACCAACTATGCTGGGAAGCCTCATCACAGATTCGTAACAATATTTGTAGTAATGTTGGCAGAACAAACGATCTAGCCTGTAGAACACCCCACCCCTCCCCCACACAGTTTTACAATAAATGAAAATAAAGATTATTGTAAAGTCGTTTATTGTATCTTTAACTGTAACTTTTCTCTAACCTAAGTTGAACTTTTATACATTATTCCATAATGGAAAATAAAATAATTATTTTTCGGTAGAATGTAAAATTATATTGAAAAAAGCAAACATAATCTCGATTTAATGAACCTTAAGAAATTCGGTTTACTGACATCATCTCTAAGCTATCGTTGTTTAGTGAAAGAATGTGTTGTCAAAGTCTGAATATTTTCCCTCCTTCTAATGGGCAGCTTTAAGGAGTTTTTAGCCATTGATCACACCACAATGGATGGATTAAATAATTTATTTAACGGACGTCGCATTTTCCCGACCTATTTAATCCATTCATTTTGTAGGTGTATTGTACGAATCAAGCATTCTGTAAGAAAGTCATTGGCTTTCTTTTAAATGCTGTTCATTATTCAAATGTCAAATTCTATTAATGATTTTGTTCAAAGATAGTGTTGATTTATAAAATAAATTTATTCATTCGGCTGGTTTCTCTTCATAAATTCTTTTATTTTCTTCAGAATTACCCAGCCTTTTTAAGGGAAGCAAATATTTAAGATATGTTAGCAAAATTTAATTAAATATATACATCGCGAAAAAAATTATAACATTATCTTATCTATTAAATAAAATAGTTAAGAGATTGTTTTCAATTATTATATAAAAGACAGCAAATTCAATTTCTTTCTAAAAATATAAATATTATTTCAAAAAGCACGAAACTTACTTGAGCTACGATTCCCCCAAAACAGCAGATTCAGGCGATCTTCTACTTTCAACATTATTCCTTGCGAATCCCTCAATTCTTATATCAACAAACATCGTCTTGCGCGATTCCATGTCTAACATCAACAGAGAGTCAAATATAAGCATCTGCGTAGCAGCATTTGCAAAAATAATAAACATGAGATCCTATGTATTTCTGTTTCACCACTACTACTACTCAACACACTGCATTATAAGGAGTTTTAAGCTTATAATGCAGATACTCGTAGCTGTGCTATATAAGGAGCATTGAATTAAAAGATAGTACATATTTAATTCGTAGTTGAATCATAAATAAAAAAAAGTATTCTTTTAAGATTCAAGAGTATGATATATCTTCAATTTTTTATAGTGGTATGTTGATTTAACAATTACTTTTTGATAAGTATTTCATAAATCAGGATCATAATGGAAAATTTATTGAATTTAACCGATATTAAAGTAGTTATTTAAAATTACTTTTTTAACATTCATCTTGACATGAAAATTCACTTTTCTTAGTTTTCAACGGAAACAATATATCACTTAAACTGTTGAAGATTGATATATTTAGAAGTGCTGAAGTTTTGTATAGATCGCAAAGATTTGATAAGAATGATTTTCATTAATTAAAATACTTATATTTTAAAAATGAGATTTTCTAAGATAATACATTAATAAATCCTCCAACCTGGACTAAGGGTAGCGCGTTTTCCCCTTGATCTGGGCGTTCCGGGTTCGAGTCCTGGTTCGGGCATGGTTGTTCTTTACCCTGTGTTCTACCTGTGAGGTATGTGAAAGAGCCCCCTCCCCATAAAAAGGGGTTGTGCAAGAGTGTTATTTTCATATGAGCTAAAGTCAGACTTCTGCCCTTGGGTCTCAGGGGTCCTTATCCTCAGAAGCTACTGAACCCTTTTTTTTTCAAGATCTCTTGGATTTGCTTTGAATTGGAGTTTAATCCAGGAGGGGGAAGAGAAGCAAAAACAATATATTAATTTATTGAAGATTGATACATTTCAACATATTGCAGTTTTGCATAGATCGCAGAAACTTGATAAGAATTTTTATTAATTAAAATATTATACAATTTTGTTAAGATTTTTAAAATAATATATTCATAAATACTCCATAATTTATAATCTGCAAGATTTTTACTGTTTAAACCTATTTAATAGCAAAACCTTTTAATAAATAATCCTCGTTTCCTCCATTTTTTCCTTCGGTACATCACGTCTCTTATTTCTAACTAAATTTTAAAGAAGAATCGACACATTTTGTTTTTATTTAAAAATTTTGATTTTTTATAGATTTTAAATTGGAGCTTTCCAAAATGGCTGAAAATCTGTAATCGTAAAACTTACAGTTCATTTAAGACGACATGAGTACAACAAATTATTGATTAATCCGACTAGATAATATTTTTATTACGAAATTTTTTTAATGAGTTGAGTTCCATTGAATTAAGTAACAAAAGGACAAAAAAAATCAAGTAAAATGTATTCTTTAGACATTCATTTAAAATAAACACTGTAGCGAAATAAAACCACAATAAAAGAAATAAAAATTATGATATAATAATAAAAATAGCCATTTTAAATTCTTATCTTTTCTCATTTCAAGAGATACCAGTACAAAACACTGACATTTATGGTAGTTTTACGAATTTTATTTAAGTTCTAATTTCATAAATGAAGTTGCGAGGATTTCATTAACGGAAACGCATCATCCCTCCCCCCCCAAAAAAATTAATTCTGCAGTTAATCTCGCTTTTCGCAGAACGGACTCGTGACGGAGAACGAGCGGAAGGAAGTTTCGGTTGGAATGAACTGAAGCGAATTAAAAAGGTGATTTACAGAAAAATTCACGAGCAGTGAGGTTAATTAAATGTAACTAGTTTAGGATGTAGAGGTTTACACGAAGCATGCACATAGTGGAATTTTTATAAATCTCTAATTTACACTTCTATTCAATTTGCCATTTGACGTTTTAGAAATAAATTCCTTTGATCCAAAAATAATTTTAAATCCATTTGGAGAACCAAAACCCTTCCTTAAAGAGAGTCAACTTCATTCTTCTATTCATTGGCCTTTTGAAATTGAATACTTAAGTAAAAACAAATATCATAACAGGAAAATTAATTTCATAAAATTAACATTTAAAATGCAAAAATACACTTTTATGTGTTTTAATTAGAATTCATTTATATTAATTACTTTCAGCTTTTCTTCAAGTTTTAATCTACTTTATATTATATATATATATATATAGTGTGTGTGTGTGTGTGTGTGTGTGTGTGTGTGTGTGTGTGTGTGTGTGTGTGTGTGTGTGTGTGTGTGTGTGCGCTCGCGTGTGCGCGTGTGCGCGTGCGTGCGTGCGTGCGTGCGTTTAATAGCATAGCTTAATCTTATTTCAATCCTAACGAATTTCAAATTTTTTTTTATCTTAAATTATCCTATATAATTTTAATAATAATTCCATATAACATAATAATAATAATATATCCCCATTTATTTTAACATTTTTTTGTTCCAAATACCATTTTTTATTTCATAATTTATAACACGCACTCTTAAAAATTTGCTTTGCATTTAATTCTCACTTTGCATAAGCAAAGGGACCCTAACAACCATGTCATTATTTCCAAATATATTTAAGATCTCCTTTCTTGAAATGGCACGCGCCAAATTAATCCCTATAAGAATCTCTTAATAAAAGCACTAAGGGAAAAACTTCCAAACTCTAACTCGTTAGAAATGGAGTGCAAAATCTAACAAAATGTCATCTTTATAAATATTAAGACAAGTCAAGTTAAATAAAAAAATGTATAATCAAAAATGAATAACATCATAAGAAATCATGAAATAAGGTTCATGCGCAATCCTACAATTCCAAACTTCATTAGTATGATTTTTTTCGTTGGTTTTCTTGATCTTTTCTTGAAGGTTCATTCTTAGCTATATTGTCTTTTCACCACAGTGGATGGGCTTTGTTATGAATTAAAGTCTCTTATTGTCAAAAGTCTTAAAAATTAATATTGATTTTACTAAAAAAATGCCACACATTATCGTTTGAATTCTATAAAAAGAAAAAAAAATCGCATATCACATTCTTAGAAAAGCAGAATTTCCCCTTACATGCGGTTGTATTTTGGAGTTCAAATACAGCTACATTGGATTTGGGAGTTCTAAAATCTTTTGAATAAACTTTTCTTAGACATGATGCTTATTTTGTCTTATAAGAAAGAAACATAAAACAAAACAGAGAGACTGAAAGCAAAAAGTAATTTTTGAAAATATTTTGAAAGATCATTGTAATTTTCCCGATTTTATAATATTGTGGAAGAAAAAAAAATGTTTCAAATATTAAATATTTTAAAAGAATAAAGATGCATCCAATTTTAACCACTTCAAAATCTTAGTATCTGATGATAACTTAAAAATTGTTGCTACGCAAAATTAGAAACAAGGAAACTGAATTATAGATTCTGTTAAAAGTTTCGACAAAAGATATTTATAGATTCAATGGCGCAATTTCAAAACAACCATGAAAAGCCAAATATTATTTCGCCTGAGTGTCGAGAGCTGTTCAACAGCTACGAAGATGTAAATTTTTATAATGAGTTATATAAAGAAAATCTGCGAGATGATTCAAGTTAAATTTGCTCTTTGAATATTGCATTTGTATTGCGTATTGCATTTGTAATAAAAAATTACTTTGTATTGTGTATTAGATTTGTATTAAAAAATGTGGATAAGATGAACTTCCTGCTATCCTTTAGATGTAGTCATGACTTTATTTGAAGAATCGGGCTGTGTTTGTGAAGTTCTTTTTACAAGAGCGATGTTAGATTTTAATTGCATTGTTTTATGATGAATTGTTACATAGATCAGTAATCTGTAATTTGGAATTTTTATTATTTCATATTTATGCTGTTTCATTAAATCTTCCTCTCCCGGACCAATAGAAGTCATTGCTAATAATTTCATTTTGCATATGCCATTGTATTTTGTTTGTAGCTTATTATTTCTTTCGATCTCTTTTTATTGATTAATTTTGGTTTGAGTGCTATTGAAGGTTTTTAACTCTTAGAATTCCTGATCTTTAATGTTCATTTTTAATATTATTGTGTATTAAATTTAAAGTCCGCTACAAATAATCATTTTTATTTCTTAAGTTCTCTTGCAATATACACGAGATTTTCATCTACAATGTTCGTTAATTAATCGGACTATTGTAAGTAACAGCTCGTCTAGACAGGCATGTATAATCTATTATTATTAGAACCATAACAAACAAGACGAGCTTGATATCGCTTGTCATAAATGCCAATTAACTATGGCTCTTGTTAGTGGATACATAGGACTATACTTTTCTTCATGGAGAAGTCAAAGATGTGATATCAAGGATGATTAATATTGAATAAAAGTATATGTGTTAATACATAATAGATAGTGTTCGGATACATACTCTCTGTTTAAGATAAAACTGCTTTGTTTTTCGACGTATGACAGTCGTAGATGGACAAATAAATGATAAATATACCAGCTTAGTCATTGGGTTCGGAAAATGTGATAATATAAATATTGAAGAATATTTATTCCTAATTTTCGAACATCTCCACTTAGTAGTAGAGATGGTAAGCAACGATAATATTCGATTCAGAAATTATAACTGAACTGAAATTCTGAAAATTATTTATTCTGCTTTCTCGAATATCTTCCTTTTCAGGGGTCAAAATATTTTGTAATTCTTTTTCATAAAATTTTAAGCGAGTGATGTCATGTATATCTATTCTTACTGTTAAACACAAATTGTTCAAAACTGGCTACTTTATAATTTTTAAATTTACTACATATTATTATATTTGCTTCCGCAGAGTTTCCTATTTGATTTATTTTTATATTTCGTTTACTATTTATACTTGCTTTGCATTTGGAAATAGCGAGTAGGTATTCAGTTTTATCCTTAAACCCTCACATGAGAAGTATTATTCCAAATTTTATTATCGATTATCTTACTTCTCCTACGATGTTAAACATAAAACTCGCAAAACTGCAAAAGTACAAAAAGAAATTGGAGATAAAACTCTCAAACTTTTAACATTGTAAATTCTATTCAGCAAACGAGTTTGCCATTTTGCTAATTTCTTTTTCCCATTATATATCGCTTTTACATTGCAACGGAGAAAATTGCTCAGGAGTACAGAACAGAGCGGTCTTCTATAAAAATCTGTTCTGAATATTTTAATAACAGAAGAGAATTTTCAGGCAATACGTTTTTAAAGTCGATTCGTAGTCTGAAACAGGTTATATTATATTATTGATTTTTCAGTAATGCTTTAATTTGCTTCTGTATTTCAGTGGAATATTTTCAAGAAATTCAAGAAGTCCAAAAATCTATCTTTAGAATTAGAACAAAGACATTTGTTTTTAAAAAAAGAAAGAGGGAATATATCAGCAAAACTTTAAGACATGCTTCATCAAGCTTTTGCATTAATAGAAATTTCTTCCTTTCTAAAATGCTCTTAAAAAGAAAAGAGATTACTATAAGTGCTTTCATAATGAATGTTTGCAATCCTTTTTCATATCCTTTAAACCGAAATCCATTATCTAACACTTATCGTTTCTTCCACAAATGATTCGTTAATCGTTCCTTCTGCTCAAATACGGGCACCACGCTGAATCCCTGCCATTCATTTCTAGTTAGTTAATCGATCCAAAAAGAAGTAAAATATGGGATTATTGCTCAGATCTTAATTCATTACCCAAATTTGCTGAAATCATTTTTTCTTTTAGTTGGAATATTTTCCCATCTACAAATGCATCTTGATTAATTTTATTCCGAGTAAATTTTTTGGTGAAAATCGTGAAAACTAAAATTGATGATATCTTGAAAGAAATTTGAATAATAGGCCTCGTATAAAAGTACAATTTCAAGTAAAAAAATAGATATTCATATTAATACTGCATGCGTCTTTGCAGTCATTTTAAATCACAAAAAGGTCCGGTCATTCGTCATTTTCAAAAGAGTGAATGAGACTAAAGAAAACATAAGCTCTTATATAGGGATGTCAGTTATCCTGATACGACTTTTATAACAGATCGTTGCCTAAATTTTGAATTTTATTTTATGATATTTAATATATATAATTTTCAGTAAAATTTTGAATAATAAATATGTTTGCAGTTAAAATGTATTCATTTTTTAATTAAACTATCATTCATTCGGCATATCTATTTAGGTGGCAGCTCCTACGCCTGATGTTTGCCAAATTATTGAGAGACTAGGGTAGTTAACGCCACGAGTTTTTATGTTTTCATAAATATTCATATCATTTTATGTATTGAAAAGCTCCATCTTATCTTATAAACCTTTCAAGAAAATGTTTTCTGTGCATTAACTGTATTAAAAAAAAATCGATAGATAAAAATGAATATAAAAAAGTTACATGCTTCATAACAGTTTTAAGATGTATATGAAAAATCATGGATATAAAGTAGGTTATGTTTGCTTTTATTCTTGTTCCATTTCGAAGCACCATGGAAGCTAATTAAAAACGAGCTTCTTTATTATCGACCTACGTCAGATGATGAGGATGATTTCTGATATAGCTGGTCTTCGCATCATACCAGATAAGGGACGTTTAGCATCAAATTGGACTTTGCGCCAGGTCTACATATAAAGTGATTATGTAGCGGAATGGCGTTTCGAAAGTGAAAGCGTCCAAGTCAGGATCCGACACACTGCAGAAAAATCACTATATCTTAGGATATAGTTCATATTTGGCCAAGAATGTTAAAATAATGCCAAATACCATCAAGAACCAAACAGTGGCAAAAGCTTTAACAAAAAAAAAATTGTTTAGAACTATCAATTTGTATTGCGAATCTAATGTAACAACATCTTTATTGTGAGTATCATCTTCCTGATTTTTTTCCTGCTACCAGAAATTCAGGGGCATTAAGAAAAGGTGCATTGATGTAACAAGAGTAGTCATTGATCCCCAAGGAATGCTATGGTTCATTAGTAATAAGTTGATTTGATTAGTAGATTAAATCAGCGGGAGCAGCCTGTATCGGAATTTTCTCGCTCTTTTTATTATTAACCGCATGTCGGTGCCGAATAATAGTTGCAAAAGAACCAATTAGCATGCAATCATTCACTATTAACTGCTGGCATGAGGTTAGTACATAAACACCAAAACATCTAATATGTATTTTTGTCACCTTCTTTATAACCGATAGAAACCAAACTGCGACACAGAACTGCATTATACTCACAAAGTTACATGCTAAATTTGATAATACAAACCGAGGATGGTCCATCTCTTGAGGGATATCATTTCGAATTTTATTCATTTTTACACGTCAGATGTTAAAACTATTTATCAAGTTTTATCCATTGGGCTCTTTTTGTTTCTTTTTTATTGTGTTCATTTATACTAGACTCACCGACACACTTCCTTTAATAAGATTTCGCTCAACATATATGAGAAATCTACAAATGTGGTGTAAAGTTAATAATTTTAATGATTATTCACTATATTATAAATAATAATTATGATTAATTACTTCTTGATAATTATTAATTTTATAGTGTCATAATAAAATTAGTAATTGTAAATAATAATGATATAATTTACAAAATTTCATCCTTTTATTCGAAAGCGGTATTGAGTTATCTTTGTCACAGACAAACACGCGTCATTCCAGAAATATGCTTTTCGGAATCGGAGAAATCTGGAACCTAACCGAAGACTGAAACTCATTACTTGCTTCACAACGTTTCTAAATAACAAAAATTTAACACCGTTGGCTCTTTTCCCAGTTTTACAATTTCATCTTATTTATTCTAATTCCAAACTTCGAAAGCAGTCGACATCAAAGCATCCATAATTGCATTTTTTTAAAAAAATGGTCTGATAATAGAAGTCCTTACCTGCATTCGTTTCTATCTTCATTGACCTTCATAAAGTTTGGAATTAAGTTTCGGAGTTCCAATCCCTTTCCCTTATCAAACACAGTCTTCCGTAACTGACATTTGATATCAAGAAAAGTTCTTAATTCGGAGAATTTCAAGGACAAGTGAATATCTCGAGGAATTTGGCGTCTGGAGGGCAAATGCGACAGAAGTGAGGACGCGGTTTGTTGAAGGTCTTTGAAGATTGGTGTTTGGAAAATGAAGTTTCGCAATGTAGGATTTACATATGCAAGCTCTGTTTGCTCTGCTCGGGATCAATGCCAATGCCGTCATTCTATTTGAGATTCAAAAGTAATACGTTATGGAATATATGTTTTATAGACTCGTATGTAACCTCATACTACCTCATCAGAAGCACTATAAACATGCAAGATGGAAGTTAAAAGTATTCCATCAAATAAAATATTTGTGCATTACTCCGGTATTACTAATTTTCTACAATTTAAATGTCAAAGCAAATGGAATGTATAAAAAGTATAAGAAAAAATAATGTAATTAGGTTTAGTTATATTAACGTCCGGTTTTAAAGCAATACTAGGGTTATTTTGGGACGAACCTCGTCATTTTGAATCGGGGTCAGATGACAGGGACACCCTCCCTCCAAGCTTTCACACCACACCAGCAGGATATCGTTTGACCCTGACGGATTTGACGCACATCAGACCCGCTTACACGACGGTTCTTCGGTGGAATCAGGTCTTGAACCTGAGGTCCTCCTGTTCCGAAGACAGAGCCTTATTACCAGGCCACCGCGGCTCCAGTGTAATTGGGAATATTAAGTGTGAAAAGTTTTTGGTAACGAAATTTCTATGCCTGCAATATTTTTTTAAACTATTATCAGAAAGAGTATAAAATTAACCTAATATCTCCATATAATTTACTTTTAAAATGTGAATAATTAATATTCTAAAAAACCAAGTAAGTGAAAATATATTATCCTAAGCAATAGGGTTTTTTATAAAGAACATTTTGCGTAAATTTAACATAGGTCGGTGAATTTAGGTAGAAAGTACGTTTCCTATAATACAAACAAATAAATAATCTTATTATATTTACTTAATATTAAAAGAAAGTCATTACGAATGAAACCATGAAATATGTTCAGAGAAATTTAAATAATCTAAATAGAGAAAGACGCTATAAAAGAAATTGTGATGCATCCAAAATCTTTACCCAATGCTGGAAAAACTTCATTTATATGATTTGTAGATTCTTTGTAATACATTTTAAACATCTTGTTACATACAGCGGGAGTGAAAAAATAAATATGAAAGTTTGTCAAAAATTTAGAATTTACTTAAATTTAATTTATTACTTACTATATGCCAGGCATCAAATATTTAAAATCATTATTCACTCTTTCTGCTATTTCTGAGTTAAGTCTGAAACTAAATAGCAAGAGATATTATTCGAGATAAAATCAACAGAAATATTTTTCTCTAGTAGTCACAATTGCTTCGGAAACGGAAGTGTAAACTGCGTTAATGGTTTCCTGAAAACTTTCTAATAAAGGTTTTGTTATTCCAGAGAATACCTTGCAAGGTGTTGATGTTCAAAAATTAAGAAATATTAACCTTTGGCATGGATTTGGCATTTTTGCTGAATCTGTCGAGTGATGCCTGACTAGGTTTTTGGCGATTCATACATAAAACCAACCACATGTATTGATTTTCTGCATATTTTTAGCAAAAACACCTCTGAATACGATGCATAACTTAAGACGCAACTTGGGTTTCATCCCTTAAGCTGCAGAAATTTAAACAACTTAAAACTTCGGAAGCTCCTTATTTAATTATATGCTTCACGAAAACTAGATTAACTATTACAGTTTTGTGGCATTTTACGAAGAACACTACACTTTTCTCGATTGTCTATCTTCCGTCTAGAAGTGTTTTTCTCTTGGAGGATAAAAAGAGATGATTATCCATTTTGTAGTTAGGAAGTAAGTGCTCATTAGAGCACTTGAACTCAGATGCTACAACATTTGAAAGATTTGGATTGGTTATTAGGATGTTATTTTTAATTTTTAAGTTAATCACTGTAAAGTAGGTATATCTTAGAATGCATATTTTGATATTTAAAGAGACTGCCCACATCATACACATTAAAAATTTCGCCCTACAATCAGTCATCTAGTGATTAAAATTTCTATAAAGTAAACAAAAGTATTTTTTAAAACTCATTTTGATGAATCATGAAGCAACGGTCTCCTCTAAAACTTCTCGTATACTCTAATTAATCTCTAAATAATTAGAGAATTTCTAAATAATGTGTTATTGTTACGAAAGTGTATATTAGTGCAAAATCTGGAAATAAATCGCTGCGATCCACAAGTACAAGTACGAACACCGCAAGTGCATTTCAGGCCTACTTTATTATGACCGATTGAAACAAAAACATATCACAAAAACACAAAATTATATATTATATCATTGCCATTTTGAGCTATCGTGTTTACATACTTGTGAAAGTACATATGGACAAAAATCAAATCTGTCAATCGCATTACGGATTTAATTGCAAATTTGGACACATCTATTTTTTGGATGTGCACCAAATTTTATTTATGTAAATTTTTGTTTTGTAATTATAATGTCAACTTACGTTTGGACAATCGGGCAGACAGAAATTGCCCCAAATTCGATAGAATTTGTATAAAAACTATCGAAGTTATGGTGTTCATAGACAGGCAAAAATACAAATAGACTGATATATTCCAAAATTGTGTTTTATTGGAAATTTTTGAAAATTTATTAAAATTTCTTGTTTATATTTTTTGATGATAACAGAAATTTATTCTAAACAATTTCTACTTTTTAATTTTTAATTTATAACTCAATTTCATAAATATTAAAAATCTTAAAATTAATTTTTTGTAAATTCACCGAAAGGAATTATGACAAAACATTTTCCGAAATTTGATTGAACGAATCGATCAACTAAAAATTAAACTATAATCTATAAAAATAGAGTATTGTCATCAAGAAAACAAATGGGTGCAAATTTTCAACGCTCCAGCATTTTAAGAAGTGAAAGAAAGATCAGTTAGAAAATTCCATCATCATAATTAGGTTACAAATCAAGATGAAGTATTTAAAAAAATATCAATGCAATAAAAGTGTTGAAAACTAATTTCATTTCGCAGAACGCATTAACAAAATGATTTAATCGTTTCAATTGAAAAGCATCATTCGATTTTGGTTTTGTGTGTATCGTTTCATTTCTTATCAGATTCGTTTTTTACTTTTGATCTTTATATACTTATATATCAATACATGTTTTAAATTTATACTTTAAATTTTTTGCAGGTTCACCTGTATTGGTCCCTGTGCATTAAAAAGACAATCAACCAAAGGCTCGGTTTGTTTTTCTTTTAATTCTTTATCTTATTGGCATAATTTTGCGAAAACTTTTATAATATTTTTGCATTATTAGCTTATTATGCTTTTTAAATAATTTCATGATATGGCAACATGTCATTTCTTTTATTTTAACTAAAATTAATGAAATAAAAGTGACATTTCAACGACCTCGAGTTTAATTACTATTTACGTACTTGATATTAGTAATTATAATATGTTAATATGGTATTTTTTTTGTATAATAATTAGCTTTGAAGCTGTTGCCGATAAACATTAAAGTTTCGCTTCATTTCTAGTTATGTGAAGTTATTAAATGTTGCGCTCTGAAAAATTGAAAATTTTCTTATATTTGTCCTAATAATATTTGAATAATATGATATTTGATATAAATGATATTTCTCCCAAGTTTACTTGAAATCGATTGAATGTTTTTAGAACAAATTCACTATAACTTCTCTTTATAATAAGATTTAAAATACTCAGATGACAACTCTTGTGGTTGGAATTCTGCTATTTTTAGGAAACTTTAATGAATCGTTATTTTTCAAAAGCTAAAATTCAGAAAGCATCATGTTGTATTTTCTGCGTCATTGTTTTAACAATCTTCCTTTTAACTGTGAAGTGTTTAAATTTATTCTTTTATTGATTCTACAGTTAGAAATCTACTGAAACTGGTGTATATAAGGAAAAATAATTTATACCTAACACTATTTCTTCCTACTGTCTCACTCACAATCATGATTAAAAAGACAGAAGCGAAAAAAAAAATTCCGCTTTAATGTTTTATGGAGTTCTCGTTTTCTCAAATCGGATCGTCTTTAGATCGATCGAGAGGCGTGATGTGAAATATTTTCCACTCTTATTATCATTTCTCTCCTTTTTCAAGGAGCCGATTTTCCACTCCACTAGAGAATAAATGATTCATAAATGCAGAAAAAAAGCGGAGGGGGGATCGGCTTTATGTTTTATTAAAGAATGTTATAGCGACAATTACTGAAAAAGAAAGAACATAAAACTACAATTTGCAAGGGTTTCGCTGTTTATTTGACTTCAACTGGGGAGTGATTTCATAAATCATTTTCAGAAAGCCCATTTTCAGAAAACTTTTTACTTCCTCGTGCACGAAGTATAGAAAGCATTGTAATATTCAAAAATCAATACATTCACTCGGGATTTGAGTGAATCTCCATTTAAAAAAATTTTCTGAATCTGTATTTTCAATTTTAGAATTATATTTGTCTATCTATAAACGTAACGGCACCATAGCCACTCAAGAATAAAGCAAACAGCTACATGAATAAAATTTAATGCACAGTATTTAATGTATATAGATGCGTATAAAATTTTATACCAATATAAAATTTAATAATTTAGTTGATTTAAATGCTTATTTTTTTTAATGAAGTACTGACAATTAAAATCATCTAACACAAATTTTTTCAGAACTGGGCTTCATATGTGATAAAATCTAAAGATGATATTTTACAGGTGCCGTTACATAGTTTAAAATTGCAAAACAGCTTTTTTTTTAAAAAATCCACTTTGATTTTAAACAAATTGCGTTTTATATTTCAATACGATGTATACGAGTTGCTTTACTTTGTCATTTTTAGATGCTCTCTCCTGTCATTGTTTTATATTTGCCTATAAAATGCGAATAGTGTCTATTTTTGTTAAAATCCATTTAGATCACAATGATAATATATACTTCAATTCAAGCTTGAATGGATGAGATCTTATTTGGGAAATACGCACCATGAAATGAAGCATTACGAATTCTAGTTTTTCTTTAGTCGTAATGTGTACTTGAAAATCCTTTCTTCTTCGGAAGTCAAAAATACACATATATTCTGATTTTAAATTCTTAAGAAAATTTTTTCACTGTTCTTAATTATCTGGAAAGAATTTTATACTTAAAGTCAGGAAAGGTAATAATATGGTTAATAAATTGCTGCAAAAGTATATATTTTGCATTTTATCAACATTAATTTTTTTTTTCAACATGAACCAATTGACTATAAAACTAAACAGTATCTTGAGTTTTAGAACTGTAGAGTTTCAAAAACACTTTTGGCACATTATCAGCGTCGAGCAGACCATATGTTTTTGAAAATATCTCTGCAAAGAAGCTTTTCTTTATAATTCCGCCTCTCTTTAATACAAACAAATTGATAAGGTTTTTTTTTCTGCTGCTTCTTAAAGTTTCTTCCATATCTTAAAAATTCTTCGAATATTAAAAGAAGGTTCCAGTCTTTCCTACATGAAAGACTTGTTAAGCATTTAAAAGTACGAAGAGCCAGAATTTAAAGTTCACATATTTTCTGAAATAATAAAACACCTTTATTTTATCATATTTATACCTATTCGAAGTTTTGATAAAAATTATTATTTGTTTGTCTAAAGAAATTTATACCTTTTATAAATTTGAATCAATCCACAAACTGACAAACCATCTTACATAATCAAAAAATTTAAAAATTCCAATATTAAAATATAATTTGCTAAATATTTGTATTAAAATGACTGTCAATATAAAAAATGACTAATATAAAAAATAAGAATGGATAATTGTAATTGCAAAAGTGATTCGAAATTATTGCATTAATTAAGTGAAGACATGAAACTTTTGGAAATTGATTACGACTAAGTAAAAATGAGATTCATCGTTTATATTTACTTTCATGTTTTTTAATTAAATATTATCCCTGCCAACTTAATATTTTTATTAATTTTAACTCAATTTTGATTCTATTTAGGAGGACAAATGCAAAGCGAAATGGAATCTTCCCATTGAGATAAATAATTTCATTGTTCAAATAATTTTCTATCAAAATTAAAATAAATATCGTAAAGATAATTTTGTGTTTCATTTAAATTCAGAAATAAGTCTTAAGCAGTTGAGGGCAAAATAAAAATAATAAAATGTTGCGAGATTGAAACCAATTCGATGTGTAAATCAAACAATAATGAATACAAAAAGAAAGAAAATTCCTAAAATTCTTTAAAGTATATGATGAATATTGTTGAAACTAATTTTTTTACAGTATCTTAAGCAATGATACTACTGTTTACACTTTTTTTTTTTTGCTTTGTGCCTTACTGTTTTTTTTTTTTTTTACTTTTTAATACATTAATAATAGGGTGCGCTTGAGAAAATGATATTTATCGGTTTTTCTTTCTAGTTTTTTTCTTGCTTTGAGTTTTCTACAGCAATGATCATTATCATATTTGAGTCATTCTTAAAGGATGCCACTGATAAATACCTTACAGTGTATTTTCTTTTGATTACGCTATGAAATCCAAAGATTTCCGAAACTTTTGCATACATATATGCAATAAGAAACTTTTTTGGCATATTTTATAGTTTTAGTCATATTTTAATGAATAACTTATTTAAAGATGCGCATAAAATCTAGTCATCAATTCTGCACATTTATTAATTCACAATTTTTACTACAAAACATACAACTAAATATATTCCCTCCTTTTTTTGATATTTCTGAAAGGAATTTTATTATTTGTTAACCTAAATTCGAAACAAATGTAATAAAAAGTTACTTTTTCCTTGGCTTCTCATTTGGTGCTGAAAGCATTAAGGTGGGATATAAAAGTGTCTGGGAAATGTATTGTTTGCTTCAGAGAAGAGGCAAAGTATTAACCACTCCACGTATTCCCAAGTACGTGCTTCGAGTATCAAGGATTTGCTGGCTATATGTAACCATTGAAAACTGTTCGTGAGGAAACGTTAATGGCTCATTTGCTTGTGAAAGGAATGTACCCAGAAAAAATTTATTTCTACAAGTATGTACGAGGTAAGTTTTCAATGACGTCGCCTAAAACCATCGTTTAGATGAAGCTATTTTGTGCAAATAAGAAAGATTTCGCTTAAGCCAAATACAATAAAATCAATAGTAATTTTGAATATTTGAAATCCTGACCGCTCTATACATATAAATACTATGCCATTAAAAACTATCAACATCAAACTCATAATTATTATTACATACATATATATTTAAATAAAATTTGCTGTCAAAAACACTGCTTTGTTTATAAAGAACTATTCATTTTCATAAAAAATATCTAATGCTAAGAAATGAAATCGAATAAAATATACACATGCAAATTACTCCTCATGTAATTGCAAAATTTCTGTAATAAACAGCTACATTTCAAAATGCCCGGAAGAGACAGGACAAAAATATAATGATTGTTATGTAACAAATCTTTGCATAATATATTCTAAACGCCAATTAAATGCAACACAGGAATAATAAATAATTCGTCAACTTACATTCATATGGACCAAAGGACATGGCCAACAATTATTTACATCCTGCGAGATGACCTTGTGGAATGAATTTCTTGCAGAAGAAAGCAGATTTAGCATTCCCTGAAGAATTAAGAAAATTACACCCAAACACTAAGAAACTGCATTGGCTAGTTGATTACTGGAATTTTTGGCGCAAGAGCCAGATTTGGCTACACTGCGCCAAGCAGATGTTGGACGTGATTGCACACTTTAGCATATAAAATCACTGAAATTCAAATATGTCCGGTTACTTAAAAAAAAATGACCGAATTGTATTATAAAACCTATAAATCTACTATCATGAGATGTAATAAAAAACATTGTTCCGATAGGATTAATCATTGCAATAATTTCACTTGATGTTTTTTAAATACCTGTCATGGTACGGGGTACATAATGTCAAATTATGAGTGATTTTAAAATCATCCACTGAAATTGGCTCTTTTTAAATTTTTCCTCCAAAGAAAATGGATCAACAGACAATTCAATGGAGGACAAATTGTTGTTCTTTAACAACGGAAGGGTTTTCACGAATGATTATGTTGGAATCATAATATATCCCGCCATCTGCCACCCACGACTCAGTGGAATTATCATTTTTACTAATAGGCGATATTCCTCAAAACGTACATTCAGAGTTGACATTTGGTAATTCGATTTCGTCTGTGCTTTTATTGTATTTCGATGCATCTATTAAGAGTTAGGCCTTAACAACATTCTAATTTCTGAACTCAAAACCTGTAAAGCTGAAATTGTCCAAAGTTTGAAATTGTTTGAAGTGCATCGATTTTCAGCTGCTTTGTTTTAGGCTTCTTCATGAGACACTTTTGAAGTCCGATAAATTCTTTGTGTTTATTTTTCAATTTGTGTTTTCAATAGAATAGGCAGATCATTATTTGAAACTGAATATATATATAAGAAATTTGAAGTTTATTTCGAGAGTAAAATTGCTCATTGTAGCTGAAATTTTTGTCTGCTTTGATGTGATCTGGGCAGTAGAAAAATGGCTAGAACCTGGGGTTGGGGTTTTGGATCTAATCAGCTTCTGGATCTGAAAGCTTTTTTTTAAACTTTTGTTGCAATGAGTTCCCTTATCCATGCTATAGAAAAGGAGGATTAGTTCCCCTTTACACGTATTTTTCCTCTATGGTGCAATTTCTTAAATTGCCGCAATTTCTGCACAACAGGCGCATGACCGTGTCCCGCGGCAGGAAGTCCGGGAATGCCCGAAAGGCTAATATCTGAAGAAAGAAAAGGGGGGCATAAAGAAGCATGCATCTTGCTTTAATATATTTTGACAAGACATAATATTTGAAAGTAAATACAGTATGTATTGTAATTTGATGCTGACCATCCCTGCGTATATTTATGCGCCTTAAATGGCTCACGCATTGACTTGCAAGTTCCTTCAGTGATTCATTCAATTGTCACATGATACAATTCCGATATAATAATATTCTTGGTGGATTTAAAAGTTTCCTGGCAGGACAATAGATAGGGTACTATGGTAATTAATTTCAGTTTAATGATTTGTTGCGATTGTTTCTGAGAGATGTCTCCGACAAATACATATCCTAATCAGATTTTTTTTGCCTTCTTTTTTGCATATTTTATTTTGCCAACAGTGCGAGATGTAAGCTTTTCAACGAAAATTCATGAAACACCATGTGAAGTTTCATTTCTTGAAGATAATCGTTATATTATAAAAAAAGATAAGAATCGCAGTGTTTGAAATATTCGGAACACTTTGTTGACCATTGAAAGGAAGAGGTCTTATTTTTGGCCCATACGAAATTTTAAGTAATTTATATCCGACGGCAAAGGGAACAACAAGGAAAGGCAGACACCTACTCTTGGAATTTCCAGGCGCGGCGCTCACCTTTGTACTAATCGGAATCTATATGCTGGAAGAAATTCCCAGGGATCCTTAACGTCAAACATGACACATAATCTTCATTTTTAGTATATTTACCACTCAGAAGGCTAATTAACGGGCGATTAGTACATCAGGGATCACAATGCAGCATCTGTCTAATGGGTCACTACATACAACCAATATGTTGTTCGACTCTCAATAAGAAGCAAAAAATTAAACAGAGCGCCTTTCTTGATATACAGAGAAAGAAATAAGAGATAGAAAGAAACAGATTAAGAGAATTTTAGTTTAGTTTAGTTATATTAATGTTCCGTTTCTAAGCATCAAGACAATTTTGGGACGGACCTCGTAATTTTAGACCCCGGTCAAATGACGAGGACGACACTAGAGCTGATATCCCCTCCTCAAACTTCCACACCACACCAGCGAGGGGACCGATGAATGCAACGTTCACCAGATCCGGTTACACGACGGTTCTTCGGCGGAATCGGGTCTCGAACCTGAAATCCTCCGGTATTGAAGCCGAAACCTTACCACCAAGTCACCATTGGCACCACAGACTACGAGAAGGTTAATATGGAAGGCAGAAGAGATAATTAAGGTACCTCGGAGTTGTAAAATCTGTTACATCTGAGGAAATTGCGCTCTTCGGGTGAAAAAAACTAAATTGGATCTGCGTCCCTTGGGTTGCGAACCCCACCGACCGAAGATTCTCCGAATGTGTGGTGGCTGGCGCGCGTGTAAATCTGTCGTGGTCACAAAGTCCTCCATGTCAAGAGTACTACCATTGGGGGTACTGGATCAGGGGTGATCGTTCTGTGATTCAGGTCTAAATTACGATCTGTGGATGAGTGAATGAAATGCATGAATGAAGTCCACCCCGTAAAAAGGGTTGTGATGTGTATGTAGCTAAGTCATACTCTTGGCCCTATTTGGCGCTACTAAAACAAAAGAAACATACCCTTGGCTTAAAATCATTGACTTCTAAAGTCAGTGGGCTTGTCTATGACAAGTGCCATTAGAAACAACAACAAATATTAAAATAGCCTTTTATCATCGGCTTCACAAAATTGTATAAATCTGTAGATTGATAACGTATTTCAATCCTCTAGAATATTTTTGTGCCAAATTAGGTAACTTGAGGTCTAATGATTTTTCTGTAAAGATTTAATACATACACACATTCACCTTTATTATCACGAAAATACAAATTATGCATTTATTAGAACAACTGAAATTGAATAAGTAATAAATTAAAATAATTGGACGAGTTTTCTTAAAAATGAAGACTATTAATTAAGTATATGTTTTTCCAGTATGAAATTTTATATAGTTGTTTAGAATATGGTGGGAAGCTTTCCAAAATTCGTCTGATTAGGTAAAACGATTTTCTATTGACATTGTGAACTAGAGGTTGTCCTATTCCATACCTTGACAAAAATTAGATAGTTAATAAAAGACTGACGTCTATAGCTTCATAGCTATAAAATATGCAATAATCAATTTTAAATGAATAAATTAATTAAAAATAATACATTTTAGATTAAAAAAATCTATTCAAACTACTTTAAGTATTGTTATAATAAAAGTAATAAAATATAAGACGCTGAAAATTAAAAAAGAAAGCAAGACAGACACACAACCACAATGAATAATATGAATTTGCAATATGGGCTTTTTGCACAATTCTTTTTTCTAATAAGGAAAATAGTACAATAGATATAATAATGGTTTTACTGAATGAATGCTGAATCAATGACCCCAGCTCTGGTGACTATTTGGAGACGAATTGGATGAAATGAAGTAAAAAAATGAAGGATCCAAACTATTCAATAATTTCTGCCATAGCTCCGTTAGAACTCGAGTTCCAGCGTTTGTTCTGCCTGTGTTCCTTGTGATGTTGCGCTTATAAAATAGCGATTTGCTGCTTATGTGATCTTCATGTGTACCCTTCATCTGTGGTTTGTTATTTGCGCATCAGTTTTCCGAGTGAATGAAACGTCGTAATATTTTTGTTCCACACAACCAAAAAACGGTTGAGGATATTTTCATAAAAATAAAATAACAAATTCTAAAAATTATTTTTAAAAAAAATACTTGGTTGTTTATCAAAATCAAATAATTATTGAACATTATTATAGATATCATACAAAGAGATAATTGATATATTTTTTTAGAAGTTGTCAGCTCATCAATACAATAACCCTATTGAAAACTCCTTTGAAATACAGGATTAGAAGATTATAGGATGAGTTAATATAGTTTCAACTCACCACAATAGTGAAACTGTCAAATGTTTCAGGTAATACAGCGTTAAAAGATTGTCAGTTTTTACCTATTCAACATTTACCATTGGTCAGCTCATCAGACTGATGAAAGCTCTCAAGGGACAAAAAGTGATCTGTATTTTTAAAGCCCTTTCAGTTCTTTAATTTAATCACGTGGCTAAAGGAAACTTTTCAGGCCAGTTGTTTCGATCTCCATTCAGTTTACAAAACAGATAATGAAAAGCAACTTTTTGATAAAAGGTGATAAGCCTATCGTTTTGATCTTTCCGAAATTCAACTGGCGGCAGTAGAACGCTTGTTTATGCTCACAGGCGATCAGTTGCTTTACCATTAGTTTCATCAGTTTAACAAAGAGATACCTTTCCTTATGTATAAGACGGTCAGTTTTTTCAATCTGACTTCGGTTCATTAGACTGCAAAAAATGCTTGATTGTAATTAAAGGAGATCAGTTTTTTTGAAATCTTACTTGAATTCAAGAAACAGAAGAACTAAGCCTTTTTGTGATACATGGAATCAGTTTTTTTTTCCTATCTTACTTCAGTTCAACAGACATGGGATGTAGCCATGATTGCTCAAAAGGGCATCTTCCTTTAGTTGAAGAGCTAATAAAATATTTTCTGTGCCAGAATTAGATCAAGTTATAGCTTATGAAAGCTATAGCTGTCTTGTGCCAAAGGCGATTTATCAATCGTTTTGAGCTTTCTTAAGTTCAGTTAGTGAAAGAAAGCTTGCCAGCGTAAACGGGATCTTGCTTAGATTTTTCTTCAGGTCATTAGACAGCTATTGAAGCCATGCCTGCGATAAGTGAATATCAGTTGTTTGATCATCTTTCTGCACATCGAACAGCTGACAAACGGTTTTTTTTTTCTGTAGGCTTTAATTTTTTTCTATCTTCTTTCAACCTACAAACCAAAGAAGAAAATTATCTTGTACCAATATACAATCAGCTTTTTGCACTTCTTAGTACAATCAAGTAGGGAAAGGAAGCTTTTCTTGAGTCAAAATGCGGCCAGTTATTTTAATCCCCCTTCCAATCACTCGACAGCTGATGATATTTTTCCTTTTAGCAACAGTCTATAAATAAATTGTTTTATTTTTCCTCAAATTTCAATAATTGTGGAAGGAAACTATCTTGTACCAAAAGGCGATTAGTTATTTTGATACAGACTAGTGATGAAAGTCTGATTGTACAAATAGCGATGCTTATTTTGACCTTCTTTCAGCACATCGGGGACATGAGAATAGTCCGCCTTGCGTCAAAAGACGATCAACTGAACTATCTTCCATCAGTTCAGGGTACAGTGGAAAAATTAGTTTTATTTGTTTAGCATTTTCGTTCCAGAAAGTATTCAATTTTTTTTTAACTTCCTATCACCAGATAGATGAAGAAAACCTGTTTTATATGAAAAAATGAACAGTGTTTGATCTTTCTTCATTTCATTAGACAGTTAATGAAAGTTAACTTTGTGCCATAATTGTAATGATCAATTGTATTGATCTCTCTTCAGCTCAGTTCACTAGACAGTTGAAGAAATCTTGCACTGTGTCAAAAGGTGGTTGATTAATTGATTTTAACTTTCTGAATTTCACCGAACAGCAGAAGAAAGTTTTCTTCTGCCAAATGGTGAACAGTTGCTTGATCTTCATTCATTTCTGCATGCAACTGATAAAAGTTTAGTCTTGATCCAGAAGACTATCAGACGTTTTATCTTCCTTGAATTCATTTTCAAGCGGAAGTAAGATTTCCTACTAGAAAAGATGATGAGTTGTTTGAACTTTCTTGAGTTCAGCAAGCGACTGATGGAAATTTGCCTTGTGGCAGATGGCTACCAGTTATTTTGATCTTCCCTGCGTTCACTGGTAGCAAAAGTAAGTTTTCCTTGTGCCAAAAGGTGATCAGATGTTTCGATCATCCTTTAGTTCACAAGACAAGAGCAGGTTTAATAAGCAGTGTTTGAATCGTAATACTGAAAAGAAAGAAAAATTAAAATTTAATCAATACTTCAAAAAAGTATCATATTTATAAATACATAGCTTATATCGTTCTTTTAGACTTTCTCTATGACAAGCAAAAGTACTTTCTCGAATGATCACGATTTCATCTAATAATAAAATTTCAACATACATACTTTTATAGTGATCACTTAAGAAGCAAATTTACTTTTGATTTTGTTTTTAATTTTTGTTGTTACTTTTATTTACTTTGCTCAAAATAATAAAAGGAATTAGGAAATGATTTATGTTATATAGACTGAAATTTAAAACTTTAAATGTGGAGATTGATATGCGAAAGTTTCTGTTCTAAAGCAAACTTTTCTTATTTTGCTATATTCGTCAACTTTCGATTACTAAATCCTGATTTATTTATATTTTTTGAAATAAATAAAAAAACCTTTAAACCTTGCTTTGTAGATAAGTTTTTTTTTTTTTTACTTCTAAGAACAAACATTATTTTAAAACGAAACAAAAATTATTTTTATTTTGCTCATCGAAAAACGCGGTCAAGTGTTCTTTAAAGATAAATCAGCTGAGTTAAATATGCTACAACATATGGCGAACGGCCGCTTTAACAATTTATGATTGAGGACAGTATATTTATGTCGGTTTCTTAGTTTTGCTTTAAAATGCATATATGTTAAGATATAACTAATTTGATCAGTATTTTTATAAAATTTTATTTGTGTATTTGTCTTCTACCTTCGTATTCGTATTCGCGATCAATCATAACCGTGACACACGCTTTGCACGGTTTTGACTAATCGAGAATAAAATGTGCAATATTTTTATTTATAAACAGTACTGTTCCTTTTTCTCAAATAATTCCTTAAGAAAAAATAATTAACCGTTTCTCTTACTTCGAAAATTTTATTTTACGTTTTCGCATAATTAGATATTTGTTAAATCTTGAAACATAGCAGAATACAAAACATATCCGACACGCACACTCTTTTGCAGCACATATATCATTAGTCTTATTTTTGATCAGCACATTTCAACAGAGCTAACAAGAATTTGAATTAAATAATTTGTAATTTTCCCGAATTTAGATTGCACATGAAAGCTCAATTTATATGTGAATCCATAAAATTGAAAAACTGAATAAGTATGCTTTAAGTGACGCATCATGGATGAAGTCTAGGTCTCGTAGAATAGTTTTGATTAAATTCCTGTCATTATTTGAAACACAAACATGTATTGCTTAAGAAATCGTGCGAAACAAGTTAAGAATAAACATAAAAATATGATAAAAATTATTAATTTGAAATATTTTCTCAAAAAATTGGTACGAATCTCACATATTGCATCCATATGAAGTAACTCTCTTAATAAGGAAGAGAGTTTTACTTATATTTGAATGGTAAATGAAATGATGCCAGGTCATTGACCGATGGACTTGTTAACAGATTTGACGAGCTTGGCGTCAAGAATAAAAACTCTTTAGTGCACAAGAATATTGACGATATACTACTTAGGACCAGAGATCAGAATCCCACTAGGGAATTTAATATCCTATTGAGGAAACTATATAAAAGCGAGAGATACCTAAAGCCAGTCAATCGAGCGAATTCTCTGTTTAGAGTGTTGATCATTTAACAAATGTTCTCTAATCGCTACTGTTATGATTGTTTGTAATAACGAGTTGCTGTTTCAGTGTTGCTCATTTCTGTAAGTACTTTTCTGTACATTCTTCAGATGTGCTTTATTTGTGTTTTCGCCTCTTTTAAATAAAGCAGTGTAAAGCTTGGAATAAAGCACCTTTAAATCCACACTGGACAAGTTTTCCATAACAATATTTTAAGCCAAAGGAATTTTACCTTAATATTGTTAAATTAAATATAACAAATTAAGCGTGTATGTCATATGGATATTGATTATTTGTATATTGGAGAAAAACAGAGAAAGTTGGATCAAGTTACATATAAGAAGATACCTAAAGAACTGCAAAGGTGAGAAACTTCATAACTTTTCTGGCGTATCGAATGGTGTAAAATTTAAGATATAAAAATGTTCTATGTGCTGAGTGCATATCTAAAAAATTCACAAAAGTAACTTCTCACCTCACTGCCAGATGATGATTCGTCTGAGATGCTACCTTCGTCGCACGTAAAATACTCCGAAGAACTGGAACTCACATTATCACCATCATCAGCATTCAAGATGTAACTGAAATAACAATTAGAAATAAGAATATTATATAACAATACAACATTGAAAATATTCAGGTGCGTATTTCATGACGAAAAATGAGTACATATAAAATCTAATACAAAATGTTAAAGTATTGTTCTTAATTTAGTATACTTAATTTTTCATCGTATTCATTAGGAATATCACATATGCTATAAGAGAAGCTTAAGCTACATTCGATTTCTATTTACGTGAAATAACATCGAAAATGCAATTTTTTAATGAATGTTGGTTTCTATCTTTGATGTACAGGTAAGAAATGGATATCATGAATGAATTATATATATGATGCACAGTTTGATCATTTTTATGATCATATTTCCAATTAATAAATATGCTATTACATTAGATGATCTGCAATTTGATATTTGCTGATTATTCAAAATAGGTTTCATCGAGTAGGAATTCATTGAATACAATTCATAAAGAGCTAAGGAGTGGTTTTCTTCCATTTGAATTTGATTTAAAAAAATCTCATGATATCTCTTTTTCATTTTTTTTGTAATTCTGCAAGAATTTAAGATGAGTTTTCTTACTTTTCATGTGATGGATCATCTGCTCTAAAGATTGTGATCAGTTGGTAATCACCTCCTTGGATTTCTATTCTTCGAGGTGGCCCCTGCAAAAACAAATATAAATTTCATCAATCTGGTTAAAAATATTGAAAGAAATTACTTAATCGTAAAATATTTTTTAAGGGGCCCTCACTCTCCAGAATGTATATTTAAAACGTTAAATATTAAAATTATTTTTATTATCCGTCTACTGAGCATAAGATATACTATGAAACCGACAAACTGGAGAATGTGATAAAATGTGCATGGTATCAAATGATTTATAAGTAAAAAGTCAAAAAAGCATTTGCATTTATTATAATTTTCCAGTATCTCAATGACGCATTCCCCATTTTATACATTTGTCTTAGAGAATTTTTTTGGCTAAATGAAAAACTTTCTTTCTTTAATTGAGGTTTATAAAAAAAAACACTGTTAAATCTCTGAGATTTAACAGCCGATGTCTTTTTTTGTCTGTCAAGTTTGGTGATAGCTGCATTCTTGCCACCAAAATATTATAAAAAAAAAACATTTCGAAACATTAATTTTTATCTGAATAAAATTCAAAATGAAACTTCTGAGTCCTTTCTATAGAAAGAAAGACAACATCTCAGCGGCATTATTTTTCCCCCTAAAAGTAGAATAGAATGGAATTATAAATCTTGCATCAAAATCCATTATAAATCTAATTTTATATTCAAACTCCATTCAAATCCTCATTATTGCCTTGTGAAGTAGAAACAATGAATATAAATAAAAATAATTGATATTTCTTATTTATAAAGGATTATATAAAATGACTCAATGTAAACAATTAATATATCGACTAATCAATTTGATAAATCCTATAGAACATTGACTATTTCATACATTATCATACATTTTCGATCATAATGGTTATGCAAATTTTTGAAATGCTGCTTCTTGGCATAGAAATTTTATATTCGTTTCGTATGACAGCATAAAATTTTCAGTCATTCGATTGTTTGGATAATTCTAAACTCATGTATTTTATATTCTGCTGTTTAATTACATATTTATGGCTTAATGGGAAAGCAATTCATATGTTAACTTTGTAATTATTATCATTGTTTTCATACTATTCTATCTATTTATGCGCTAAAATTATCATTTTATTCTTTATTATTTATTATCTTCTACAGCTAATCGAAAAGCAAATAAATTTAAAAATACATAAATTCCTGAATTAAACAAAAACTGCTAAAAATTAAAATAAAAAATGACACATCATTCATAATGTAATGCTAGTTTTTATTCCTTACTACTTTTGAAACAATTTTCGACTAAAGTATGAATTGCTTTTCCATTTCCGTTACTAAAAAAGCCCGTTGTAATCCCTCCCAGAGAAAATATTTCAATAAGAGAAAATTTAATAAAATGCAAATGCAGTAGTTGTTATGATATTATATGGTCTTTAAGTGGAATGCATATTTTTCTTAATGAAATATTGTTGCATACCATAAGGGCATTTTTTAAAAATACAATTAAAGCTGTTTTTTCAGATTTTGGTAACTGGAACTTTGAATGGCAATCACTTCACCGATGTATTCAATTTACAGTATATGTAATGTCGATTTGTCTTTGTTGGCACTGCCCGTTGATTCGAAGTCAGCGGTTTTAAGCCGAGAGGGAGCGTCTCTTGTTTTAGCAGCGCCAACTAGGGTCAAGAGTATGATTTAGCTACTCACGCATCACATTCGCTTGCACAGCCCCTTTTTACAGGGAGGCACATTCACACATAGAACAGATGAAGAACAACTATGCCCGAACCGGGATTCGAACCCGGGACGCCCAGAACACGGAAAAGATGCGCTACCCCTATGCAAGGACGCCGGTATTCATTCATTATAATTATGAACCAAAATAAATATTTGCTGGTAGTAAGGAAGAACTATTTCTAAACATAATATTTTTGAAACAAAAATTAGTTGTCTTCGTTTTTAAAAATTAAATTTGCTTGAAAAATTGAGCCTATGCTTTAAAGTGAATAAATAAATTTATTTTATAATGGAAGCATCTTAAGCGAATTACTCTAAAATCGGGACTAGTGAAAATCTTTTAACAAGAATTCACCTTGCATATTTTATAAAAATCTGAAATATTTCTATTATTTTATCAACCCTCTTAATTCTCTCAGAAGACAAAAGAATCGGAAACTTTTCGAAATATTCTGTCCTTCCTTGGGAAAGTTTCCATGATAGATTTCTCAATATCAGATTAGAATGTCGGAAGAAATATCAACATCAAGGGGCACCGAAACATATTAAATTCGAAATTCAAGGATGACAATCAAGGGCGAGCACCCTCAGGTAAAGAAGGCTTACAACATTCGAAAGATTCCGATTTGTTTTTAAGTTCTACAATTGGAATGAAATAGTGGAATGAGGAATTTGGAGGATTGTCTGTTTTTTTGTGGCTGATTCAACGGGATTATTGGTTATATTTATCATCGGTTCAATCACCTCGATGTCATTTTATATCTATAATTCCGTCAAATTGTCCGTCAATTGCAATCTGTATATTATGCATATTAACTTTCTTAATAGATACCAATAACATCACAGCGTTTTTAAAACTGCAGCTGTTCAATTCATCAACCGTCCAAAGTATATACAGTGAAAGTCAAAAGAAAGTAAACACCAACTTTTCATGTATAAAATGCTTTATTTCAAATGCATTATTGACTTATAATGTAAAACAAATACTTAAAATTAAATGTTCATTTAATTAGAATTTAACAGCTTATAAATGTTAAGCTAAAACAAAATACAAAAAGAAATAGCTCAATTTAAACAAATGTCTAGCCAACTTTCTGAGTCAAAAAAAAGTAAACGGATAACTCTGATAGCAAAATAGAATGAAAAAAATTAGCAATTAATACTTTGTTTGCTTTCCTTTAGATTTTATTACAGCTTTTAACCTTCTAGGCATAGATGCTACCAATTTTTTCGTCAGTTCGATCGGGATTTTCTGCCATTCTTCCAAGATAGTTTTTTTCAATTCTTCTTTATTTGAAACCGTTCTTTGGCGTACTTTTTTATCTAAATATGCCCATAAATGTTCAATGGGGTTGAGGTCTGGAGACTGCGGAGGATGGTCTAAAGTCTTGGGTGTCCGATATAGTAACCATTCTTTTACAATTTTAGATGTGTGTTTTGGATCGTTGTCATGCTGGAAGATCCAAGTTCGTGACAGTCCTAATTTCTCAACACTGGGGCCAACATTTTCTTTTAAAATATTTAAGTAGCCTATTTTATCCATCGTAGATTCGATAAATACCAAATTTCCGACCCCTGCTGCCGCCATACATCCCCAGACCATAATAGAGCCACCCCCATGTTTAATTGTTTTAACTGTACATTTATCATCAAATTCTTCGTTCTTCGATCGCCATATTTTCGACTGCTTTTTAGGGGCCAAAATTTCAAATTTTTTTTCATCACTAAATAAAATATTATTCCAAAAATTTAAATCATTTTTTTCGTACTTCCTAGCAAAATTCAGGCGCTTATTTTGATTTGTTTTCGATATGAATGGCTTTTTACGCGGTATCCTACCATGTAACCCATGATCATTAAGAGTTCTTCTTATAGTACTTGCGCTTACTGATTTTCCTGATGTCTGAGATACATTTTGCGCTATCTTTACAGCACTTTCAGCTGGATTTTGTTTTATCTCTCGTACTACAGTTCTAACTTCTGCATCAGTAAGTCTTCTTGGTCTTCCTGTTCTTTCAAAATCCTTAATCTGCTTATACTTCGTATATTTGTCAATGATTTTTTTGACCGTGCAATGATTCCTTTGGACAATTTGTCCTATTTCACGTAATGATTTTCCGTTTTTCTTCAAATTTATTATTATTTTTCTCGTTTCTAGTGATGTTTGTTTCCCCATATCCAGTTTTCTAAAAATGTTCCAGAAAATTTCAGAAATTAACAGAAGAGCGAAATGTACATCAAGAATTCACTTTTGTTTAAGATTCTGTGAAAAAAAAGTGGTGGCACTTACAAAATTGATAACGTTATAGTGAAAGACTTGTCAGTGTTTACTTTTTTTTGACGCTCAAAAATGGGTGTATTTTTTGATTAAGCGGCTTATTTCTTCTTGTAATTACAATTTGTTTAATATTTATAACGATTTAAATATTTTAATATTAATTATTTAACTATGCAATATTAATTTATGTTACAAGTCAATAATATATTTGCTATATATTGTTTCACACATGAAAAATTAGTGTTTACTTTTTTTTGACTCGCACTGTATAAATACAAGGGAAAAAAAGGCGCACTCACACATACACTTAACTTTAATAGTAGTAGTGATACAAATAATGAATTTTAAATATTGACGCTATATTTTATGATTATTGCGTATTTTGCGTTTTTTAAAATAAATAAATAATTATTACAAAAATGTTTACCTCAGGGGATTCCGGGGTATCCATAGATTCAATGCCATAGGCGGGGTCATTTTGATCTTCAACATCCACTTTGATGCAACAAAGTTTGAGGCTAGAGAAGATAATCAGCATGTAGTATTTGTATTTCTATTATTTTATTTTAAAGTGGTGAAACCTTGATAGTAATAAAAAATTGTCTTTGTAGTAAAAATTGGCTCATATCACTAAATTAAACTATAGAGTAAAATAAAGCTCTTGCAAATTCCTGCTACAGTTTATGTGGTCTTAGTATAAACTAGCCGCCTTTGGCGACCAGCTGGTTCGCCAATCTTAATGTTTGTTTAAATTTTAATAATTAAATATTTTACGCAATTCCTACTTTAATAGATTTTTCATCAAAATATTTTAAAACTTCAAATTTTGATAGTCATATAATTCACTCATAATATTATAAAGGCCTTCAGTCATAACGTAATATGTATCTTTCTAATTTTCTGTTACCTCCCGTAGAATTTATGCTTTAAATTAAAGTGTAAATGATTAATCTGCAATTAATATAATAATATTTTTTACTGAAACAAAGCATTTTTTTATAATATGATTACTGGTAACAGAGACACTGAGCGTTTAAACTTTATGGGCACTAAAGAATATCTTTCTTAATTTATGTAATATCTCAAGAATTTGTCAACAAAATTTTCTCAGATTCATCATGAACAGATCGATTCATTAACAATGTTTAATTTTAAATGCATCAAACACTAAGAAAATAAAATGAATCGTTTAAAATAATCGGTCGAAAATAGGTTTAAAAAAACTAATTAAAAAAACTATGCACTTAAAACTATAAGCATATACAAAAAATATATAACTAACATAAATACAATTTAATTACAAAAGTATGCAACTAACCTAAAAATAATTTAAATCAAGAATCACCCGTTGATAATATTGTCAACAATCAGAACAAAATGCGTGTGCGTGAATTTTCAAAGCCAGTTACTGTAATGCAAATGCGTGAATTTTTCTACACCAGTTGGGGTAACGCTATGCAGATTAGAAACTTTTAATTTCCTTTATTCTATGTTATTTTAATTCAAAAGTACTTCAGAATGAATCTGAAAGATCGATTCATTAACAGTGTTTAATTTTAAATGCAGCAAACATTAAGAAAATAAATAGAATCGTTTGAAATAATCGGCCGAAAAATGTTAACCCTAGCCTCATTACTGTTTGGAAAAAAAAACAAAAAAAAAAACTGAAGCCTTACTCATTTGGCGTTGGAGAAAATGAAAAGAGTTTTTGGCGGGAAAGTTAGTTTGTAATTAATAATTAAAATTCTAATTAAAAATTCAAAAAAAGGGACCCCAGGGGCACATTCCCGACCCCTAAGGTATACATGTACCAAATTTGGTTGCTGTAGGTCAAATGGTCTTTTCTGTAGAGCGCCAACACACACACACACATTGAGCTTTATATAAGTATAGATTAGTTCTAGATATGATTGAGAATAAAAATTTCGTTATTGTAATTGTACTTTTGTCTAACATTTTCTTAAAATTCGAGAACTCTCAATTAAATCTTGTAAAGTCAGTATTACAGAGGTGTTAAAGTCATGATTAGAGGACTATAAGATTATTTACCTCAATCAATAGTGAAAGGGCCTAAATGCAAGTTCATCGAAACTAAGTTGGCACCGGAGACACCTGAATATCACTGAGAAATTCTCTTTCACATTCGTTAAGCGTTATTCATTCAATACCTTTAGCACGTAATTTGTTCGTTCGAGACCCTCATTTAGGATAATTTTTTTTGGAGATGCGGGATATTGACATTGTTTTAGAAAATTCTCAAAGGTGGTTCGAGCGTACATTTGTTAAGTAGCCAATTGTATAGTCAAAAAGATATCCTTTAAAGGAAACGTAATCGATTAGAAAACTCATTTTTTTTTATGTTCATGATTTAAGGAAGCGATGGGAGAAATCACTAGGCATTTAGAATTCATTTTTCGCATTAAAGGCAATGAATCAGCCGCTGCACCTTCAAAATCAGTAACTATTATCTGCAACGGCCATTTCTTTACTCTTCCGTGAGAAAAAAATCTTTATCTTTTTATTAGTATATAATAGTTTAAATCATACAAAGTTCGTATATGGTACATTTCTCCCACCCTGGTATTTCAACATAGCCCATTGTTGAGTGCAGATTTGGCTTTCGGAATGACTTCATTTCCCATTGATCATACCTATTTTTCACAAAATCGAGTTTTACGTAAAAGAGGCCGTACTAAACGCGCACTATATTGAGTTGATTTTTACTGTTATTCACAATTCTGTTAGAATGTGTGAATTTTATTTATCGTCTATTGCGCTTTTTTAATATATTATCATTAAATATCGAGGGAACATCCTCATCTGTAAATTTAGTCAATCACAAAAAAATTGGTTTTTATCATTTTATTTGCATATAGCCACGTTTTTATTTCTCCCTGAATTCGAAAAACACATTGTTGCATTATGTCAGTCATAACGCTTGTGACGCTTTGATCTAAATGAATGGATTTTGGTGTACGTTCTTTATACCAAATTTGTACCAATATCAATTTTTATCAAAATCTGTTCTGAGAACTATGTCTGCCTCACTATTAGAAAAGTTAAACTGATAATTAAAAATCTAAGAGAGCTAGATAGATAAAATTAGGTACACAGATGCAGCACCTTTAGTGTAGACAAGTATAAAATTTTGAGCAAATTCCAACGAGGATTTGGCATCAGAAATATGTAAACGTAATGCCCAATAAGGAGACTTAACCAACGACTTAATTTATATCAAATTTGGTAAGGGATTTTGTGATTGCTAGTGTATTTTTGTGTCCAATTTCTATTTTAATCGGTTGGAAAAATCACGTCTAAAACGCAATTTCGATACTATTAATCCTACTATTCGGAAATTACTACATGTCAGGAATTATTCGTTAAAAGATTAGCAAAGGACCACACGATAAATTCAGTGAAAATGCTAAAAGGGAAATATTTCGTGACTATTGTACACCAGTGCCATGCAAGGCGTTTTCTGGGATAAGACATTATCTAAGCTTTAGGGAAACCATTCCCACAACTGAAAACTATACATCTTAAATTTGCTATCACTTTAGATTACACACTGGCGTGTAACTCTTACTAAAACGGCCAAATGAGATTCTTGCACAATAAAAACCCAATTCACTTATTTACAGCCCTGAAAGAGAAAGGAAAACAAGGTAAGTCATTAACTAAATTCAGAAATATTTTCCCAGGCAACGTCCTGGCATAGGGGTAGCACGTCTTCTCCGTGATCTGGGCGTCCCGGTTCGGGCATGGTTGTTCATCTGTTCTATCCGTGATATGTGTGAATGTGTCCCCCCCTCACCTGTAAAAAGGGGTTGTGCAAGCGAATGTAATGCGTGAGTAGCTAAGAGTAGCTTCTGGCCCTAGTTGGCGCTACTAAAACAAGAGACGCACGCTCCCTTGGTTTAAAATCGATGACTTCGTCAGCGACCTTGTCCATGACAAGTGCCATTATAAACAACAACAGCATAGTTTCCCGCAGAAAGGGAGACTGACACTTTTATTCATTAATTACATAAAAATTCTTTAAAGGTTTAACATACTACGATTTTATATGACTATAATTTCAGGGGTCTTTTTCAATCATTATAAAAATGTATTTAAATTGGTTTGAACCTGTGATTAATCTTTATTAGAGTATTTTGATTAATAAAATATAAAATTATTTTATTCTGCTCTTTTGAAGAACAATATGTCTCTACAAGCATTTGAAAACTCGATGCAAATTTTTCGAGCAAAACATTAAATTAGCTGATATCTCAGTATTTTTTAACAAGAAACGAAATTTGGTACTTACAATCCTCTACCGATTCTCTTAAAAATTTTCGGAGCCATTATAATACTTCAGATGACTTTCCGAAAGAGCGGATAAAAATATAGAAAATATCGAAACCGCAGGTTTTTAAAAATGAGCGCAGTGAAATTCGTTATGCTTCAAACGTAACTTTTCACCAAATGGGATAGATAATTGTTGTTTCTTACTAACAACACTACATTATTGCATTATTACGATTCAAAATAAATGATATTGTTTGAATCTGCAATGTTTTTAATTCAGCAACAATGCTTAATTCTTCCCTTGTAGTTATTTTGTGCTAGATTAGGATATTTGTTTGATTCAATAACATAACAAACTTCTTTTGAAGCACACTTTTTCAATAAAGCGTATTTATTTTCTATTTCGATCATACATTAAAAATAATTGAGTATTCATTTTGAACATCTTATAAAAAAATTAGCTCCCAAGCATGATGGAGATGTACAGTTTTGTTGTCTTGATTAAATATTTAACTTCAAGATTCAACTCGGCAAACTTTGGAGTTAATATGTTCTCATTCGACGAAGAGAAAAGCTGAATACAGTTTATAATACTGTGACGATTTTTTTCCAAAACTTGAAAGGATTTATTATTTTGGAGAAACATTTCATACATAAATTCATCCATCTATTATGGTCAGTTTTTACTTTCAAGTACACGAAGTATATAAACAAAAAATATTGTAAACATCCAACATTTCTGATTCGAAATTTTAACGGAATGTCCATGTTTCGAAAACTCCCACGATCTCCCTGAGTTTAAAAAACTTTTCTTTAAAATTATGTCTATATGTCTGTGAACACAATAACTGAAAATCGCTTCTAACTATACGATTGTAATTTATATTATTATGCACCAATATATCATTTATATAGATTTTTATGCACCAGATTTGCAGGTTTTTACCAAAATTTGAATGAAATATATGTAAAGGAAGTCTGTCTGTTAGGGTTTCCGAATATAAGTTAACACGATAAGTGCAAAACAAAAAGAACTAGACAATATAATTTGGTACAGAAATTTAGCATCTAATATATAGATATACGTACCAAATTAGAAGCCGAATCTGATAAGGTATTTACAATCTGTCTGTCTGCATTTTCACAATAATTTAGATACGATAATTCAAAAACGTAATGACTTAAAAATATGAAATTTGGTATATCACTTACTGGTTACAATTGTAGATTTGATAAAATTTTGGTTGGGATCGATGTTTTGGTGTTTATGTGATATGTGTAACAGTGCTTAATCGCCAAAAAAAATCTCCAAAGATCGAATGCCAATAAGATTTTTCGTAATTATTTCTCGCCAATGACCTACATTTAATAACACACAAGTACATTTATTAGTAAGTTTGGGAGAAAATTTCGGGCAGAGACACGACGCTTTTTAAATTATCCCATCCATATGCACAGACTAGCAGAGAGTCAAATTATTAACAAATTATTAAATTTAGTCACATCTTAAATAGAATATCTCTAATCAAGAAAATTCTCTGGCTTTTTTATCCAGCAATACAGTAAAAAAATAAGGAATGAATATTGATAACCCTTTAAAAATGAAAAAAATACTCAACGATAACATTATATGAAATATTTAAAAAAAATCACTTAAAGAATAAAAGCAATAAAACTTTATCTCAATTGAATGAACAGTAGTTTGAACAGTTCTTTTATTTCTTTAAAACGGTTGACGAAGTTTTACTACATGTGGAAATCTGTAATTAATTGTAGGGCCTTCTATCTCTCATACAAAGTGAAGTAAAATATTTTCCACCCCATTACCATTTATCTCATGTTTAATATTCGATTTTCTACTTCATTTCTAATGATTCATAGCTTTTCAGATTGGAGGGAAAAAATGTTTCCAATTTCCACACATAAAACAAATTCACGCCAAATGCTATTTTTAGAACTTTAAAAGAACTGAAGAAAAGACAACATTTCAGCAGCGCAAATGATTAAACAAAAACCTTCGTTGAGTATATTAATTAGTACTTAGATATTTTATACTTTTAAATGACGTATGTCTAGAAAACGGATAAAAAAATTTTCATTTCTGATAAAAATTATTTTTAATCTAAAATCTTTAATAATATAATTAATTTAAATATGACCTTCTTAATCGATCGTTTTTTGTAATCCAATGCAGATTAAACCTGAATTCAAGAGAGATGATATATCTATGCTTCTTTCTAACAAGCGGTACTAATTTTACATTTTTCAATGTCAAACAAATGAAATTGATTTGAAATATAAATGAAAAATTAACTTTGATACATAAGCGGTAATTTTTAAATCTAGAAATAGTTTTAAAATGAATGCATTAAATTGAGTAATGAATCTTTTCAAATATTTTTACTTTCAAGGGATTTTTTAACCGAAGATTAACTGAAATTTTAAATGAAAACAGAAAAATTGCTATTTTATCTTGTCGTATAACTTGGGTTGTTAGCTTACTTTGCTTATTATAAGAAAAATTGAAGTAAGGGAAATGATTAAAAAAATTTTTACAAATATATTTTGGAAATAAATTAATATTGTTATAAGTGATGGATTCGGTTTTTAATTCTTTTTTCAATTTTTTATTCGGATTATATTCTATTACTAATAAATAAGAAATGTGATTGCGTGCGCGCGCGAGTGTATGCGTGTGTGTGTGCTGTCACTCTACGGAAAGATCGTTTGAACAAAAGCTATCAGACAGGGCGCACATATACTTCAGAATTGGGAAATATGAACCTCGGAGTGATTTTTATGAATTCACTTGATTAAGTAAATTTCTAAGCACTTTCGCGACAAGGTCTGAAAACATGCCTGTTGCAGAATAATTTTTACACTTTTTTAAAATTCAACGAATTACTTTTTTATCTATGCCAATTTAGTTGCAGAAAAATTTTTTAGTCTAAATTTAATTAACTTTTCGAAACATTTTAAGTATATATTACAAAGTTACATTTTCATGGTTATAAATGAAACACATATTATTTTCCGTGTTTCATCAAAACATTTTTTCCCATTGTCGAAAGCTACGGAAGAAGCATTCTGTTTAATACCTGTAAAGATTTGCATCGCTCTTTTTCAATTCGATTACTTCTCCTCTCTTATAAAATAAATTGTGACAATTTTTTATTGCCTTTCGTGCATTTTACCATTTTGAATCTACAAGAGTGAGAGTTATTGTTTTTACTGAAACATTTGAAGCATGTACCTTTCTTAGTTAAAATACCCTTTTTCTGTTTGATGACATCCATATAAAAAAAGAGATATTCAAGCTTTCAATAATTGTATTTGGATCGAATTTTTTTTCTTACTTACCTGACTTCTCTTTCATCTTTTTAACAATAGCAGCACTCCTCTCTGATATTTTTTTTTTTTCGACACTGCAATCTATCTAATCCAAGAATGGGCTGGATGAATTCTTTCTTCCACCTCAGCCTCCTTCCAGTGAAACATTATCAATTTTTTAAGTGCAGTCACCGATCAAGGGCTAATGCCCCGATATTTCTCCGAAGCGCTTAGGGCAGATTCCAGCAAGCACAATTTGACTATAAAGTCGAAAGAATTCGGAAATTTCCCCAATGGTCTGATAAGGGATTATAGAGCTAATATTTTACTCTTCATTAATAATGCTTACCTAAATGAAATTTAAATTTAACACATTTGATTTTAACACTTCATATGATCTGTGTTATACGATCTTAGGAACATCATATAATGACTTTATCATCTTCTTATATGATTGTTATCGTTATATGATCTTATCATATGATCTTTCTTCGGTGATTTATATTTTTAAAAGGAAATCTTCTCGCTCTAATCAATCCAAGACTTCCTGCATAACTTTTGCTTAGTTCTCTTTTACTGGCAGAAAATTAATTATATAAATCTGCATATTTTTGTTCCAGAAACATAGATTTTCATTGCATAATGCATTTTATCTTCATTTACAATGTTAGGATCCCTCCAGATTGTTTGGAATTGTGACCAAATATAAATATATTTATTTTTCTTTAATATATTCTGGTAATATACGACTTTTAAAAGTAATTACAATATGCTTTGCACTTAGGTGCTGACTATCTGTGCATATAGTTATGCGCCGCAGATAGCTCTCGTCTTGAGCAATTTTCTCAGTGATTTCTTCAAATGGCAGCCCCACTATTCCCCTAAGTGATAACACCCTTAGAGGTTTTTAGTATTTTATAGGAGATAAAAAATAAATACACTGTAGATATTTTTTTAGTCTAATGAATTGTTGCGATTGTTTCTGAGAGATGACTTCGATAAGTAAATCTCTCGACAGAAGTGTTTAAACGGATATTACTTCACCAACAGTGTCCGATATACATCTTTCCAACTAAAAAGTGTTAAAAATTATGAAAAGTTTTGTTACTTGAAGACAAATGTTTTATTACAAAAAAAGTAAGGAATTTTTTATTAGAAATTTACTGAACGTTTTGTTCTCCACTGAAGAAACGATACCTTGTTTTTATCCGGCGAGTCCTGTCAGTAATTCAGGACCGAAGATCCCCGCTCCACGGAGATTAAAAAGGGAAGGCTAGCTCCTGCTTTAAGAACTTTCACTGTCAGCCATTGTGCTTGTCCGAATCTATAGGCTCGAATTCACTCCCGAAGGCAGCGACCACTCTTAACATCAAACTCAAGAAACGACACATTCGCTGGATCCGTAGGAGCCACTCATGTGACTACTGATTGATTATTACATAGGAAAATTGTACCATCGATGCTTTTAAATATAAAAAGAAAATGATCAAAATGTCTAAAAGTCAAGATCATTATATTTGGATTTTAAACATATTTATTGGGTGACCATTTTGAATTATTTTTCTCGTGAACGAACGCCGACAAATAAAATGCTGTCGTTAGACGTGAATCAAGAGCTTTCACGACGCACCTTTATTATTAGTAGAGATTCCTTATGGTACTCCAAAAATTATAAAGAGAATCATACCAAAAGCAAATATTATATAGTGGCTGGGTAGAAAAAAATTAAAAATTACATTTTTAATTATTAATGAAATTAATCACGTTTTCTTAATTAACATATTTTCCAAATTTTTCTACTTATTTTACATTAATCTACTGACACCAGAATGGTTGTATGAAGTGAAAATACAATTTAAAATTTCCTTGGGAAAATTGTTCAGAATGTAATGTATTAAAACAAGACTGCAACAATATTAGTAAGAAAGAAATTAACATCCCTATATTTTTTTATTCACGTTAACATTTGATGTTGCCCAAATATGTTTGTCGAATATCAGTATTCATATCAGATAATTCGGTTAATAGAAGCCAGAAATTTGGAATCCATCATATTCCGTTTTTATTATATCTGATTTAACATACTGATGTATTAATTTCATATTTCATTTCCTTAGAAGAAATCGAAAGTTAATGAAATTGAAATGCTTGATAAGTTTCTATTGTTTTATTTGTGACAAATCTCCAATTTTAGAGAGAATTTTTGATTCTAAAATTAGCACTGCTCCACAAAATAAATCAATAACTAAAAAAATAAGACGCCAAGATCTGAAATTAAAAATTTATTGAAAAAAAACTTTAAGTGAAGATTTCAGTAACAGTAATTTTCAGTTGCTTCCAAACTTTCTCCAAAAATGTTTCATTCATTAATTTCTATTTTAAATTTCACATTCTTCTTTCTTCAAATATATTAGATTCATATTTCTGAAGAAACGTAAAATGCTAATTTTCAATGAAGAATTTGGTGATGAAAAAAGTGTCGATGATACGTTGTCACATATTGAAGACTGGTTTTTCTAATTCATTGCTTAGAATGAATGCTGGATAAAGTTTTGTAAAAGACGATTCTAGAATTTTAATAGCTTAGATACATGTCAGATTGTTTATGTTGTTAGCAAAATGCAGTCTTGGAAAAGCCGCTATGATTGCAGGATTTGGGTTACGAGAAGTCGTCAGATTTTTAAATCGCTAAAGAGCACATCGGCCGAAATTCCGCAGATTGCAGAATTTGACTAATCAGTAAATATCAATGAAATTTATTTCCTGCCATGTAGAATGAATGTTTTGTTCACTGGCCTTAGATGAATTAAATCTATTTTTGAATACCATTAACACAACTATCATGAATGTTTATGGAATATGTAATTTTATGCTTAACCAATATAAATTTTGTACAAATTTTAAAAAGTGCTAAAAGTTAGATTAAATCTCTTTGAGCTAACTTGTGCTCTTCTGTCTGACAACGATGTCTCATTTTGCATAAAAGTAAAAATATAATTCTTCTGGTGATTGATGAAAGTTTATTTAAATCTTAATACGGTTTATCTGTATTCACTTCTATGCTACATATTTAAGATATCTATATGTACAATCTTTTCATCTGTATACTGGACTACCAAGCAAAATTATTTTCTCTACATTTTTTTCCTATGTTTCTTTTCGACCACTTATTAAAAAAGACTTTTCAGATTAGATGCCGATAACACAATTTGATTTGATAAGTTTTATTCAATCAGTACAGCCATGTCAGATTTCTTACAAACATTATCCCAGACAATTTTAAATTATTTGGAGGTTCATCACGATTGGTTGGTTATTGAACTTTTTTGCAAATATCAAACAAAGAGTACATCGATACGTTTTTAAAAAGTTTTCAGCTTATTGTTGCATAAATGCTCTTGATATCTCGTTTTAAAAACAAGATTAGAAGATGATAGTTGTGATTTAAATCGGGTAAGTGTTAATACAGTTAAATGTTTCAAGTAATACATTCTCAAAAGATTGTCAGTTTTTAAATTTCAATGAATCTACATTAGTCAGCTCATCAGAGAGCTAATGAAAGGTTTTTGGGCCAAAAGATTATCACTTGCACAAGACATCAGAAATTAGATGACCAAGAACAAAAGTCGTTGAATATAAAACATTAGATATTCTTCAGTTCATCAGATAGGTGATAAAAGCTTGTCTTGTGCCGTGTCGTCTTTCAATTTACTAGCCTTTTTATTTTCGAGGAAAAACGTTTGCCTGAGCTAAGTAGCGATCAATTATTTAATCATTCTAATGTTCACTCAAATCCTGATAAATCCATGCCTATTTTTAGGAGGAGAAATGTTTTAATATGTTAGACAACTAATGAGAGCATGATTTTCCCAAAGGGCAAATAATTGCGTGACTATCTTCCCAGGTTCTCTTCAGTTCCTCAGGTAGCTAATAAAGTTCAATAAAGAGGTTTAAAAAAAATGTTCTTTTTAATTCACTTCAGTTCTCTAGACAGAAGACAAAAAACTACTCCAAAATACAATCCGTTTGGTTCTTCTTTCATAACACAACTAATAGAGGCTTGCTCTGTGAAAAAAATAATCTCCTACAATCAGACTGATGAATTGTTTGCCAAAAAATGATTAGTTGTTTTCATCTTAAGTTAATCAGATAGAGAAAGAAAGTTTTCTTGTACTAAAAAGTGTCCAGCTGTTAGATTTCCATTAATTTCGTCATGTAACTAAAAGAAAATTTTCTGTACCAAAAAACGGTCAGTTTTTGTACTCTTCCCTCAGCTAATTAAACAGATGATAAAAAGCTGATTGGTGAGAAAAGGCGGTTAATCTGCCGCATTGAACAATTTAAAATCACTTGTCAACAGAAAAATGTTCGTTTGTGCTTAAAGGCGATCAGTTGCCTGATACACCATCAGTTTAAATAGTATGGCAAATGGCAAAAGTTAGATTTGTGACATAAGCAAGTCAGCGGTTTCGATCTTCATTCTGTTTCATAGATTGTAGAAAATACACTTGCTTGTGACTTAGAAGATAAGTTTTTTTAATCTTAATTTAATTCACCAGACAATGGCAATAAGCTAACATGTCCAAAAGTTAATCAGTTGTTTGATTTTCCTTTAGTTGAGCAGTTAATAAAATCTGGTTACGTGTTCCAGAATTGAGACAGTTATTTTGATCTATCTTCAGATCAATTTATAGCTGAAGAAAGCTTGCCTTATACTAAATGTGAGTAATAAGACATTTCGAACTTTTTTCAGTTCACCTAAAAGTGAATGAATTTCTGCCAGTGGAAAACGGTACGCACTGCAAGATTTATTTCAGCTCATGAGACAGTTAATGAAGCCTTGCCTGTACAAATTGTCTCTAAGTTGTTTGATCATCCTTTGGTATACCAAATAGCAGATGAAAGCAATTTTATTCAAATAGCTTTCCGTTATTTCAATCTTCATTCAGCTCACTAGAAAAAAGGAAGAATGTTAGCTTGTATCAAAATACGATCAGGTTTTCTATCTCCTTTAATTTTAGTAGACAGCAAAACTAAGCTATACTGCGTCACAATGCGTTCAATTGTTTTATTCTTGACTGATGATGAAAGTCTATTGTATAAATGGCGATAATTATTGTGCATTCCTTCAGTTCATTGTAGACATGAAGAAAGCTGTTTTGTGTCCAAAGACGATCAGCTCCATGATCTTCCATTAGTTCATGACACAGTGGTAGTAGTAATAGTAGTAGTAAGTAGTAGTAGTGTTTTATATTTAGGTTTGTTGGTCCCTAAATCAGTCGATTGTTGTGATTGATCTCTGTTTTGATCGAAAGGAAATCATCTGTCTTCCGATAACTAGACAGAGACAGAAAGCCCGTTTTTCTTATCAAAAGGCGATTACTGTTTTCATGTTCTTCCATTTCATTAGACAGATGATGAAAGGTAGCTTTTTGAAAGAAGATGGTCATCTGTATTGATCTTTCAGTAGGCAACTGATAAAACCTTTTCTTGTATCACAAAGAGGTTAATAAATTGATTTTATCTTTCACAAGTGCACCTGGAAGCAGATGAAAACTTTCTTGTGCCAAAAGACAATCATTAGTCTCACCTTTCTTGAGTTCAGCAGGCAACTAATAAAGGCTTGCCTTCTGCCAGAAGACGATCAGATTTTTCGACCTTTCTTGAGTTCACATGGTTGTGGAAATCAGCTTGACTGTGCCAAAAGGTAAACAGTTTTTAATGCTCCTTGATTTCAGCAGACAACTGATCGAAATTTGCCTCGTGCCACAAGACGACTAGATGTTTTGATATCCCCTGACTTCACCTGGCAGCGGAGGTAAGTTTTCCTGTGCCAAAAGGCGATCAGATGTCTGATCTTCCTTGAGTTCAAAAGGTAGGTGACAAAGGTTTTCCCTGTGCCAGAAAACGATCAGATATTTCGATCTTTCTTCTGTTCACAGGACAAGAGCAGGTTTGATTGGACGTTCATTCAGTAAAACTGAAAAAACAGAAAAAATAAAATTGAATCCACAATTCAAAAATATTTTTAATCTCATGAGAATACAACTTCATCATTAGAATTTCTATATAACTGCAAAATTTCTTTCTGTGATTATTAAGGATTCATATAATAATAAAAACTGAGCATACAAAAAAATCACTTGAGAAACTCATTCGAATGTTAATAATCGCAATTTCTGTTTCCATTATTACTTTTTATTTCGATGATTAAAATATTAAAAGATATTATTAGAAAAGGATTTATACTACGTAAACATAAAAGTTTAAATGCACAGAATGATATTCCAAAATTTCATTTCTAAAACAATCTGCTCTTATTTTGCTACATACATCCCTGATTATTTATACTATTGCTAAGATCAAACATCATTTCGAAGTAAAAAAAATTATATTCATTTTAAACTTCGAAAAACACTGAAATGCAAATCGGTTGAAATAAATATGGTACCACATTGTGGTGAATAGTCACTTATGATAATTTATGATTGACGCCCGTCAACTAAAGTCGTAAGGGCGAAACGAATAAAGAAGAAAAACATATAAACAATAAAATTTTATTAATTACCATTTTTTTAATTCGATCATCCGTGTGTAACAGTTTCTTCTGAAATCGGCCAATGTCTGATTGCATCGTTTGGTTTGGGCTGGTGTTGGCCTGTTGGAGCCGTCGAGAAAGCAATTGTAGGTCCATGAATATGTGGTTTAGCTCCGTCTCGACGACATCCAACTCAGAATCAGACATCTGAAAAGAGACAAGAGGTAGCAAATGAGTTTCAAATGCTTGTTTTCAAATAAAAATTTATTTTGCGTTGGCTTACACGGGATATTTAATGGGCTGTTTGTCGACGTAAGTCAATAGTTATCTTTATTCTTATAATTTATAGTTTACTTCTAAACACAATAATTGGGAATTATTTCATTTAGAATAAGAATAATTACAAATATGTGGGACTTTTTTCAACCGAAACCATCTGAGGTGTATTTCTTATCATCTGAGAGAGGTTCGTAAAATACTCTTAGTTTTGTTTTAAAATGGAACATTATATATATATATATATATATATATATATATATATATATATATATATATATATATATATATATATAAATTTTTATATCTATAAAAATTTAATTACTATTTAACTTCCACTGTCCCATACAAAGAAATCAAAATGTACGTTATTTTTTGAGCATTCTTTTGCAATGTCACATAGATTTTATTTGATATTTCATGGTGTGTTTTTTTATATTTTTGCATATCCTGTACCACTGTTATGATAAATCGCTAAAAAAAATTTGCATTCTTTTTATTTATAAACACTACTGTTTTTGCCTCTCAAATAATTCGCAATAAAAAATTAATTCGCTATTCTTCTTGCTTTAAAATTTTATTTTATGTTTTCGTACAATTGGATATTTTTTTAAATCTCTAAATAATTACGAAGCATAAAAATCTTTTTATTGCTTATGCATCATTGCTGTAATTTATTAACAGCATATAACGTTCAATAGAGGCAATATAGCGTTGGATTAAATAAAATTTCCCAATTTGGATTGCAAATGAAAGCTGAATTATTAACTGAATGCTTAAACTCGAACAAGTGAATAAACATGATTCAGATATCTTATCATGATTATCAGAAATAAGTTTTAAGTCTATTAAAGTAGTTTGGGTTAAAATCCAGTCGTAATTTGAAATATAAAATTTCATTGCTCAGCCAACTATGAGAATGAAGCTATGAATGGAAAATTAAGGTGAAGCTTGAAAATTAGAATACTGAAGAAATTGCTCATAATTTTGTTAAGAATATTCTTCATAGTATTGTATCAAATACTTCTCCCCTATGAAGCTACCCTCTTTGTAAGAAGGAAAGTTTTACCTATATCTGAATGGTTCTGAAAGGATGCCAGGTCAATGTTTCTCGCCTTTTGCTATTGACTTGCAAAGTCAAGCGTCAATAATAAAGGCTCTTGACTATACTAGAATATCGACGATATCCCATTTAGAAATACAGATCAAGGGAATTCGATATCTTACTAAGGAAGCAATAAAAACGCGAGATAAAGTTAAAGCCAACCAGACATGTGAATTCTCGTTTGGAGTGTTGATCGCATAGGTAGCTTTAGATTTGTTTGAGCACTTTTGGCAGTAACGATTGTTTAATACCGTTTTCCTGTTTGTGTGTTGGTAGTTTCTGCAAGTCCTGATTCTGTGAACACTTAAGCCGTGATTATTTACTTGAGTTTTTTGCATTTTAATGGAAGAAATCATCGTTCCATTATTTATTGAATTCCTATTTCTGCAACAGTATTAAAGCCAAATGATTGTATGTAGTCGAGGACCAGTTCAAGTGTCGTTGTTATCATCTGACTGGGGAACAAAACATCCGTCCCAAAATAGCTCTCGTTTTGTTTCCAAAATGGAACATTAATACAACTAAATTAAACTGTACTGCACTTCGTGTGCGTAATGATTATTTTTACATTGGCAGAAACCAAAAGATAGTTGGATCCATATATTTTTAAAAAGATATCTAAAAAAACTACAAAAGTGAGAATCTTTATATTTTTTCGAGCGAGTGACGTATCGAATAGGGAAATATTTAAGATATAAAGATATCCTATTTGCAGAATGCATGTCTTAAAAACACACAGAAGTAAATTCTTACCTCGCTGCCAGGTGAGGATGTGCTTGAGATGTTATCTTCTTCGCAAGTGAAATACTCCGAAGAGCTGGAACTCCAATTATCACCATCATCAACACTCAAGGTGTTGCTGAAACAACAATCAGAAATAAGTACATTATATAACAATACAAGATTGGAAACATTCAGGAACGTACTTCATTACGAAAAATCAGTACAAATTAAATCTAACATAAAATGTTAAAGTATTGTTTCCTAATTTGGCATACTTAATTTTAAATGTATTTATTAGTATAAAATATTTGATTTAAGAAGATTTTATATTTAATTTATTGTACTTTTTAAAAAATTATAATCTACAATGCAGCATTTACATGAATAATTGTAGGCTTTTATATTTATTATAGATGTAAAATAAAGTAATTGGCATCATAAATCAATCATATATGGCTTATGCTTTTATTATTAATATTATGGTATAATTTCAAATTGGTAAACATGCTTTCATATAAGTTCAATTTCGCATTACTTTTGTTTTGACATCCACTCTTAAACTTTCGGGGAGTTCATAGTATCTTAATTAGAAATGCACATTCTTACAAGAAGCAGAAGCATTCCCGAAGGTTCATGATCAGAAAGATTAAATATTGAACACGTTCTAAAACCCCAAATAACTTGTTGAAAGAAAATAAATATTCAAAAAGAGTGAAAGTGATTTATTTGAATTTGAAACATGGTATGCGTTTGCCCTGCAAGTGGAATAAATCATTTTTATAAGATTATATAGAGAATTATTTATAATTACTAGGAAGAATTTCGAAAAGATGTATTAATCCCTTCAGTGCTTAGTTTTAAATATGTATCTTCTATTGATTAATAATTAGGTCAACTTGATACGAATTTTTAAGAAATAAAATATTATTCTATGTCTGAAAGATTGAAAACCAGGACAGAAGAATTTCTTGCATTATTTATCCAAAGATGAACAAGAATGGCAACATTTAAATGTTAGAATACACTCATAAGAGCAACAAAAATCAAAATTTCGTGATAAATCGTTTAATGAGCAATTTAGGCTCGTCAATTAGGCTCGTCGCTTAATACAATTTGTAAGGGGTTGAGGGAAAATTTTATTTCCATAGGAATTTAATTAAAAAAATCACATATTTCTTTTAAAGTTTTATTTATTTGTTTTTATTATTTATTTATTTTACTCTTCAAGAATTTAAGATGAATTGTCTTACTTTTCATATGATGGATCATCTGCTTTATACAGGGTGATCAGTTGGTAATCACCTTTTTGGAGTTCCTTTCGGCAAGGTGGTCCCTGCAAAAACAAATAAAATGTCATCGAATAGGTTAAAAATATTGGTAGAAATTTCTTGATTATGACGTACATTTTTATAGGTCCCACTTTCACCGGAATGTCTATTTCAAACGTGAAATATTAAAAATATTTTATCTATTTATTGCGTATAATATATGCCATGGTTAAGATGGTGGGTGTGATGAAATCAAACAATTTCGATAATCAGTCGTCAAATAAGAAAAAAGTAAAAACAACATTCATATTATGACAAACCAATAATATCTCATTGTCCATATGAACATATGAATTTTTCCATTCTCCAATTCATATGTTTCTCTTTCTTACAGACGTTTTTGGCTAAGTATGGAAGAAAAAATTCTTTTTTAAAATTGAAGTCTATGCAATAAATCTTGCCAGATATCACAGATGACTCGAATTCTGATATTTTCAGTGATGTATGCTGACGGACTGCCGTCAGCGTTCAAGTATGGTGAGTGATGGCTGCATTCTTACTATCGAAATATTACACCATAAAGAATACAGAAAAACAATGAACGGCATATTCTTTTCGTTACATAGTTCATAATGTAATTCTCCTTTATATTTATTTTAATTTTTGAAACAATTTTCTAACTAAAATCAGCATTATTATTCAACTTCATTAATTAATGTACGTGGTTATAAGTCCTGAATCTTTCAGATAATGAACATATAATGTACTAATCCAGCAATACTTATGATATTTTACTAATACTATTTTATGATCAATTCATAGCATATCACTTTATTCAGTTTTTTTAAAGGAAATATTGTTGTAAATTATGTCGGAATTTTTTAAAATCACAATTAACAGTTGCTTTTGTAGGCTTTGGTTTCTAGAGTTTTGAACAGATGAGCATTTCACCGATACATTCAGTTTACAATACATACGATTCCGATTTGTTTTTTAGTTCTGAAATTCATATGTGTTGAATGAAATTTGTTCAAAAAGTGTAACGAGGAATTATAAGGATTATTTGCTTTTTTGCGATTTTTTCGCCGGGATTATTGGTTGTATTTAATTTCAGTTATTCACTTAGATAATCACTGTCGGACAGTAAAGGTATGTTATTTTAATAGACTTAAGTATATACAGTTCACTGTGCATTATTTCTTAAAGAAAACCAGTTCCAGGATATCACAGCAGCAACACTATTAAAACGTAGTTGTTCCGTTAAACATACCTCTAATATATATATATATATATATATATATATATATATATATATATATATATATATATATAATGTGTGTGTGTGTGTGTGCACTTGTCATGGACAAGGTCGCTGACGAAGTCATCGATTTTAAACCAAGGGAGCGTGCGTCTCTTGTTTTAGTAGCGCCAACTAGGGCCAGAAGCTACTCTTAGCTACTCACGCATTACATTCGCTTGCACAACCCCTTTTTACAGGTGAGGGGGGGACACATTCACACATATCACGGATAGAACAGATGAACAACCATGCCCGAACCGGGACGCCCAGATCACGGAGAAGACGTGCTACCCCTATGCCAGGACGTTGCCTGGGAAAATATTTCTGAATTTAGTTAATGACTTACCTTGTTTTCCTTTCTCTTTCAGGGCTGTAAATAAGTGAATTGGGTTTTTATTGTGCAAGAATCTCATTTGGCCGTTTTAGTAAGAGTTACACGCCAGTGTGTAATCTAAAGTGATAGCAAATTTAAGATGTATAGTTTTCAGTTGTGGGAATGGTTTCCCTAAAGCTTAGATAATGTCTTATCCCAGAAAACGCCTTGCATGGCACTGGTGTACAATAGTCACGAAATATTTCCCTTTTAGCATTTTCACTGAATTTATCGTGTGGTCCTTTGCTAATCTTTTAACGAATAATTCCTGACATGTAGTAATTTCCGAATAGTAGGATTAATAGTATCGAAATTGCGTTTTAGACGTGATTTTTCCAACCGATTAAAATAGAAATTGGACACAAAAATACACTAGCAATCACAAAATCCCTTACCAAATTTGATATAAATTAAGTCGTTGGTTAAGTCTCCTTATTGGGCATTACGTTTACATATTTCTGATGCCAAATCCTCGTTGGAATTTGCTCAAAATTTTATACTTGTCTACACTAAAGGTGCTGCATCTGTGTACCTAATTTTATCTATCTAGCTCTCTTAGATTTTTAATTATCAGTTTAACTTTTCTAATAGTGAGGCAGACATAGTTCTCAGAACAGATTTTGATAAAAATTGATATTGGTACAAATTTGGTATAAAGAACGTACACCAAAATCCATTCATTTAGATCAAAGCGTCACAAGCGTTATGACTGACATAATGCAACAATGTGTTTTTCGAATTCAGGGAGAAATAAAAACGTGGCTATATGCAAATAAAATGATAAAAACCAATTTTTTTGTGATTGACTAAATTTACAGATGAGGATGTTCCCTCGATATTTAATGATAATATATTAAAAAAGCGCAATAGACGATAAATAAAATTCACACATTCTAACAGAATTGTGAATAACAGTAAAAATCAACTCAATATAGTGCGCGTTTAGTACGGCCTCTTTTACGTAAAACTCGATTTTGTGAAAAATAGGTATGATCAATGGGAAATGAAGTCATTCCGAAAGCCAAATCTGCACTCAACAATGGGCTATGTTGAAATACCAGGGTGGGAGAAATGTACCATATACGAACTTTGTATGATTTAAACTATTATATACTAATAAAAAGATAAAGATTTTTTTCTCACGGAAGAGTAAAGAAATGGCCGTTGCAGATAATAGTTACTGATTTTGAAGGTGCAGCGGCTGATTCATTGCCTTTAATGCGAAAAATGAATTCTAAATGCCTAGTGATTTCTCCCATCGCTTCCTTAAATCATGAACATAAAAAAAAATGAGTTTTCTAATCGATTACGTTTCCTTTAAAGGATATCTTTTTGACTATACAATTGGCTACTTAACAAATGTACGCTCGAACCACCTTTGAGAATTTTCTAAAACAATGTCAATATCCCGCATCTCCAAAAAAAATTATCCTAAATGAGGGTCTCGAACGAACAAATTACGTGCTAAAGGTATTGAATGAATAACGCTTAACGAATGTGAAAGAGAATTTCTCAGTGATATTCAGGTGTCTCCGGTGCCAACTTAGTTTCGATGAACTTGCATTTAGGCCCTTTCACTATTGATTGAGGTAAATAATCTTATAGTCCTCTAATCATGACTTTAACACCTCTGTAATACTGACTTTACAAGATTTAATTGAGAGTTCTCGAATTTTAAGAAAATGTTAGACAAAAGTACAATTACAATAACGAAATTTTTATTCTCAATCATATCTAGAACTAATCTATACTTATATAAAGCTCAATGTGTGTGTGTGTGTTGGCGCTCTACAGAAAAGACCATTTCACCTACAGCAACCAAATTTGGTACATGTATACCTTAGGGGTCGGGAATGTGCCCCTGGGGTCCCTTTTTTTGAATTTTTAATTAGAATTTTAATTATTAATTACAAACTAACTTTCCCGCCAAAAACTCTTTTCATTTTCTCCAACGCCAAATGAGTAAGGCTTCAGTTTTTTTTTTGTTTTTTTTTCCAAACAGTAATGAGGCTAGGGTTAACATTTTTCGGCCGATTATTTCAAACGATTCTATTTATTTTCTTAATGTTTGCTGCATTTAAAATTAAACACTGTTAATGAATCGATCTTTCAGATTCATTCTGAAGTACTTTTGAATTAAAATAACATAGAATAAAGGAAATTAAAAGTTTCTAATCTGCATAGCGTTACCCCAACTGGTGTAGAAAAATTCACGCATTTGCATTACAGTAACTGGCTTTGAAAATTCACGCACACGCATTTTGTTCTGATTGTTGACAATATTATCAACGGGTGATTCTTGATTTAAATTATTTTTAGGTTAGTTGCATACTTTTGTAATTAAATTGTATTTATGTTAGTTATATATTTTTTGTATATGCTTATAGTTTTAAGTGCATAGTTTTTTTAATTAGTTTTTTTAAACCTATTTTCGACCGATTATTTTAAACGATTCATTTTATTTTCTTAGTGTTTGATGCATTTAAAATTAAACATTGTTAATGAATCGATCTGTTCATGATGAATCTGAGAAAATTTTGTTGACAAATTCTTGAGATATTACATAAATTAAGAAAGATATTCTTTAGTGCCCATAAAGTTTAAACGCTCAGTGTCTCTGTTACCAGTAATCATATTATAAAAAAATGCTTTGTTTCAGTAAAAAATATTATTATATTAATTGCAGATTAATCATTTACACTTTAATTTAAAGCATAAATTCTACGGGAGGTAACAGAAAATTAGAAAGATACATATTACGTTATGACTGAAGGCCTTTATAATATTATGAGTGAATTATATGACTATCAAAATTTGAAGTTTTAAAATATTTTGATGAAAAATCTATTAAAGTAGGAATTGCGTAAAATATTTAATTATTAAAATTTAAACAAACATTAAGATTGGCGAACCAGCTGGTCGCCAAAGGCGGCTAGTTTATACTAAGACCACATAAACTGTAGCAGGAATTTGCAAGAGCTTTATTTTACTCTATAGTTTAATTTAGTGATATGAGCCAATTTTTACTACAAAGACAATTTTTTATTACTATCAAGGTTTCACCACTTTAAAATAAAATAATAGAAATACAAATACTACATGCTGATTATCTTCTCTAGCCTCAAACTTTGTTGCATCAAAGTGGATGTTGAAGATCAAAATGACCCCGCCTATGGCATTGAATCTATGGATACCCCGGAATCCCCTGAGGTAAACATTTTTGTAATAATTATTTATTTATTTTAAAAAACGCAAAATACGCAATAATCATAAAATATAGCGTCAATATTTAAAATTCATTATTTGTATCACTACTACTATTAAAGTTAAGTGTATGTGTGAGTGCGCCTTTTTTTCCCTTGTATTTATACAGTGCGAGTCAAAAAAAAGTAAACACTAATTTTTCATGTGTGAAACAATATATAGCAAATATATTATTGACTTGTAACATAAATTAATATTGCATAGTTAAATAATTAATATTAAAATATTTAAATCGTTATAAATATTAAACAAATTGTAATTACAAGAAGAAATAAGCCGCTTAATCAAAAAATACACCCATTTTTGAGCGTCAAAAAAAAGTAAACACTGACAAGTCTTTCACTATAACGTTATCAATTTTGTAAGTGCCACCACTTTTTTTTCACAGAATCTTAAACAAAAGTGAATTCTTGATGTACATTTCGCTCTTCTGTTAATTTCTGAAATTTTCTGGAACATTTTTAGAAAACTGGATATGGGGAAACAAACATCACTAGAAACGAGAAAAATAATAATAAATTTGAAGAAAAACGGAAAATCATTACGTGAAATAGGACAAATTGTCCAAAGGAATCATTGCACGGTCAAAAAAATCATTGACAAATATACGAAGTATAAGCAGATTAAGGATTTTGAAAGAACAGGAAGACCAAGAAGACTTACTGATGCAGAAGTTAGAACTGTAGTACGAGAGATAAAACAAAATCCAGCTGAAAGTGCTGTAAAGATAGCGCAAAATGTATCTCAGACATCAGGAAAATCAGTAAGCGCAAGTACTATAAGAAGAACTCTTAATGATCATGGGTTACATGGTAGGATACCGCGTAAAAAGCCATTCATATCGAAAACAAATCAAAATAAGCGCCTGAATTTTGCTAGGAAGTACGAAAAAAATGATTTAAATTTTTGGAATAATATTTTATTTAGTGATGAAAAAAAATTTGAAATTTTGGCCCCTAAAAAGCAGTCGAAAATATGGCGATCGAAGAACGAAGAATTTGATGATAAATGTACAGTTAAAACAATTAAACATGGGGGTGGCTCTATTATGGTCTGGGGATGTATGGCGGCAGCAGGGGTCGGAAATTTGGTATTTATCGAATCTACGATGGATAAAATAGGCTACTTAAATATTTTAAAAGAAAATGTTGGCCCCAGTGTTGAGAAATTAGGACTGTCACGAACTTGGATCTTCCAGCATGACAACGATCCAAAACACACATCTAAAATTGTAAAAGAATGGTTACTATATCGGACACCCAAGACTTTAGACCATCCTCCGCAGTCTCCAGACCTCAACCCCATTGAACATTTATGGGCATATTTAGATAAAAAAGTACGCCAAAGAACGGTTTCAAATAAAGAAGAATTGAAAAAAACTATCTTGGAAGAATGGCAGAAAATCCCGATCGAACTGACGAAAAAATTGGTAGCATCTATGCCTAGAAGGTTAAAAGCTGTAATAAAATCTAAAGGAAAGCAAACAAAGTATTAATTGCTAATTTTTTTCATTCTATTTTGCTATCAGAGTTATCCGTTTACTTTTTTTTGACTCAGAAAGTTGGCTAGACATTTGTTTAAATTGAGCTATTTCTTTTTGTATTTTGTTTTAGCTTAACATTTATAAGCTGTTAAATTCTAATTAAATGAACATTTAATTTTAAGTATTTGTTTTACATTATAAGTCAATAATGCATTTGAAATAAAGCATTTTATACATGAAAAGTTGGTGTTTACTTTCTTTTGACTTTCACTGTATATACTTTGGACGGTTGATGAATTGAACAGCTGCAGTTTTAAAAACGCTGTGATGTTATTGGTATCTATTAAGAAAGTTAATATGCATAATATACAGATTGCAATTGACGGACAATTTGACGGAATTATAGATATAAAATGACATCGAGGTGATTGAACCGATGATAAATATAACCAATAATCCCGTTGAATCAGCCACAAAAAAACAGACAATCCTCCAAATTCCTCATTCCACTATTTCATTCCAATTGTAGAACTTAAAAACAAATCGGAATCTTTCGAATGTTGTAAGCCTTCTTTACCTGAGGGTGCTCGCCCTTGATTGTCATCCTTGAATTTCGAATTTAATATGTTTCGGTGCCCCTTGATGTTGATATTTCTTCCGACATTCTAATCTGATATTGAGAAATCTATCATGGAAACTTTCCCAAGGAAGGACAGAATATTTCGAAAAGTTTCCGATTCTTTTGTCTTCTGAGAGAATTAAGAGGGTTGATAAAATAATAGAAATATTTCAGATTTTTATAAAATATGCAAGGTGAATTCTTGTTAAAAGATTTTCACTAGTCCCGATTTTAGAGTAATTCGCTTAAGATGCTTCCATTATAAAATAAATTTATTTATTCACTTTAAAGCATAGGCTCAATTTTTCAAGCAAATTTAATTTTTAAAAACGAAGACAACTAATTTTTGTTTCAAAAATATTATGTTTAGAAATAGTTCTTCCTTACTACCAGCAAATATTTATTTTGGTTCATAATTATAATGAATGAATACCGGCGTCCTTGCATAGGGGTAGCGCATCTTTTCCGTGTTCTGGGCGTCCCGGGTTCGAATCCCGGTTCGGGCATAGTTGTTCTTCATCTGTTCTATGTGTGAATGTGCCTCCCTGTAAAAAGGGGCTGTGCAAGCGAATGTGATGCGTGAGTAGCTAAATCATACTCTTGACCCTAGTTGGCGCTGCTAAAACAAGAGACGCTCCCTCTCGGCTTAAAACCGCTGACTTCGAATCAACGGGCAGTGCCAACAAAGACAAATCGACATTACATATACTGTAAATTGAATACATCGGTGAAGTGATTGCCATTCAAAGTTCCAGTTACCAAAATCTGAAAAAACAGCTTTAATTGTATTTTTAAAAAATGCCCTTATGGTATGCAACAATATTTCATTAAGAAAAATATGCATTCCACTTAAAGACCATATAATATCATAACAACTACTGCATTTGCATTTTATTAAATTTTCTCTTATTGAAATATTTTCTCTGGGAGGGATTACAACGGGCTTTTTTAGTAACGGAAATGGAAAAGCAATTCATACTTTAGTCGAAAATTGTTTCAAAAGTAGTAAGGAATAAAAACTAGCATTACATTATGAATGATGTGTCATTTTTTATTTTAATTTTTAGCAGTTTTTGTTTAATTCAGGAATTTATGTATTTTTAAATTTATTTGCTTTTCGATTAGCTGTAGAAGATAATAAATAATAAAGAATAAAATGATAATTTTAGCGCATAAATAGATAGAATAGTATGAAAACAATGATAATAATTACAAAGTTAACATATGAATTGCTTTCCCATTAAGCCATAAATATGTAATTAAACAGCAGAATATAAAATACATGAGTTTAGAATTATCCAAACAATCGAATGACTGAAAATTTTATGCTGTCATACGAAACGAATATAAAATTTCTATGCCAAGAAGCAGCATTTCAAAAATTTGCATAACCATTATGATCGAAAATGTATGATAATGTATGAAATAGTCAATGTTCTATAGGATTTATCAAATTGATTAGTCGATATATTAATTGTTTACATTGAGTCATTTTATATAATCCTTTATAAATAAGAAATATCAATTATTTTTATTTATATTCATTGTTTCTACTTCACAAGGCAATAATGAGGATTTGAATGGAGTTTGAATATAAAATTAGATTTATAATGGATTTTGATGCAAGATTTATAATTCCATTCTATTCTACTTTTAGGGGGAAAAATAATGCCGCTGAGATGTTGTCTTTCTTTCTATAGAAAGGACTCAGAAGTTTCATTTTGAATTTTATTCAGATAAAAATTAATGTTTCGAAATGTTTTTTTTTAATAATATTTTGGTGGCAAGAATGCAGCTATCACCAAACTTGACAGACAAAAAAAGACATCGGCTGTTAAATCTCAGAGATTTAACAGTGTTTTTTTTTATAAACCTCAATTAAAGAAAGAAAGTTTTTCATTTAGCCAAAAAAATTCTCTAAGACAAATGTATAAAATGGGGAATGCGTCATTGAGATACTGGAAAATTATAATAAATGCAAATGCTTTTTTGACTTTTTACTTATAAATCATTTGATACCATGCACATTTTATCACATTCTCCAGTTTGTCGGTTTCATAGTATATCTTATGCTCAGTAGACGGATAATAAAAATAATTTTAATATTTAACGTTTTAAATATACATTCTGGAGAGTGAGGGCCCCTTAAAAAATATTTTACGATTAAGTAATTTCTTTCAATATTTTTAACCAGATTGATGAAATTTATATTTGTTTTTGCAGGGGCCACCTCGAAGAATAGAAATCCAAGGAGGTGATTACCAACTGATCACAATCTTTAGAGCAGATGATCCATCACATGAAAAGTAAGAAAACTCATCTTAAATTCTTGCAGAATTACAAAAAAAATGAAAAAGAGATATCATGAGATTTTTTTAAATCAAATTCAAATGGAAGAAAACCACTCCTTAGCTCTTTATGAATTGTATTCAATGAATTCCTACTCGATGAAACCTATTTTGAATAATCAGCAAATATCAAATTGCAGATCATCTAATGTAATAGCATATTTATTAATTGGAAATATGATCATAAAAATGATCAAACTGTGCATCATATATATAATTCATTCATGATATCCATTTCTTACCTGTACATCAAAGATAGAAACCAACATTCATTAAAAAATTGCATTTTCGATGTTATTTCACGTAAATAGAAATCGAATGTAGCTTAAGCTTCTCTTATAGCATATGTGATATTCCTAATGAATACGATGAAAAATTAAGTATACTAAATTAAGAACAATACTTTAACATTTTGTATTAGATTTTATATGTACTCATTTTTCGTCATGAAATACGCACCTGAATATTTTCAATGTTGTATTGTTATATAATATTCTTATTTCTAATTGTTATTTCAGTTACATCTTGAATGCTGATGATGGTGATAATGTGAGTTCCAGTTCTTCGGAGTATTTTACGTGCGACGAAGGTAGCATCTCAGACGAATCATCATCTGGCAGTGAGGTGAGAAGTTACTTTTGTGAATTTTTTAGATATGCACTCAGCACATAGAACATTTTTATATCTTAAATTTTACACCTTTCGATACGCCAGAAAAGTTATGAAGTTTCTCACCTTTGCAGTTCTTTAGGTATCTTCTTATATGTAACTTGATCCAACTTTCTCTGTTTTTCTCCAATATACAAATAATCAATATCCATATGACATACACGCTTAATTTGTTATATTTAATTTAACAATATTAAGGTAAAATTCCTTTGGCTTAAAATATTGTTATGGAAAACTTGTCCAGTGTGGATTTAAAGGTGCTTTATTCCAAGCTTTACACTGCTTTATTTAAAAGAGGCGAAAACACAAATAAAGCACATCTGAAGAATGTACAGAAAAGTACTTACAGAAATGAGCAACACTGAAACAGCAACTCGTTATTACAAACAATCATAACAGTAGCGATTAGAGAACATTTGTTAAATGATCAACACTCTAAACAGAGAATTCGCTCGATTGACTGGCTTTAGGTATCTCTCGCTTTTATATAGTTTCCTCAATAGGATATTAAATTCCCTAGTGGGATTCTGATCTCTGGTCCTAAGTAGTATATCGTCAATATTCTTGTGCACTAAAGAGTTTTTATTCTTGACGCCAAGCTCGTCAAATCTGTTAACAAGTCCATCGGTCAATGACCTGGCATCATTTCATTTACCATTCAAATATAAGTAAAACTCTCTTCCTTATTAAGAGAGTTACTTCATATGGATGCAATATGTGAGATTCGTACCAATTTTTTGAGAAAATATTTCAAATTAATAATTTTTATCATATTTTTATGTTTATTCTTAACTTGTTTCGCACGATTTCTTAAGCAATACATGTTTGTGTTTCAAATAATGACAGGAATTTAATCAAAACTATTCTACGAGACCTAGACTTCATCCATGATGCGTCACTTAAAGCATACTTATTCAGTTTTTCAATTTTATGGATTCACATATAAATTGAGCTTTCATGTGCAATCTAAATTCGGGAAAATTACAAATTATTTAATTCAAATTCTTGTTAGCTCTGTTGAAATGTGCTGATCAAAAATAAGACTAATGATATATGTGCTGCAAAAGAGTGTGCGTGTCGGATATGTTTTGTATTCTGCTATGTTTCAAGATTTAACAAATATCTAATTATGCGAAAACGTAAAATAAAATTTTCGAAGTAAGAGAAACGGTTAATTATTTTTTCTTAAGGAATTATTTGAGAAAAAGGAACAGTACTGTTTATAAATAAAAATATTGCACATTTTATTCTCGATTAGTCAAAACCGTGCAAAGCGTGTGTCACGGTTATGATTGATCGCGAATACGAATACGAAGGTAGAAGACAAATACACAAATAAAATTTTATAAAAATACTGATCAAATTAGTTATATCTTAACATATATGCATTTTAAAGCAAAACTAAGAAACCGACATAAATATACTGTCCTCAATCATAAATTGTTAAAGCGGCCGTTCGCCATATGTTGTAGCATATTTAACTCAGCTGATTTATCTTTAAAGAACACTTGACCGCGTTTTTCGATGAGCAAAATAAAAATAATTTTTGTTTCGTTTTAAAATAATGTTTGTTCTTAGAAGTAAAAAAAAAAAAAACTTATCTACAAAGCAAGGTTTAAAGGTTTTTTTATTTATTTCAAAAAATATAAATAAATCAGGATTTAGTAATCGAAAGTTGACGAATATAGCAAAATAAGAAAAGTTTGCTTTAGAACAGAAACTTTCGCATATCAATCTCCACATTTAAAGTTTTAAATTTCAGTCTATATAACATAAATCATTTCCTAATTCCTTTTATTATTTTGAGCAAAGTAAATAAAAGTAACAACAAAAATTAAAAACAAAATCAAAAGTAAATTTGCTTCTTAAGTGATCACTATAAAAGTATGTATGTTGAAATTTTATTATTAGATGAAATCGTGATCATTCGAGAAAGTACTTTTGCTTGTCATAGAGAAAGTCTAAAAGAACGATATAAGCTATGTATTTATAAATATGATACTTTTTTGAAGTATTGATTAAATTTTAATTTTTCTTTCTTTTCAGTATTACGATTCAAACACTGCTTATTAAACCTGCTCTTGTCTTGTGAACTAAAGGATGATCGAAACATCTGATCACCTTTTGGCACAAGGAAAACTTACTTTTGCTACCAGTGAACGCAGGGAAGATCAAAATAACTGGTAGCCATCTGCCACAAGGCAAATTTCCATCAGTCGCTTGCTGAACTCAAGAAAGTTCAAACAACTCATCATCTTTTCTAGTAGGAAATCTTACTTCCGCTTGAAAATGAATTCAAGGAAGATAAAACGTCTGATAGTCTTCTGGATCAAGACTAAACTTTTATCAGTTGCATGCAGAAATGAATGAAGATCAAGCAACTGTTCACCATTTGGCAGAAGAAAACTTTCTTCTGCTGTTCGGTGAAATTCAGAAAGTTAAAATCAATTAATCAACCACCTTTTGACACAGTGCAAGATTTCTTCAACTGTCTAGTGAACTGAGCTGAAGAGAGATCAATACAATTGATCATTACAATTATGGCACAAAGTTAACTTTCATTAACTGTCTAATGAAATGAAGAAAGATCAAACACTGTTCATTTTTTCATATAAAACAGGTTTTCTTCATCTATCTGGTGATAGGAAGTTAAAAAAAAATTGAATACTTTCTGGAACGAAAATGCTAAACAAATAAAACTAATTTTTCCACTGTACCCTGAACTGATGGAAGATAGTTCAGTTGATCGTCTTTTGACGCAAGGCGGACTATTCTCATGTCCCCGATGTGCTGAAAGAAGGTCAAAATAAGCATCGCTATTTGTACAATCAGACTTTCATCACTAGTCTGTATCAAAATAACTAATCGCCTTTTGGTACAAGATAGTTTCCTTCCACAATTATTGAAATTTGAGGAAAAATAAAACAATTTATTTATAGACTGTTGCTAAAAGGAAAAATATCATCAGCTGTCGAGTGATTGGAAGGGGGATTAAAATAACTGGCCGCATTTTGACTCAAGAAAAGCTTCCTTTCCCTACTTGATTGTACTAAGAAGTGCAAAAAGCTGATTGTATATTGGTACAAGATAATTTTCTTCTTTGGTTTGTAGGTTGAAAGAAGATAGAAAAAAATTAAAGCCTACAGAAAAAAAAACCGTTTGTCAGCTGTTCGATGTGCAGAAAGATGATCAAACAACTGATATTCACTTATCGCAGGCATGGCTTCAATAGCTGTCTAATGACCTGAAGAAAAATCTAAGCAAGATCCCGTTTACGCTGGCAAGCTTTCTTTCACTAACTGAACTTAAGAAAGCTCAAAACGATTGATAAATCGCCTTTGGCACAAGACAGCTATAGCTTTCATAAGCTATAACTTGATCTAATTCTGGCACAGAAAATATTTTATTAGCTCTTCAACTAAAGGAAGATGCCCTTTTGAGCAATCATGGCTACATCCCATGTCTGTTGAACTGAAGTAAGATAGGAAAAAAAAACTGATTCCATGTATCACAAAAAGGCTTAGTTCTTCTGTTTCTTGAATTCAAGTAAGATTTCAAAAAAACTGATCTCCTTTAATTACAATCAAGCATTTTTTGCAGTCTAATGAACCGAAGTCAGATTGAAAAAACTGACCGTCTTATACATAAGGAAAGGTATCTCTTTGTTAAACTGATGAAACTAATGGTAAAGCAACTGATCGCCTGTGAGCATAAACAAGCGTTCTACTGCCGCCAGTTGAATTTCGGAAAGATCAAAACGATAGGCTTATCACCTTTTATCAAAAAGTTGCTTTTCATTATCTGTTTTGTAAACTGAATGGAGATCGAAACAACTGGCCTGAAAAGTTTCCTTTAGCCACGTGATTAAATTAAAGAACTGAAAGGGCTTTAAAAATACAGATCACTTTTTGTCCCTTGAGAGCTTTCATCAGTCTGATGAGCTGACCAATGGTAAATGTTGAATAGGTAAAAACTGACAATCTTTTAACGCTGTATTACCTGAAACATTTGACAGTTTCACTATTGTGGTGAGTTGAAACTATATTAACTCATCCTATAATCTTCTAATCCTGTATTTCAAAGGAGTTTTCAATAGGGTTATTGTATTGATGAGCTGACAACTTCTAAAAAAATATATCAATTATCTCTTTGTATGATATCTATAATAATGTTCAATAATTATTTGATTTTGATAAACAACCAAGTATTTTTTTTAAAAATAATTTTTAGAATTTGTTATTTTATTTTTATGAAAATATCCTCAACCGTTTTTTGGTTGTGTGGAACAAAAATATTACGACGTTTCATTCACTCGGAAAACTGATGCGCAAATAACAAACCACAGATGAAGGGTACACATGAAGATCACATAAGCAGCAAATCGCTATTTTATAAGCGCAACATCACAAGGAACACAGGCAGAACAAACGCTGGAACTCGAGTTCTAACGGAGCTATGGCAGAAATTATTGAATAGTTTGGATCCTTCATTTTTTTACTTCATTTCATCCAATTCGTCTCCAAATAGTCACCAGAGCTGGGGTCATTGATTCAGCATTCATTCAGTAAAACCATTATTATATCTATTGTACTATTTTCCTTATTAGAAAAAAGAATTGTGCAAAAAGCCCATATTGCAAATTCATATTATTCATTGTGGTTGTGTGTCTGTCTTGCTTTCTTTTTTAATTTTCAGCGTCTTATATTTTATTACTTTTATTATAACAATACTTAAAGTAGTTTGAATAGATTTTTTTAATCTAAAATGTATTATTTTTAATTAATTTATTCATTTAAAATTGATTATTGCATATTTTATAGCTATGAAGCTATAGACGTCAGTCTTTTATTAACTATCTAATTTTTGTCAAGGTATGGAATAGGACAACCTCTAGTTCACAATGTCAATAGAAAATCGTTTTACCTAATCAGACGAATTTTGGAAAGCTTCCCACCATATTCTAAACAACTATATAAAATTTCATACTGGAAAAACATATACTTAATTAATAGTCTTCATTTTTAAGAAAACTCGTCCAATTATTTTAATTTATTACTTATTCAATTTCAGTTGTTCTAATAAATGCATAATTTGTATTTTCGTGATAATAAAGATGAATGTGTGTATGTATTAAATCTTTACAGAAAAATCATTAGACCTCAAGTTACCTAATTTGGCACAAAAATATTCTAGAGGATTGAAATACGTTATCAATCTACAGATTTATACAATTTTGTGAAGCCGATGATAAAAGGCTATTTTAATATTTGTTGTTGTTTCTAATGGCACTTGTCATAGACAAGCCCACTGACTTTAGAAGTCAATGATTTTAAGCCAAGGGTATGTTTCTTTTGTTTTAGTAGCGCCAAATAGGGCCAAGAGTATGACTTAGCTACATACACATCACAACCCTTTTTACGGGGTGGACTTCATTCATGCATTTCATTCACTCATCCACAGATCGTAATTTAGACCTGAATCACAGAACGATCACCCCTGATCCAGTACCCCCAATGGTAGTACTCTTGACATGGAGGACTTTGTGACCACGACAGATTTACACGCGCGCCAGCCACCACACATTCGGAGAATCTTCGGTCGGTGGGGTTCGCAACCCAAGGGACGCAGATCCAATTTAGTTTTTTTCACCCGAAGAGCGCAATTTCCTCAGATGTAACAGATTTTACAACTCCGAGGTACCTTAATTATCTCTTCTGCCTTCCATATTAACCTTCTCGTAGTCTGTGGTGCCAATGGTGACTTGGTGGTAAGGTTTCGGCTTCAATACCGGAGGATTTCAGGTTCGAGACCCGATTCCGCCGAAGAACCGTCGTGTAACCGGATCTGGTGAACGTTGCATTCATCGGTCCCCTCGCTGGTGTGGTGTGGAAGTTTGAGGAGGGGATATCAGCTCTAGTGTCGTCCTCGTCATTTGACCGGGGTCTAAAATTACGAGGTCCGTCCCAAAATTGTCTTGATGCTTAGAAACGGAACATTAATATAACTAAACTAAACTAAAATTCTCTTAATCTGTTTCTTTCTATCTCTTATTTCTTTCTCTGTATATCAAGAAAGGCGCTCTGTTTAATTTTTTGCTTCTTATTGAGAGTCGAACAACATATTGGTTGTATGTAGTGACCCATTAGACAGATGCTGCATTGTGATCCCTGATGTACTAATCGCCCGTTAATTAGCCTTCTGAGTGGTAAATATACTAAAAATGAAGATTATGTGTCATGTTTGACGTTAAGGATCCCTGGGAATTTCTTCCAGCATATAGATTCCGATTAGTACAAAGGTGAGCGCCGCGCCTGGAAATTCCAAGAGTAGGTGTCTGCCTTTCCTTGTTGTTCCCTTTGCCGTCGGATATAAATTACTTAAAATTTCGTATGGGCCAAAAATAAGACCTCTTCCTTTCAATGGTCAACAAAGTGTTCCGAATATTTCAAACACTGCGATTCTTATCTTTTTTTATAATATAACGATTATCTTCAAGAAATGAAACTTCACATGGTGTTTCATGAATTTTCGTTGAAAAGCTTACATCTCGCACTGTTGGCAAAATAAAATATGCAAAAAAGAAGGCAAAAAAAATCTGATTAGGATATGTATTTGTCGGAGACATCTCTCAGAAACAATCGCAACAAATCATTAAACTGAAATTAATTACCATAGTACCCTATCTATTGTCCTGCCAGGAAACTTTTAAATCCACCAAGAATATTATTATATCGGAATTGTATCATGTGACAATTGAATGAATCACTGAAGGAACTTGCAAGTCAATGCGTGAGCCATTTAAGGCGCATAAATATACGCAGGGATGGTCAGCATCAAATTACAATACATACTGTATTTACTTTCAAATATTATGTCTTGTCAAAATATATTAAAGCAAGATGCATGCTTCTTTATGCCCCCCTTTTCTTTCTTCAGATATTAGCCTTTCGGGCATTCCCGGACTTCCTGCCGCGGGACACGGTCATGCGCCTGTTGTGCAGAAATTGCGGCAATTTAAGAAATTGCACCATAGAGGAAAAATACGTGTAAAGGGGAACTAATCCTCCTTTTCTATAGCATGGATAAGGGAACTCATTGCAACAAAAGTTTAAAAAAAAGCTTTCAGATCCAGAAGCTGATTAGATCCAAAACCCCAACCCCAGGTTCTAGCCATTTTTCTACTGCCCAGATCACATCAAAGCAGACAAAAATTTCAGCTACAATGAGCAATTTTACTCTCGAAATAAACTTCAAATTTCTTATATATATATTCAGTTTCAAATAATGATCTGCCTATTCTATTGAAAACACAAATTGAAAAATAAACACAAAGAATTTATCGGACTTCAAAAGTGTCTCATGAAGAAGCCTAAAACAAAGCAGCTGAAAATCGATGCACTTCAAACAATTTCAAACTTTGGACAATTTCAGCTTTACAGGTTTTGAGTTCAGAAATTAGAATGTTGTTAAGGCCTAACTCTTAATAGATGCATCGAAATACAATAAAAGCACAGACGAAATCGAATTACCAAATGTCAACTCTGAATGTACGTTTTGAGGAATATCGCCTATTAGTAAAAATGATAATTCCACTGAGTCGTGGGTGGCAGATGGCGGGATATATTATGATTCCAACATAATCATTCGTGAAAACCCTTCCGTTGTTAAAGAACAACAATTTGTCCTCCATTGAATTGTCTGTTGATCCATTTTCTTTGGAGGAAAAATTTAAAAAGAGCCAATTTCAGTGGATGATTTTAAAATCACTCATAATTTGACATTATGTACCCCGTACCATGACAGGTATTTAAAAAACATCAAGTGAAATTATTGCAATGATTAATCCTATCGGAACAATGTTTTTTATTACATCTCATGATAGTAGATTTATAGGTTTTATAATACAATTCGGTCATTTTTTTTTAAGTAACCGGACATATTTGAATTTCAGTGATTTTATATGCTAAAGTGTGCAATCACGTCCAACATCTGCTTGGCGCAGTGTAGCCAAATCTGGCTCTTGCGCCAAAAATTCCAGTAATCAACTAGCCAATGCAGTTTCTTAGTGTTTGGGTGTAATTTTCTTAATTCTTCAGGGAATGCTAAATCTGCTTTCTTCTGCAAGAAATTCATTCCACAAGGTCATCTCGCAGGATGTAAATAATTGTTGGCCATGTCCTTTGGTCCATATGAATGTAAGTTGACGAATTATTTATTATTCCTGTGTTGCATTTAATTGGCGTTTAGAATATATTATGCAAAGATTTGTTACATAACAATCATTATATTTTTGTCCTGTCTCTTCCGGGCATTTTGAAATGTAGCTGTTTATTACAGAAATTTTGCAATTACATGAGGAGTAATTTGCATGTGTATATTTTATTCGATTTCATTTCTTAGCATTAGATATTTTTTATGAAAATGAATAGTTCTTTATAAACAAAGCAGTGTTTTTGACAGCAAATTTTATTTAAATATATATGTATGTAATAATAATTATGAGTTTGATGTTGATAGTTTTTAATGGCATAGTATTTATATGTATAGAGCGGTCAGGATTTCAAATATTCAAAATTACTATTGATTTTATTGTATTTGGCTTAAGCGAAATCTTTCTTATTTGCACAAAATAGCTTCATCTAAACGATGGTTTTAGGCGACGTCATTGAAAACTTACCTCGTACATACTTGTAGAAATAAATTTTTTCTGGGTACATTCCTTTCACAAGCAAATGAGCCATTAACGTTTCCTCACGAACAGTTTTCAATGGTTACATATAGCCAGCAAATCCTTGATACTCGAAGCACGTACTTGGGAATACGTGGAGTGGTTAATACTTTGCCTCTTCTCTGAAGCAAACAATACATTTCCCAGACACTTTTATATCCCACCTTAATGCTTTCAGCACCAAATGAGAAGCCAAGGAAAAAGTAACTTTTTATTACATTTGTTTCGAATTTAGGTTAACAAATAATAAAATTCCTTTCAGAAATATCAAAAAAAGGAGGGAATATATTTAGTTGTATGTTTTGTAGTAAAAATTGTGAATTAATAAATGTGCAGAATTGATGACTAGATTTTATGCGCATCTTTAAATAAGTTATTCATTAAAATATGACTAAAACTATAAAATATGCCAAAAAAGTTTCTTATTGCATATATGTATGCAAAAGTTTCGGAAATCTTTGGATTTCATAGCGTAATCAAAAGAAAATACACTGTAAGGTATTTATCAGTGGCATCCTTTAAGAATGACTCAAATATGATAATGATCATTGCTGTAGAAAACTCAAAGCAAGAAAAAAACTAGAAAGAAAAACCGATAAATATCATTTTCTCAAGCGCACCCTATTATTAATGTATTAAAAAGTAAAAAAAAAAAAAAACAGTAAGGCACAAAGCAAAAAAAAAAAAGTGTAAACAGTAGTATCATTGCTTAAGATACTGTAAAAAAATTAGTTTCAACAATATTCATCATATACTTTAAAGAATTTTAGGAATTTTCTTTCTTTTTGTATTCATTATTGTTTGATTTACACATCGAATTGGTTTCAATCTCGCAACATTTTATTATTTTTATTTTGCCCTCAACTGCTTAAGACTTATTTCTGAATTTAAATGAAACACAAAATTATCTTTACGATATTTATTTTAATTTTGATAGAAAATTATTTGAACAATGAAATTATTTATCTCAATGGGAAGATTCCATTTCGCTTTGCATTTGTCCTCCTAAATAGAATCAAAATTGAGTTAAAATTAATAAAAATATTAAGTTGGCAGGGATAATATTTAATTAAAAAACATGAAAGTAAATATAAACGATGAATCTCATTTTTACTTAGTCGTAATCAATTTCCAAAAGTTTCATGTCTTCACTTAATTAATGCAATAATTTCGAATCACTTTTGCAATTACAATTATCCATTCTTATTTTTTATATTAGTCATTTTTTATATTGACAGTCATTTTAATACAAATATTTAGCAAATTATATTTTAATATTGGAATTTTTAAATTTTTTGATTATGTAAGATGGTTTGTCAGTTTGTGGATTGATTCAAATTTATAAAAGGTATAAATTTCTTTAGACAAACAAATAATAATTTTTATCAAAACTTCGAATAGGTATAAATATGATAAAATAAAGGTGTTTTATTATTTCAGAAAATATGTGAACTTTAAATTCTGGCTCTTCGTACTTTTAAATGCTTAACAAGTCTTTCATGTAGGAAAGACTGGAACCTTCTTTTAATATTCGAAGAATTTTTAAGATATGGAAGAAACTTTAAGAAGCAGCAGAAAAAAAAACCTTATCAATTTGTTTGTATTAAAGAGAGGCGGAATTATAAAGAAAAGCTTCTTTGCAGAGATATTTTCAAAAACATATGGTCTGCTCGACGCTGATAATGTGCCAAAAGTGTTTTTGAAACTCTACAGTTCTAAAACTCAAGATACTGTTTAGTTTTATAGTCAATTGGTTCATGTTGAAAAAAAAAATTAATGTTGATAAAATGCAAAATATATACTTTTGCAGCAATTTATTAACCATATTATTACCTTTCCTGACTTTAAGTATAAAATTCTTTCCAGATAATTAAGAACAGTGAAAAAATTTTCTTAAGAATTTAAAATCAGAATATATGTGTATTTTTGACTTCCGAAGAAGAAAGGATTTTCAAGTACACATTACGACTAAAGAAAAACTAGAATTCGTAATGCTTCATTTCATGGTGCGTATTTCCCAAATAAGATCTCATCCATTCAAGCTTGAATTGAAGTATATATTATCATTGTGATCTAAATGGATTTTAACAAAAATAGACACTATTCGCATTTTATAGGCAAATATAAAACAATGACAGGAGAGAGCATCTAAAAATGACAAAGTAAAGCAACTCGTATACATCGTATTGAAATATAAAACGCAATTTGTTTAAAATCAAAGTGGATTTTTTAAAAAAAAAGCTGTTTTGCAATTTTAAACTATGTAACGGCACCTGTAAAATATCATCTTTAGATTTTATCACATATGAAGCCCAGTTCTGAAAAAATTTGTGTTAGATGATTTTAATTGTCAGTACTTCATTAAAAAAAATAAGCATTTAAATCAACTAAATTATTAAATTTTATATTGGTATAAAATTTTATACGCATCTATATACATTAAATACTGTGCATTAAATTTTATTCATGTAGCTGTTTGCTTTATTCTTGAGTGGCTATGGTGCCGTTACGTTTATAGATAGACAAATATAATTCTAAAATTGAAAATACAGATTCAGAAAATTTTTTTAAATGGAGATTCACTCAAATCCCGAGTGAATGTATTGATTTTTGAATATTACAATGCTTTCTATACTTCGTGCACGAGGAAGTAAAAAGTTTTCTGAAAATGGGCTTTCTGAAAATGATTTATGAAATCACTCCCCAGTTGAAGTCAAATAAACAGCGAAACCCTTGCAAATTGTAGTTTTATGTTCTTTCTTTTTCAGTAATTGTCGCTATAACATTCTTTAATAAAACATAAAGCCGATCCCCCCTCCGCTTTTTTTCTGCATTTATGAATCATTTATTCTCTAGTGGAGTGGAAAATCGGCTCCTTGAAAAAGGAGAGAAATGATAATAAGAGTGGAAAATATTTCACATCACGCCTCTCGATCGATCTAAAGACGATCCGATTTGAGAAAACGAGAACTCCATAAAACATTAAAGCGGAATTTTTTTTTTCGCTTCTGTCTTTTTAATCATGATTGTGAGTGAGACAGTAGGAAGAAATAGTGTTAGGTATAAATTATTTTTCCTTATATACACCAGTTTCAGTAGATTTCTAACTGTAGAATCAATAAAAGAATAAATTTAAACACTTCACAGTTAAAAGGAAGATTGTTAAAACAATGACGCAGAAAATACAACATGATGCTTTCTGAATTTTAGCTTTTGAAAAATAACGATTCATTAAAGTTTCCTAAAAATAGCAGAATTCCAACCACAAGAGTTGTCATCTGAGTATTTTAAATCTTATTATAAAGAGAAGTTATAGTGAATTTGTTCTAAAAACATTCAATCGATTTCAAGTAAACTTGGGAGAAATATCATTTATATCAAATATCATATTATTCAAATATTATTAGGACAAATATAAGAAAATTTTCAATTTTTCAGAGCGCAACATTTAATAACTTCACATAACTAGAAATGAAGCGAAACTTTAATGTTTATCGGCAACAGCTTCAAAGCTAATTATTATACAAAAAAAATACCATATTAACATATTATAATTACTAATATCAAGTACGTAAATAGTAATTAAACTCGAGGTCGTTGAAATGTCACTTTTATTTCATTAATTTTAGTTAAAATAAAAGAAATGACATGTTGCCATATCATGAAATTATTTAAAAAGCATAATAAGCTAATAATGCAAAAATATTATAAAAGTTTTCGCAAAATTATGCCAATAAGATAAAGAATTAAAAGAAAAACAAACCGAGCCTTTGGTTGATTGTCTTTTTAATGCACAGGGACCAATACAGGTGAACCTGCAAAAAATTTAAAGTATAAATTTAAAACATGTATTGATATATAAGTATATAAAGATCAAAAGTAAAAAACGAATCTGATAAGAAATGAAACGATACACACAAAACCAAAATCGAATGATGCTTTTCAATTGAAACGATTAAATCATTTTGTTAATGCGTTCTGCGAAATGAAATTAGTTTTCAACACTTTTATTGCATTGATATTTTTTTAAATACTTCATCTTGATTTGTAACCTAATTATGATGATGGAATTTTCTAACTGATCTTTCTTTCACTTCTTAAAATGCTGGAGCGTTGAAAATTTGCACCCATTTGTTTTCTTGATGACAATACTCTATTTTTATAGATTATAGTTTAATTTTTAGTTGATCGATTCGTTCAATCAAATTTCGGAAAATGTTTTGTCATAATTCCTTTCGGTGAATTTACAAAAAATTAATTTTAAGATTTTTAATATTTATGAAATTGAGTTATAAATTAAAAATTAAAAAGTAGAAATTGTTTAGAATAAATTTCTGTTATCATCAAAAAATATAAACAAGAAATTTTAATAAATTTTCAAAAATTTCCAATAAAACACAATTTTGGAATATATCAGTCTATTTGTATTTTTGCCTGTCTATGAACACCATAACTTCGATAATTTTTATACAAATTCTATCGAATTTGGGGCAATTTCTGTCTGCCCGATTGTCCAAACGTAAGTTGACATTATAATTACAAAACAAAAATTTACATAAATAAAATTTGGTGCACATCCAAAAAATAGATGTGTCCAAATTTGCAATTAAATCCGTAATGCGATTGACAGATTTGATTTTTGTCCATATGTACTTTCACAAGTATGTAAACACGATAGCTCAAAATGGCAATGATATAATATATAATTTTGTGTTTTTGTGATATGTTTTTGTTTCAATCGGTCATAATAAAGTAGGCCTGAAATGCACTTGCGGTGTTCGTACTTGTACTTGTGGATCGCAGCGATTTATTTCCAGATTTTGCACTAATATACACTTTCGTAACAATAACACATTATTTAGAAATTCTCTAATTATTTAGAGATTAATTAGAGTATACGAGAAGTTTTAGAGGAGACCGTTGCTTCATGATTCATCAAAATGAGTTTTAAAAAATACTTTTGTTTACTTTATAGAAATTTTAATCACTAGATGACTGATTGTAGGGCGAAATTTTTAATGTGTATGATGTGGGCAGTCTCTTTAAATATCAAAATATGCATTCTAAGATATACCTACTTTACAGTGATTAACTTAAAAATTAAAAATAACATCCTAATAACCAATCCAAATCTTTCAAATGTTGTAGCATCTGAGTTCAAGTGCTCTAATGAGCACTTACTTCCTAACTACAAAATGGATAATCATCTCTTTTTATCCTCCAAGAGAAAAACACTTCTAGACGGAAGATAGACAATCGAGAAAAGTGTAGTGTTCTTCGTAAAATGCCACAAAACTGTAATAGTTAATCTAGTTTTCGTGAAGCATATAATTAAATAAGGAGCTTCCGAAGTTTTAAGTTGTTTAAATTTCTGCAGCTTAAGGGATGAAACCCAAGTTGCGTCTTAAGTTATGCATCGTATTCAGAGGTGTTTTTGCTAAAAATATGCAGAAAATCAATACATGTGGTTGGTTTTATGTATGAATCGCCAAAAACCTAGTCAGGCATCACTCGACAGATTCAGCAAAAATGCCAAATCCATGCCAAAGGTTAATATTTCTTAATTTTTGAACATCAACACCTTGCAAGGTATTCTCTGGAATAACAAAACCTTTATTAGAAAGTTTTCAGGAAACCATTAACGCAGTTTACACTTCCGTTTCCGAAGCAATTGTGACTACTAGAGAAAAATATTTCTGTTGATTTTATCTCGAATAATATCTCTTGCTATTTAGTTTCAGACTTAACTCAGAAATAGCAGAAAGAGTGAATAATGATTTTAAATATTTGATGCCTGGCATATAGTAAGTAATAAATTAAATTTAAGTAAATTCTAAATTTTTGACAAACTTTCATATTTATTTTTTCACTCCCGCTGTATGTAACAAGATGTTTAAAATGTATTACAAAGAATCTACAAATCATATAAATGAAGTTTTTCCAGCATTGGGTAAAGATTTTGGATGCATCACAATTTCTTTTATAGCGTCTTTCTCTATTTAGATTATTTAAATTTCTCTGAACATATTTCATGGTTTCATTCGTAATGACTTTCTTTTAATATTAAGTAAATATAATAAGATTATTTATTTGTTTGTATTATAGGAAACGTACTTTCTACCTAAATTCACCGACCTATGTTAAATTTACGCAAAATGTTCTTTATAAAAAACCCTATTGCTTAGGATAATATATTTTCACTTACTTGGTTTTTTAGAATATTAATTATTCACATTTTAAAAGTAAATTATATGGAGATATTAGGTTAATTTTATACTCTTTCTGATAATAGTTTAAAAAAATATTGCAGGCATAGAAATTTCGTTACCAAAAACTTTTCACACTTAATATTCCCAATTACACTGGAGCCGCGGTGGCCTGGTAATAAGGCTCTGTCTTCGGAACAGGAGGACCTCAGGTTCAAGACCTGATTCCACCGAAGAACCGTCGTGTAAGCGGGTCTGATGTGCGTCAAATCCGTCAGGGTCAAACGATATCCTGCTGGTGTGGTGTGAAAGCTTGGAGGGAGGGTGTCCCTGTCATCTGACCCCGATTCAAAATGACGAGGTTCGTCCCAAAATAACCCTAGTATTGCTTTAAAACCGGACGTTAATATAACTAAACCTAATTACATTATTTTTTCTTATACTTTTTATACATTCCATTTGCTTTGACATTTAAATTGTAGAAAATTAGTAATACCGGAGTAATGCACAAATATTTTATTTGATGGAATACTTTTAACTTCCATCTTGCATGTTTATAGTGCTTCTGATGAGGTAGTATGAGGTTACATACGAGTCTATAAAACATATATTCCATAACGTATTACTTTTGAATCTCAAATAGAATGACGGCATTGGCATTGATCCCGAGCAGAGCAAACAGAGCTTGCATATGTAAATCCTACATTGCGAAACTTCATTTTCCAAACACCAATCTTCAAAGACCTTCAACAAACCGCGTCCTCACTTCTGTCGCATTTGCCCTCCAGACGCCAAATTCCTCGAGATATTCACTTGTCCTTGAAATTCTCCGAATTAAGAACTTTTCTTGATATCAAATGTCAGTTACGGAAGACTGTGTTTGATAAGGGAAAGGGATTGGAACTCCGAAACTTAATTCCAAACTTTATGAAGGTCAATGAAGATAGAAACGAATGCAGGTAAGGACTTCTATTATCAGACCATTTTTTTAAAAAAATGCAATTATGGATGCTTTGATGTCGACTGCTTTCGAAGTTTGGAATTAGAATAAATAAGATGAAATTGTAAAACTGGGAAAAGAGCCAACGGTGTTAAATTTTTGTTATTTAGAAACGTTGTGAAGCAAGTAATGAGTTTCAGTCTTCGGTTAGGTTCCAGATTTCTCCGATTCCGAAAAGCATATTTCTGGAATGACGCGTGTTTGTCTGTGACAAAGATAACTCAATACCGCTTTCGAATAAAAGGATGAAATTTTGTAAATTATATCATTATTATTTACAATTACTAATTTTATTATGACACTATAAAATTAATAATTATCAAGAAGTAATTAATCATAATTATTATTTATAATATAGTGAATAATCATTAAAATTATTAACTTTACACCACATTTGTAGATTTCTCATATATGTTGAGCGAAATCTTATTAAAGGAAGTGTGTCGGTGAGTCTAGTATAAATGAACACAATAAAAAAGAAACAAAAAGAGCCCAATGGATAAAACTTGATAAATAGTTTTAACATCTGACGTGTAAAAATGAATAAAATTCGAAATGATATCCCTCAAGAGATGGACCATCCTCGGTTTGTATTATCAAATTTAGCATGTAACTTTGTGAGTATAATGCAGTTCTGTGTCGCAGTTTGGTTTCTATCGGTTATAAAGAAGGTGACAAAAATACATATTAGATGTTTTGGTGTTTATGTACTAACCTCATGCCAGCAGTTAATAGTGAATGATTGCATGCTAATTGGTTCTTTTGCAACTATTATTCGGCACCGACATGCGGTTAATAATAAAAAGAGCGAGAAAATTCCGATACAGGCTGCTCCCGCTGATTTAATCTACTAATCAAATCAACTTATTACTAATGAACCATAGCATTCCTTGGGGATCAATGACTACTCTTGTTACATCAATGCACCTTTTCTTAATGCCCCTGAATTTCTGGTAGCAGGAAAAAAATCAGGAAGATGATACTCACAATAAAGATGTTGTTACATTAGATTCGCAATACAAATTGATAGTTCTAAACAATTTTTTTTTTGTTAAAGCTTTTGCCACTGTTTGGTTCTTGATGGTATTTGGCATTATTTTAACATTCTTGGCCAAATATGAACTATATCCTAAGATATAGTGATTTTTCTGCAGTGTGTCGGATCCTGACTTGGACGCTTTCACTTTCGAAACGCCATTCCGCTACATAATCACTTTATATGTAGACCTGGCGCAAAGTCCAATTTGATGCTAAACGTCCCTTATCTGGTATGATGCGAAGACCAGCTATATCAGAAATCATCCTCATCATCTGACGTAGGTCGATAATAAAGAAGCTCGTTTTTAATTAGCTTCCATGGTGCTTCGAAATGGAACAAGAATAAAAGCAAACATAACCTACTTTATATCCATGATTTTTCATATACATCTTAAAACTGTTATGAAGCATGTAACTTTTTTATATTCATTTTTATCTATCGATTTTTTTTTAATACAGTTAATGCACAGAAAACATTTTCTTGAAAGGTTTATAAGATAAGATGGAGCTTTTCAATACATAAAATGATATGAATATTTATGAAAACATAAAAACTCGTGGCGTTAACTACCCTAGTCTCTCAATAATTTGGCAAACATCAGGCGTAGGAGCTGCCACCTAAATAGATATGCCGAATGAATGATAGTTTAATTAAAAAATGAATACATTTTAACTGCAAACATATTTATTATTCAAAATTTTACTGAAAATTATATATATTAAATATCATAAAATAAAATTCAAAATTTAGGCAACGATCTGTTATAAAAGTCGTATCAGGATAACTGACATCCCTATATAAGAGCTTATGTTTTCTTTAGTCTCATTCACTCTTTTGAAAATGACGAATGACCGGACCTTTTTGTGATTTAAAATGACTGCAAAGACGCATGCAGTATTAATATGAATATCTATTTTTTTACTTGAAATTGTACTTTTATACGAGGCCTATTATTCAAATTTCTTTCAAGATATCATCAATTTTAGTTTTCACGATTTTCACCAAAAAATTTACTCGGAATAAAATTAATCAAGATGCATTTGTAGATGGGAAAATATTCCAACTAAAAGAAAAAATGATTTCAGCAAATTTGGGTAATGAATTAAGATCTGAGCAATAATCCCATATTTTACTTCTTTTTGGATCGATTAACTAACTAGAAATGAATGGCAGGGATTCAGCGTGGTGCCCGTATTTGAGCAGAAGGAACGATTAACGAATCATTTGTGGAAGAAACGATAAGTGTTAGATAATGGATTTCGGTTTAAAGGATATGAAAAAGGATTGCAAACATTCATTATGAAAGCACTTATAGTAATCTCTTTTCTTTTTAAGAGCATTTTAGAAAGGAAGAAATTTCTATTAATGCAAAAGCTTGATGAAGCATGTCTTAAAGTTTTGCTGATATATTCCCTCTTTCTTTTTTTAAAAACAAATGTCTTTGTTCTAATTCTAAAGATAGATTTTTGGACTTCTTGAATTTCTTGAAAATATTCCACTGAAATACAGAAGCAAATTAAAGCATTACTGAAAAATCAATAATATAATATAACCTGTTTCAGACTACGAATCGACTTTAAAAACGTATTGCCTGAAAATTCTCTTCTGTTATTAAAATATTCAGAACAGATTTTTATAGAAGACCGCTCTGTTCTGTACTCCTGAGCAATTTTCTCCGTTGCAATGTAAAAGCGATATATAATGGGAAAAAGAAATTAGCAAAATGGCAAACTCGTTTGCTGAATAGAATTTACAATGTTAAAAGTTTGAGAGTTTTATCTCCAATTTCTTTTTGTACTTTTGCAGTTTTGCGAGTTTTATGTTTAACATCGTAGGAGAAGTAAGATAATCGATAATAAAATTTGGAATAATACTTCTCATGTGAGGGTTTAAGGATAAAACTGAATACCTACTCGCTATTTCCAAATGCAAAGCAAGTATAAATAGTAAACGAAATATAAAAATAAATCAAATAGGAAACTCTGCGGAAGCAAATATAATAATATGTAGTAAATTTAAAAATTATAAAGTAGCCAGTTTTGAACAATTTGTGTTTAACAGTAAGAATAGATATACATGACATCACTCGCTTAAAATTTTATGAAAAAGAATTACAAAATATTTTGACCCCTGAAAAGGAAGATATTCGAGAAAGCAGAATAAATAATTTTCAGAATTTCAGTTCAGTTATAATTTCTGAATCGAATATTATCGTTGCTTACCATCTCTACTACTAAGTGGAGATGTTCGAAAATTAGGAATAAATATTCTTCAATATTTATATTATCACATTTTCCGAACCCAATGACTAAGCTGGTATATTTATCATTTATTTGTCCATCTACGACTGTCATACGTCGAAAAACAAAGCAGTTTTATCTTAAACAGAGAGTATGTATCCGAACACTATCTATTATGTATTAACACATATACTTTTATTCAATATTAATCATCCTTGATATCACATCTTTGACTTCTCCATGAAGAAAAGTATAGTCCTATGTATCCACTAACAAGAGCCATAGTTAATTGGCATTTATGACAAGCGATATCAAGCTCGTCTTGTTTGTTATGGTTCTAATAATAATAGATTATACATGCCTGTCTAGACGAGCTGTTACTTACAATAGTCCGATTAATTAACGAACATTGTAGATGAAAATCTCGTGTATATTGCAAGAGAACTTAAGAAATAAAAATGATTATTTGTAGCGGACTTTAAATTTAATACACAATAATATTAAAAATGAACATTAAAGATCAGGAATTCTAAGAGTTAAAAACCTTCAATAGCACTCAAACCAAAATTAATCAATAAAAAGAGATCGAAAGAAATAATAAGCTACAAACAAAATACAATGGCATATGCAAAATGAAATTATTAGCAATGACTTCTATTGGTCCGGGAGAGGAAGATTTAATGAAACAGCATAAATATGAAATAATAAAAATTCCAAATTACAGATTACTGATCTATGTAACAATTCATCATAAAACAATGCAATTAAAATCTAACATCGCTCTTGTAAAAAGAACTTCACAAACACAGCCCGATTCTTCAAATAAAGTCATGACTACATCTAAAGGATAGCAGGAAGTTCATCTTATCCACATTTTTTAATACAAATCTAATACACAATACAAAGTAATTTTTTATTACAAATGCAATACGCAATACAAATGCAATATTCAAAGAGCAAATTTAACTTGAATCATCTCGCAGATTTTCTTTATATAACTCATTATAAAAATTTACATCTTCGTAGCTGTTGAACAGCTCTCGACACTCAGGCGAAATAATATTTGGCTTTTCATGGTTGTTTTGAAATTGCGCCATTGAATCTATAAATATCTTTTGTCGAAACTTTTAACAGAATCTATAATTCAGTTTCCTTGTTTCTAATTTTGCGTAGCAACAATTTTTAAGTTATCATCAGATACTAAGATTTTGAAGTGGTTAAAATTGGATGCATCTTTATTCTTTTAAAATATTTAATATTTGAAACATTTTTTTTTCTTCCACAATATTATAAAATCGGGAAAATTACAATGATCTTTCAAAATATTTTCAAAAATTACTTTTTGCTTTCAGTCTCTCTGTTTTGTTTTATGTTTCTTTCTTATAAGACAAAATAAGCATCATGTCTAAGAAAAGTTTATTCAAAAGATTTTAGAACTCCCAAATCCAATGTAGCTGTATTTGAACTCCAAAATACAACCGCATGTAAGGGGAAATTCTGCTTTTCTAAGAATGTGATATGCGATTTTTTTTCTTTTTATAGAATTCAAACGATAATGTGTGGCATTTTTTTAGTAAAATCAATATTAATTTTTAAGACTTTTGACAATAAGAGACTTTAATTCATAACAAAGCCCATCCACTGTGGTGAAAAGACAATATAGCTAAGAATGAACCTTCAAGAAAAGATCAAGAAAACCAACGAAAAAAATCATACTAATGAAGTTTGGAATTGTAGGATTGCGCATGAACCTTATTTCATGATTTCTTATGATGTTATTCATTTTTGATTATACATTTTTTTATTTAACTTGACTTGTCTTAATATTTATAAAGATGACATTTTGTTAGATTTTGCACTCCATTTCTAACGAGTTAGAGTTTGGAAGTTTTTCCCTTAGTGCTTTTATTAAGAGATTCTTATAGGGATTAATTTGGCGCGTGCCATTTCAAGAAAGGAGATCTTAAATATATTTGGAAATAATGACATGGTTGTTAGGGTCCCTTTGCTTATGCAAAGTGAGAATTAAATGCAAAGCAAATTTTTAAGAGTGCGTGTTATAAATTATGAAATAAAAAATGGTATTTGGAACAAAAAAATGTTAAAATAAATGGGGATATATTATTATTATTATGTTATATGGAATTATTATTAAAATTATATAGGATAATTTAAGATAAAAAAAAAATTTGAAATTCGTTAGGATTGAAATAAGATTAAGCTATGCTATTAAACGCACGCACGCACGCACGCACGCGCACACGCGAGCGCACACACACACACACACACACACACACACACACACACACACACACACACACACACACACACACACTATATATATATATATAATATAAAGTAGATTAAAACTTGAAGAAAAGCTGAAAGTAATTAATATAAATGAATTCTAATTAAAACACATAAAAGTGTATTTTTGCATTTTAAATGTTAATTTTATGAAATTAATTTTCCTGTTATGATATTTGTTTTTACTTAAGTATTCAATTTCAAAAGGCCAATGAATAGAAGAATGAAGTTGACTCTCTTTAAGGAAGGGTTTTGGTTCTCCAAATGGATTTAAAATTATTTTTGGATCAAAGGAATTTATTTCTAAAACGTCAAATGGCAAATTGAATAGAAGTGTAAATTAGAGATTTATAAAAATTCCACTATGTGCATGCTTCGTGTAAACCTCTACATCCTAAACTAGTTACATTTAATTAACCTCACTGCTCGTGAATTTTTCTGTAAATCACCTTTTTAATTCGCTTCAGTTCATTCCAACCGAAACTTCCTTCCGCTCGTTCTCCGTCACGAGTCCGTTCTGCGAAAAGCGAGATTAACTGCAGAATTAATTTTTTTTGGGGGGGAGGGATGATGCGTTTCCGTTAATGAAATCCTCGCAACTTCATTTATGAAATTAGAACTTAAATAAAATTCGTAAAACTACCATAAATGTCAGTGTTTTGTACTGGTATCTCTTGAAATGAGAAAAGATAAGAATTTAAAATGGCTATTTTTATTATTATATCATAATTTTTATTTCTTTTATTGTGGTTTTATTTCGCTACAGTGTTTATTTTAAATGAATGTCTAAAGAATACATTTTACTTGATTTTTTTTGTCCTTTTGTTACTTAATTCAATGGAACTCAACTCATTAAAAAAATTTCGTAATAAAAATATTATCTAGTCGGATTAATCAATAATTTGTTGTACTCATGTCGTCTTAAATGAACTGTAAGTTTTACGATTACAGATTTTCAGCCATTTTGGAAAGCTCCAATTTAAAATCTATAAAAAATCAAAATTTTTAAATAAAAACAAAATGTGTCGATTCTTCTTTAAAATTTAGTTAGAAATAAGAGACGTGATGTACCGAAGGAAAAAATGGAGGAAACGAGGATTATTTATTAAAAGGTTTTGCTATTAAATAGGTTTAAACAGTAAAAATCTTGCAGATTATAAATTATGGAGTATTTATGAATATATTATTTTAAAAATCTTAACAAAATTGTATAATATTTTAATTAATAAAAATTCTTATCAAGTTTCTGCGATCTATGCAAAACTGCAATATGTTGAAATGTATCAATCTTCAATAAATTAATATATTGTTTTTGCTTCTCTTCCCCCTCCTGGATTAAACTCCAATTCAAAGCAAATCCAAGAGATCTTGAAAAAAAAAGGGTTCAGTAGCTTCTGAGGATAAGGACCCCTGAGACCCAAGGGCAGAAGTCTGACTTTAGCTCATATGAAAATAACACTCTTGCACAACCCCTTTTTATGGGGAGGGGGCTCTTTCACATACCTCACAGGTAGAACACAGGGTAAAGAACAACCATGCCCGAACCAGGACTCGAACCCGGAACGCCCAGATCAAGGGGAAAACGCGCTACCCTTAGTCCAGGTTGGAGGATTTATTAATGTATTATCTTAGAAAATCTCATTTTTAAAATATAAGTATTTTAATTAATGAAAATCATTCTTATCAAATCTTTGCGATCTATACAAAACTTCAGCACTTCTAAATATATCAATCTTCAACAGTTTAAGTGATATATTGTTTCCGTTGAAAACTAAGAAAAGTGAATTTTCATGTCAAGATGAATGTTAAAAAAGTAATTTTAAATAACTACTTTAATATCGGTTAAATTCAATAAATTTTCCATTATGATCCTGATTTATGAAATACTTATCAAAAAGTAATTGTTAAATCAACATACCACTATAAAAAATTGAAGATATATCATACTCTTGAATCTTAAAAGAATACTTTTTTTTATTTATGATTCAACTACGAATTAAATATGTACTATCTTTTAATTCAATGCTCCTTATATAGCACAGCTACGAGTATCTGCATTATAAGCTTAAAACTCCTTATAATGCAGTGTGTTGAGTAGTAGTAGTAGTGGTGAAACAGAAATACATAGGATCTCATGTTTATTATTTTTGCAAATGCTGCTACGCAGATGCTTATATTTGACTCTCTGTTGATGTTAGACATGGAATCGCGCAAGACGATGTTTGTTGATATAAGAATTGAGGGATTCGCAAGGAATAATGTTGAAAGTAGAAGATCGCCTGAATCTGCTGTTTTGGGGGAATCGTAGCTCAAGTAAGTTTCGTGCTTTTTGAAATAATATTTATATTTTTAGAAAGAAATTGAATTTGCTGTCTTTTATATAATAATTGAAAACAATCTCTTAACTATTTTATTTAATAGATAAGATAATGTTATAATTTTTTTCGCGATGTATATATTTAATTAAATTTTGCTAACATATCTTAAATATTTGCTTCCCTTAAAAAGGCTGGGTAATTCTGAAGAAAATAAAAGAATTTATGAAGAGAAACCAGCCGAATGAATAAATTTATTTTATAAATCAACACTATCTTTGAACAAAATCATTAATAGAATTTGACATTTGAATAATGAACAGCATTTAAAAGAAAGCCAATGACTTTCTTACAGAATGCTTGATTCGTACAATACACCTACAAAATGAATGGATTAAATAGGTCGGGAAAATGCGACGTCCGTTAAATAAATTATTTAATCCATCCATTGTGGTGTGATCAATGGCTAAAAACTCCTTAAAGCTGCCCATTAGAAGGAGGGAAAATATTCAGACTTTGACAACACATTCTTTCACTAAACAACGATAGCTTAGAGATGATGTCAGTAAACCGAATTTCTTAAGGTTCATTAAATCGAGATTATGTTTGCTTTTTTCAATATAATTTTACATTCTACCGAAAAATAATTATTTTATTTTCCATTATGGAATAATGTATAAAAGTTCAACTTAGGTTAGAGAAAAGTTACAGTTAAAGATACAATAAACGACTTTACAATAATCTTTATTTTCATTTATTGTAAAACTGTGTGGGGGAGGGGTGGGGTGTTCTACAGGCTAGATCGTTTGTTCTGCCAACATTACTACAAATATTGTTACGAATCTGTGATGAGGCTTCCCAGCATAGTTGGTTCCATAGAAGGTCCCAGAGCTTGGCGACTTTGGCGCCAAAATAGACTAAACCCGAAACATCGAGAATTTTCCCGACCGTCCAGTAGGAACCGAGTTACGCCTCAAACGTTCCTGATTGGTTGAGAGGCTTCTAGCCCCGCCTCCTGAGACCTATAAAAGGAGCTGAACTTGCCGGGGAGTGGTGGTGAATTGAGGAGTCGTGACCCAGTAGTGGTAGAGCAGTCGGAAGCGACAGAGTAGAGTCGTCGGGATCGACGGGGAAGAACGAGTCTTCCGGCGAGAGTGGTAGTTGCGAACCAGTGGAGTCGAAGAGTAGTCGGAACCGACGTTAAAGAACGGGCCTTCCAGAGATAAGCGGAACAGCGAAAGTGTGAAGCTAGTACTGAACTAAGCTGTGTGCTACTGTCTGTAGTAGAGTTTTGTATGCTGCTGTTATATGCTGCACGTCTCCGCTGAAGATAATCGTCTTCTGTGCTGTATATAGTTGTCGTCTTTGTGCTGTCCTGTGTGTCTTCGTGTAAATAAACGTCGTTGTTTCATTTTCTACTGCCGCCTGATGATTGAGCGTTCTTCACACCATATAACCCCCACTATCCAAACGAACCCCGGAAATTTCGTAGCAATATATTTTGGAGGGTGGAAACGTGCAGTCAGAAGTAATTATTTTAAATATTTTAATTAATTAAAAATTAAGACGTTTTCTAACGGAAATTTACAAAAATATTATAGGAAAAAAATGATTTTTACATTATGAAATCAAACGATACGAATTATTTTGCAGTTGAATTTTTTGTTCTATTTTTAATTATATTTGAAAATATTTTATACATATTTTCCAACAATATGTTTCATATAAAAAAAAATTTAATCTGCTCGCGAGTATGGAAAATTATCGCTAGTATCTTTCGCGAGTATGGGAAAAATTAGCTTTTAGCAAAGCATAGACATCACCTTGACATAAGTTCAAATTAAAAGATTAAGTTAACTCTTACTGCGAAAAAACTTATGAAAGCGTTTTCACTTTATCATTTTTTATTTAAACTTTTAATTGTTTAATTTTCAGTACGCAAGAAAACGTTTACTGAGAATTTTTAGTGTATATATTATATTCATAAATTCTGTATTATATTCATAAATTCTGTATTATTTAAGGCAAGCATGGATTATATAAACAAGATATCTACTCTAATCAGATCCTAAGAACTAATTTCTAAACCGCTAGTATTAGACATATGCATCTAATAGAAACAATGCTCTAATTGAATTAAAGAATAATATTTTAACCATTTTGAATCAATAAATGCTCAAATTATGAATTACGAATTTGAAATTTTTATACAGATTCTCAGTTTTATGAATGACTCACGGAAAATATTCTTAAGACGCTGAATTTTATACATAAAAAGGTCCAATCTTTTCGCCTTAAAATTACTACTAATATGAATTAACAAAACTTTATAGTGGTAATATTAATAGGAAATTCATTTTGATCGATTCAAACTATGCTTTTTATACAAGTTGTTTATAATTATGGATATACTACTCATAATTATGCACAAACTGTTCAGGTCGACATACTTCATTTAAACAAGGCTTATATGTTATTTGGTCCACATGGAAAAGAAATCGGTAATAAAAATTAGTAAATCAGATTTCACCACGAGGTGAAAAAGTGCCACATGAAGAGAAAAAACACAAATTTATACCTGCAAAATTTAATTTAATCACGCCATTTTTTCAATGTACATTTGCACCAATCACATTTTAAAAGTGTGCACAATGGAAGAGCAAATTGTTTGTTGAGGAAATGTAGCAACATGGCCTGTTCTCGTTTTTTAATTCAGACGAAATCTATATTGTTTCCACGGACACGAGTTTTTATAAATTCTCCGCAACAAGAAATCACAGCGATTCAAATCTAGAGAAAGAGGAGGCCAGATAGTCAGGAAACGTCTCGAAATTACCAGATCATCATTGAATTAAGCACGAAGCAATTATTTCACTTGTTAGATGAAATGGAATGTTGCATCCTCTTGCATGAAGGCATTAGTCCTTAAATATACGCGTTCTTGTAAGGTAAGAATGACTTCCTGGCGCAAAAATTTGCGCCAGGAAAATCCTGGTGGAGAAGGATTTTATGGCAGGATGCTTCATGAAGTTTCTCTTCGGGTTCGAAATTAACTCCCGTTCTTGAAGAGTTTTGGTTTTGCTCTGCCTTTACTGGAATAAAGTGAAGATGCATTAGATCAGCTCATCTACTGAGACATAGGCGAAGATGAGAATGATTGATTTCTTCTCCAGTGAGAAAGCGCCATCTTGGTGGTGAGGGTGGAATTTTGGCCTGGTCCTGTGCTTTCCAGAAAGAGTGTAGCGAAGGTTGATTGCGGTGGTTCAGCTTTTGTTCTCGCAGGATCAATCAGGAGTGTTTTACTATGAGGTTGGTATTGACAATACATAAGAATATAGAGGTATTCTTTTGTAGAACTATTGAATTAGGGTGATTTCGGGGTCTTTAAACTTCAATATTCTAGACATATTGATCAATTTTTGCCAGGGATTCCTTTTCATTCCTATCAGTTTTATTTGTTAATTGAAAGTTTCTTGATGGTATCCTCAAAAGGTTTATATTGTAGCGTATTTAGTAGAACCTGAAATCTCGTGTACCATCAATAATTTTAGGGCACTGAGTACTGGTATTTTTAAATGTTCCTCATTTGCACAGCGACCATTCTACATTATATAAAAAGCACTCTCTAATCTTCAAAATTCTCTTTCACTCGTGACTCATTTAATGCATAAAGTTTCAATGAATTATGCCAACTAGAAAGAGCTTTACATAGATCTGAGTAGGTTTATTTTAATTATAGACACCCAATACGCGTAAAGACGTTCCCATTTATTCTATTTATAAAAGCATATTTGCAAGAAAAATAACAAAATTGCATTATTATTTAGCATCTTTTTCTCAAATTTATAAGAAAAGCATAAAAATAGATAGAAAAAGGAAACATTTTGACTCACTTTAAAATGCACTGCCACAGTTACACGAATGAAACGACATAGTTTATGAAATCTAATTTACATGAACTGAAATAGAAGCAAAAGAGTTCACGAAACGAAGAATTGAGTTTATAGGGAATATTTTCTTTATTCGTCGTTTTCAAGAGATATCAGTTAAACGGTGAAGTAAATCCCTCTATTCGAAAGGTTTTCTCGCCTCTTTCTTCTTATAAAGTGGAATTGTGCTCTTTTCAAACAAAAAAAAATTCTTTTCGAAAATCGGAGTAGAAAATGACACTTCTTACAGAAACGATTTTATTTTTTATTAGATTCAGGCTTCAGATAATGTACTTTAATAATAATAAAAAAAATAGTGACGCCTGTCAAGGAGTGTAAAACTATTTAGAATATTAAAGAATAGCATTTTATATCTTCATCATGAGAATGTTTACAAAAGGGTTTTTGTGACAACTAAAATAAAACAACTCGCGCTGGAAAATGTAAGCTTTCAATTTCACAAAATTTTCAAGATGCAGTAACCAACTATTTGAATTTGGGCATTGCCGTAACGTTTTAACACTGAAAAGAAGAAAAAGAATAACACCTATCTGCTGAATTATCTATCTGACGTTCAGGAAATACAATAAAGAAGAATTCTATTAAAGCGCACTATAATACAGTTTAAAGTAAAAGGTATTTATTTTTTAGAAGATCTTTATTTTAAATGTAAATTTTCAATTTGCTGTAGAGCAATTTTTTATACGGAAATGATGCAGCAGTCACATATTTTCATAGTAAATGTCTTAAAAAAAGGTCTTATTAGAAATTTATAATTAATTTTCATTTTCATTTAGAAATTCATGATTATTTATAATTATTAAGTAAGTTGAAATGTCTTATTAAAAATTTATGATTATCGAATATATACTGAATTAAAACATTTTAGCAATAAAGTCAAGATGCTTATTGTGGCGTTTTTTTTAAAGCTCCACACTTAATTTTTTTTTTGAGCAATCATTTAATTTTTGAGTGTGCTTGAGTGACTAAATATAATAATCATGGTAGCTCAGATGACTCATATAATTTACAGATAAAATGAATTAAATGTATCATAAATAATTATTTTTGCGCACCGGAAAACATATAGAAATCAGAAAAAATGCTGCGTTTGTAAATTCGAACACCCATGTGGAGTTTTTTTTGGTTATAAAATTTAGATAGGATATTTGATTAGCTAGATGAAAACATGACATACTCGTTGAGATAATGTTTCACTGACACCCACCGATATTTTTTTTCACTGTTTGCTTTACTTGAATAAAGTACTTTTTAAGATAATGATCCATTGAAAAATATGAGTAGTTTCGAACATCGATTGAAAGATCTAATAATAGGTATTTCTTTAAGAAAGAGGTATGAATAGCCGATGAAAATCAACACGAATTCATGAATTGCGAAATGTTTTCAGGTTAATCCTTTCTTTTACTGTGTTTTCCTTATTTTATTCGTTTAGCTCGTGAAAGAGAAAATAAGCCTTCTAATTCATTTGTTTTGCTAGAGATATATTTCGTATACTTTTTTGATGCCTCATCAGTTCTAAAAATTTTATTGCTTAAATAGTCTTTAAATTTGTAAAGGAAGACGTTGTTTAGTTTTTTTGCTAACAGACTATCTCTGATTATTAACATTTTATATACTGATTAGGAAAATGTATTGCAATTATCTATACAATAATTCACAGATACAATGATAAAACAGTGAACAAAACAAATCGCGCACAAATAATAATTAATATGAGATTATGTGTGTATGAGAGAGAGTGAGTTGGCAAGCCACACAGTTTTACTTAAAGTAATAAATTTGGCACATATATTCCTTAGAGAGTTAGGATGTGCACTTCGGAGCAAATTTTTTATCATTTAATTAAAATTTTAATAAATCAAAAATTCATCTGACTCTTAACGTTTTCCCCAATAACTTCAGAAAATATTATTGCATAAAAATAAAGTGTATACAATTTCAACATTTTAGAAAATGTCTTTTTGATATTAGCAATTGAATACTGGTTCGGAATTTTTCCTGGATTCCTCATTAGTTGTCGCACATTCTCGATGATGTTAAGATCTGCGTAGCGCGCTGACTCATCTCAGACAGCAATTTCATTGGATGTCAGGTATTTCAAGACTCATTGTGCAGGGTGGATATTCACATTGCCATGCTGCCAAATCAAATTGTTCTGGCTAACTTGTTTGTGACATTACAGTATAAAGGTGGTTCTTACCAGATTTTAGTAAGCTGCTTTATTTATCTTCAACCATAAATAAGAGGTTATCAAAGCTGGAGAGGACACATAAAATCATGACTTTGCCAGTATCCATTTTACGTTTCACTCGATGCAGTGCGATGACTCTATCATCTTTGTTCAACAAATGAATTGAACTATCGAGTCCATCGAGGTAAAAGCTATTCTCATCCGTAAAATCCACTTGCTTTGAAGTTCAGGGATTCGACAATGTCTGAAATTGAGACGCTCTTCCCTGTGTCTCGGTGTTAACAGCAGTTGTTTCTTGATTCTTTCGAAACTAAAGTCTTGTTTAATTAACGTTCGAATTTAGTTCGACGTGAAGCTGTATGCCAATTTTACTCTTTATGATATGGCGGGTGACCACTTCGTCGTGCCCTATTAACTGGCGTGTCGTTCACCTCATACCGCTTTTATCATGGCTGGACAAACCTTCAGGACATCTGATTTTCTTCTCTTTTTCCCTTTTCCTATTCTTGAGCACTCTGATGAATGAATCCTTGGAAGCATTTGCCTAAACGGTTGTTTTGCTGAAGCCTTCAGGCTGGCCGTACAACCTGATAATTTCAATACGTTTCTCTTCAGTAATCATCCTTAAAGTCTTTAATTTACTGCACGCTTGTTATACCACCTGTCAATTATACAATTGATAATGGAGTACTTATATTTTCATCAAATATTTTCCAAATATTTCTCTAAATTGTTTTTTATTGTCCCTTCAAGTCAGAGTGAGAAACATATTCGTACATAATTTGTAATTTTTTAAAATCGGATGATCACCAAAGTTTTGTCTGGCTCTGAAGATATCCACTATCGAACTTCATATGATGAAATGCCAAAAGCATTTTGTGTATTTCTGCAACAGTATCACTAAGATGTTAAAAATGAAATTGCATTATTTTAGAGTTATTATGCATCATATAGACAAATCAAGCATCATGCCCTCTGAAGTAAACGAACATTTTTAAACTTAAAAATAGCTGTTAAGTTACAATTTCATGTTAAGCTAGAATTTATCATAAATATTTAGGATTGTAGTTTATAAACGAATTCTGTAAAATATATATTTCATTTAAAAAAAATTCATTTTTAATTGCATTTTTCTGATATTGTTCTTGAATCGGAACAAGATCAATATTTCTGAAATAAAATTTCATTCCCTTCATCATCGTCAATAGAAATTACTCCAGGTCCTTCCTTTCTTCCTTGGAAACAGTTTCCATCCTTAAACGTGTCATAATTTGCAATTATTATCTAATAATGCTTAATATAGTTTTAGTTTTAATAACTCCGCACAAGGTTTCAAATGGAAAAATGGAAGATGAAATTAATACGGTCAAACTCAATGTTGATGAGTTCATTTACTTCGACTTCCTTTTCTGAGCATTTTCGTGTACCTTCAACATTCACAATACGAATTTTTCTGCTAAATATGAAAAAAGAAGCCTTTGTCCTTTTTCTTTTGATCCATTAAATCCGAAATTTATGCTGATTTCTCAGAAAATTTGATATCAGGTATCACTGGTAAAATTTCATTTGTCACATTTGTGAGCTACTACTTAATCGAATTTTTATTGTTAGTTACAAAAACAGGCACACCAATGGGCAATCGATCGATTCGTGGATTTATTCTGAAATAGGGCATGGACACTTTCAGTGTTAAAACCATTCGATAAATTTTTTCATCTAACTGGTTCCATCTAAAAATATTTATGTACATGCAGCCAAACAAATTTCCTACTGGCAAATTTCGATCAAAATGAGATAGAAATCAGTAATTCGGATCTATAAGTATATTCAGCAGATGTAAAGACTGTGCGCAGAATTGATTATGTCTTTAAGTAATAATCTTCACAAACAAAAAGACAAAAATATGTTAAGCCTTTTGCTCAGAGTGGTCTAAAATAGGAAGAAAATTATGAATAAGCCCAAGAGATTAATCGGAGTTATTTTTATGGTCCCAGCTGCATATAGGAAATGCTGAAAGAAATTATTAGTTTATTTTGGCTTTTAAAATAATTAATTTTTATTTAACCACTTGAAGCCGAAACACAATGATTTGAAAATAATCTTTCATGCTCAAAATGAGGCATCAAGATCGGTTTAACCCTTATATTCATTTTGTATAGTATACCATACATACAACTTTATAAAAATATACTACCACTATAAAATAAAAATATATATAAAATATACAAAAATATAGAAATATAAAATAAAAAAATATATAAATATATAAAATAAGCTACCTATATACATTTTTTTTTTTTGGTTTTTTTCAAAAAAGTAATCTTGCCACATTATATGAAGCAAATTAAAACCAAATATTTTGTTAAAAAGAAATTGCTATTATTTTAAAGACTTAAATGCTTTGGACAAGAGATTTTCAAAATTTGTTAATCTCATTATTATATTTTTAATATCAAGAATTTAAGCCATTTTCAGTATTTGGAATGGGATGGAATGGAATTCTTTGTTACATTCTACTTCATACATAAACAGCTTTCAGCAAAATCATTTTCTTTTTCTTCCATGAACAATAACTTCAGTTCTGAAGAATTGAAAACAAGTTATTTCACATACAACAGAAAAACCGGAATTATATTTTAACTCAAATTAAATTTTATGCCCAAAGGAAACCGACGGCTTTTTTTTGAGCCTACTAACTTTTCCAAACCAGTGAAGAGGAAAAACCGTTGACACTTTTCCACCTTGACTCTTTCTGGGAGCAGTTCATCCTATTTGCCCTGATTCCGAATTTTTGAAAACAACATTCAAATCTCCCGTAACGCGTTATTTAATCTCTGGAATCTTTCGAACGTTGTAAGCCTTCTTTACCTGAGGGTGCTCGACCTTGATTGTCATCCTTGAATTTCGAATTTAATATGTTTCGGAGCCCCTTGATGTTGACATTTCTTCCGAAATTCTAATCTGATATTGAGAAATCTATCATGGAAACTTTCCCAAGGACGGACAGAATATTTCGAACAGTTTCCGATTCTTTTGTCTTCTAAGAGAGTTAAGAGGGTTGAAAACATATTAAAATATTTCAGATTTTTATAAAATATGCAACGTGAATTCTTGTTATAAAAGAATTTCACTATTTCAGATTTTAGAGTCATTCGCTTAAGATGCTTCCATTATAAAAAACATTTATTCATTTTAAAGCATGTGCTCATTGTTTTAGCAAATTTAATTTTTATAAACAAAGGAAACTAATTTTTTTCAACAATATCATGTTTAAAAATATTTCATTACCAGCAAATATTTATTTTGGCTCATAATTATAATGAATCTGTTTTTAATAATTCTAGTCTCCTTACTTTTTTCATATTTAAGAAAGTTAACTGTTGCCCGTCTAAAAAAAGCGTTTTTTGTACACAAAGAATTGACTATGTACAACACACGTGTATGTGTCATAAATAAGTGAGTTAAGGGGCAGCTCAACGATGTTGAAATTTTTAAATCCCTTGCGAATCAAAAAATGAGAACAATAATAACATCACTTATACTCAAATATGTTGAAAAAATAGAAAGGCCAGATACAAGTATAAAAAAAAATAAGATAATTGTAATGATTTTCACATGCTTGTGGGCACATTACGTAAATGAGGCTTTGTGATGCATAAAGTGGAAATGTATGAGAAAACCATCGAGAGTGTCCTTCGAAAACTTTATCGCATATTCTCTAATAAATTTGTCGATGCTAGAGAAAGCCTGCATGGCATGTCGTTTAATAGTTAAGATAGATTTTTTGTCTTGAATTTAACATTTTTACTATATCTATCGTCTTGGTGAGTTTTTGGAAATTACTCCCTGGTATGACATTAATAGTACCCGAAAAGCTAATTTGTGCTTTATACACGTTTTTCGGGCCGATTAGAACCACGATTTGAAGGAAAACTGCTCTTGTAGTCACAGAATCCCATACCAAATTTCATGTATTTAAATCATTGCGTTTTTGAATTATCGCGTTTTAACCTTTCTGAAAGTTCAGACCAACAGACAATCAATCAATGGCTCAAAATTTGTTAAATGTTTACACGATATATATTAAATCTGTGTACCGAATCTTATCTATCTAGCTCTTTTCGTTTTATAGCTATCGTGTTTACTTATATTTGAATAGCCGGGCAGACGAACTTCCTTCGGGCAGATTTTACTCAAAATCTGATGGATGTCTGCAAATTTGTTATAGAGATCGTGTATGAAATTTCGTCCGTCTAGCTCAAAGCGATTTTTTTATTCATCTTTGTCACAGTCAGACGGACATTTTTCAAAAATATTGTTTTTGAACTCAGAGAGGTCTAATATATGGATATTCCACAAAATCTCGAGTACGAATTTTTTCACGATTTCTGTACCTTCTCTATATTATGTTTGCGAAAAAGTAAAAATGAATCTCTCTTGAATCAAGCATACGAAAGACAGTATGAAACAAAAGAATAATGCAGATCTGAACATTCAAAACTACAAAGTATTAATAAAGCGAGAAAGCAATAGAATAGAAATAAGAAGAATAAGACGAAATGTGTATTGAATTCGCAATCTTATCATGCGGAGAAAGACATTTTCAATGAATGTAGAAAATAGTGAAAAAGATGAATAGCTTTAAACAAAGGCAGAGATAGAGATAAGAGCAGTCCATGCTAAATTACTTTTCTACAGGTTGTCACTTTCTCATATACGAATGATAGAAAAAATATTGTAATTGTCAAACAATTCGAACTGGAGAATTTTATGAATATTCACTTTTTAACGACTCACTGAGTTCAAAAAATACATTTTTCGCAATATGGCTGTCACTCTGTGACAAAAACAACTCAAACACTTTTTGAGCTAGACGGATGAAATTTGGTATTCGGTTTTTACATCAAAATTTGAAGACTTTTATCAAATTATGAGCAAAATCTATTCAAATGAAATCTATTCGTCCACCTCTTCGAATATAAGTTAACACGATAATTACAAAATGATGAGAGCTCGATGAATACAATTCTGTGCACAGATTTAACATCTGTCAAAGTTTGGGCCAATTCCAACTACGGATTGACTGTCTGTCGGTCTCTACTCTTAGAAACATGTTAACGCGATAATTGGGTTTTTTAACCCAATGCCTTAAATATATCAAACTAAGCGTGGAATTTTGTGCACTACAAGTGTAGTTTTGTGTCAAATCTTTATTTTAATCGATTGAGAAAAATGTGTTTAAAGCACAAATTTGATATTTAAATGCTATCAATAGCATGTCAGGGATTAATCGCCAAATAACTCGCCAAGGATCATACGATAGATCCAATAAAAATGCTAAATTCACACCAAAGGTTAATATTTCGCTACTGTTGTACGGCAATATAATATAAAACTTAAATATGTCAAATACGTTATATGAATTTGAGACTACAATCGTAGTTCTGAGTCAAATTTTGATTTCAATTGGTTGGAGAAAAAATGCATCTAAAATACAAATCTACCATTATGAAAGAGCATGCGAGAAAGTGTTTGGGCGACCCCTCCCCCTGGTTTCATTTTAATTATTTTAATAATTTAATAAATATTAATTAATTTTATTAATTAAATTGATAAATGATTTTTTTCGAAAGCAGCTTCATGCAAGGTATCTTGAATTTCACCACTCCTATAGCATAATGAGCCTTTTTAGTAGTATACAGAAGATTTTCTGGTTGGCTTTATAGTTGCCATTCAATATCAGAAACGGGTTAGCTCAAATTAAATAACTACTATTTAAATAAATATAAAAGGTAATAAATTCTTCTATTATATATTTTATATAATAGAATATTTACAATAATCTTTTACTTCTAAACACTTTTATAATGAGACAATCATTGAAATCAAGAAATCCATTTCGTTGCTTCTTTTGCAAGTCAATCTACACGTTTTAAAATATGAAAAACATGTTCTAGAAAGAGGATCCTTTTCACTCAAAAATGCATCGTTTTAAACTTTAAAGAACGTTGCCATGGGAAACAAGATCCAGTTCATGCGAATAAAATGGACAGGAAAGACTTCAAAATGAAGAATAGAATTTATTTTAACGTTATTTATTTATCGTTTTTCTAAGATATCAATTTGATGATGAAGCAAATCTCTATCGAAGAATTTACTCCGGATTTTTTTTATCAACTGACATTTTGTTCTCTTCGAACAGAAATTTCATTTTCGAGAAAAGCGCAGCAAATGAAATTTCTTTCAATAACAGTTTTTATTTTTATTCGTTTCAGCCTTCAGAAATGTGTATTTGATAAAAAATATAAATAAACTTCTTGTCATGGAGAATAACATTATTTTGAATACAAAGAAATTAAACTTTATTTGAACAAAATGAAGATTGTTTGCAAAAGGGTTTTAACGACGAAAAAAGATAATTTCTCTCAAAAAAAGTAAATTTACGTATTTTTTTTTTTTTTTTTTTTGAAAATGCTATAGGAAAACATTTGTGGCTCTTTGTAAATGTAAAAACAGGGGTAAAGTAAAAAGATAGAAAGCAAGGATTTTAGATAAATTTACTCACTTAAATAAACTGTGTGAAAACTTTAAAAGGATAGCATCTTTTTAATTCACAAAATAACTTCAAAAATTACCTTTGAAATATTTCATTTTATATTAGCCGTGTTTAACTACCAGCCGGTTCGCCAAGATAAAGTCCTAAAGCTTTTATTTAAATATTTTTTTATGAAAATTGGTCTTTTCAATTTTATTAGTAAAATATTTTTAAATTTCAAATCTTGATATCCCACATGATTGTAGAAACTTTATACCCTTTTCTTCCTTGCATTACGCATTCATTTGTTCGGTAAAAGTTACTAAGATTTTAACTTTAATTCGAAAAGAAAATTATTAAACTTGAATTAATGTAAAGCTTTTTACTTGAAAGCGAATATGATTTTAAAAGTATGAGTACAGATCACATCATGAATTCTTTTTCAAAAGAATCTAAATGGCGCTAATAAATATACCTTGGCGCTAATAAAATTATGAACCAAATTAATTATAAATGGCGCTAATAAAATTATGAACCAAAATTGTGCACAATCCTTTGAACCTATGAATCGCATGGAGTACAATTCCGGTTGGTGTCCATCTGGTTCTCCGCGGGTATTTATTCACATTTAATTTCTGTTAAATCGTGTACGTATAACTTCATGTCTATGATTCCCTTCTATTATCAGTTATTAAATTCGCGTTATTTTAGCTTTCTTACATATGAGTTTGTTCATGCACCTTCATATACATGAAAACCAATAACATCATAGTGCCATTAAAAAAAAAATGTTTGGTTCTTCTTTCTAAAGCTCGCTATATTAAAATGAATATTTTGTACAGATATAATAAACAGAATTCTTATATAGCTTTCAACAATGGGACAAAACCACTACAATAAATCTTTGACGGATAAAGAAATATGCTTTATATACCAGGGCAACAATATGATCCAATGTTGAAAACATGGCAAAAAGAAATATTTATGAGAAAAAAATGTCAAAATTCAAGCAAAATGATATTATTTAAAATATTGTAAAAAATACACGTTTTTTTTTAAATCTGAAAATGGTGTACTTTTTTTATTTTAAGATGGTAAACAATTCATTTTTGTTCAATAATATTTCTGAAATTTATTGCCGAAAAACACCAAAATTCAGCATAATTTTCAAATAAGTAAAATTCTAATTTAAATTTCAAGAATTCACTTCTAAGTAGATATCTCATCAACGGAGAGATTATTCAATTTGTGTGAAATCTGGTAGCTATAGGTCAAAGGATCTTCTATACAGAGCACCAATCCGCGCACATACGAGCATTCATCTTAATTCGTAAAGGAAAATATTTTTAGCAGGCCAACTTTTAAATCAGAAACCGTTTCAATATTCAATGGTCAAATCTGAAATGAGTTATGAAGCTTTGAATATCATTATTTTAGGATAATCAAAAATTTATTTAATTTAAACTAATCAGATTTCAAATAATTGCAGGCACTGAGATGTTTATTTTCATCTTTGCCGCTCTTAAAGTGGAATAAAACACACGTTTTTATAAAATAATATTCGTATTATCATAACTCAAATCAATTTTTGTCGCAAAATCGTAGAAAATTTTTTATTAGTATCTTATTAATGTTTCATTAAATATGATTCATAAGCCCGAGGGTCTGTATGAGAATCTAAAATTCTTTAATTCACAAAAGATTTCTTGACCCAAACTATAATATAAAGATTTGCTTCATTTAAATTATTTTTCTTGTTAGATGTGTCTTCTAATCTTTTAGAAATGAGTTGTTGAGTCTTGATGAATTGGACATTTTGTATATATTACCTTACCATATTTGCTTTATATAGCAAGGGGTAATTGAATTAATAGCATAGATATTTTAGAAGCAAGCATTTTCTTGCACTTATTTTTCTAAAAATATCATCTCATAATTACTATTAATTTTATTTCATACAGATATGTGTTAAAAAAATAACATTTTTCTAAATTTAGTTTGCAGGAGAGCTTGACTTAATCTTTTAATTTAAGCTTTTATTAACGTGATGGCACCGCTTTGATAAATGTTTTTTTTTTTTGGAACATAACATGCTCATGCAGGTTGTATTTTATTTCTATTTTGTGTGACATGTATGGCTTAAAATATTTTTAATTGTTTAATAATTGAAGAAATTTATACAGAAAAATAATATATAATATTGAAAAGATAAATTTTCGAACTTTAGAATGATGTAAAATTCATTTTTGTGCTGAATTATTTTCGAAAATCATTGCCGAAAAAAGCAAACGTTTCGCTCTAATATTTGTTCTTCAGAGATAAAGATGCATTGAATAAAATTCTTAATCGAACAAAAAAAATATAAAAATAATTTGGAGAACGCTTATAAATAATTATTCATTCTAATAGAATAGAGATTACGAGAATTGGTATTTATAAAGTCTGTGAAATGCTTGGATCCCTCCAACCGTGTGGTTCACAGGGCAATTTAGGCCAATCCAATTGATATGAAGAGAATACTGATTTTATGAATATGAAAGTCTCGCAAAGATTTATTAAGATTATTTAAGCAGTTACATGCACAATGTGTTTGTTACACAGACAAAAACTCGGAATCATTCTCGATCAATCAATATTCCACTGCCACGCGCCGTCATGTTTTTTCATTATTTAATTTTGTGTGAATAGAGTGCTCTAAGATAATGTAAAACCATTCAAAAGTATAAATAACTTCCTTTCCGAAAGTGGAGCATGAGATCTAATTGCAGGCTGTTTCTTTCGAAATTAGAAAGTAAAAAAGAATACTACGAATGAATCGTAATTGATTTCGTCTTTTCTTTGAAGGTTTTAATGCTTGATGTTTTTATACATTCTACAAGATTATCGGTTTATTTAGGCTATTATTTTTTCAGTTAACTGATGAATAGAAGCATATAAGGAACGCTGATTAAAATAGAATAGTCAATGTATTTATTTATAGTTTATTGAGGTGTTTATAGTGCTACTTTTTTAATTTTTAAATAAATGAAAAAAATAATTATAAAATGCAAGGCACTTTATTAAGCAAGATTAATATTTGTATGACAGAAGAGACAACTTTCTTAAAACGATAACTATTTAAAAAAAAAAATAAGGTAGGTGTGGCAAAATTAACACAGTCGAATCTCACTTAAAGACTAACTCACATAACAAGTAACCTAAAATGGAAAAAGGGAACAAAATAGTTAACGAGCGATGTTTCGCCGAACAAGTGGCAAGGAGACATCGTGACCTACACTTAAGAAGTTTTGGTTGGATAGCGTCGTCGAGCGTGATTTCGAGAGGATTGGGCAAGTGCCTGTGAAGCCTTAATCGACAAGATAGATTCACTGATCAAGATTATGAGACTAAAGGTCGATCACAAAATCATTGAGTTGGTGAAATAACGTGACCAGAACTACTGAAGAATTTATGGATCTGCATTCTGTGTTACAGCAAAAACGCTACTGGGAGAGTTAGTTGAGGAAAGGAGGAAATAAGACTCAACCGAGCAACAATCTTTCATTAAAATAAGAGAGATCCTGAAAGCATGGAAAATTATTGCATCTATGTTTAGAAACGATATCCTAATAAGAAAGTAGAGTTCACTACAAATTCATTTAAAGATAATTTTGGTTTTATTTCCACTAAATTATAAAGCGTATCCAAAGAAGAAATTTGAAAATTCCGGTTTCATACAGCATTGTTTGGAAGTATTGGAGCGCCAACCATGTTACTCTGGACAACCACAAATTTCCATCTATTTAGATTCATGAAAAGTATCCATGTCTTTCAAAAGTTTGACTTTGATGACTACTTCTTATGGGCCTTCGCCCTCATATGAGATCGGGATTTTCAGATTGATCCAGCTCTGTAACAAATGCCTCAACATAAATGGCAGTTATGCCGAAAAGTTATAAATTGATAATACTTCATATCTGCTTCATACTGACATGCATTGAGTTCTTTTATTATTGTGTACAAAATTTTGCACTTAACTTACCTTGATACCCTCTCGTAAATAGACAAAACACAGCCTTGTATTTCTGACACGCAGAAATAGTCCCACAAATTAGTTTTTGTTCTTAAAGATGTTTTACAAGTAAAGATTTGTCGAAATCATAAATCAAATATTTTGATAAAATGTTATCAACGCAAGTTTATTTATTTATTTTTGGAAAATAGTTTGACTTGAACCTTCTTAGAACTTCAGGAATCTAAGAATACCATTTTTTAAAATTGGTCTGATAGATATTGTGATCTAAGAATACCTCTTGAGCTAACGCTATTTCTCAAGGCATATCGGGGATATCATGCTTGCATTTAATATTTTTGAATCATGTGTTACTGTCATGAACTTGATTTCTAAGTTGGACTTCTTTCTCTCTAAACTTGAGCAGACGTGTGACCTCTTCTGAAAAATTGAGCAATTTTTTCCAAGTCTGAGATCAAAAGCAAGGCGTTTATCACTAGAAACACGTTGCAAATTTCTCTTATTAAATGTCGAAGGTGAATATCTTTAAGATATATTTTATTTTCAAGGACTAGAAAAAATTAGATTTATTTTGTATTTAAAATATTATACATCATTACTTTCTGAATTTTAAGATAATGTCCAAAGAATACAATGTTTCATTCTTTCTATCAAATGGTATTTTTAATAAATAAATAAAGAACAAAATTATCAAGTTCTAGATTTTTCAACAAGATTAAGTGAGACACGTTTGGCAAATTATTTACAAACATTTGTAACTTATATCTTTGTTATTATTGCCATTTTAAGCCAATAGAAACTGCTATCCTGATTTCTAGACTAAAAGAAGCAGCCAATCTTGATAAACTAAAATGTAACATCAAGACTTTCCGCTTTAATTATCATTTGATTATAGACTGTTTAAATATTTTATACCAAAGTGAACAATAGTGACGAAAATTTTATTTTGTTCAATGATCAACATTTCCAGTCGAACCGAGTTCGGTTGAAAAATTGTTGTTACTATTTCCATTTATAGATGTTTCCAATTCATTTCGTCTTATTTACCCTGGCACCCAATTTTCAAAGTCAATATTAAAATGTCTTTCAATCCATTCTTTTTTAACCAACATAACCTTCTGAGAAGAAGAAACTTACCTGGGGGCGTTCGGTTGAGACTGCTTTCCCAGAGTCTCGAATTTAATATGCTTCCGAGTTTTCTTTCTCCGCTGATGTCAGAAACAGCCGCTCCCCCCTCCTCTAGTAATCTCAAAGTTGAAATGATGGAGATCTTAATTCACATTTTCTTAAGAAGAAATCAAGTATTTCGGGGAGTTTACAAAATTCTTTGTTATTGATTAGCACAGATGACTGAAAGAAGTGTTATTTTTTGGAGCTCTTTGTATAGGATGATTTTTGAAATCTTCGTTTACCTTGAGGCTCTAATCAATATATATTGAAACAAATTGAAGACAGCAATATGATGTCTGTTCTAAAATCTAAAACTTACTAGATTTCAATAAAACATGTTCGTCGAAAGGAGAATTTTCTGGTGAAAAGAATTTTTAATCATTAAGACGAGATAACTCTCATCAACTTTTACAAAAACAATGTAGTTAAAATAGAAAATCCATTCTTTATAGTTTTGCATAAGTCCATTGAAACCATTGAAAATAAATTCATTTTCAATCGATCAACGATCAAACCATTGAAAATAAATTCATTTTATCATAAAATAAGGCACGATTCATACTTTGACAGGCTTTGATTTAAAATATACAGCTACAATAGTTATGATTTACTCTTGACCAAAATACTTCTTCTAATTAGAAATAATTTTAAAGTGTGCTTGAAATATTTACATTCAACATAATGTTTGTAGGCTGGATTCCTTCTTTAAATTGCATGTTATGTTATGATTGAATCAATAATCTTCAAAGAGTATCGCAAAAGAGACCAATGGATCTAGAGCAGACTAAACTGGCAACCTGCATGTTAGGCTTCGGTTACTTCTAAGAGAGTAAGAATTTACTTCTAAATGGTCTTTCTAAATTTTAATTAAATATTAATGTTTTGCCACATTAACTTCAAAGCATATCGTCGAATATTTGCTATTTTTGTACCATTTTACCCTTTCGCTATGATAGTTAGTAATGTCACTGAACTCCGAGAGTAAAAAGTGCGCCCCATTTAAATATTCGCCACTGAAATTTTTAATACAGACCTGACTTCTGAACAAACTGCTGAAAAGTGTTTCTTGTCCACTTGTTTCTTGTGTCTTGTTTCGAAATCGGTGTGTGTGTGTGTGTATTTTATGAGGCAAACGTAAAATAAAATAAAGAATTGTAAACGCTGTCAATATATAAGACGTGCACACATATAAATGGAAAAAATACCAGAATATCGCGTCGTTCGCAATATAACTCTGATGCAGTCTATATCCGGCGTTCGTATGCAGGGTCATCAAATTGATACCATCTTTAACCGACACTCGTAACGTAGGGATCAAAATTTTTTAAAAAATATCTTTTCAGTGATGACACATTCATTTACGCGAATTGTTTATCCTCATTTTAATAAATTTTTAAAATTTATTATAGAATAGCTAATGTAATAAGTTTTTTTACTATTCATTCGCTGTTGAATTATTCAAAGCAAAAAGATTGAATAAGTTTAACTTTGCGGGGAAGCAAAAATGTTTGTGAAGATCAGAAGAAAATCCTTTTTATCTCATTATTTTTAGTGTTTTAATATTCGATGCTCAACCTTGGCATAAATTGATGCCTGCTTACAGACACGAGGCGATATGTTTCAAAATGAAATTGGCGCAAATGTGATTATTCTAATCCCTCAATAACTATTCTGGGAGTGTTAAGCTCTCTAATTCTCATATATCTGTTTTCATACATTTCGGATAGAATTACTGCATCCCGTTTCAAACTGTTCATTAGTGGAACGAAACAAGCCTTTCTACATAATATTAATTTTGAAATCTCTGATAATAACTAATCAATTTCTAATATCTCGTTCTTTTTCTTGAAATGTTAGTCATCTTCTCATAAATAGATAGCTTGGAATATGGAAACCCTCATTAAACTAGCATTACTTCCCATTTTAACTTCATTTCAAATGAGTGATTATAGTCGTAAAAATGACAGAAACCGTCTACAATCTTTTAGAAAGCAAAATACATTTTACAGAATTTTATTTCTGAAGAAATATTTTGATTCAATTTCTATCCCCAAAATAATATTATATATTTCTCCATAATTTCTACTATTTTAAATGTTATTTCTTTAAACAGTATGAAAACCTTTTACTGTTTTAGAGTTACAGTTTGTTTTATTCTTTTTCAAAGAAAAATTCGTCACTGTGTGCTTTATAGTATTATTTCTGATATTGCACAATAATTGTAATACCGTCTCAATATAGTTTTAAGTAATTGTGAGTGTGAACAAACACTTCAGACATTTTGTTTATTTAACACTTATGTTAAATTATTTGCAAATTTCCTAACTTCTAACTAAAATGGCACTAAATGATACTATAAATTTTGCTTATATTATTTGGTCTTTGCATATTTCAAGATGACTTATAAATAATGAAACTTATGGAGTCGATAATTGCTTTACATAAATTAGGAAGTTCATAGAATAATTTAAAATATTCAGCTTCTGAATTGAATTTTCAGCTAGCGTAATTTATTTATGAATTTATTAGGTTATTTTGAAACTTAGCTGAAAAGGCTTTCTCCATAAAGCTATTTATTTTAAATACAATCAGATCGAATCGTTAATAAACCATGGATTTATAGTAGTGATTAAATTCTGAAAGTATTCTAATAGATTTTCTTTAAGCATATTATCCTTTTTAGAAATAATTACTGTTTTCTTCAAATAATTTCAATCTGCGTACAAATGAGAAATAAAGTGATAATTAGTTGTGAAATTTGCAAGTACAAAAAAAGAAAAATGTTCGAAAATTGCAAAACATTTTTCACGCAAACGACTTCTATAATTCTTTCGGCTATTTAGAGAGCTATCAGTCACATTACATGTTTACACATTATAAATGTGACACTTTAACGTGGGAAACAGCGCTTGAAAATTTTTGCCATTTGTAGTGGATCCTATTGCTTGGCTGCAACATATATTGCTGATAATATCATACAGTGTCATATAGGAGGGCTACAAAGCAAATATGGTGGGGTTTTGCTAAATACGGTTCATATTTTTAAAAAAAATAGAAAAATCTTCTATAACAAACATGTACGTGTGGGCATACTTGCGTGTTTATGTGTACTTTTATATTTTAAGACAATTTACATTGGAATTTAATAAATTAAATACTCATTAATGGCATCAAAGCAGAAAGTTTAAGATAACCACTGACAGAGCATTATGCAGAAAATATAAAATCAGAATAATACACAATGGCTACCTACGCCCTCTAAAGAAAACAGATATAAAAACTAAATAAAGAGCTTGGCTTTAGGATTCGCAAATTTCTACTATGGATATTGCCACATTGTTATCGATATGGATGTGGTATCTATGTGGTAAAGTATAGAAAAACTATGAATTCTAGAAATAAATGCAGGATGCACCAGAAATGCATGCAGAGTTAAAAAAATCATAATAAAAAAAGTAATGCTCGATAAAAAAAAATTCCCACAAATGCTCATTTTGTGGGAATGCACTCAAAGAGCCTTTGGATCTTTCCCCATAAAAATGATTCAAAATGACCAACAAATGTTGCTCATGCGTCAAACTGAGATAGTGTGGGTATTTCTTGAAAATAAAACTTAGTAACTTAACACATTTTGAACATCTTTTGCCTTTATTTAAAAGCAAAAGATGTTCAAAATGATCTCAACACAAGGTATTAAGCAAGTGAGGTATGTAACTGCGCGTATTACACCCGAGTGCATCATGTCGACATCGATGGCACCAATGTCAAATTGAATGGCATCTTTCAGTTCCACCAAAGTGGTTGGAGAGCTCTGGTAGATACGAGAATTGAAGTATCCCCAGAACCAAAGGTCAGCTAAAGTAAGGTCTGGGGATCGTGAAGGTCACTTAATCTTACTTCCTTGGCTTATCACTCAATTCTCAGTGGATTTTATGTGAAACGCGTGACACTACTAGCAACATGAGGCAAAGCATCATCCTGCATAAAGGTGGCAGAAGACCAAGCATGTCTTTACCGCAAAGCAAGCTCAACATGGCCTGACAAAGCGTAAGATATCGTTCTGCGGTCATCTAACAGGTTTTCCAACCGATACAGGACAAAGCTCATCAAAAAAAGAAAGCCCAAAATGAAAAACTCGGTGAAACCCACACCTAACAGTCAGAACGTGGAAAATGCATTTGCTTGGTCGTGTGCTTGTGAAGGTTTAATGTCGGCCAGATATGACGGTTTTGAGTATTAACGTCAACATGCATTGAAAAGTATGCTTCATCTATGCATATGTTTAGCATCTATTGTGGGTCACGTCGAATTTGTACAATCACCCAGGTAGCAAAAGCTTGTCTTCCATCGGAAGCTGCTGGCAATAATGGATGAAGTGTCTGTATCTTGTACGGATACAGCTTCCAAAATTCCGTACAGAATGCGTCAGATCGACGTTTTTGGAATTCCCGTTACTCTCTCAACTTCACGTGCACTGCTACTCCCCCCCCCCTTTATATTCTCACCTGCCAAATTTCCTATGGCACTTTGTACAACAGGGATGTTGTCAGCACTGACGGATGGCCTGCCAAACTCCCCGTTTCCTCAAAACGGCTTACTAAATTCAGTATCTCATTCAATGAAATAGAGCTTTCACCGTTCTTATAGAAAAGTTTAACCACTAATGCTTTATCCAGTTACAATAGCATGCTGCTGGCTTCGAATGACAGATCCATTTCTAATCTTGTGTTTTATAGCTATCCTGATTTGCATAAACTGTCTCGATTTGGTATGTGAGTGCCATTTATCAGTCGGTTTTTAATCAATTTTTAAAGGAAAAAATCTTTTTTGAACATACTCCCACAAACCGCAATTTTTTCGATCATTATTTTTTTTCATTATGATATTTTGAAATTTGCACGAATTTATTGTGCACCCTATATTCGTTCAATTGTTAAAATGCATTATAAATGCAAGATGCGGTTTTTCAAAATTCTAAAAAAATTATCCAACTTTATTTATCATGGGTGTGCAGCTGAAAAAAAAGACTACGGTATTCCGTCAAGTGTATTTTTATAAGCATTTTGAGATTAAAAAAATGTCGAACTTTGTTATCAAATTTTCGAAAGATTTTTCAGTTGTTCAAAGAATTATTTGAACAGTATAATTTTCACTATTTGACTTTAAATTTTAAAAATAATTTTTTAAAGAGAAATCGTTAATATTAAGTTACCTATACGAGATTTAATTGAAATGGAACACAAAAGACATTGCTGGAGAACAGCTTGTCACCAAAGACAACTTATTTAAAATAGATATGACTTCTTCCATTTTTTAATAAAAAACAAAAATAACTTTAAATAATAAACAAAAGTCCATTCTAAATAAAAAAAAATATCCTGCAATATATAACCTTGCTTCCTAAACTGAATTTATTATACATTGCAAGGAAAAATATATCGAGATCATCTAAATATTCTCTTCAATCACCTTCCAACAACCTTCAGTCGTGTCTAAGCGTTTAGAATTTAAAGGGATGGGAATTTTCTCTCCATATATCCGATTCGTCGTTGGAAATAGTTGAATTAAGAATTTCTTGATGTGGCTTCCACTCAAACAGTGTTTGACAGCGCAGGGAAAGTTAGTTCCGGAAGAACATTAAATTCAAATATCGGGAAATCAGTCGCGTCCGGAATGCTCTCAGGTGAGAGAGTCTTGTTTGATCAAAAGATCTTCGAGGTTAAAAAAAGTACTGCGCCCGAGGATGTTTGGGTGTTGACATTTGCTGAAATTCAGAATGAGTTCTAAAGGGTTCGGGAAGAGGGGTAAAAAAAAATGGCAACGATTTTTAGTGTAATCTGTTTGTGAGAGCTGTGAAAAATGCAACATATTCCGTTGGGCTGAAAACGATAAATATTTGTGAGATAAAATGAGATAAAAATTGATGTATAAGAAATTCTTCCTTTTGTTATTGAATTACTTATGGTCATTTAAATGAGAAAGAAAGATAAATTTTAGAAGAAAAAAAACTTTTAATTTTAAAGTGTTCCATTTCAATAAAATAAAATTATTTAAAATAGCAGTCCAACATTACTTTCTTTTTCTTACATTTCATGATGTAAGTATAAAAGTATCAAAAATAAACTTTCCTAACAGTCAATTCTAAAAGATTTACTTAATTTTTATTTTGCTCTGAAATTTAAAGAAATATCGATTGTCTAAAGACAGCAAATATTTAACTTTTGTATAAAGTTAAACAAGAGTTACAAAAAAAGTTATATATTATAATTTAATCTCCCTCTTTGACAAATCATTCACTCTGTTATTTAATTTAATCTCTAGACAAATTAAACTTTGATAAAAAAGTATATAAAAATTATGTCAAATCTTGTAGGAATTTTTATTTCTGTTATTTCTTCAAACAGTAGACATTAGCAACGGTTCGACTTAGAATATTATCCCCTGCCTATTTCTGTAATCCCTGTATCAACAAGCATCATCTGGCACGAACCAGTTTCATGTCTAATATCAACAGATCGGGTAGAATCCGCACTTGCGATATATCGTTTGCAATAACTAACAAAGTTTCGCTATGAAAAGGATTTCCGATACATCTCACTGTTGATTTACTCTGTCTTAAGCAGTAAGGAATATGTACATTTTCAATTTCTTTAAAATCTTCATAAAAATTATGGATATTGTGTAAATTCAGAGGAATGATGGAATTTCCATTAATATTTATTGTATTTCTCTACAATGTTTTCATTGTTTTAAATGATATTGAAAATGTTTTCATTTAATCGCGTGATTTTCTACCATTGTTGAAATCTAAAGAAAGATTGTATTAAATATCTATGTAGCTTACAGGACAAATTAAAATGTGGAGACAAATTTGGAAGATGAACAGGGCATAACAGCGTTATGAGGCCATGGAAATGCTTGATGCTATGATTCTTAAAAAATTATACACGGAAGGAACAAAGCATATGTAACATTATTAACTAACATGGCTTTTATATATGACAATTAAAGCGGAATCAACAGCAGGAAATTTTTACTAAACGATTTAACTAAAATTAAACAAAACCAATATCTCTGGCTTATCAGCTGATCACTAAAGGTTACTAGTTTACAATAGAATGTAATTTTTATCCTACAATTTCGAAGGAGATTTTATCAGTCGCAATCAAATCGAAAAATTATTAAAATAATTTTCTTGAAAATCAATTATTTTTAAGGTTTTTTTAATATTATGTGAAATTGGTCAAAAATTGCTAAGCAGTTGTTTTTAGTATTTAATATATAAAAGTAATTATATAAAATATAATCTATTTTATATGTAAATATGTAATTATTTGCGTAAAATATAAAAATAAGTTGTAGTAATTGTGAAAAAATGTGACATCGAAGTGTCGAAGATTTCCGTGATTCAGACCAATCTGAATCAGAAAAAAAACTCTTTCAGAATTATAAATGGCCACCTGTGAATACAATAACTGAAAAGCGGAAAATGCTAGGACTGGTGATTTTTTTTTTTTTAATATGTGGTGCCATTTATAATAATTGATTTTAAATGTGCAAGTTTAAATTAGAAACTAAGAGGAATTTTAATGAATTAAGAGTATTATGAACATTAAAATTTAGTGTTGGAAATCGAATGGATTGAAAATAATTAATATTTGGTTTTTAAAATCAAGTGGAAGTTTGCATTTTTCGAATTTTTCGTGTACTAACCAATATTCTGAATTGAATTCATTTTTATTTTACAAAGTATTTTGACATATCTGATCATATAAAGTCTCGACTGTAAGACTTTAGTGAAGGACAAGGAATGGTGGAATATAGGTAGTTGGTATAAAGAGAAGAGGTGAAGATGATAGCAGACTCCCTCCCCCCAAAGGAATGAAAACAAAGAAATCTGCCTCAATCAGAACTGATTATTTATCTAGAATTTTTTGCTGTAAATAACTAAGTGTGCACGGTAAATATTATTTCAGAAAAAATGTAAATAATAGAAGATGCATATAAATCCTATTTAAGTATCAACATCTCCAAAATGCTACACAATATCAAACTGAAAAAATTATAGATGTCAAAAAAATTCGAATTCGAGTTGATTATCATCCGTTTCAGACCACCGTGAGTTTGAAAAGCACATTTTTGGAATTATTTCTATCCGAATGTGAACACGATAATTCAAAAACGCTTTGATCCCCGCGGATGAAATTTGGTATGACTTTTACTCTAATTTTGTAGGGTTTGGGAAAACTTTGAGCAAAATCCATTATGAGGAGATGTTCTGTCCGATTGTCCGTCTATAAGTGTAGATGATAAATACGATTTTTCATTTTTAAGTTTGCAATCCAGTCAGTGGAGATTTATCGAAATTGAGATGTTCAATGTTTCGAAGATTACAATAATTTCTCTTTGTACACATATATATCATAGAAGAAATAAAAAGTTTGTCTTTGAAAAAGATCTGTGTTTTCTTTCTTTCTTTTTCTAATTTAGCTGAGTCGCATTAACATGGAAACTGATATCATTCAGTTGATATAATAAATTGATATATCATTCAATGTGGTGAACTACATTACTATAATAGTAAAAAATCATCTAATGTACCTCCAACTGAGACTTAATTCTAGACTTCGACAAGAAATTTTCTTGCTTGGAGGAGCAGGAAATTTCAAAATTTATTAAACACAAACAAATGTGGAAACAATACATATATTTGATGTTGTCTGACTAAAAAGATAGCTTTAGGTCTATGGATCGAATGCAGTGTTCTTCAGTTGACAAAACTACACTCTGAAAGAGTTTGTCTTGATATCAAATTCGCACAACCAGTTTGTTAAAAAGATCATGCACTCAAAAATTTTTTTATCAATTATTTACTTTTCAAACGAAATAAAAAAAAATTATAAATAGAATCTTCCAAAAATACCAGAAATGTAACAATACATAAAACGTAGCAGAGCAATTTTTAAAAAAATAAGAAATTGATAGCCCATTGTGATATTTTGTAACCTTTTTGATTTTGAAATAGTTTAATATAAAGAAAATAAAAGCACATTTCCAAAGTAAGACTTTCTGAAAAAAATAAAAATGTATCCAATTTTAACTTCCTCAAAATCGCAATGAGATGAAATCTCAAAACTGCGGACGCGCAAAAGATTAGAACAAGAAACACTGACTTCTTCAGAATTGAAGTGTCTTTTCTTTTTAAATGTTTCAAGGGAAAAAAATATTTATAGACAGAATCCGGTGGATTCCAATACCTTCAGGGGAAAAAAATAGAGCTTTACGTGATTGTCAAAAGTTTCGAAGAACGGAAAGTCATTGTGATGACTTATATATGGTAAATCTATTGATAGCTCCGAAAAGAGGGATGGGGCGTAATCTTGTCTGTCGTAAATGCCAGTCAACTGGAATTCCTTGTGGGTGGATACTTAATATCACACTCTTCTGGGTCGCGATGTCGCTCAAAGATATGATGTCAAGAATGACTGATATTGATTACGAAAAGAAGTAGCTTCTAGCCATAATTGGCCTAATGAATATTTATAGCTTTGTTATGATATAAAAATTTGGTTTTTGATGCATGAAACTTATATATTGTTACATATTATGCTAATTTCTCTTATTGAATATCGTCCATTTTGGGTTCAAAAATGTGGAAATCCTTTGTGAATGAATCGCGAATTTGGAAAGTGCGTTATCTTGCATTTTTGAATTCCTTCATGGAACAGCGTTAATGCATTCTTTGTGAAATGATTGCTATTCTTTACAGATTTACTTTCAGAAAGCACTTACAATTTTTTTTAGAAAAAAAATATCCATACTTATCTTTTACTTAAGTTCCGTCTGCTCTAAAAAAATTATTTCCTTGTTATAATTTTTCTTTATTTTGAATATTTTTTTTCAAAATTTTGCTATTAACCAAGAAATAGTAAATTTAACAACTCATTTTTAAATAAAAGAGTTCGTACTTTTGCTTTTTCTTATATGAAGTTTACAAAGAAGAAAATATTGCAATCTTCAAAATTTCGATCTCGATATTTTGATGAATCTATATATTTGTCCTCCTTGAATCCGAAAAATACATCTTTGGAATTTTATCTGTCTATATCCCCATCTGCTTGTAGACAAGATAACTCAAAACTGCTTTGAGCTAGAAGGATTAAATTTGGTGTATGCTTTTATATGATATATGTAGATATCGATCAAGTTTTGAGTGAAATCCAATCACAGAAAATCTGTCGATCGGGCTGCCAAGGTACAACATAACACGATAACTGCAAACCGAAGAAAGCTAGATTGTTAAAATTTGGTACACATATTAAAAATATAAATTGTTGATATTCATCATATTTGGATTTAAATGTGAAAACTTGAACTTTATATGAAATTTTATATGCGACTGTTTGGCGGTAATTCAACCTGAAGAAAATGTTGGTTTCAATCGGTCAGTAAAAAAAACTAAAATACGTATTTGGCATTTAGAACTTGAGTAATAACCTTAACCTCCATTTCTAGAACCACAATCAGCATTTAATTACCAAAGATCACACGCTAATGTGATTTTTCACGACTAATGTTCCCCAATAACACGAGATTATTAATGAACAAGCATTTTTATTCCTAAGTGTACGTGAAAGCTCCAAAGAAATCTTTCCCACTGGTTTATTTTATTTTAATTGTAAGATATAATAGGTAATACTAATTTAATTTTTAACAGCAAAATGAACAAAGCGTCATCGGGTAACTGTTTGTAATGCACAGTAATCCATAATCCAGGTTGTAACTCTCTGTAGTTCCGAAAATGGTATGCATAACAGATTTTAAACACTTGTATAATAGGTTTTAAAGAAAAATGAAATGAAAGGGTGCCAAAATAGTACCATGCTCCGAGCGTAGTTTAAAGTTTAACAACACCGTTGATAATGACAATGGGCTAATAAAATAAAATCGCGGCCTGTTCGTCCCTTATCTCCGCTACGCCACTGCAAATTGGACGATTTAATTTTCACATGTTGATACATTTTTAACATGTTAATGGTTTTCCTTAGATTTTTTATTTTATGTACTTTATTTATCTATTATGATTTTGGCTATCTGACATTCATATCTTTAAGCTTTACTATTGAAGCAGACATTGGGTGAGCAAAATTGTCCTAATAACTGAGTTAACATCATGAAAAATATATAATATACTGACCAATGATACTTAATGAAGTGTTAATACTATCTAAATTTATAATTCATCGAATTTGTAATTTTTACAAGCTTATTTATTTGGCAATTAGAAAAATAATTTTTAATCGATCTATTTGAGGTCTCATATGAGCTTAGGAGCCCAAGACAATTGTTTAGTCGAAAATCCACCACTACTTGAACAGTGTCTTTAATGTAGCCCCGAAAAAAGAAATTGAAAATCTCAAGATTCGTGATCTGATGCAGAATTAAAAGGTTACATTGGTCAAAGTAACGTCTCTTCGAACAATAAATTTTGCCTTTGTTTTTATTTTCTGGACGCGCGAATACGCTTTGCGATGAATTTATTCGCTCATATGGGGAAATATGAAAATGTATTTGTATATTAATTTCTTATCATATTTACTGATATTAGAACTGCAAATTGTAATTATTTTTAACCCAACAAATCCCAATGATCCCAATTATATTATAATTATTCTCAATGATTAGAAGTATTCATTTCATTAGTTGAAGAAATCTTCTTAAATGGATTCATTCACTTGATACTTAAAAGCTGGTGATTATTTTATAAAAATGAATCCTTCATATTAGCGATATGCAAGTCAATTTTTTTTTTCATAATTTTAAGAAATCTTCCATTTTTATTTTTATTTCTAGTTTTATCAAAAACAAAGTTCTTGGTTAATAAGCCTCGAGTAAAAGAAATAAAACAAATATTCGCTTGTACTTCAAATAGCCGAGAATGCTTCTAATCAAGTGTAGTTGCTTTACACTAAGCAGGGTTTTTTTAGCAACGTTTTTTTAATGGAATATTACAGAACTTAAAATTATATTTGAGTGTTGTTTACATGAAGACGGTAATTAAATAGGCAATAAGCTAAATGATTTAAATTTTACAAATGGTCATTACACAGTTATCCTATACACTTATATATTACAATTGATTTCATTTGTTTAAAATTTAATATTTTTCACAAATATACTTGAATTTTTTCTTCATTCTACAATTGTAGATCAGTAAGTGTTCTGTTTAGATTCTTTCAAGGCTTGATGCTATTCGTGCCAAATGGAAATATCAGATCCAGGCTTTATTTTTAATATTATATAAAGTTTTTATTCAAAAACGTTCTGCCACTTCACAAGGAAGTATTCATGTTTAAGTATCAGAGAGAAACGTCAGAAAAAATTGTAAAATTCACCGAAAAAATAATTCGCAATCATTTTGGCATTGTTGAGAGAAAATATAAGAGAGCATATACCCTCTTTTCATTCATATATCTAGCTGAAATTATCACTATCTTTTCTAACTCTCTGCTCAAGGAAATTCAAGATAGCCTCTAACTTGATAAGTTTGAACCTTGTGAAGTGTATATAACATTTCTAAATTTACACTGTTTAAATATATTCTATTTAAATTCTGTACAGAAAAGCTGTATTAAAAAAATGGCTCGAAAACGATATTTTGGACAGATTCCAAATTCATTTCAACAATTATGAATTCTTTTCGTCAATTAAACTTTTATTTTATAAAGTAAATAAAAGAAATATATCACCAAAACTTTGGTAAAACTTTAGTGCATTAAGATAAGTGCTCCAAAGAAAGAAATGGTAGAATTTTCGTCCTTGTTCCCTTTTCTAAAATCCTGTCCTAAAGATAAGAGTATAGGAGGTAAATATTATCAGCATTTCTTGGAATTCTTTTTCTTGAACCCAAACCATTTACCTCGAATTAATCCTCTCATACACATATTATTTCCTTCTGCACAAATAAGGGCCCTACTTTAAAGCACAGGCAATTCATTTCTGGCTAATTAATAGACAGATATAAAAAGTAAAATATCGAATTATTGTCCAGTGCTTAATACTTTAGAAAGGCTGCATTAATAAATCCTCTTTAAGATGGAATATTTTCCAATAGAATAACACATTTTTGTTAGCTTTTAGAGGAGGGGGGGAAATAAATATCGTTTTTCTCCAATCATATCATCTTAGGTTGAAAAATTGAGAAATCTGGGGATTTGGGTTAATTTTATTAAAAGAACATCTGCAAAATTGAGGATTATTTTTATAACCCTTCTATTAAATATGTGTTTTTTAATTTTTTTTCGAGTTAATGGATTTAGATTAGCTTTCGAAAAATATTAGAATTTATGCCTCTTAAGTTTGCTCGTTTAATGGCAATGTTTTAGTAGCACCAAAAAAATATCTTAAGTTTACAAATAAACTTTAAATTTAAAGCAGTAAACCCTCGTGAAATTTTCTCAAATTCAGCTTTCTTCTTCCTTTTCTCCAAATGATACAGCCTTTTAGATGATTATTGAAATGAGATACTATAACAACTGTACCAACTAGCGAAAAGAGTTGGTCATTTCTGAGAGAGAAAACGAGTCAAGGCAGAATATGGTGATCGACTTTGATTTGGATTGTGCGTTTGTGCTGTTATCTGCGAGTCCATTCGGAAGTGTAGATTTCTTGCTTAATTCGCTGACGTATTATTTAGGTATTTAAATCCAAAAGATTAAAAAGAATTACAGAAATTAGTAGTAGTTTCATTCCGTCAGGGAAAGAAGATGTAATAGAAATTCAGGAATAGGCGCCAAACAGAAATACTCGAGCCCGTAAATAAGTTTAACGATCGTCAAATGTCGAATCGCTATAACTTATCTACGGAAATTGATGACCATATTCTCCAAAAATATTATCACTATAAATGGTTTTTGCATCATCTTAAATCTAAAAAATTTTCTTAATGATACCCATTTCATTTCCACATATTTTAAAAATATTTTTAAGCATTAATTTGATAAACAAATTATAATAATGTTTTCAATTCAAATTTATCCAATAAAATATTCAATTGTATGTTTTTGCCTATACTAAAAAGAGATGAACGGCAAAAATGTAAAAAAAAAACAATATACTGGCAGTAAATCGGCATGAAACAATTGCAATAATACAAAGCAATCAGAGAAAATACGCTGAAGAGACTTCAATCAACTACTCGTTTGATTTCAGTTTAACTATAATATTGATTCTTCTGGGTTTTGTCCCTTAGTTTGCAAAATTCCAGGGACTAGGCAAAGAGGCTTCTGTAAAGATATCGTGTTTTCGCTCCTAATCGAGATATTGCCAAAATTCCAGAAGTTTCTGGAAATTCCATTATTTCCCCAAATTCGTCACGAAAGCCGACGGTAAGTGATCCACTACATCCATGAAATTTAGTTCAACGAAATTCATTGATTTCTAACAAAATGCAGATGAAATCTATCAAATGACTGGCACTCTCTTAATCTGCATTACTACGAGTACGTGGAAAATCACTCGAAAACATAAGATAGACAAATGAAATTCAGTTTGTGGTCTTAACAACAACATTGTAGTTAAAATTTTGGGATTCATTTGCTCAGAAAGAAAACGCCTACAACTCAAATTCAGTTTTTATTTTCCACTGTATTATGAAGCACAAAACACGATACATTGTGTTAACATATGAGAAAGTCAACAGGGTAAGAATCTGTTTTAGTAAATCACGCCACTTGGTAGATGCATTTATTTTTTGTTAATAAATCTTTGCAGATATTCTCTTGACAGTTTTGAATTGCTATTGTGTAAAATGCCCACACATCCAAAAGGAAATTTCAATAACTTCGATTTGAAAAACAAAATGGAATTAGAATAGGGAGGATTCGGGACATTTGGAAGGAAGAAAAAGTAATAAAATCACTTATATTCTTAAATGAATATTCACCATCACGTGATAGTCAAGTTTAATATTCTAATACTATATTACCACACAGGAGAATACAGATCAATATAATTTCCTAGTCTCGCCTTCCAAATCAGATTGTAATGCAAGTCTGATGCGCATTCCATTGGTAATTATTGCAATCGTAAATTGGCTGTAATACAATAGGTACCTAATGAAATTAATTATTTAGATTTAGACCGAGTATTTGGGCTTGTCAAGTTCAGACCATGGCTGCCAGATGATTTTCAGCAGAGCTGAAATATAAACTGAATGCTTCGGTTGCTGTTTAATAAGATAGTTAAACAATCAGTTTATGCTTAATGAATAACGCCGTTTGTTAATCTTAACAAAGCATCTGCATTAACAATTATCCCTCTTTGAAGGTAAAGGTCCTTCTTTAAAGTTGGAATTTTCACATACATGCAATTAAGTGCATATATGAACAATGGAACATGATTCTTGAAATCCCAATAAGTGTTCTGTTATAGGGAAATGTTTTATATATAAAACAAGAATTGATATCGAAAAAAGTGGGGTTACAACTCGAACATTAGAAATATTTCTTAATGATTTTATAATTTAGGGAAATATTCCAAATATAATGAGCATTTTGTTTTTCTATAATTCTAGAAGTACGGTTTGCACAATTCCGTGCTAATGTATGATGAAAATAAGATATCTTTTAATTTTCACGCATCTTAATTAATCACATTAAGCAGCAACAGAAGACAGATTTATTTTCTGTGTCACATTTCTCAAAATGGTAGCTAATAAGTATAAAGTCCTTTGTTTTTTATAGAATAAATTAGATATTCACTTTTTTGTTCTAGGGCAACGAGCAGTTCGAGAGAAAAAATATATGAAATAAATGAGCCTAAGCATCACAACGTTTTGAGTTGGTTGTACCATTTCAAGGGCAATGGTCTTTTATGTAAGTAAAGGATGCTTAGAAAACGAAGTTTCTCCTCAAGATTTGGTAGATAGAGTTAAGAGATTCGTTCCGCTCGCTCATCTTTTACAAGAATCAGCAAATTATATTAGATATTAACATGTGTTAAACTGCGAACCTGTATTGGTACTCCCTCCGTTAAGCCTTATTAATACACAATATCAAAACACAGCAGTAAAGCACACAAGGTAACATTTAAAATAAACAGCAGTACACAAAAAGGAAATGATTCTTAATAACCATAACAGAGCAAAGCTCTCAAAGAAAATTCGCTAGAGAGATACTTCGATCTGCTCCTCAGCCTCACTTCTCTCGTCTTTTGGTTTTTTTAATAGCCTATGTGAAAGGACTTCGAATGCTCCAGAACAAACTCTGGAATTCTAGTTGTAATAGTTATCGCCAAGATTCTCGAATGTTCTGGATCCTTCATTGTGTTTCCCAAATGCCAAGGGAGGTATACTTGTAGGTTCTCCAAGGGTCTTTGACTCGGCATCCATTCAGCAGCCATTACTATTCTCACATTTGATGTTCTGAACATCCCGCGATGGCCTAGTGGATGCGTTCTTCGGTTATGGATCGTCGGTTCGAGTCTAAACAGAAACTTTTGCTTGTTTGTACTATTTCTTTAGTTTCTGATATATGTGAATTTAAGTAATCCATTGCAGATTATGCAAATTAACACAAATTAAATATTCATTTCATTAATATTTCATTCTAAAGTTGTAAATAAGAATGTTAATCAAGCTGATGGCAGCACAGTCATTTGGATGTTTACTGTTCGAAACTAGTGAATAAAAGTTTCTTCCTTCTCAAATTTGACTATGCGTTATTCTACGTTATAATAACATGACTCTCTTCTTTACCAGATTTACTGAGCTGGGAAGCAATATCACAAATTCGTAACAATATTTTTTGTGACAAATAACAGTGATGGATAGGACTCTTGATGTATTAATTGTATGCTCTTTCAATAAAAGTTTAGACATTTTTATATCATGGATTAGGTCGGATATTAAACCACTTACACTTATTTCTACATACGGAATCCATGATAGTGATACGCGTCATTTTTTGGAGGTCTGGAGTACCACACAGATGTGTATCTTTACGAAGAAGCTTCCATAGACCATTTGTAACTATAAGAAAAAAAAGAAAATATTTTGGCTTTTGTGAAGTATTGTTTCTTCTTAATATAATATTTTCATAAATATAGTAAGTTTAATACAGTTAATTATTTTGTAATTATCTTACATTATTTACACCTTGCATTGAAATAACATGTCAGAATCATGCCTCAAATGGCAGAATATTTGCTCTTTAAATTCATAATTTAATCTATGTAACTTAATTCAAAAGACGAAAATTACTTGTGTATGCTTTAAATAGCACAAATGTTTCATCCATTTTTTTTTTCTAAAATAAATTTCCCAAATAAAAAGTGGCGCCTAATTTTTGAGTTCAGATGATGTAACCCCTTCCTATACAGTGACATATCTGACACGCACAAATTGAACTTTAATTTTAACTTTCTTTAATTTCAAAATGTAAAAATCACTTATAAATATACTTCAATGCTTTAAATGCCTCTTATATTATAATATAAATTAAAATAAAAATATCCTAAAATAGGATGAGTCATCTAGTTAAGGAAATTAAGTATATTCCTAAGTCAAAGGTTTAAAGAATTAACTAGAATCATTTATAAATTTTTATCAAGAAATAATTTCCATTTCAGTACTCAACTCTTCCGAATTTAGGTGATTTTTTTTTCTGATTAGACATCTTCATCTTCTAATTTTCTGCATTATTGTTCTGCTTTCCATTTTGTATTTCGTTTTTTCGATATAAGAGTTGTCGCGCAATATATTTTAATTATAATGAAGACATCTTCATGAATATGCATGTATATTGTCAAACACTTGTGAAATTGTCTCAATTTATAGTTTAGTTATATTTACGTCCATTTTAAAGCAACACTAAGGGTATTTTTAGACGGATCCCAAAATTTTGAATCCTCTGTCAAATGAGCGGACAACATCTTACCTGGCTATCCCATCTCTAAAATTCCGCATCACTCCAACGAGCGAACATTTGGCCCCTTTAGATTCAATGTTTACCAGACACAATTTCAAACTACAACCTGTTTTTGTGTGGGGGGAAGGGGGAGGGCGAGGGAATTTGCATTTGCTCATAACTCCATTCATTCTCGAGCCAAGTAAAATTTACTTATACAGCATAGTAGGTGAAGTCAGGATCCAGTCGGCTGATTAAGTCTTATATGTGGATGTAATTACAAAGATAGCACGTCTACAAGGCCCTACCTCTGTATTTTTGTGATTTCATCCAATAACAAAACTGCGCATGATTTACAATTGTTGGCTGAGTCTGTGACCACACGTTCTGAGCAGAATTTTGCCAGATTTTTGCATTCTGTTATCCACATCGTTTGTATCTTTAATTCGGGAGCAACAATGTATAGTTGCAATAACCATGTCAATAATCTTCGAGGGTGCACTACAAATATGGGGACGAAGTGTCAGTCGGGCATTTAAACAAGTTTTTCTTTCCTGGGAAATAAAAAAATAATGATGTGATTATTCTGGCCAATTTCCGATGATGGAATATACCACTCAGTATGAACTGGTGACGGTCATTTTCTAATTAACCACACTTCTCTTTTTATTGTCACGTTGATTCCGCCATTCAATAGCCCGGATAGTTAGTCAGGATTGGGTATATGTTTTATAGTCATGGTACAATCAATATTGACAAAGCTAAAAGAAGAAAAAAAAAGCATTCGTCTTCCTGTTTGTCTCAAGAAAGAATTGATATGAAGCATTAAATTATTGAATATATCATTATGGAGTCCATTTCTTGTGCTATATTCAATTTTCAAAATTAGATACTTCCCAAGATTTTGAAAAAGATAACAAAAATGATAACTAAATGTCAAAGAAGTTTTTTATATCTTTCAATAAAGTCGAAAATAATGAACACTCGAAAAATCACTTAAAAATGCATTGCACAAACCTTATTAATTATTGTATCTATATCATTAGTTCACGCAGTATGCAATGTTTCGTTTAATTTGAACAGGTTTTTAAATCATTTTAACTGGAGGGAAGGTTGTTTAATAATTGGAGCTTAAAAGACGTGCTGCGCTCGTCGTATGCTTCTGACACAAAATCGCCAATGACGTATTGTACACCTCGGCAGGAAATTATCACATAAATAAAAACGATGCAAGCCACCCATCGACTAAGATTGTTTGCCGAAACACAATTTACAGAGGCGCAGTCGTAGGACGAAAATTGATCCAATAAGACGATATAAATCTTTTCCCCATTTCTATAAGAAATAGGATACTTTGTGAAGCCTCACTGCATATTACAATGGACTGTTTGGACCGGTGAATTTTTTGACTACCGCAAATGGAGGAATTAAATAATACAAAAAAGGAGTTTAAGTCGAGCAGTTTTGATTATAAATAGAAATTGTCGTTCGACACAAGAAGTCAATGCAATTGAAAATATTAAATTGGTCAACAGAAGATCCAATCGGAATGGACAAAGTAGAGGTGTAAAGCGATTTTGTATACGAAGCGAACTATAGGAATATCGCCAATGAATTCTGCCACTCTCAAGTATAGCTACACAAATAACAAATTAATCTTATTAATAGTTGCCGTCTTCGGTGATTATTTCGATGTTATTAACATTATATCGACTAATTTTAATGTAACATATTTTATTAAAACAAGAAAAGTAAATTTAATTCTGATTTTAAAAAATCTTTGAATTATACATTTTTATATATTAACATTTATATGTAATATATAAAATCTCTGTATTGCTAGATTTTTTAGTTTAGTTATATTAACATCCCATATTAAAGCAACATTAGGGTTTATTTGGGACGGACCTCGTAATTTTGAATCTCGGTCAGATGACGAGGACGACACCAGAGCTGACACCCCTCTCTCCACACCACACCAGTGGGAGGACTTTTGGCCGCGACGGTTTAACGTGCACCATACCCGCTTACACGACGGTTCTTCGGTAGAATCGGGTCTCGAACCTGAAACCTTCCGATGCCGAAACCGAGACCTTAGCACCAGACCAGCTAAGGGCGGCCCGCCCTGTATTGCTAAAAAATTAGAAATTAATAGAAAATTTAGAAATTGATGATTTAGTTGACTAATGAAAAAATAGTTAGTAGTTCATGCAAATTAAATAACTGTACTTCTAGTAAAGTTAAATTAAATGACATTTAAGGAATTTTTTGACTTATTAGATGACATTTTTTGATGCAAAACTGAATAAAAATTTTAATATTACTTAACACAATTGCAATGTAATAAAATACCATTTTCTTCATATTAGCTTTGATTTCAAACATGATTTTCAAAAATTATAATGATAATTTCAGGAAATCCAAACACGTTTTTTCCAACTGATTTTGCTTCTTTCCATCCATGTCGTAGCATTTACCTATTTCTTCGCTTAAACTTTCATCATTCGGTTCTCGTAAGAGCTCTAAAATGATGAGCAAAGTCACTTGGATACCGAAAGACGGAGTCCACATGCACCGAAGAAAATGACTGTTGATATATCCAAAGTCATCGATTTGGGGGTGCTTTATATTCGTCAGGAATCGCACGGTGGGAGGAACGAGCGGATATTGCTCCGGTAAGAACAATTCGAGCTGGAACATCATTCCCTCGTAAGGGGAGTCCTTTGGACCAATCATGGTAACGTCGAAAGATCTGGGATTGGTTGGATCCACTTTGATCAGAATGTTCCTTCTCGCGAGCCAGTATCGATTCCGAAGTTCATTTTCTAAGAAGCGGAATTTATCGAGCAATTTATACACTAAAAAGAAAACAGAATTCAATATTAAGAATAATGGCGTTATTTTTTAAATCAAAAATAAATAAATTGGATACGATTTTTTCTGCTCTGTTTTCCTGCGAGGTTTTTTCTCAGTGTTTTGACTACGTTTTACAAGAAAACAATTTCATATTCTTCCAAAACTTATTTCTTTTCCTTTTAAAAAGATAATTAAGGTATCCTACTGGTTTACTTAGGTTTTTACGAAATTGTTAATTTTTTATTTAATATTGTTACTTGTTTTATAAGCTTTCTAAACTATCTTACTTTATCCTCTATGTGAATTACAAATGAAGTTACAGCTATTTTATTGCAAAGTTATAAATATTATTTTGTGTAGTATTAAAACTTTAAATGATTAACGATATTTTTAAAGAAAACGATCGAACGTAACAATGATTTCTCGAAGCATTATTAGATTATTCTTTGAAAATTGCGTTGAGTTTCCCTCTAGAAACTAAGGTAAATGTTAAATATAAATAATATTTTTGAGTGAAATTAAAAGCATTTTTATGAAAAATTACCAAATTAATAACTTGGCTTAGTTATATCTCAAAATAATTTTGAATTGCGAGAAATATTTTTACCCTTTCAGAGGCGCTAGTCGCAAAATAGGACACCAATTTTAAAATTTTCTGTAAAAAAAACTATCGGTTTTAAAACTCAAATTATTGGAAAAGTGCAAATGGTTTCTTTTCTAATGAATAAATGGCAATCCGAACAATTTTATATTGTTTTTTGTTTTTTTTGGTATTAATTTTACGTTAAAAAGTCCTCTATTTTTTGCCTGAAATATAATTTTTTTGAATTCTTAAGAATTGAAATTTTATCAATCAGTCACTCGCTTTCTTACAATATCCATGAGGTTTTAAATCATTAAGCTTTTGAAGCTTCTAATTAGTGTAAGAAGGAACCAAAGAGGTTTATTTCTGGGTGGTCCCATTTGGGGACATCGCCCGTCTTGTTTCTTCTGTTTTTCCGCATCTCGTATCCGTGGGAAAGCCATAGCTTAATGCTTTTCAGAGAGAAGTGTGCGATGTGTTCTTGTTTATTGTCTCCGAAGAAAGGCCACCCTTATTTAAAGCCAGAAAACTTTTCAGATTTGCCTTTCATTCCAAACAGTTTCTTATTTTTAACGCTCACGCTCTGGTTAATTTTTTGCACTTGTTTCTGTAAATTCTAAAAATATTTCTGTTCAGTTCCAAAATAAGAAATGTGCATGAAACACGAACAGTATGCAAAACATGCAATTTGCCATTGTATGTTAGATAAAAAGACACTCCTACATGCTTCGAAAGATTGCATGCCAAATAATGAGTTATTAATTTTTTAATCTTAATTTTTTTTATTTGTTTTCAATTTGATATTTATCAATTTAAATTTAATTATGAATATTTGTTTTTAGCATTTTAGTTAGATAGTTCTTAATTATTTTGTAAAAAAATTGCAATGGTTTCTATTTTTTAATATTTATTTACATAAGATATAATTTAGAAATTTCGTAATAAATATGTCATAAATTGTATTTTTAATATTTTAAATGTTTCAAATCACCTGAATAATAAATAAAAATATTTATTAACCTAAAATATTTACAATTACTTCTATTATTTTAAGAAATTTGCGCAATTATTTCGAAAGATCTTCTTACACAGAGATTGTCCTAGACGGTGTCTGTGTCCTCAAAAATGTGGACATTATCCCATGTGGAAGGAGAGATATTAAAAAGTTGATATCAAAATCTATGCCTATACAACCTATTAATCACATTGATTAGAATTTTTCATCGTATTTAAAACATTTTAATAACCTGCTGCTGGAAGGGTTAAAGTATAACACAGATAACTGTTGTAAAAGGCCTTTTACGCTATATCCCACACTATTTACATTCAAGTTCAGGGTAATGCTACTTTTTTGAAGTTGTATAGTATGAAAAAATGAATTTAAGTCTAGTAGTGTTGATTACAAATCGAAAGTGTTGAAAATGAAAAATTAAGGCAAATGAAAGTTCAAAGAATCATTCATAAAAAGATCCGGTTCTAGTGAACGAAATAGAAGTTTAAAACTTTTTTTGTAAGCTCAATAAAATTTGGTAATTACAAAAACTTTTTCGTTTTTCATCGCCAATTAATCTCGCCACTACATAGCTAGCTTCTCAGAATTTAATACATTTAAAATAATACGGTATCTTTATTGTGATAGGATTTAGCTGATGAAAGTTGAATGACATGATTGTTGATTGATCTTATTAATATTCACTGTCTTCGGCGGTTTCCTTCATGATTTTAACGTCGATCCATTTTGGTGAAACGCATCTTCTCAAAACAAAGTAAATCACATAAATTCAATTTTGATTTTTAAAAATCTTAGAATTTTTTTTCTAATATTTACATATATATCTCTTTGTATCGGAAAATACTCAGTTTTTGAAATTAGTGATTTAATTTGTATAAATTGATGAAAAATAAATATCAACAATTCATTGCATTTACATTTAATTATGAATATTTTTTTTATAATTTATTATTTCAAAAATTTATGATTAGAAGGCGAGCGAGTAAATTGAATTGGAATCATGTTGTGATCCCAAAAGAATCCTAAAAGGATTCTTTTGGTTCATGTGGATTCGTGAACTGAAAGGGATATAATACCCTAGTGAATTTAATAAAACAATGGAAAATGTTGCTGTACAATATAAATATATTAAGAATTTTGCTAAAAATACAGAGAAAAGTGTCACAAAATAAAATGTGTGTAATTGATGACGATCCGTGTGTCCGTGTTAGAAAGGAAAGAGGGGTGCAGTAGCTTCTGAGAGTAAAGACCCCTGAGCACCCGAGCGCAGAAGTCTGACTTCTAGCTGATATGAAGATGACACTCACACACCTTTGCACAACCTCTTTTTACAGGGTGAAGGGGGCTCTTTCACACACCTCACAGATAGAATACAGAGGAAATAACAACCATGCCTTTACCAGGACTCGAACCCGGGACGCCCAGAACACTGGGAAGACGCTCTATCCCTAAGCCAAGAAGACGGCATGTGTATAATTGCATTGCATATTTTTTAAATTTTAAAATGATGCAAAAATAGTCTTTGTGCATATGGTTCGCAGTTATTATGCAAAATGATAATTTTTTTTTAAAAAATATTTTTAATTTTGAATAATGCAAATAGTAGTTGGAAACGATCCTATCAATAACCCCATGTGAATGTAGAGCAATAGAAGATGTTTTTATCTGATGTAATATGTATCATCCATAAATCAATCCGTTCCGAACATTCTAATATAATAATGCATAATAGGTTGAATTTAATTTCATTAAGTTGATTCCATTGACAATCATAGCCAAATTTGGATACTCTATATTACAATACAATCTTTAGCTATTAATAATTGGCATGCAAATAATACTTATGCACCTTTTTAGTATTAATGCCTCTTTAAATTTTTAATTTGATATTTAACTTTCGTGAGATAATATGCATATAGACTTGCATGAAATATTTCATCTTTTTACAGATCTAAGTAGAAAAAATGTGTTGAACTCGACTTTGATGTGTCTTCTCTTGAATTTGTCGCCAATAAGAACTTGAATAAGAAAGTGGAGAAAGTTTTGTAGCAATCCCATAATTCGTTCGACTACTATTAGTTTTTCAACTTGTTACTTTGGCGATTTGGCATTTTTAGCAACTTTGGCGATGTAAAGAAACACATTAGAGTAGATTTCAAACGAAAAAACACTTGTTTTATATATACACTTGTTTTATATATTTTTATGTAATGTTCTCATTTTAAAAATAAATTAAGAAAAGCAGTTTTAACTTACCAGACATTTTATCCGAAATTCAGCAGGCTAACAAAATAATATTCTGAAAATTGAAATAATTTATACAATACATTCTAAATACATAAAGGAATTTATCAAATTTAGTTTATAGATAACTTTGCCGTTGTGATGATTTTTAAGAAAAATCTGCTTTTAACAATTGTGGTTGTTTTATTTGTACATTTCTACAATTTAACTTATTATTATGATTATTTTCGCTTCCGCATTTGAAAAAAATTAATGTATACAATTTGTAATGTATATTTTATAAATTCGATGAGGTAAAAAGCATTGTACACTTTAAATTATTGTATGATAACTAGCTTGTAATAACTTTAACAATTGCTTTGCTCATCGGCATCATATGCGTTACCGTAATTCGATGCGTTTTAATGTAAATATGTTAACAGTCTGTGAGGCAGTAGTGTGATAACAATCTTCATAAAATCTGTATTCGTTCCATCACGGTGTGGCTGGGAAAACTTTGCAGGAGAAGAGTGGGAGATCATAATATGTTGATTGATGTTTGGTAAAATTTGCTGTGGCGAAAATACCTTTTTATTTTCTCGTATACGTAGTACAGAGGAAGTACAGTGATCGTCAAAAAATTCGTACTCGGGATTTTAACGATTTGTTAACACCAAAATATAAAATGAGAGCAATTTGACAGTAGAATATGGGACAGGCACTTTTTTCTTTTGCATACTGAAAAACCAGGAAAACTTTGAATAGTGTTGCAGCGAATAGCGTATTACTTTGGTATACATCTGCCTATTAATTTTTTTAATTTTGAAAATTGCTGATTTAGATAATTTAAGGATTCCCTCAGTTTCTCAGATTGAAGTTCGGCTCATTCGCCCCACTCGACCATTGACAGGGCATTATATATATATATAATATTATTAACTTAAATTCAAATTTCCTAATTTTTATCATAAATGAGTCCATTTTACTTTAAGATTTCCTCTTATTTCTTGATCTAAATCCCACATTTTTATTCAATTATTTCTAACATGTGTTCTAAAAAGCAGATGACAATTGTAATTCTCAGGCTCCGAGCAAATAAATACAACAAAAAAAAAACTTAGCATTTGCTGCTGCATAGCTTCCAAACATACTTAATATTCCCTTTCTTGAATCGACACCTGTCAAAGAAATCTCTAATAAAATATCTTAGTAAAAGCACTAAGTGAAAAATTTCACACATTTAGATAGCTCTTGTGTTCTATTGCGAACAAACGCCTTACTTCGGATCTCTCTATGTACTAAATGGAATTTAAATTCCGAATTTGTATTTTTATCCACTGTGCATATAATATATATATATGTGTGTGTGTGTGTGTAAACATATTTTAGTAGTTGCATGACTGAAGACACTTTTGAATTTTTAACTTCGATTTATTCCATAGTGGAAGGTATAGTAATTAATACTTAAGAATTACAAAGAATACTTAAAATTAATGTTTTGTATACATATATTATTTATTAAAAGAGCAACTTGCAACTGTAGAGCTGCAAACTGCAACCCTTCCTTTCAGTATTCAAATTTTATTTCCATAACTAATATGTAAATTTCTTAGTCATAAATGCCCTTTTTCTCATCATTATACACGTGAAAGTTTCAATGGCAACTCACAGAGCCATCGAAAGTGTCATCCTATTCAACGGATGATCCACCAAGCCTTTAGCAGTCCTTTAAATCCTTCGAATTAGAGCATGAAGTTTGGGGTAGTGTTGCAACTCAAGAGATTTCTTTGTAAATTAATTTAGATTCAAAAAGTAAGAGGTCACCTCCAAAATAATCTTCTTGCGGTTCTAAAGAATTTTATATGAATCTGGACTCTAATTAAATTAATAGAATAAAACTACCTCACATGTAACAAGAAACAGGAAATACCAAAATCTATCCAAAAGAAAATGCACCTGATCTTCAAATGAATTGAAACGAGATATTTTCTCAGCTTGGTCAAAAACATTATTACTTCTCAAAAAGTATTTTTCTTTTCGAAATGTAATCTCAAATTATCTAAGGTTAGATTATGAAAGATAACCTATCTTTTTTTCATACAGTTCATGACTTTTTTAATGTTTTTGTTTTGTTTTATTGTGTATTTAATATATTCCAAAATGAAATGAATGGCATCCAACATAGGTCTGTAATACATTGAATGACTTTTTTCCAATACAACCACAATGATAAACCTTTCATTCTGCCGAAATTTCCAACAAACAGTATTTTCAGGTACTTCCTGTCTAACTAACAATCCCTCTTCCTTTAAACAACGGAAAATGAAATATAAAAAGTTACAAACGACACGACACAAAAGCGGGGGTGGGGGGTTCACCGGAATCTTTGGAATTTTCAGGGAGGATGATTGTCGGAAATTGTCAGTTATCCACCGGAAGGATTCGGCGCTTGAAATGTGGATAAAAGCCCCCCAACGACAGCTCTTTATTTGCTCGTTCTTTTCCAAGCCCAGTTTCCAGTTTTTTGTACTTCAGTAGAACAATGGGGGATTTATTTTAAAATCAACCTGCCAACCAGACCCGCCTCGGTCGCAGTGCCTGTCTTTTAATCTGAAATGTTCTTTCACTACCCATCACTGTCTATTTTTCTTTTTCAGAAAGGAAACGCAATTGATAAGCAAAGAAGGGCCCGCTTAGCATTTGGATTTGAATTTATAACGATTGTTTTTAGATGCTTCTTTTTTTGGACGGCAGACATTTACTACGACAGCATCAATTTAAATAATCTTCAAAACCTAACGACAGAACTAAATTAGGCCATATTTTTTAGCCTTCACAGATGTTTGGCATCAAACTATGAAATGGTGGGAAATCACTGTCAAAATAGCGAATGGCTCGGAACTTGAAAATACTTGTTTTTATGTCCAATAAAATTTCGAGATACTTATTTTCTTAAATAATGATCAATGAAGTATTTGTATTTCCTCTGTCCTTCAGATTTATACATTGAAACACAGAATTTTGTATATTTAAATCTGTTAAAATAACAATGAATTGAAATTACAACGAAAAACGTAGACACGCACGGAAGCTTCGGGTATCATTTCCTTTCTCATATGAAGTGAAATAGCAATTAATGTCACAAATAAGGTGTGTCTGACCGAATTAGATTATCTAAAGCCATGAACGAAAGGCTTATTGCGATATTTTGTGAATCCATTGGAAGGTGTCATCCTCTTCATCTGATCGCAGCTCAAAGTTATAAGGTCCTTCCCAAAACAACTTTAATATTGCTTCAAAACTAGTCTAACTAAACTTACAGTTCAAAATGTTAAAAATTCAATATTGAATAAAGATTAAAGGAAATTTACTGTCTAGAACTGATAAGCTAAAAGAAAATTAATTCATGTTCGTATGATATACATCATTTTCTAATGTAATATGTATCCTGCATTATGAAAATAGAAAATGCATTGTAATATAGCATAAATTAACATGAAATTGAGCATGCGCAATTGTTTTTCATGTAATTGAGATCACGTGTGATTTTCTTCTTGAAATATTATTTGGGTGTGTTTGTACTTTTGATAATATTTTCTTTTATTTTGCGTATTGTTCTAGGCTATTTTGTTATTATTTAAATTATACTACTGTGCCTGGTACCTAGTTTTGTTTTGAAGCCATTTAGTTTATCTTTTTATGAAGAGCAACATTGCAAGAATTGGTATTCTATTTTCATGGGCATATTGTAGTGAAGGCATAATTTTCTGTCTCTTATTTCATACGCCCTCTTGGTCTGTAATGTGAAAATAAACTGTTGTGCGTGCAAAAGCATTCGTCTTTTAGTTCAAGTCAATTAAATATTTTGACATTTATATTAATTAGTTTAGTTATATTAACGTCCCGTTGTAAAGCAACACTAGGGCTATTTGACATTTATATTAAGACAAATACGGAATAAAGAAAGAATTTGGTGACTACCCTTGGTTAAAAGATCTGCTAAAAATATATGGCAATATTTTAAATGGTTTTTTTTGTAAAAAATTATAAAATATTTACATTTTTGATTTTTTGAATAAAATGTACTTAAAAAAACCCTGTGGAACAAAGCATTATAAATTAGAAGCAAAAACTCTTAAAAATTGGAAATATGGGGTTTTGACTATATATATATATATATATATATATATATATATATATTAGTTCAAAATCTGAAGAATATTTTGAGAAATTAATATTCCGAATTTGATAAAATAATATGCATTAGATTTTAATTTATGAGGTTTTCCTTTAGAATATTTTATCAAAATTTAGAATTCAGGAATATATCATTTAAAAATGTAAAATAGCACTAAAATATTAAATATGTAAATGTGAAAATGCATATAACTTTCCAAAGAATGAATATAAAAACAAAATATAAACCATTTTATAAAGAAAATTGTTCAGAAATTAAGAATATTGAACACAAAATATTCTATTTCTCCTCCAAAACCAATTTTCCGACGTGCTTTAAATGAAATCCAACAATCTTATGATTTATAATTTTAGGATTGTTAGGAGTGTACTCTAAGTTTATAAGTAAGAAGGCAGATATCTGGAATGTTTTATTTTATAGACAAGGTTTGTTCACTGAACACTCTGCCGTTTGTAGTAACAAATCTATTGATACTGTAACTAAAGATGTTAGCAGATAGAATCTACTTAAATATACAAAATGCAATTCTAAATGTCCGAAAAACATTCTGAACACTTTTTACGTCCTTTCCGCTTTCCGACGAAAACTTTAGTTTGATTCAAAATCACGATTTTTATTACGTTGTAAATTCCTTTTAGAATGATAGCTAAATTTAACGATGTCGTCAGAGTAACGACCGGTTCTCCAACAAATCTGTCCAGTAAAAGGATACATCGAAAACTATTAAGAAAATAGTTTTGGATTTCGATCTCTGTACGGAAAAGCCGAGTACCAGGATAGTATTTCGAGACGCATAGAGATACACCTGGAGATTCTTGTTTTAGGGAATGATATAGAGATGTGATGTAAATTCTTAAAGCTGAAAAAGCTCAAAGGAATTCAATATTATGTTACTAGCACTCGGAAATATCTATACTGGAAGAACTCAAATTTTTACTGAAAATATATACGAGTAGTAAAAAGTAAAATGTTATAAGAAGAAATATATATTCGAATAATACTAGAAATATATTATATTGCATTTTGCGATAAATTTGCTCGAGTTTCAGAAACATTTGAGTTTAGATATAAGTGAGAACTAAATGCTTCAAATATTACATACGTTAAAAGAGAAAACATTAAGAAAGTAAAAAAAAAAGCCGTAAGAATGTTTACTCTGGTGATTTTTTTACACATTTCTTTTGAATTAACACTTTCGATGCCTTTAAAAATAATGTACTTAAGCTGCGTCACAGAAATTAACCCTTATCGTGGCAAGATTGCTTTTTTGAAGAAAAGCAAAAAAAATGTATATAGGTAGCTTATTTTATATTTTATATTTTTTATATATCATATATATATATATATATTTATTTTATAGTGGTAGTATATTTTTATAACGTTGTATGTATAGTATACTATACAAAATGAACATGAGGGTTAATTGAAGACGAGCGTACTCGTCAAACTCAGAGTATGTGTAACATGGATTTAATCTATAGTAAAAAGATATTATTTTTTTATAAATCATATTAATGTATTTACTCAAATTAACGTAGTTTGCATTGCGAACATCTTGAATTTTAGGGATATATTTTAATTTTTAATAAGATTGCCATTTTAACTCCGAATTATCACTGGTTACTCATAACAAATATATTCATCCTAACACAAAATTTTGCACTTTTTTATGAGGAGTACATTCATCATAAAAAATTAGCTGGTTCGTAAAAGAACAACAAGAGCATTTCATATTTATCATAGTGTAAAGTTTTGTTCATTTCACAGTTTAATGTGAAAAAACGATGTTTGATATGCGCTTCTATTGACATTTTTTGTATTATAATTCGTATGGCGTAATCGTTCAGCTTTACATTACCCTAGCTGTCTTTTACGATTAGTAGATTCAAAAAGAATATGAGTTGTGTTTCATTTCCTTTCAATTATTAATGCTTAAATCAATGTTCATGTTTTCCTCAATAAATACTTTTAGACATCAAATTTTGATAAGTATCGAAACCGTGTTGTTTCAGTAGACATTCCATCTATGGAAATAAATCTTCGGAATGGATTTCTGTCCTTAGATATGCCTTAAAAGCATGATTATTCCTCACCAATTTTCTTTCGCGTTGAGGTAGCTTCAGTTTCCTATTTCTTTATTTTTATTTGAAGGAAATTTCGATACTTAGTTGATGAAATAAGGAAACAGTTTCTAATTTTCTGATATTAATAAATTTCATTGTTAGAAATAGCTTAAAAATATTTAACTTTTCGCCTTTTGCTGTCAGCTGGTTCAATGGGGATTAGCTCATAATTACTTTTCATTAAATCTTTCGGATATAACTTCATGTCCATGATTCCGTCAAATAATTTATTGTTGGAATGTCCTATTATTATCATATCTGTTATATTCATTGTGTGCATGAACCTTTCTAATCGTTGGCGTCGTGGTCTAGGTGTAGCGTGTTTTTGATCTGGGCGTCCCGGGTTTTAGTCCTGGTTCGGGCATGGTTGATTTTTACCCTGTATTTTATCTGAGGATAAAGCCCCCCCCCCCCTCCCCTGTAAAAAGGGTTTGCGCAAGCGAGTGTTTGAGTGTCATCTTTATGTGACTAAAGTCAGACTTCTGTGCTCCGAGGCTGAGAGGGTCTTTATCCTCAGAAGCTACTGCACCCCTCATTCCCAAATCTTTTGGACTTGGTTTGAAGTGGTGTTCAATCCAAGAGGGGAAAGTAGGAAAAACAACCTTTCTAATCAGTTCATGACATCATGATGTCTATGAAACGTAAATGCCTCATTTATCTGTCTTCTAATTTTCGTGGTATTCTAATTTTACTTTTACTCGGATTTCAAACAGCATCCTTCTATAGTTTTAAATAATGAAAGAAAATTACGATAAAATATTTAATGAAAGAAAGAAAACAGTTTGAATTTCAGAACAGCTATGAAAATTATGCGAAAAAATGTTTTTAAAAAAATTGCCCCATTCCATAAAAAGTGAAACGACTATTAAATTAATAAAATTATTTTTTTTTTTTCAATTTTGGAAATGGTGTAAAGCTAGTTTTCTTTTTCAATAATATTAAATAATATTACTACAAATTTCGAATTTGATTTGACTACAAATTCGATTACTACAAATTTCTAATTCGAAAATTTCAATTTCGAATTATGTTATCTGGACCGATAATACATGTTGTTTACTGGATAATTCATTTTCTTGTGTCAGAGGTTTCGAAAAAAACATACGGATAATTTTCCAAAATACCATTTAGACAAGCATTTCTATTACAATGCAACAATTATTATTAATTGTTACATAAACAGTGAGCGTAACAGATCATTTATTGCACATATTATTTGATATCCATTTTTGGAAATATCAAGCGAAGTGGACAGATATTGAAGAGGGGGGATTGTGATATTTTTATATGCAGTATCATCACTTCTCCATTTACATTAATTTCTTTTGACAAATTAACAAGTGATTTATATCATGTGCTAATCATTTAATATTTTTGAAGTACAACAGACTTTGTCTGGTTTTGAAATTTAGAATCTCAGATTTCTTATGGGTAAAATAGCTTTTTCTTAAAAAAATGTTTTCTCTTGGTAACAGAATTTCGAATTTGCAGCAGTGCTAACTTCAACTACCAATGTGACAAACTGCCACTGTGAGTCGGTTCCTATAATCGTGTAACAAACATTGTGTTTCACGCGTCAGAAGTATTGTGAGGGTTTATATGAGGTGAGCTAAGATAGAGCTTAACGATATATCGTTTTTCTAAACACCTGTTCTACAAGACCCATTCTCTCATCACAATTGAAATTAGCATTTAAATTAAAAATTAATTAAGGGAAATTCGACTTATATAATTCATTGTATACGTAATTGTTATTCAAAACTTCCATTTCAAATTTCTTTTGTTTGTTTTTATTCTATTCTACATATTAAAAGCCTCGTTTAAAGAACTTGATTTAATTTTATTTGCTTCAAGATTGCAGCGATGGAATTTTGTAATCTATTTTCCTGCCATTTCCCTAAAAACCTAAGTTTTATAATTTTGCACAAAGTGTGTTTGCAATCACTATGCATTACTTTAATTTTTTTAGGAATTAATTATGAAATAACAGAAACATTTAAATAAATTTTGACTTCACTTAGTGGAGAATTCGACAAAAATTAACTTTATAATTTCGAATAATTTGCACAGAAGTAGATTTCAACCCAGAGATGAGGTATTACTATATCCTGTAATAATTATGCTTTTTTTTAATCATTATTCGTAGGAAAGAAGTCATAAAACATTTCAGCAACGTTTCAGTTAAAACTTTCGAAAATGTCATTAAAATGTTCCATTTTGTTGCAATATTCAAAACTTTAAAAGTTTACGAAACTTTCTTGCACTGCCATCTTGAGGTGTTAAGTATAAAACTCCTACACAAAAAGAAGTGTCGTCTTTACTAAATTTGATAATTTTTTACTCTTTAACTTCTAATAAACTTACGACTTCTTAATTAAATTCTCCCCTTTTTTTTCATTAAACTTTCTAAAGTTCCGACGAAAGTTCATTATATTCTTTTCTAAAAAAAATCTAATGATTAATTATAACATGTAAGAAACATGATAAGTTCAATTTTTAACATTTTTACGAGTTATTAAATTCTGAAATTTATCAAAACATGCTTATTTTCATGCATAGTTGTTTATTCTTATTATATTTTGTTTGGTAATATTGAAAAAAAAATATTTTTCAGTACCGAATGAAAAAAAAATGCTTTTTAAAGCTGTCTACGATATTAGTTTCAAATCTAAAAATATGTTAATATTTTTGTGAATTCTCTTATTTTATTTAAAGTGAACAAAGACAGAAAAGACTGATTTTGAATATAATAATTGGATTAAGTCATTTACAGAAATATTTCTCAATTTTTGTTGAGCTAAAGCAATTTAAGGGAATGTTGTCCATAAAGTCAAAAACAACTGGATACATATTTATAAAGGCACATACATACACGTGATGATATTTCTTATTTTAATTTTAAATCCAAATCAATTTCCCATTTTTTATATCTTAAATTAGCCCATGTTACTTTATTATAAAATCCTGCCTTATTTTCTTATCCAAATATAACTTTTTTACTTAATTATTCGTAACAACACGCTCTAAAAAATTGCTGAGTCAGGAAATCTCTCGCTTTGACCGTAGGTATAAAATTCCATAACATCTAATGCTTAGTGTCAAAGATATCCAAGATTATCTTTCCTAAATTGACATATGTTCAAAGAAATCTCTAAAAGGATCTCTTAGTAGAAAATCACTGAAAGAGAAAATTCTCACACTTTTTTCTAGTGTTATGAGTAGAAAAATACATATATAATTTCTTACTAAAATATTAATCTTAATGCCGTCATTATAGTACATGATTGCTATTGTTTTACATTTATCTGTATTATCTGTTTACATTATCTGTATCTGTCTGAATAGGATGAATCTGAAGACGATTTTCACGCTTTCAATACGAAATGGAGGCTGTGGAGACAGAGGAAGTAACTTATCTCGAATCATCTTTAAATAAGATTGTTCTATAGATTATGATTGCTCTACTGATTATGTTAAAAATAACAAAATGAAGATCCATTATTCGTCAGGCTGTTGGATTGATGAAGTTGACGGTGGTCAGCTGAATGTGACAAGTATGAAGAACACAAATTTTACTAAATAAAAAATAGTTAATAATACTCTGAGACTTACAAGATTTAGTTATTTTACCGATGAAAGTCATTCTACCAGATGTTGTTACTAAAGTAAACTTTTTAAAGCAGAGTAAATGTCGAAAAAAATAGGAGTTGAATGTTCTTATTGAAATAAAGGCTGCATCATCTGTAATTATATCGGATTTTTTGTTCTTATTTATTTTAAAATGTGTTTCTAAATCTTAGATATTTCTACTCTTCTCCAAAAATATTAATTTCTATTTTTCTACAGGTGTATTTTCTGTTGAGTTTTTTTCCTTCAGATAAGACTGGAAATAGAATGAAAATAAATTACTGCGACTTAAAAACATATTTAACTGAGTATATTAAATCGTATATAATAACTATATAAGATTTGACAACTTATTATTTCCTAAATTTAGCAGATATTTCATAAAATGGAATATGTATTAGTTGAAAGGAATTAAAAGTCATATTTTGGGATCTTCAAAAAAGAGTTAACATAAATTCTTTGGGAATATGCAATAATATTTTATCATTTCAAAGTTATTATCATATGGACATTCCTTTACATTTCATTTTTAAGTCAACAATTTGGTTACTTTTATATCTAATTTTTTATGCCATCAATTTGTTATTCAAAATATAATTTATATAATTATCATTATTCTTAAATTCCTACTATAATTATTTAATTTTATTTAGAGTATTCTCTGAAATCCGTTCATTCATAGAAATCGGGAATCATAAAAACCCTCATCTTATTTCACCTGGTCACATATAGGCTCCAACATTCCGTCCAACATGTCTGAGCTGCATTAGTGGAATATCTCAACGTCCTTTTACGTCATTCATTATATGCTCCGACATAATAGGGCTTAATTTTTTAATAGACATACATGGGGGGGGGATTAAAGTCTCATTTTATTCAACGCGAACGCAACCGGAAGTTTTGAATCGGGTCCAAACGATGACAACGTCTGATTGAAAGGCATCTGATTTTTCACACTTCTTCGCCACTCTAAACTGCAGTGAAGATATTTGACCCATTAAGCATACGATATACGATTCTTAACAAGCAACATATAAAAACAATAAAAAGCCGTATCTCAAAGGAAGTATTGTTGCGTTGTGCATAATTGAAGAATTTGAAACTAAATAAGAAGTTCAAAGTATTCTATAATATCTTAAAAATCGCAATTTGAGAACGGACTTTATATTTTGTAATTTGTTTAGATAAAGAAAGGGACTTTCGTTGGGAAACATTAGCCAAATCTTCAGAAATACACCTAAATTTAACACTTTGCATTCAGAAAAATAATTCGATGCACAATAACTCACTAATACAAGGGCATATTTATTGCATCAAGAAGTAAATATATATCTAATTGTCTTAAGACGTATTTCCTCTAAAAATTAATCGACATTTTTTTACCATTCTTAAAGTATTTTTAACAATCAAAATAAGTAAATATCAAATAAAACATCAAATTGATGCACTGTCTTGAATGGTGCCTGAGAGGAGTCATCCGAGTGTGAAGGTTTAGTCAAGTCCACGTGCATGAATTGAGTCTCTTAACTAACACTCTTCCATGGCCAAAGTAAAATATTTCACAAATTCCTTTTTATTTATTTATTTTGAACAAGAGCTTGGGAATAAAGAAAATCATGATATTATTTTTCTTTCTGAAAACAGTATAAACCAAAAAATGCTTATTAATATAACTTGTAAAATAAATAATTTTCTGGGCAATCTCATTTTTCCATGATTAATACGAATTAATAAAATCTATCCAAATACTTAAGAGATTCTTTTCTAAGAAGACTGGTAATGAGTGGGAAATGAACAATATATCAGGGCACTAACTGCCACTATAAATCTGATTTATGTATTCAGAATATCCTACTTACAAGGATCGGAAAATTTATTACTTTCCGGAGTCGGTTCCTGATTGCCCTGACCTCTTCCACCGTTACGTAGCAACGAAATGCCACTTTTCCCTAAGTTTAGAAATTAGAAAGCTGATTGATTGAATTAACAAGATAACACAATAATTATGCCCACGAAATCTTCAAATGGAAATGATATTTTTGGGAGCGTATGAATATAGAATATGAGGAATTTAATATCCCGTAACATGTAAATGAAGCACTTATTTCCTCATAAAATCTAAGCAGTAATTTAAAGAAGCGGCTGTTTTGAAGTTTGGGATCACATTCCTATTTAGCAGAGACTCATGCCAACATCTGGAGATTTTAATGTAATGCTGTCTCACAGTAGCAAGCTTCATGAAGGTAAAAATGTTATTTCCAATACAGATTTGGATGTTTCGTACGTAACTAAATCTAATTCAAAAATCAAACATTTCATTCAGCTATCATATACTAAATGTCAAATATAACAAACATAAAATGGAAAAGTTAATGTAAATTTAAGTGCATTTGCTTACTTAGAAAAAAAATACTTATATGAACTGTCTGTATTGAAATAGTAATCTTTCTGTAGCAATACTGAAAATTAATCTTTCGGTATCCGTTTTCACAAAAAAAAGCTTCAAATCTGGAAATTAACATACCTGAAATCGCACACGTGATGATTTGAAAAGATTTCATTATTTTCTTACTTATTTTCATAAACATTTTATCGAACACATTATATTTTATTCATATCGATTTTTTCCGAAGAGTGATTTTTTAGAGTGAAAAATTTACATTCTTTTGGAAAACAGCGATACGAAATATTTATAAAAATGATATTTCAAATATATCCTAGAATGAAACATTTTCATCATTCATACTTGCATTGTAAATGACTAAAACTGCTTCAAACTTTGGTCCTCCTATTAATATTGTAACGTATAAAAAAAAAGGATATGTTCCTTCTACTAAAAAGACATCAGCGTAGTTTCGACGACATCTTTTATTTCCGGGTGGAGCTCACATCAAGTTAATAGATGAAATGGACCGCGCTTACTGTTTACTCTACGATAATGATGATCTCGGTCTCTTTGCTCTAACGTTTTATCGTATACATTCGAAAAGAAAATGTAATGTACAAAAACTAGAAAATGTTACGCTTTATTTAAGAAATTCAGTGTGGTGTTCTTTCGAGTGGTGGGTAAAAAATGGAAATCGTTTAAAAAAACTAATGCGAGCAATCAACACACAAAGACCACAAAATGAAACGGAAAAGCGCAAAGAATATCACGAAATAATAATTATCGGGAGGTGTTACATAACCCTGATCATCAAGATGGTATGTTTGCTTGTTTTTTTTTTCTTTTTCAGCATAACGACTAATGCATAACGTTTAAAAAATATTATTAAAATATAAGGAAACTATCCTTGCCCGAAAAATAATCGTTCAAAAAAATGAATAATTTAATTATATATATATTTCTGCTAGTTTCATTTCTTTAAAAAAAATCTTTTGAGCAATCATAAATAATATTGCGGAAAAATTCATTTGCCTCTAATATTATTATGATTTTATTTTAAAGTATTGTATCGTGCCCTAATAGTAATCAAACATATCATTTTTTTTTATTTTTTAGTATACGAAATGTAGAGAAAGAATTGTAATCCGCAAAGAAAAAAAAAATCAAACATTAGATTTTGATGTATCTCCACGATTGAGACCAGCCCCGAGTTCGAAAAAGACATTTTTAGTATTTTGTTCTCCTGTCCGTCTTTCTGTAACAAAAATAACTGAACTATTCGGTGTAGACAGATGAAATTCCGTTTATGGTCTTTACATCAAATTTATAAATTTCTATCAAATTTTGAGCAAAATCCGTTAGCAGAAAGTCTAACTGTTCGAATATAAGTTAACATGATAACTTGCATGATATCGCGTGAACATGATGATGTCAATGCAATAACTCAAAAAATAATTTTGTAAATAAATTATACTAGGTATGTGATTTTGTGATTACAGCAGTAGCTCTGCGTGAAATGTTTGTTTCAATCGGGTGGAGAAAACTCATCTAAAACGTAAATTCATTTTTCGCTCACTACTAACCGCACGGCAGTGTTTTGTTAACTGCATACTGAAGCATTCGCCAAGAATAGCGTGATAGATTCAATAAAAATACTAAATTCATGCCAAAGTTTTATTTTTCGTGAATATTGTTTGCAAGTCATTCAAGGTGGCTTCTGGGATAATACATTTATAAGAGTGTCTGCGGGAAAATTTTGGGAAGACTACTCCCTCTGTTTTCAAAATTGATAGATACGCAGATGTCTTCAGTAATCAGAAACGATACCATAGGCAGACGTCATAAAGGGAAATATTTACAATATTTATAAATATTTCCACTGGGAAATATTACCCAGTGATTAAATATTCAGGTATAATCAAGCAATAATGGAGTGAAATGAGAAGTCCACTTTGAAAAACGCCACCGCGCATCTAAAAAAATATAAATTAAGAAAAAAAATTTATTGTGTTTAATTATTTTCTTGTAGACATAATTTTTTATCTTGATGCAGTTTTCATAATGCTAATATTTACCCTTTTCATTCCAAGGGCCTACTATAATGTTTAATCAAATACCCAAAATCTTGTACTTAGATCTGAACTGTTGATATGGCAACCTGTTAGCATGAAAAGGGTTTTATGATTCAAGATTTTACAAAGTTAAGCAGTTGTTTAAATTTGTCTGAATAAGAAAATGCTGTTTGTTTGAAGTTACATGATTATTTGACCTTTTAAATGTCTGATTTTCCGAACAATTTTTTGTAAAAAATATCGATGTGTTCATTGCAGTGCCAAATAAAGGAAAAAAATAATAAAATAAATTACGATACATGTTTTATATATTTCTAAAAAAAGCAAGTATTCGTTTTGATACTTGGCCGTTTTCCACATGCAAAAGAGGCCCTTACTCAAAATAATCATTTCATAGTAAAAACAAGATACTCACTCACCGCAAAAGTATTTTTATTATTCGTAAAAATGAAATGCGTCAAAGTGTTATTCCGCTAAATTTTTCTAAAAATTATACCACTCGTTCAATAGGGCGAGAAAACATATTATTTGAACCATTCTGACAGTAGACGTTTATTTTTTTAACTTTTGTACAAAAGAGCATTATGCAGTGGTAACATATTTACAGACAAAATATTAAAAACTGACTGCAAGTATACATTTTTAGTTAAAAATCCGATGCCAAATTTCACATTTAAAGGTTAAATCCCTTTTCTAACTCAGGATATTAAGATTCCCTGGGAAATTGAGCAAAGTCGAAAAATTTTACCAATGAGTTTTTTTATTAAGACCATATAAAAATGTCATTTTTTCGTATATTTAAAGAAATTATTTTAATAAAAAAGTGCTTTTTTCACGGCTTCCAATCAGCTGTTTTTAATTAGTCGAATCAACCCGGTTATTTGATATTTAACTTCCTTTTAGTAATAAAATCTGTCGTTGACTTAAGCTATTCTTCATCAATCTGACCACATTAAAAAAATTTTTAATGCATTAATCCAGTTAATAATTTCAAGTTCATTGCAGATAAAGATGGATTTCTGGAATCGATTTTCCCTTCTCACCCTTATACGCTAGAATTCTGAAGTTAACTGGGATTGTGCGTGCCCTTGAGAATATGACATTATAAAATTTTCAACATTTCAGTGCCGGTTTCTCTCTTAATTTCATCTAATTTTGAATCCACAGGAGAAGAGACATCTGGTAACAAATTCCGAATTTCAATGGTAATTCTAATGATGAATTACGAAATAAAAAATTTAGAGTACAATAATGAAAGAAGTTTTAAGGCTCATTTTTAAAATTGTACTCAAAAGGAGAAAGTAATTGTTTTTCCCAAAACTCCTGGTTTCAGAATCCTTAAATCCTTTATATTGTACAATTGGGAAATGATATATAATGACTATGAAGACCAGAATACATTTAAATATTCATTAGAAATATTTTTTTTAAATAATCAAACAAAGTGATGAGACTGATGTGAGTTCATAACGACTGCGAGGAATTCTGATTCTCTCAATTTAAAACTGTAATAATAAAACATTCTTTTTAGAAACATTTATATTGTTTTAGCTTTTTTTATGTTATTAAAATATCAGTAGCCCGTCAGCCGCTGCTCAGTTTCTTAGCAGCGTTGCCCGAGGAACACCACGTGGAGGTCGGCTACCAGAGTTCCTCGAGGGCTGTCCTCCTACACTCCGATCACAACATTCAGGGACAGCCCCGGGAGGTCGAACAAACCTCGACCTCCCTCGCACACGCCTAAGAAACGGGTTCCATCTGCTGGTTACAAATTCGGGGTATGAGTAAATTAAAGTGTCGTGCGTTGACGGTAGAGGGGGTGGATCAACGCGTCCACAACAACTTAGCGCACTCCTGCAGACTTAAATATGTAATTATATCTCTAAATCTTTTAATTAGCCGAAACGTAGGAATTGTTGTTGTGTGAATGATACTTAACTAACTGGTATCTTCAACAATCAATTTGGAATGAAGTGATGCCGAATACAGGGTTTTGGAGTGCGCTAAGTGCCTCCCTGGAAGGGCTTTGAAAGGAAACTGGCCCACATTCGTGCAAAGCATGGGGAAACCAGGCAAACCCCACGCAGCCAGTCCGGCAGAGAGCCGCTTTCCACAGCGGAGGATTCTGCCTCCCAGTTCAAAGAGTTTCGGCGCTCGGCCACTGGTGGGGCGCTGAAGGTGGCTGGTGAATGGGAGTGGACCAGCGCGACCACTTTTATTTGAAGACTCATAATCGGGAAATTCAGATATTACTATCGCTCTTAATAGCAAAAACGCTTTGAAACGTGCCTTTGGGAGATGCTACTTAACTGCGCTAGATTCTTCGAATGGTAGTTGATTACTTAATTATATTAAATTCTATCGAAACAATTTTTTAAATACTTCTGAAACCATCTGTGTTTCACTGTCAGATAATATATAATTATTATTAATTTTATAATTTATATCTTGTCCTGGAAACATGTGATAAAACAATGGAAGGATAACATTTCATAATAGGAGTGTTTTTTTATTTGCCTGATTAATAATTATTTAAATAGTTTTGTTGATAAATCTTCTGTCAAAGGTATTTTAAATGCTATATTTGAGATTAATTAATAATCTAGTCACTCTAATAACTGCTTTACAAACATTTAATTAACGATAAAATAAACAGTTTGAAATGTTGCTCGAAGAGTTATTCTACAAGAATCAGTGAAAATGACAAAAAAATTTTACTCTTACTATACCAAAATACATATATAATTGTAGTTTCAAATTCATCATGAAATTTTAACTTAATGTAGATGATCTTGCATTAAGGGCAATGTATGGAAGCACGGAATCTATTTTCAGCACGTGAACGTCTTATTAAGCCAAGGAGTGTCTGATTCATATTGCGAAACAAAGTTAATGGACATTCATATATTTATTTCAACTCCTAATCCACATTTACATGCTGTTTTGCTTTTTATGATATCAAGAAAAAAGCTTCTTAACTTTTCTATACTTCATATATCGCTCCAAGAAAAATATCTGATATGTTGTTCGAATATTCGGATTTAAATACACGCAAAAGTTAAAGTAGCAGGGGTATCGATATATAACTTCTTTGGGTGTTTTTTCATCTTATACTATATTTAAAATAATACCAATAAATATGAAAAAAACTTTTGTCACTAAATGGAAGAACAAAATATAAACAACTAAAATATTTTTTTTTTTTTTTAAATCTAAGTTTGAAACACTAGCTCTTTCAGGGAAATGTAACCGAAAAGATAATATTTCTACTTCACTTTGCATGCGATTGATGTCAAGATGACACAACACTAGAACACGTCATTTGATATATTTGAATCAGTCTAGGTGATGTAGAAGAAAATAGATGCTTCCAAGGAAACGTATTAATGTAATTCCAAGGAAATTACGTTAATACGTTTAGCTTCAGTATATTCTATGAGCACATACGCGTGCCTTTATCTCAATAAAATAATCTCCTAATTATTTTTTTTTAAATTTTTGTTGGATGTAAGAGTTTTGAACAAAATAGGATTTATTTTTTCTGCATTAATGATAAAATCAGTTTTCTTTTAAAACAATAGGCTTTTTATCCATCCGATGCTTGCTGATTAAAATATTTTCAGATTTAGAATATTTGTTAGAATTTTTGGATTTAGATTTGAATATTTATTTTTGGAGTAAATTTCAGTATCTAATTTCGCTTTGCAAAAAAATATATAATTAGTCCATTAATAAATAAACTAAAAATTTTAAATGACTCTAAACATTCTTCCCTTAAAATCCTCATACGTATTTCCTTATTTATACTATGAAAAACAGAAACTTAAAATTCATAAAACTGAAGATTTCTTAGAGTGAAACATTTATATCTGCGCACCTCATAAAGAAAAATATAAATTTGAATCTTTAAAACATTAAATATTAGGTTATTTATCGTAGTACCTGAAGATTATAATTCAATTACATTCTGTACTCCATTAATGTTTTAAAGATGTGATGTGAAATTTGAAGTAATTAGTGTATTTTATTCTTAAATTGATATTATTATAACCATTGACATTTCTTCAGAGTTGTATTATTTACGCGATTTCTCACTATTGTTTTCATTTCGGTGTCGTGTTTTAGGTAAAAATCTTCAAATCCTTTCAATGAGCGAATAATGATTTGAACTTCGTCTTAATGCCCAATCATCTCTATTATTGAACGTACCTCTTTACAATCAAGAAATCATGTTTCACATATCATGTAAACGAAGAATACTGTATTAATAGATATCTACGCTTAAGAACAATGTCTTTTAAACAACCTAAATTGAAAGAATATTCAATCATCATGCTTATGATCTCGTTTAGAATAGTTTCTCATGCACTTTATCCTTCTCCTTTTACACTGCGTAAGAATTTTATATTTTAATTTCAAGTTATTTTAGAAGCCTATTTCCTCTACACTAATAATAAACTAATTAATAAAGAAGGGTACATTCATAAAATAGTTTTTCTTGCATTTTTTTTCACTCAGAAAGATGATGTATAAGTTTAATACTAAAAAATAAATGCAGTTTATTTCCCCAAAAGTTAGTAATTTCTTAATTAATAAATACATCTAAGCATTTGAATGACTCAGAAATTCTGCCTCTAGGGAAATGTAGAATTTCCTCTAAATATTTCCTGATTCAAACATAAATTATTTTTGTTTCTAACATTCGTTCCAGTTACCAGAGATTCACTTATATTATTTTAAACTGATTTTTTTTTCATTCCTCTACTCTAAATTGAAATTCAAAGTTCTGTCCGATAACATTCTTTCAGGTTTCTGTTGAAAATATTTTTCATAAGATTTTTTTTCTATTTAATCTGTTAATTAAACTTTTTTGTGAATGTTTTAGCAATTAAAAGTAATTTGAAAAATCATTAAATATCTTTGATCGTCAGATTCCATTTTCATCTGAATATTTTTATATGCAAAATAATTCAATAAACTGCAAAAACAAGTGAATGAAATTAAGTTTATATGTTTCATAATTTAATATTTGCCTCTAAATTTAAGCATTTTCTTTATTTATTTTGAGAAAATTCATCACAACAGAAAAAAAAATCTGCACAGATATGACCATTGGTCAGTTAAATGCACGATAAAGCATTTAAAATGGTGAGGTAATACTTTTCTAAAAACAGTTAGCTCAGCAATAAATTAATTTATTAGTCTCTATAGAAATGTTTATTATTTGCGAAGTGTCATGTTAAGCAACATAGATCATATTGAGATTGTGGTATTCGATTTGTATTCTTTTTATAATTATGATGTTTACTGATAGTTATAACTTTAATGCTAACTATAAGGAATATTTTTGAAGGAAATATGCAATGATTAACGTATAAGATATTTTTCGCTTTTTAAAGAGATATTTTTTTAGTGACTAGGTTTTAACAAACTTTTGTAGTATACACATGTACTTTTTCAAATTGTATAAATGCTATGTTTCATTTTCTGTTCTATTGTTCCTTTTCTGATACTATTGGAGTTAGTTATTTTTTTAAAAGAAAGCTGTGTGCAGGAAAGTTCTAGTAATATTTGATTATGCTGCTTCGGCATTGACGATTTGATATTAATCAAAATCTCTTTAGAAAGAAGGAATATTTTAAAAATATACATTAAAGAAATCTGAATAGTTTAGTTAAATTTTACAAGGTTTGGAAAATTTAATATTTTCAACCTTAGTTGTATGCACGATGAACAATGGAAACGGCTTCTATTAAAAGCTACTTCACCAAAATCTGACCCAAAGCTGTGCTTGTATGTATAAATATATACGAAAATACTGTCAGGAGTTGTCAAACTGCCTGTGTTCGGACGCGATCCAAATCTGTGCAACGTACTGTATATTTTTTGAAAAAATGCCTTGACATGAGAAAAATGGGGTAATGAGGGATGCAGCGCCTCTCGAAAGAAGTATTAAAATTGTTTTCCGAAAGCTGAAATGGCCCATCGTCGCATTCCCTGACAAATCATTGCGTTGATCCTTCAAGCATAAGCCACTTCCTCTATATCAAGAAGGTCTAGAAAAGTGGCACGGATTTTATCAAACAGCCAGCAATAAGCGTTTCAATTGAGAATTGGTATTATTTTGAATGTAAATATATATCTATCCTCCCTCCAATTAAACTTCCAATCGTCGTATACTTGCAATCATCAGTAAAGTTTTGGCATCAATTATATCTCAATATATTTAATAAATCTCGTCAAATAATTAACGTTTTATAAAACAAAAATTTGAAAAATTGAAAGATCCATGCATTGGGTTTCACAGTAAAAACTAAATAGTGTAGCAACCACAAAAATAATTAGTAATACTGCTGCCTCTTATCTTTAAACGTTATTTCAAGGAATAGCTTTTCTAATGCAAATATTTTGGAATTCTCATGAAATTGTTAGAGCAGGCATCGCTGAAAAGCAGGGAAAAGGCCTGATGGAATTTATCTCTTTCCATTTATGAGAGTTAGTTTCTGGACCAAATGGTTTGAGACAAAGTGAAAGAATATATTTTTATAAAGACTGCGATATGTTTATCACTTTTCAGCTTAAGTGCTAATAAGGTATTCAATCTTTTTCTGAAATTTCTAATATTCCGAGACACACAGCAAAAGATATATATAAGATTTCACATAAATTGTTGAACCAATTGAAAAGCAGAAGAGACGAAATTTAAATTTCCGTCAAAGATATAAAATATTCGCTCATCATCTCTACTACTAGAACTGAAAATGAGAGGAGACAATTTTCACTCAAAACTGCACCTAAATTTGTGGGAGAAATTTTCAAAAGTGCTGAGAAGCACTCGAATTCTTTATTGGATTTTCTTGTCTAAAGTTTTATGTCTCAGAATGGTAAAAACCAGTTCAACATAGGTGTTTTAAATAGTTCCTTTCGAACAGAGAAATAAAAGGAATGCTATATTTTCAAGCGTCAACTGGACATCTTGGCATGATTTGGCGGCGAAATTCAAAGAAATTTCAGGATTCAAAACATTATTTTTAATGACGATTTCAGATTCATCAGAAATAAAACTACAACTCTTGGGAACACGCTTTAATATTTTCTTTCACTCTGGATGACAAACAAATTTATTGCAAAAAGTTCATGGAAATAAAATATTTATTCGTCATAAATCAAAAATTCATCCAAATAAAGCATCAGCATTTTTAAAGAGAATGAATTATCTGCCATTTTAACAATCAAAAAGATACTAAATCTGCTTGAAAAAGAAATTGAAGTTTTAATTTAAAGAACGGTTCGATGTAAAGACAGAAAAAGAATTCAAGCTATTAAGTATTTGGTCCTTTCTCTGCATATCAGTAATCGCCAAATTATTTGCAAATGTGCCAAATAGAGTATTAATAATCCAAGATGCTGGCATAATCGCAATTTTATAATTTGTCATTTACTTTACAATTACACTTTTTTCAATTTAATCTATATCTTGTGCAAGCATTTATGTTTATCCACGATAGCTACTTGATAGGTTTTAAAGGATTTGATAAAATTGCTTCCAAAAATTATTTTTTCTCGCGAAAGAAAAAAAAAATGCGTCGGAGACCAAATTGATTATATGAGAATGCAGCTCTCTTTTCACAATGGACTGACGAAAGAGGCCTTTGCTTAGCAATAAGAGAAAAACTATCATATCGCATGCGCGTTTAATAAGCGTAAAGAAAAACAATTGTAAGCTGGGAAATTGACAATTACTCGCGCAGAAAACGATATTTCAGTATTTTTCTCAACGAGAAATTCAGTACGCTTTCCTTGTTTCAACTCTATTACAAAGCTTGCCAATACAGTCAGCCAGAGCCGAAAATCAAGCAGCTTGTAAATGCGTTTAAAGCCTCATTTTCCTGAGTTTTATAAAAGAGATTTCATTTTCGCGACTCTCTAACTGGAAACAAAAATCTGTCATTAGAAACTAACCTTTTTGCTTGGCGATAATAGCTGATTAGCTAAATGAGAATGACCGAAAATATGGAATTTTACATCATTTTACTCATAATTTCTTTCCATTTTTATTTAATTATTAAATTTTATGCTTTCTTTATATGTAATATTTCAGAATATTCTGCGATAATAGAGATGACAAACAAGAAAATAATGTAAAGAAATGAAGCTATTTAAAATTCTTGATCTTTTGAAATTCAAGTGTATCCTCAAAAATGTCTCATTCAAAACTATGTTTAATATAATTCTGACAAATTACAGAATAAAAACTTCAAAAATAATATAAATACTTTAATTTATATTCCCTTAATATCCAAAATTCCGATCATTTAAAGTACTAAAATATTTCAAGCTACCTTTTCGCCATAACAAAACAGATGCTATTGTAATGGACGCCGTTGAGTGATATGGCACAACTTTCACTAACTTTTAAAATATACACTTTATTTTCACATACATTGTTCCCATGTCATACCCACATATGAAATAATTGCAGATATAAATAAATTATATTTTTAACGTTTAGGATGAAAAATACAATATCTAAGCATTTTTAAATATATCGTTTTAGCAATACAAAACTGCTTTTATTTTGAAGCTCTAATATACTTCTAAAGTTAAAAGAGCATAAGATTGTAGATCCAGGTATATTTGGGTTCCAATGTACTGTATTGTAATTCAATTTCAACCTGTCTTGAGATGAAACACAATTGATTTCATACTCTCAAATAATCAGTATTATTCCTTTAATTATTCAATGCAATCTACCATCTGCAAATTTGCTAAATAATGAAAAAGGTTTTATTTATAGTTTTAATATTCATTTATGAATCATTGGCCATTATTATTTAAACTACGTTTCGCACTAACATCAGTGTTTGGTGAATATCGTTATTCCGGGCAATTTATCAAGAAACATGAACGTATCCAGCGAAACGAATGTTTTTCGCCAAATCCATGCAATAAGATTACAGTGCTTGGAACATTTCAATGGAATATTCAAGTTATTTCTCGCCAATTTTCAAACTTGAGACATTCTGTTGGCGATCTAACGGAAATGTAAGAAAAACATTTTTAGAAGTTAATGAGTATCCAGACGTATGAAAATATCAACAAAAACGTTTAACTCTGAATATTAGCAAGAATTGATAATATTAGTAGAAATACTTATTGTTTTTTATAAACAATTTTAAAATGCATTGAACGTTAAGAGTAAGCAGAAATGATTTCGATAAATAGTGATAATAAATTTGAGTAAAGCACGGCATAGCTTAACCATATTGTTAAAAAGCATACAAAGCAGGTTTGTTTTTACATTTTGTAATCGCCAAATGTTATACAAAGTTTCTAGATTCAAATAATATAAAATATTGAAAACATTAGATGTATTAAAACTTTTTGCAAATATTTAAATTTGATGTTTTACGAAACGGTTGTCTATTCGAGCGACAATTAATACACATAATTCTGTCATACATGGATCTTTTGGTCTTACGCTCTGCGCTTAGGTCTCCTAGCAAAAGTTGGTCTAGGAAATGCCTCAGGGTTAGCTACTAGAGGTGTAGAAAAGGACGTACCTGGAAAACTTACCTGAGGAGGAAGAGGAACTTCCTCCCATTCCATAGGCTCCTGGCAATCCACGGACTCCCAGTCCATCGGCTCCTCCGTACAGGCAGCCTCCCAGTCCATCGGCTCGAAACCTGCAACGAAATCTGAAGAAGACACACAAAAATCCATAGTTTATTTGTATATGAGTAAATAAGGAAAGAAATAAAATGAAATATTTTTATTCAAAAAAAGTAATGTCACTCGAAAATAATATCCGCTGCTTTTTCGCAACTCGAACTTTCAGAAACTTGACTCAAAATGGCGTCTCTAATTGTAAAATCTGCTGTTCTATGAATTTCAACCAATCAGATTGAGAATTTGGAAAGTTGAAGTTAAAGTTAATGAAACTAGAGGTATTATCAATGCCAAAAATATATTATTTATATTTTTAATTTTCATTATGGATTTATAGGACGAAATATATTTAATTATTTCTTGCCTGCATTTGTACCGATCAGGGAATTTTCTTTACTGTCTCTATCTTCATCTATCTAAATCTATATTTCAAGTATTTTTTTTTCTGTAATATGCCCAAATTTTCAACTCTGAATAATTCATTATCTTTTCTTACGCCCTTCGATTTAATTAATGATTCGATTAATTATTATATTTTGATTTAATTATTCGAAACGATTCGATTTAATTATTATATTTTGAAAATTTAAAATTTTCAAGTTTTTTATGAAAGGACAATAAATTGGGGCTGCATACAATACGATAAAGGAAAACTCTGTGTAATTGCATACAGTATATATCTATGCAATAAAAAACATAACTTGTAAAAAAAACCAAATCTCGCAACTCAGTTCTTCTATCATAAAAAGTTGTGAGATCCATGTAACACCATGTCGGTCAATTTATTCAGTCCCTACTTAAGGGTCCTTCTGTCTTAAGGTATTACGTAATTAGCTAACCTAACAACATCTTATAGTGACTATACCAATATTAAAAATCTTCTATGGTTTAAATAAATAGATTGACTTGGACATCGCATGAAAACACGATGTATCTTTACATTAAATTAGATTACATTAACATATTATATTAAATTAGATTGTTTAGTGTGATTTCCAAGTCAATCTAATTAAACCATAGAAGATTTTTAATATTGATATGGTCACTAAAGGAGTTGTTAGGTTAGCTAATTACGTAATAACTTAAGACAGAAGGACCCTTAAGTAGGGACTGAATAAATTGACCGAAAGGTATTACATGGATCTCACAACTTTTTATGATAGAACTGAGTTGGGAGACTTGGTTTTTTTTTACAAGTTATGTTTTTGATGGCATCTCCTTTCTTTTTGTAGATAATCCTTTTCTTATTTTTGTATGTAATCTTCCTCTCTTTCTTTTCCGGTACTATTTCTTGAGCTTGAGCTACAGTTTTTCTCAAATCCCACTCTCTCCTTTATATGTCCGAATATAGTCAATAGCATAACTCGGTTCCGAATTTATATGGTATTTATAAATTTTTTATGGTATTATTAAATTTATTTGGAATGGTATTGCAAGTGCAATTATATGTCAAAATTTTGTTTTAATCGATTGAGAAGAAACGCGTCGAAAACAGAAATTCGATTTTTGGATACCTACTGTTAATGCGTGTCAGAGACTAAACGCCAAATAACTCGCCAAGGATGACACGATAGATTCAGTATAGAAGTTATTTATGCAGTTGGTGTATCTAGAAAACTAGATCGAAATTGCAAAATATTTTAGTTTTTCCTTGATTTATACACTAAACACTAATTGTATTCTAAATTTGAAGCTTCTAAGTCTGCTAGAAGTGCCTAAGAGTTTTGATGATCGGTCAGACAGCCAGTCAATCAGTCAGTGACAAAATTCACAAATTTTGACTAGTTATAATTCTTAAACTACTGGCTCAAATTTAAAGAAATTTGGAATATACTGTGTTTATATAATTCCTGCTTAATTACTGAAAATTCAGGCTTCTAGTTTTATCCACATCGAAGTTATAGGAGGTCGAAAATGGCCTGAACTGCTTCGAGAAAAGGATGGTACGGTCGTGCCGCTTGTTTTTGCTCGATTTGGCGGGGACACTGCCGTGCCCCCAGATACAAATTTCAGGTTTCTAGAGCATCAAGTTTTGCGTGAAAACAGACCAATTCTCTCTTTACAAAATTGAAACAATTTGACTTAATCAAACGCATGTAAAACAACACATGTTCCTATAATCGGTACAATACATAACCGTATCTAATGAATTCTAATTTGTATAAAAACTTCAGAACTCACTGTTATTTTCGCGAAATTTCTTTTTGTAAAACATCAGCAAACATGAATATACTTTGATCAGTAGATGAATAAAAACAAAGTGTTTTGTAGGGCATCATGATCCTGCTGTTCATTATTTATTTTATCATTAATTTTTAAAAATCAAATGCAAATAATGAAAATATTTTAAATCAAAAATGAGTATTTCGGTTTAAAAAATATGTTAATAGGGAAGTATGCACTTTCTCACGTCAGACAATTTTCGAGATACATGTGAAAGAGAATCATCGGGTATTGTGTCTAAACTGCAACTTTTGGTAGATTTTCTTATTCTGTTTGTAAGCATAAAAATATCATTTTAAACTTGAAATGTCTACTTATGATTGTTGGAGATGACATATAAAAGATATTGTCTAGAGAAAATACCATACATCAATGTGGTGTATTGTTAAGAATATAAAACGGTTGTCCCACACAGGATGTATTTTGTAGCAAGAATTAAAACTGGAGAATTATTTGTCTGAAAAGTGGAAGCCCTTGAAGAGAACTGATATTTTTGAAAAGAAAATTTATCTTTTTTTTATTATTATTGATGGAAATTCGGTTTATCCACCAAAATGACCAAATCACTTGCACGTATAAAAATTATTACAAATGTCCTTTAAGAATAAACCTACCGATTACTTTATTCATGATATATCTGCTGACTGATATTGAAAATACAGATTTGATATTTAATTAATTTTTATTATTATTGATGATGCAAATAAATGAGTGGCTGATTTTCTTTTAAACTTTCTTTTCTTATTACATTATGCGTATTATATTGATCATTTTTCTTAATGTATATTCTTCTTTTTGTATAGTTATTTGAGGTACAATTCGGTTTTAGCGGCGACCAAAAAGCGCCAAGGAAAGATTTCGCCTAATTATAAAAATATATTCAAGGGCATTATTATTTATTATGAAAAATTTTGAGCGTGGGAATCATATGTTATATATTCTAACAATAGCAATGGTAAAATTGGCGAAATTTTGTCTTGGCGTTTTTTCGTTCCGTTACAACCGACAAATACCTTCTTTCGCCATTAAGACAATTTTAGCAAAATTGTGAGAAAAATAGTTTCACTTCAATATTTCATCTTTTGGAGATTTGTTGTTAGATCAAAAGTTTTGCTGCTTTAGGCAAACTTATTTTCTTTCCTTCTTTATCCACCATTTCTTCAATAAGAATGTACTTTAACATTCTTAGAGTAGGAACAGCTTTGATATACAGTCATTTTCGCCAAAAAAATTATTTATCGCCAAATTTTAGAAAAATGGCAGAATGTGGCAGGAACAGCAGCAACAGCGTAACGGTAGCAACAGCGCCACTGAAAAGTTCCCAACGTCGCATGGCGTCAAATGAATGTATATAAAGCTTAGCTGGAGTGTTTATTTAATTCTTTATATTTATAGAGATTTGATGTTAGATCAAAATGTTTGCATAGTTAGTCAAACTATTTTTATTTCCTTCTTTAGTCCCATTTCTTCAATAGAAATTATACTTTAATATTCGGAGCGTTTACACGATATTTTAATAAAAATGAAATAAACCTTTGATGAATGACATTTCTGCATGACTTTTCCTTTTGCAAAAAATGTTACGCACAGACAGATAAATATATGTAAGAACCGCAGGAGAAAATATTTTCTAAATTAAATATAAATCAAATCAAAGTACGTAAAGTTCTTTTATTAATCAATTATTAACTATCATTTTAATGCAATGAAGATTTGAAATAAAACTATGGTATTGTTATTATCTCCAAGATCACGAAAGTTTCGTCAACAGTGAAAATTCTAAATAAAATATCGCCTATCTGAATAGCAACAGAAAACATAGTTATCAAAAATTCCAGTTTTCGTTTTGTAAGTCTGTAAATTAAATTTTATGAGTTGACATAATTTCAGTACTATCCTTTGCAAAAATTCTACCGTCATAAATCGTGTATCTATTACATATCTTTACAAATGAAAGTTTAAATTAATGAAGATTTGTTTAAAAAGACATATATGACATCAAAGAGAAATCTGAATGATTGATTACTGCTCTTCGTAGACTAAAAGAGATTTTGCTGTTTCTACTGGTCATTCTTAGAATTTGAGAGTAGTTCTGGAGGATCTATTTCTGTAAATGTACGAAATAGATATTTTTATTAATTGCAATTTCTTGCATTTCATGGGGTCAATTTGGATGCAAGAATTTATCACCTTCTGACCAGTTCAAACTTGAACTGACATTCCATTTCAACTTTTTCTTTAACATCATGAATAGTTTTAATAATTTTTATGTATGAAATATGGAAATTTGAAATGTATTTAAATGAAATTTATTACATACTGATGGAGAATTATAATTTTTCGAAATCTATTTATTTCTAAAATAAAATATCAGAAGTTCATATCGAAAATATCAAAAAAAAAAAAAAAAAAAAAAATGTGACAAGCATTCAAGCATTGGTCTAAATTTAAGAGATAAGTTCTGAATACCGTTACGTAGTCTCTAAACAAAGTAAATAATTTAAATAATTATCAATGTTTTGAGGAACGATGATAATGATGAAACAAATGAAGTAAATGATCTAATAATGGTAAATAACATTTGAACGCATGGAAAGCAACCGTAAAAGCTTCTCACGAAAGAATAAAACGAAGTCTTAGAAATCTGTTCTAAACCGATATCATAGAACTCCCCCTACCTCTATACCCCAGTATTGCTTTTTAAATGTTCAATAAGGGCATGAAAATAATGGAATACCAAAAAATACTTTCCAGCAATATTTATCGCATTCCAGGAACATGTCAAATTTTTAGTTACCTATATTTACCGAAGAGACCCTACAATCATCTCTTTCCTTAACTTCCAAAATCAAACTAATTTTATCGATTTTAATTTCATTTGTATATTTAAAGTTCTGAAGCAAAAAATATTATGAAAAACGGAGGAGACAAAATAGTTAATACCGTGTTTTCTTCTCTGGAAATTTGTATTAGTATTTGGCTATTGAAACCTGCGGAAGCGTATTCTCGAAACTTCCTGACATACTTTGCAGTCAAGTGCAGCCCTTTCCTATCCTTTACTTCATAAAACTTTGGATTCTCTATAAAATTTTGTATGCTACGCGTGCTAAGATTTTAAGTTTTATAGTACCGTACATATGCATTCTTTGATTCGAAATATAATGAAAACGAGAATATCATACTAATCTACTCATGGGACACGAATTTGGATACACCCATACCAAAATACTACACGGGACTGCAATTTCATTAGCAAGAATATGTAACACGTTTCGTATATCTAACTCACTGCAGTCTTGAGTTATAGCATTTACATGCATGAGACTGTACATGCCGCCATTTCACAGATTGCATTTAAAATTTCAAAAGAATCCACACATTAGCTTCAGTGACTGTATACCAAATTGTAGCTATTATAAAAGCTGCATTTTTGAGTTATAGTGCTCTCATGTATGCGGAAATACAGAGCGGAGGACAGCAGTTGCAATGTTAAACTCATCATTTAGTATGAGTTTACGATTTCTATGGTAACATTCTAAACCTTGTTTCACTCATTTGAGTCCAAGTGTGTTTGAGTTACTGAGTTTACATGCATACCGACAGACAGAAGATAATTTCTTTGTCGGATTCAGTTCAAAATTGATACTATTTGGGAATTTAGATTCTAAATCTGTGAACACAATTTTTTAAATCCATTTCTTTCTGTTACTGTATTTATCTTGTTCAGCTGTTCTCAATCAGCCAGACATAGATTTCTCGTAAAAGGATTTCGTAAAATGTTTGATAGAAATCTATAAATTTGTTATAAAATCTGTAAAGCAAATTTCATTCTTCTTTAATGAGCATTTTTAAATTATCACGTTTACATAAAAACTAAAAAATGCCTTTTTTCGGATTCAGAGACATTTGAAATATAGAAATTCGGCAATTTTCGAATTTGGATATTTTAAGAATTACTATTCTTTATATTTTCTTATTTCGTGTACGAGGTAATAAGCATTATAAAAAGGTAATTATGACCAGTTTTAATCAGAATGTTATATATAAAACAAGACATTTTACGATGATTTAAATATTCTAATTCAAAACTTCCAAGAAATTGTATACGCTGGGGAGCATATTTTTTACGTGTGACGGCCTTCATGACCTCCAGGTACCTTAGTGATTAGGTTTACGTTCCAGGTTCTCCTCCTCTCAGTCTGCTAATTCATGCTGTCGTTCTTCCTTTTCTCGATGGCGCTTGGGAGCTCTCCATGAGAAGTTGTCGCCGCTCTATTTACTTCCTGCTTCTCAAAGACAGCCAGAATCCCCACGTTTTGGCCGTGCGTTGCGACCAATTAGACGGGCGGCGCACTGTAATCCCCGGTGTATTAGTCTGCCGGTACCTAACCACCTGCGTAGTTTGTCTGCTAATGATCAACCGAAGAAGTTTCTCCTTGGGCTTGGCGTTAATGATGGTCACTGTCCCCGGGAATAGCTCCCAACGTATAGGTACCAATTATCACTAATGTAAGCGCCAAGGTTGGAAATGTCCAGAGCCGGTGACTGCCTTCCCCTGTTGAGCTCCGTGGTATGCGGTGGCTTCGGGCCCGAAGGGTCCCTTCAGTGGGCAACATATTCCTCAAACTTTCAATATTGATAATCATTTTGATCGGTTTTATATTACGAAACGCATTTCTGAAAAAGACGAGACATTTCAAATAGTATCTTCAAATTCTATTTGCAAGATGTGTTGTGGCGACTTGCTGATAGAGATCGACTGCCGTATCAAGCACACAAAATAAAAGTTCTGACAACCATACTGGTTCGTGTTACACCTCACCTGTCATTAAACACTTCAAAAGATGTCATAACTTATGGTGAGATATTAAATCATACAATAGATTTAATTACTAAGGAGTTAAAATCCAAAGGTGTTACGAATTACTATTGGGCGAGACAGGCAAACAATCGAATCTAAGCTTCACATTCTCACGTTTATGTCACCTGAATTATCCGACCACATATATTCAGGGTACATTAAGCTCCCAGTCAGAATTTATATACTAAACCCCTTGAGATGCTTTAAGTGTCAACGCGTTGGACACTCGAAAGCAAGTTGCCATCGCGTAGAACAAAAGAATTTGCATTTTCTACCCGAAGATCCTTTCCCTACAATTCCGAGTTCAGCCTGCATGAGCTGCTATTGGCCTTTTCTAAACTGCATGATACCAGTCCCGGACCAGATGAAATCATGTATAATAGGCTTCGCCATTTATCTACGCCCTCTCTCTCTAATCTGTTGCATTTATTCAACAGTATATGGATTGAACAGATGTTCACTTCACAATGGCACGAAGTGATTGAGATTCCAATCCTCAAACAAGGGATTCCCCTTATCCTCTGCATTATAGAGCTACTGCGCTCGCAAGTTGTCTATGCAAGACGCTTGTGCGCATAGTTAATGCCCATCTTGTTTTTGAACTGGAGAGGAAAGAATGCATTCCACAGTTGCAGAGTGTTTTCTACGCCCTCTCTCTCTAATCTGTTGCATTTATTCAACAGTACATGGATTGAACAGATCTTCACTTCACAATGGCACGAAGTGATTGAGATTCCAATCCTCAAACAAGGGATTCCCCTTATCCTCTGCATTATAGAGCTATTGCGCTCGCAAGTTGTCTATGCAAGACGCTTGTGCGCATAGTTAATGCCCATCTTGTTTTTGAACTGGAGAGGAAAGAATGCATTCCACAGTTGCAGAGTGTTTTCTAAAAGGACGTTCAACATATGATAATATCGTCCTATTTGAAACCCAAATACGCAATGCATTTGTTCTCCGAAATCATTTTGTCTCCATTTTCTTTGATGTTGATAAGGCCTACGACCTCACATATTGCTTTGATATACTTAAAACCCTTTCAAATTATGGTTTTCAAGGAAATTTACCTATTTTCTTAAAACATATTTATCTTAAGAACATTCGAATTGGCAATTCTTATTCAGATCCTTTTATTCAAGCTGAGGAGATTCCATAAGGAAGCGTTCTTAATGTAACTCTTTTTATTATTCATTTTAGTCGAATTCTTAATATTTTTCCACCTCTGTCGAGGGCACCCTGTATTCGGATGATCTTCAGATCTCCTGTCAAGGATGCAATATGCATCTAATCGAACGCCAGCTGCAAGTTGCAGTTAATAATATAGTAGATTAGCGTGAGAAAAAAGGCCTACGATTAACCCCGAAAAATGTCGATGCGTTCACTTTGGCCGGAAGCGAAGAATTCATTTGGAATAATTTATATTAGGAATACCTCAATTCCTGTAGATAAAGAAATAATGTTATAGGGAGTAGCGTTTTATAGTAAGCTCACTTTGTTTCCTCATATTTTATATCTGTGAAAGAAGTGTGACAAGTCAATGAACATTCTAAATGTACTTTCTTCTTTCTGGGAGTAACTCCCAGCATATAGGTACCGATTAGCACTGAGGTAAGCGCAGAGGTTGGAAATGTCCTGAGCCTAATGTTGGAGTATCTAAGTGCCTTTCCCTGTTGAGCTCCATGTTTTGCGGTTGCTTCGGGCCCGAATCTACTTTTATGTCGTATTGCTCGTCGCAGCAAGGGTCCCTTCAGTGGGCAACATATTCCTCAAACTTTCAATATTGATAATCTGAAAAAGATGAGACATTTCAAATAGTATCTTCAGATTCTATTAGCAAGATGTGTTCTGGCTGATAGAGATCAACTCCCGGAAGCAAGCACACAAAATAAAAGTTCTGACAACTATACTGGTTCGTGTTACACCTCACCTGTCATTAAACACTTCAAAAAATATAATAACATATGGTGAGATATTAAATCATACAATAGATTTAATTACTAAGGAGTTAAAATCCAAAGGTTTTATCCACGTCCGCCGAATTACTATTAGGCGAGACAGGCAAACTATCGAATCTAAGCGTCACATTCTCCCGTTTATGTCACCTGAATTACCGCACCACATATATGCAGGGTACATTACGCTTCCAGTCAGAACTTATATACCAAACCCTTTGAGATGCTTTAAGTGTCAACGCTTTGAGCACTCGAAAGCAAGTTGCCATGTCATTGTGACTTGTGCCCGATGTGCTGCGAGAGGACAGAAGAACCAAGAGTGTTCCGTACAAGAAAAGTGCTTGAACTGCAAAGGTGATCATACGTTCTTTTTCCGCTCGTGCCTTCATCGACGTCAATTTAAAAAAGAAATAACAACAGTTAAAATTAAGGAGGAAATATCATACCCAGAAGCCATAAAGAAAGTTCTTTCTTAAACCCTTCATTCGTTTCTGAAAGAATTTTTGTGAAAACTGTACATGTCAAAATTGTACTAAAAATATGAATCCTTTATCATCTTCTAAACCTTCATCTGATTCCGATACTGATAAATCTATTTGTTAATGATCACGACACTGAGAAGTCAGAAACAACTAAGCGAGAATCATCAAAAACAGACAAATCATTAAAATTTAAATTTACAAAACGGGAGACTCGAAGACAAATCTTTCTGCAAAATTCAAGAAACCAGCTTCTAAAAATTCAGACGCTTTCGGACTTACATGTCAAGATATAGCCCATAAAGACTTAACATCTATTTTTGGTCTCATACCAAATAGTCCCGATTTCAAACATTATCCTTCGGGAGATGAATCTGAATTTGAAATGAGTTGCGATGTTTCTGCAATTCTTGTCGTTGCAACTAATAATCCATCAGCGACGCACATGTCTTAATAGGCATCTTCCTTTCTGGGGATTGTCGCTGCATACGGTCCAAACTTCATGACATCATCAAGGCCATTATTAACACCTTTCACCTACAAATTCTTGTGGGAATTGTACTAATAGTTATAAACAGATTGAAGACTTTATAACTAATAATTGTCTATGTCTGCTCAATGATGAAGAAAAAACATACTTCCACGAACCCACACGTACCTTCCAGAGTATTGACTTGGCCATATGCTCTCCTGACTTACTCCCGTTGTTGAACTTTGCTGTCAGTGAAGATCTCTACAAAAGTGATCGCTATCCCATAATGCTGATATGTCTCCCAAGCTGATAGAAGTGGTGTGACTTTTGTCCTATTCCACTGGATAGATTGGGCTACTTTGACCAGTTGTCAGAAATTACCGAGACTTTGATTAATACTTACGATATTACGGAGGCAGTGCAACACATTATTGATTGCATTATATACGCTGCTAATAACACCGGCCCAAAATGTTTCCCACGTTTACACGAAAATTTCGTCGACCGTGGTGGAATGAAACTTGCCGTGAGAGTCACAAAGAACAACAAAAAAAGAAGTCGGAACCTTTTTCGTAGGTATTTTTCTGCAGAGAATATTATTGCTTTTACATTTTCCCGAGCCAATGCATGGCAGTGTCAGAGGAAATCATGGGTTCACTTCATCTCATCTATTAAATCCTCTCTTTCTAACAAATTGGTTTAGAAGAAGATGAAGGCTACAAATGAATTTATAAAGACTTTCTTTCACTGTATTGAAGATAGGAAATGAAATGGTTTTATGTCACTTATTTGTTGCCATTACTCTCGGGGAAGCATTCGCAAAAGTTTCTGCTGCTGATTCGTACCAGCCTGCATTCGTGGTAACTAAGAATTGCGCATAACGAAAGAATTTGCATTTTTCCACCCGAAGATCCCTTCCCTACAATTCCAAGTTCAGTAGGCATGAACTGCTATCGGCCTTATCTAAAGTGCATGATACCAGTCCCGGACCAGATGGAATCACGTATAATATGCTTCGCCATTTATCTACACCCTCTCTCTCTAATCTGTTGCATTTATTCAACAGTATATGGATTGAACAGATGTTCACTTCACAATGGCAAGAAGTGATTGAGATTCCAATCCTCAAACAAGGGATTCCCCTTATCCTCTGCATTATAGACCTATTGCGCTCACAAGTTGTCTATGCAAGACGCTTGAGGGCATGGGTAATGCCCATCTTGTTTTTGAACTTGAGAGGAAACAAGGCATTCCACAGCTGCAGAGTGTTTTCCAAGAGGACGTTCAACATATGATAATATCATCGTATTCGAAACCGAAATAAGCAATACATTTGTTCGCAGAAATCATCTTGTCTCCATTTTCTTTGATGTTGAAAAGGCCTACGACCGCACATATCGTTTGTTTTTCTTAAAACCCTTTCAAATTTTGGTTTTAAAGGAAAAATACCTATTTTCTTAAAAATTTCTTATCTTAAGAACATTTCGTGTTCGAATTGGCAATTCTTATTCAGATCCTTTTAATCAAGCTGAGGGGATTCCACAAGGAATTGTTCTAACTCTTTTTATTATTCATTTTTGTCAAATTCTTAATATTTTCCCACCCCTGTCTAGGGCACCCTGTATTCGGATGATCTTCAGATCTCCTGTGAAGGATGCTACATGCATCTAATCGAGCACCAGTTGTAAGTTGCAGTTAATAAAATAGTAGATTAGTGTGAGAAAAACGGGCTACGATTTACCCCGAAAAAAATCGATGTGTTCACTTTGGCCGGAAACGAGGAATTCATTTGGAATAATTCATGTTAGGAATACCTCAATTCCTGTAGATGATGAAATAATGTTTTTCGGAATAATGTTTGATAGTAAGCTCACTTTCTTTCCGCATATTTTATATCTGTGGAAGAAGTGTGACAAGTCAATGAACATTCTAAAAGTACTATCTTAAACCTCTTGGGGAAAAAACCACACATCTTTGCTACGAATTTATGAAGCAACTATTTTATCCCGTATGGGTATGGGTGTATGGTTCTGCATGGTCGTCCGTTTTGAGTAGACTAGATAATATATACCACATCGCCCTGAAAATTTGCTCAGGAGCGTTCCTATCGTCACCAGTCGAGAGTCTTTGGAATGTATGTCGCCAACTGCCACTAAATTTAAGGTGCCAAAAAATATATGTCCTGTATTACCTCCGATCATTGTCCGTACCGAAACATCCCATGGTTTATATGATGCTTCCCACTCGTCGGAGATTTTACGCAGCCCGAGTATCCAACATTCTTCCTTTTTGTGAAGGAGTAAAATTGCTCCTCCCTGATTCTGAACTCCATGATGTGGGTATTCAGTCATTTGATTTATTTGCGTTTCCACTTTGGGATATTCCTCAATTTCCCTTTTTATGGATTCCCTTCCTGTGGATTCCAAAAGTCTAGAACGGTCCCTGTGGTTTTTAAAAAACTTTTCCTTTCTCATCACTGTCAGTTTTCATGGTACATGCCTGTTTTTACAGATGGTTCTAGGTCAGATGATCATGTTGGGTGTGGTGTTGTTTTTGGAACGCAAATATTTGGCTACAATATACATATGAACCTGTCTGTTTTGCCTACAGAATTACTGGCAATTCTCTCTGTCCTACAGAAAATTTATCAAAGCTCTGAATGCAACTTTGTGTTTATACTAATAGCATGAGTTCCTTAGAAACTCTTTCCCATTTTCATAATCAGTTTCATCCCATTGCCTTGGAAATCTTGTATCTTTTGAGGATTCTAAAGAATAGAGATAATGAAATATTATTCTATTGGGTCCAAAGTCATGTGGGAATAATTGGAAATTATCTGGCGGATGACACTGCTAAAAGAAGCACTTTTGTTAATGCAGCATGAAATACCTTTATCCAACGCGAAGAACTTTTACTCAAGAAAATTCCATTCCTTACGGCAACAATCATGGAATCCGCAGAAAAATAATAACTTTCGTAGTATAAAACCGCCAATTACATCCTGGTCTTGTCATCCAAGGCGTGAGCTCGATGTCAAATTGACTAGACTCCGCATTGGTCATACTCGTATAATGCACAAATATCTTCTATTTGGTGATCGAGCTTCAATCTGTTCGAAATACCAAGTGATTTCAACGTATCGTCATATTTTTATTGAATGTCTTGATTTGAATTTTCATTGTTTTCGTTTTTTTAACTCATCATCACTGGGCACGTCAAAGCTGGTGGGGAGAAATCCTCACAAAAATCTTTTTACGCTTATAAAGCAATTGGTTTTTATCATTCCATATAAACTTGTTTAATATTCCACCGTTTCCTTTTACAGTTTTAAAGCAGACATTCAATGCATCTTTTGTTCTTATTAAAGATTTTTAAATTATATTAGAAAAATCTTTTATTAACCATACGTCTGCCGCAATATAGCCTATTCTGACTCTTATGCCATTAACACAGACAACCAAGCAAACAAGAAATTGACTTGGTAATCAGTCATTTAACAGCTAAGAGAATTTGTGTTACATTGACCTCTCAATAGATTTGAAAATGAAAAATGTCTTAATAACTATATTCTGAAATTTAGATACGAAGATGCCATGGCCTGGAGGCAACATAACAATTTCGGCTTCGAAGGGTTCAAATTCAGAATCAGATTCCTTCGAAGTTCTAATGTTAAGCGAGTTTTGTGTACGCAAACTAGAAATGCCACGGGTAAAAAAATAAAAAAATTACAAAAACAACGACGGATTTTCGTGCCACATTACTAAAATTTTGAAGTTTCTTTTTCGCATCTGGAATTTATTATTCAGCAAATACAATCCACGAAAATCTAAATTACAGAAATTAAATGCTGTTTTGTCTCTTTTTAAGAAGACAAGAAAAGGTGACCTCTTACTACATGATGTTAAGTTCGATTGAAATGGAAGACAACAATTTGCAGTTTCTTCGGACAGAAGTATTTGGACACTTCTCTGCCTCCCCACCTATCTGGGCACTGCCTTATAAATATAGCGTTAATAATCTTTTGATCTTTGACTCACCCCTTCTCTCCTCCCTGCAATGGAGGTGAAATTACCAGACGACAAGCTAAGCAATATAAGCCGATAATTTCTTACAAGTATTGATTGAACTGTCACCGAATAGTAAAACGGTTGAATTACCAAAAAACGTGATGGCTTAACATTTCATTTGGATCTAAATCTACCACGCCAGGATATCTTTCATTTTTTTACATTCTTTGGATTAACAAAATAGTTTTGATTTACTTCATCTAATAGCACATTTCTACTTCAATCTAGGAAATTCGTTTACTTTTCGTAAGAATTAAACGGTTTTGCGTATTATTCTAGACATTACTCTTTGCGAAAAAGTAAATATTTACATTCCTTAAGAGGGGAAAAATGCGCTCATATTAGCCATCTCTTCTAAAAGAAAGAATGAAACATTTAATAAATTTGTTACTTTTTGTATACAACATCTTTAATTTTCAATTCCAGTATGTAGCATTATAAATCAAAATGCACTATTAACATAATCTTCTTTTTTTTGCCTTTCGTATGATAAGCTGCTTACATTCCCGATTCAATTGTTTCTAATCAGTATATTTTGGTCAAGCAATCTTTATACCTTAGGTGTTTTGTTTAGAGACAGTCTTGTTGTTAAAGAATATCAATAAATGTTATCCTGTTTTCTGCCATATCTTATAATTATACATTCGTTGCAAAATCAATTCTTTTTATTTTTTTCGATTAATTATTTTAATCAGCATTATATCAGCATTTCTCCAGTTTCTTATAAAATGAACTGCTTAGAAGATTTCATTTATTTTATCCTGACAAACAGAATTCCATTTCCTTGCTCGATTGTTGATTTCTTTGCTATTTTATCTGGATTTTTAAATTACTTATTATTTCCTGGAGATTTTCTCACATCTAGAATGTTTTAATCAATTAGTAAGACAGTAGGATTTTCCAGACACAAATGTCAGAGAGCTTTCAAGTGAAGAAATTTATTTAAATTGTACAGAATTTGAAGGTTTTATCTATCAACTTTAAAGATGTGAAGAACAATCAAAATCCAACCTTCATTATTCAAAACGAATCGCATTTGGCGGCCAGCTATTTCCCCACGGATATTATTTAAGCTTATTTTTATTTAAATTGTTTGGATATGCTTTCATGTCTATAATTTCGCCACATTATCACGCTCAGAACATAAGTAAAAACACATGCTTTGATTTGCATATTTCCACTCTCCGAAGTCCGTATGTGCCGAATTCGGTAGATGTAAATTAAACGACCTGATCAACACACACACATTCATCTTTATTAGAAGCAGGAAAACAGACCAAATCATAACACAAGAGCCTTTCGAGAAAGATAAATCTGTGACATTGTATACATGCATTTTTAAAACAAAACTGGGAATAGGAGGCTACTGTTTTGCATTTAAAGATGGCATAAAAATGCTAAAATAGAAAGGGAGAATGGAAAAATTCCATAGACAACTTCAGACTGAATCATAAGGATTTCAAGAAGGAAATATTCGAGCAAGTAAGGGAAATGAATGTTGAAAATTTGGACAGTCTCTTTAGTATATTGTCCAAAACAAATTCCCTTATCTCTATTCCTCTCTATAAAACAGATTCCCTAACTCTTTATTTACCTTTTTAACCAAACTTTAATTTGTCTCTTAAATTGAATCAAACCACGTATTGGTTCTCGGGGTAAAGAAGAAGTCGGCAATCTCACCGAAGAAGCGCTTTCAGAAGAAGCTCTATGTTTAATCAAGTTCATGGATTACCTACAGTTTATCTATTTTTGGAAATTAACAAAACATTAGGGGTTGATCAAACACTGATCGATCTGTAAATAAAGTCCTCAAAACTATCAAATTAAGCCATTCTCTGTTAAGCTGTTAAGAAATCCCGTATGCCACAGGATGCGGTTTTTCTTTTCTTCATCAATTTCACTTATCAGATAGTCAGTTTTATTTCTGTGGTGCAATGGACAACCCTACCCACTATGCAATATCTCGCGCTTTCACTCTTTCGTGGAACTCTAAAAGGTTCTTACTTTCACTGGTAAATCTTTCATATAAAAGTGTCTTTAAAATCAAGAAAAAGATTCAAAGAAAAGAAACATGATTAAATTAGTAATTGATAATGTTCAATTATGCCGATTATCGATTATCATATAAAATTTTCCCGTTCGATATTTCAATATCTCTTCATATTATTCATAATTCAGTCTCGATCCTTCTCTGATATTTCATTCTTATAATACTTTCTTCCTTATCTTAGTATTCGATGCATTATGCAGCCTTTCGTGTTTTTCCTTATAAATAGATAATACAATTCTTCAACTTATCGCTCATATTGTACACTAGCTGCCTTTGGTGACCGCCTGAAGTTACAATTTAGTGAAATTAAGAAAAATGATTATGCATATATTTAGGTTTTTGTGGCGATATGATATAACTTCATTTGAGCGATATGAAGTTTTCCCCATTATAAAAATACTTCTACTTAATAAACAGAAATGAAGTAAATCAATTAAACAACAAGGATTTAATATCAGAAAATTTGGTGGAATTAAATCTAAACGCTTTATCTAATATTGAAAGTAGTTAATATTTCTAGAAAATCAAGTGGTAGCCTGAGACGACTAGTAAATAAACATAAAAACTATAGTGTTCATCTATTCAGTTTCCTTGTGCTATAAACATCGAGAATTTTAGTTTTTATTCCTTAGTGTCAGTTTTATATATAGTCATGTTTACACTTTTTTTTTTTTTTTTTGCTCAAATTATTGCAATTTTTTTTTTTTTTTTGTTATGATTACTATTTTTTTTTAAATAAATTCCACCTTTCCTATGCCAAATTGGAAAGAGGCACATGAAATATAGACACAGAAGGGTAATATATTCTTTAATGACGAATTTTGGAGCACGAGTTTAAATTATTTTAATTTAAATAATAAAAGTAGAAATAGAGAGAACAACTTAACTTTTACATTTATAAACGTATGCAAAGGATAGATATATTTGATTATCTCATAAGATTTAGTATTGCATGACCAAAAAAGAATTTTAAAAATTATGTTTACATTAAATTTACGCATTTTTTTAAAAATTATGGAAAAATGCTACTTTAGTGAAATTGATGTTACAATATAAATAATTTTTACAATGTTAGAATGGTATAAAATGAAAATAAGTTTTCAGAAAATAAGTTAGCAAATCTGAAATATTTTAACTCTCATCTCATCTGTTTAAATATGTTCATGGAAACTTTGTATTGTGCATGTAATCGTTATAAAACATTCGTAACAAAATTCTTTTGAATTTGCAAAGGGGTGTCAAGTTATATCGAATACATCTAAGCAAATAATTGTTTCGTTTGATATACAGGATATTTTTAAAAGTACCGACAAAACTCAGAGTGTTCTTAATAGACCTCAAGAAGATTATTAAATCTTGATTCTTAATGACTGAGGGAAATTTTTTTTTCAATTTTAAATTATAAAAATCAAGACGATCTTCAAAGGGACGTTTATATTGTCTTAGTGTTTATTAATTTTTAGAATATCAGTAGCCTGTCAGCCGCTGCTCAATTTCGTAGCAGCGTTGCCCGAGGAACACCACTTGGAGGTCGGCTACCAGAGTTCCTCGAGGGCTGTCCTCCTACACTCCGATCACTACATTCCAGGACAGCCCCGGGAGGTCGAAAGAACCTCGACCTCCCTCGCACACGCCTAAGAAATGGGTTCCATCTGCTGGTCACAGATTTGGGGTATGAGTAAATTAAAGTGTCGTGCGTTGACGGTAGGGGGTGGATCAACGCATCCACAACAACTTAGCGCACTCCTGCAGACTTAAATACTTAATTATATCTAAATTGTTTAATGAACCTAAATGTTGGAATTGTATATGTGTGAATGATGCTTAACTAACTGGTCCCTTCAACAATCAATTTGGAAAGAAGTGATGCCGAATAGAGTTTTTTGGAGTGCGCTAAGTGCCTTCCTGGAAGGGCTTTGTAAGGAAACTGGCCCACATTCGTGCTAAGCATGGGGAAACCAGGCAAACCCCACGCAGCCAGTCCGGCAGATATCCGCTATCCACAGCGGAGGACTCCGCCTCCCAGTTCAAAGAGCTTCGGCGCTCGGCCACTGGTGGGTCGATGAAGGTTGCTGGTGAATGGGAGTGGACCAGCGCGGCCACTTTTATTTAAAGACGCATAATCGGGAAATTCAGATATTACTGTCGCTCCTAATAGCAAAAAATGTTTAAATGTGTCTTTAAAAGATGCTGCTTAATTGCGCTGAGATTCTTCAAATCATATATGCCACCTTAATAATACGAAAACCTATCTAGCCAATTTTCTAAATATTTTTGAAGCCATCATTGTTTCGCTCTCAATTGATATATAATTGGTAGAAATTTATCAAATTATTTCTTAGGATGGAAATACGTTATAATGCTATGATATGATGAAAACATTTCATAATAATATTACATTTAATTTTTACAAATGCTGGATTAAAAAAATATATGCTTTTATTTTTACTGTTTATAATTCTCCTAGCAATGGTATTTTAAATGCGTAATGTCTTTAATAAACAGTCTAGTCTCTTGTAGTTACTTCGATAACGTTTCATTTACAGTAGTATAAATAGTTTTAATATTAAATACTAAGATATATTCTGCAAAATAATCAATGAAAATGTCAAAAATAATTTGCAGTGACGAAAAAATGGTATAATCTTTCCACAATTTCGCCATAATAGTTCTGATTTAATGTTGATGATCCTGCATTAAAGGCAATATACAGAACCGCAGAGTTTTTCTTTAAACACATGAATGTATTAATAAGCCAGTAAGTACTTGATTTATGTCACGAACTAAAGTTACTGATGATATTTCATATGTATCTTTTAATTCAGAATTCACACTTACTTGCTCTTTCGATTTTAATAAATTCACGAACAAAGCTTCTTACCTTTTCCATGCTTAATTTTAAAAAAAATCAGACAAAAATATCATTGCAATTATGTGCGAATATTCGAATTTAATTAAACTCAAAAGTCAAGCTTCAGTCTTTAATATGCTTACTTTAAAGCACCAAAAATTATTTTTTTTCAAATGAAACAACAAAAGAAAATTATTTGAAATTTTTTTTTATGTCAATAAGATTAAAAGTCTTGCTTTTTCAAAGATATGTAACAGAAAAGATGATATTTCCTGCTTCCATTTACTACATGCATTTGTCATAGAGATGGCTAATCTCTTGAATGCGACATTTGATATATCTAAATGAAGCTTGGCGATTCAGTAGGAACTAGATTTTCCTGAGAAAATTTCGTCACTGCGCTTTCCTTCAGTGTATTCTATGAACTAATACGCGTGTAACTCCTTAAATAAAATAAACTCTTAATTAAACTTTAAAAAAAACATTTTTGCATGCTGTATCAGTTCTGAATGGTTTTCCATCTATTGTATGTTTCATTTTTAAAATATTTAGTTTCAGATGCTGGTTAGAATAGTTGAAATAAGATAAGAATTTTTAGTTTTAGATTTAATTTCAATATTTACTTCCGTGTTGCAAAATAATGTGTGATTAATGAAATAATAAATGAACTAAGTATTTTGAACTATCCAAGTTATTCTTCCCTTAAATGATCATAGACGTTAATTTATGCTATCAAAAGCTGAATTTAAAATTCATCAAACTAAAAATTTCCTAAATGGTGACATGGATGGCTGCGCTCTTCGTCATTGAAAATATAAATTCAACTATTGAAGGCTTTCAATAAATAGTTTTTGTAATGGTACCTTGGCATTATATTTCAATGATTATCTATGCTCTGCTAAAGGGTTAAATCCGAAGTAGTTAAGTATTTTACTCTTAAATTGAGATGATTATAAGCAATTGTTTCTTTTATTGTACTATTTCCACGATTTCCTTCTGTTGTTTTCATTTCTTTGTCTTGTATTAGGTTAACACATCGTGTATTGTATCTTCAAATCCTTTGAATGAACCTATCATGATTTGAAATGAGTCTTTGTGCGCAAACATGGCTATTACTAGAAGCACTCCTTCACAATCAAGAAATCATATTCTCACATTTCATACAAATGCATAATGCTACAATAATAAGTGAAATGCTTTTTAAATATCTTAAACTGATAGAAATATACATTCTCAATAATTACATACGTATGAACACATTTAAAACAGTTTCTCATGTTTCTTATCATTTTTCTTTCACACTGAGTAAGAATTTGATATTTTTTTTTTAATTTCACGTTATTTTAGAAGCTTATTTTATCTACTCCAATAATAAACTAATTAATAAAGAAGAAGACATTCTTAAAATATTTTCTCCCTTTTTTTTCCTATCGTCCATAAAGAAAATGTATAACAGCAATGAATATCTGCTTTTTTTTACTTGTTATTTTTTATATTATTTAGTTTGTAATTTGACAATTAATAAATAAATTTAAGTGTTTGAATGATTCAAAAATTCTGCCTTACTTTTATTTTCCATAAATATTTCCTTACTGAAGGATAAAATATTTTGGTTTTCTGTTATTTTCTACAGTTACTACAGTGTTTTTATTTGAAAATGACTTTTTTTATTACTCTATTCTAAATTGAAATTCAAAGCTACCTCCAATATTATTCTTTCAGGTGAGTATTTTAAATATTTTTTCTCATGATTATTTTTATAATTAGTTAAACTTCATTATAAATGTCTTAACAATTAAAAATAATTGAAAAAAATCTATAAAACTCTTTGGTCATCTGATTCCATTTTCTACTAAAAATTTTCACGTGTTCATAATTTTCAAAAGTTTAAATTCGAGAAACTGCAATCATACAACTAAAGTTGTATGTTTCATAACAGCATATCTGCCTCTAAATTTAAATATTTTATTTCTTTATTTTGAGAAAAAAACATTATAACAGTATAAATTCCTGTTGCTGAATGCATAGAAATGACCGATTACAAGGTTAATGCCTTTGAAACAGATTTAAAAATTAATATGATAACATTTGGAGTTCATTATTGTAAATATTCATTATTTGTGAATTATACTAAGCAGATTCTTTAATTAGATCAGACATTATTTCAATTACTCTAAATTATTATAGTATGCACATGTATTGTTTCAAATTATATAAATACGCTCTACTTCTGTGTTTTTCTCCGATTTTTCTGTTACTATTCGGGTTACTTATTTTTGAAAAGACAGCTATGCGCAGTAAAGTTCTAGCAATATTTGATTATGCTGCTGCAGCATTGACGATTGGATACTAGTCACAATCTTTTTAAAATGATGGAAAAATGTGAAAATTTATATTAAGAATTTTTTAATAGTTTAACTAAATTTTTCAAACGTTAGAAATTTAATATTTTCACTTTAAATATACGTATGTTGTACAACGTAATCAGTGTTCAGAATCAGCTTCTGAGAAAAGCTACTTCCAATCAAGTACTGTCCCCGAAGTTGTGTTCTTCTATCAAAATATATTCGAAAGTGTTGTAAGGAATATTCAAACTGTAAGATTTCTGAGGTGACCCAAATCTGTACAGAGGACTATATATTTGTCAAAGAACGCATGGATATGAGAAAAATTGCTTAATAAAGGATGCAGCACTACTCTTGAGGAGTATTAAAATTGTTTTCCTGAAGTTTAAAGTCCCACTTCGTCGTATTCCCTAACGATTCATTGAATTGTTCCTTCGAGCGTAAGCCGCTTCCTCTGTATCAAGAATGTCAAAAAGAGTTAAGAACAATAAGCCTCCCAATCAAGCGCTCGTATAATTTCGAATGTAAATATATTGTTACACATTAAAATTCCAACCCTCATATATTTCAATCATCTGCAATTCATAGCATCTGTTATATTTCAGAAAGTTTAATAAATCTGTTAAGTTCGTTAATTATATGCAAAAATGAATCCTTTGGAAAATTAAGAGATTATTGCATTGGTTTTCACAATGAAAACTAAAGAGCACCTATTCACAGCAAAATATATTAGTAAAACTGCGGCCTCTTATCTTTAATCATTATATCAAGGAATAGCTATTTGGAACTCTCAACCGATTGTTAGAGCAGGCATTACTGAAATGCAATAAAAAGGCCTGATGGAATTTAGGTCTTTCCATTTATCAATTTAATTTCTGGACTAAATAGTTTGAAAGAAAGGGATGAATATATTTTTAAATAGACTTTCCATATGCTTTTCTCTATTTTCAGCTGAGTCGTTAACAACGTATTCAATCATTATGCGCAATTTCAAAGAAAGCGAGTCTCACAGGAAAAGATATATATATAAAGTTTTACATAAGTCGTTGAATCGTTAGAAAAGCAACAGAAAATAAATTTAAATTTGCGTCAACGATGTAAAATTTCTGCAATTCATTTATACTATTAGAACTCAAAAGATGGTGTGAAACAGAAAATGAGCTAAGATTAAATTTTTCAACGAAAACGGTACCTAAATTTTAGGAAGAAATTTTTTAAAGTCTAAGTAAGAATTCCAACTCCATCTTAAATTCTAATGTCTTAGTTTCATATCTAGGATAATACAAACCAGTTTATCGTTGGCGTATTATAAACCTCCACTCAAACAGGTGAAAAAACAACAATATATATTCAAGAATCAATTGGATATCTTGGAATGTGATGGCAACAAAATAAAAAAAAAATGCTAAATTGAAAATATCGGGGTTTTTTTTTCACTATTTCAGAAAATCGGAAATAAAATTGCTATTCATAAACACAATAATTTCTCCAACGCAGGATAACAATATATATATATATATTCCAAAACATTATCAAAATAAAACATTAGGATTCTTAAAATTAATGAGTCACAAAAGTTTTAAATAAAATTTTAATAATCAAACAGAGAAAATTGTACTAAATCTATCTTTAAAAACAATTAATAATTTTAATTTAAACTGAGCTCAATTTAAAAACACACTCATAGAATTGAAGTTATTAAAATGTTTCACACTCTCTTTTCACAACAACAATAGCCAACTTATTTGTACATGCGCCAAATTAATTTCTAATAATGTATTGTTCTGCCAAGATGTTGGCGTAACTCCTATTTTCGTAATTTGTCATTTTTGCAGTCATCCTATTTAATCCATTCCTCCTGAAGCACCTCTGTTTATTCACAATAGCGATTTCATCGGTTAAAAAAGACTTGAAAGGGCTCCTTGTAAAAAATAATTTTTTCTCGCGAAAGAAAACAAAATGATGCTTTAGAGATCAAATTGATTTTATTAGCATCCGATTGATGAGCTTTCTTCACGATGAACCCATGAAATAGGCCATTGATTATAAGTATGGGGAAAATAGTTATCGTATCTCATTTGCGATAAAAAGCGGAAAGAAAATGAAATGAAGGACTCAAAAAAGTATTGGCAATAACTCGTGCAGAAAGCAAAATTTCAGTATTTTCTCAACGAGAAATTCAGTACGCACTTCTTACTTCGACTGTATTACAAATCGAGCCAAATACAGTCAGCCAGTACCGGAAATCAAGCAGCTTTTGAATACATTTAAAGTATCAGTTTGATGCGTTTTATAAACGTGATTTCAATGTGGCGACTCTCTAACTGACAACAAATACCTGTTATTTGAAACTAAAATTTTTACTTGGCCATAAGAACTATCCTGCTAAATGAGAAGTAATGAAAATATAGAATTATATATCTATTGATTCATAAATTATTTTCATTTTATTTAAATGCCCTAATATAAAGCTCTCTTTATGTGTGATATTTCAGAATATTCAGAAGAAATAAGAAAATTATGTAAACGAATGAAACAATTCATAATTTTTCGCCTTCTTAAATTCAAGCGTATGCTCAAAGATTTCCTATTCAAAATTATTTTTAATATAATATAATGCTGGAATGCAGAATTAAAGTGTCAGAAATCATGTAAATTTCTTAATTTTTATTTCCTTAATATCCAAAATTTTGGAAATCAGAAATGCTAAATTTTTCTAAGATGAGTTTTTGCCAAAACTAAATAGATGTTATTATAATGGAGGCCATTGTATGATGTGGCACAGCTTTTATTGACTTTTTAAATACTTACATCTTTTATTTTCACATACAACTGATAACGACATATAAAATAATTGCTGATGGAATCAATGAATTATCTTTTTCACGCTTAGGATGAAAGAAAGAAGCCTCAATCACTTTTTAAGACATATTTTAAGCAATGTGTACCAATTTCCATTTGGAGCTTTCAAAATGTATTTCAAATTTAAAAGAACGTGAAATATTTCCGTTTCAGCTATATCCCCGATGCAATGCACTGTCTTGTAATAGAATATGAATTTGGCTTGAAAAAAAAGCTATTTCTTTGTCGCAACTTTCAAATTAGCATACTTTTTCTATTATTGATGTAATGTGATTTGTATGCAATCTACCAACTGTAATCTTGCTAAATTTTAAAAATGATTTTATTTATAATTTCAAAAATTTTTTATTAATCATTAATATTTTCTATTTGAACTTCGTTTTGCAACAATATTAATGCTTGGCGAAAGCCGTTATCCAATCAATATATCAAAAAACATAAACATATGCAGCGAAACTTCGCCAAATCCATGTCATAAAATTACACTACTTGGCACATTTCAATGCGTAAAAACTAACAGTCCTTTCACGACAGCATTTGAACTTGAGACATTCTGTTGGCGATCTAACGGAAATGCAAGAAAACATTTTTAAAAGTTTATGTGTATCCAAACTTATGAAAATAACAACAAAAATTTTGAACTCTGAATATTAGCAAAAATTGATAATATTAGCAGAAGCATTCAATGTTTTTGTAAACAATTGTAAATTGCATTGAACGTTAAAAGTAGGGAAAAATAATTTCGATAAATAATGATAAATAATTAGCTTAAAGCCCGGAATATCTTAAACATATTGTTAAATAACATTGAAATCAGGTTGGGTTTTTTTACATTTTGTAATCGCCAAATGTTATAGAAAGTTTCTCGAATCAAATAATTTTAAATACTTAAAGCATTAGATGTATCAAGACATTTTATAACCTGCTTAAATTTTATGCTTTCAGAACCGTTTTCTATTCGAGCGACAATTAATATACAGAATTCTGTCATACATGGATTTTTTGATCTTACGCTCTGCGCTTGGGTCTCCTAGCAAAAGTTGGTCTAGGAGATGCCTCAGGGTTAGCTACTGGAGGTGTAGCAAAGGACGTACCTGGAAGACTTACCTGGGGAGGAAGAGGAACTTCCTCTCAATCCATAGGCTCCTGGCAATCCACGGACTCCCAGTCCATCGGCTCCTCAGTGCAGGAAGCCTCCCAGTCCATCGGCTCGAAACCTGCAACGAAATCTGAAGAAGACACACAAAAATCCATAGTTTATTTGTATATGAGTAAATAAGTAAAGAAATAAAATGAAATATTTTTATTCAAAAAAAGTAATGACACTCGAAAATAATATCCGCTGCTTTTTCGCAACTCAAACTTTCAGAAACTTGACTCAAAATGGCGTCTCTTATTGAAAAATCTGCTGTTCCATGAATTTCAACCAATCAGATTGTGAGTTTGGAAAGTTGAAGTTAAAGTTAAGGAAATTAGAGGTGTTAAGAATGCCAAAAAATATTATCTAAATTTCATTTTCCTTACGGAATTATAACGCGAAATTTATTTGGTTATTTCTTTCCTGCATCCTGGGCTCAATCATCGAATTTTCTTTACCGTATTAGCATCTAAGACAATCCTTAAGACATGCATATTTTCTGTAATATTCACGAAATTTCAATTCTGAATAATTCGCTATATTTTCTTGTGCTCTTCGATTTAGCAAATATTATTTGAAATTTCATTATTCCATTTTAGAAACTGAAAATTTCAAGTTGTAGGTGAAATGTCAGTGAATTGGTTCTAGATACAGTGGGACAAAACGAAGCTGTGTGCGGTTGCGTACATAAATCTATACAAAATGGGGTTTCTAGAGCATCAAGTTGTGCATGTAAACTGATAAATTCTGCCTTTATAAAACTGAAACAGTTTCGATTTAATCAAACGCATGTAAAACAGCCTTTCTCCGGAAATCGGTACAATACATAACCATATCTAATGAACTCAAATTTGCATAAAAACATCGAATTTACTGTTATTTTCGTGAAATTTCCGTTTGTAAAACAGCAACAAACATGAATATACTTTGATCAGTAGATGAATAAAAATAAAATTGTCTTTTTATAAGACATCATGATCCTCTTCTTCATTAATAATTTTTAAGAATCAAATTATCAATAATAATTTTAAATCAGAAGTAAGTATTTCTATTTAAAAGATATGCTAACAAGGAAGTATCAATTTTTTGATATCAAACAACTTCTGTGTTAAATGTGAACACGAATCATCAGTTATTTTATCAAAACTTTAATATTTAGTAGATTTTCTTATCCTGTTTGCAAACATAAAAAACAAATGAAATCATGAATTTGAAATTTGAAATATTTACGAATGTTTGTGGCCGATGATAAAGGGAAGATATTGTCTAGAAAAAAATATCATTGATCAGTCAAGTGTATTATCAAGAATATGAAACGGTTGTCCTATCGAAGATGCATTTTGTTGCAAAAGTTAAAATTGAGGAGTCAACAAAACCATAAGGAGGGGGACAGTAACAGCTTACTACAACATATTAATGGCTGGCAATCTGCAAAAGGTGAAACCAGCTTATCTATTTTTCTGAAACTGGGGAAGATCTCTCAAAACCAGGGCGTATACCTCCAATAGATGTCGTCACACGTATACATTAGTGGTAATGAGGTCTTTGATAGATTGGTCAAAAAGGGTTGTGAGAATGAAACGGCCACTGGCTCATCGCGTACTTATCTAGAACTATATTCAAATCAAAGATCTAACCTCAATTTAATATTGCATATTCCACCTGCGCACCAATGGTACACGGTAAAATCACTTGGCACTCTACTGGAAACCAAATGTGACCGTGGTTCCCGGTATTCTCTGGCTAGACTAAAAAGTGTCCACCTTAAGTGTCTTTCTTTTGAAAGTGGTAAAAAAATCCATCCCACTTGTAATAAATGCCGTTACCATCCAGCTTCACTGGATCACATTCTGGGTTGTATCGGACTTTCTAAGGAGGCTTAACATCTCATCCCTTTATTATTATAGATTTATTGGCGGTCAAAAACCTGCTGGAGCTGATCTGACATATGTCAGATCTTTTGAGGATAAGCAACAACAATAACAAATTGAGAAATTATTTGCTCCAAAAATTAACATCCTTGAGACGAAAGTAATATTTTTGAAGAGGACAATTATATCTTCGTTTATGGATGGAAATTCGGTATATCCAACAAATGACAATATTAATCGTGTAGTTAAAATTGATACGTATTTCCTTAAAGAATAAAAAGGCCTTTTTCTTTATTTGTTTTATATCTGTTTTCTGATGCTGAAAACACCTGTTTGATATTTGATCTTTTTTTATTATTATTGATGATACAAATAAATGAATGACTGATTTCTTGGTAAACTTACTTTTCTTATTACATCATTTGTGTTATATTGATCATTTTTCGTAATCTTAATATATATAAATTACGTGTCACGTTGTTTGTCCGCGATGGACTCCTAAACTACTTAACCGATTTCAATCAAATTTGCACACCGTATGCAGTTTGATCTAACTTAAAAGATAGGATAGCCCTTTTTTTGAATTTTTAATTAGAATTTTAATTATCAATTAAAAACTAACTTTCCCACCAAAAAAATCTTTTCATTTTTCCCATCGCCAAATGAGTACGGCTTCAGTTTTTTTCCCCAACAGTCATGAAGCTAGGCTTAAGATTTTTCGGCTGATTATTTGAAACGATTCTATTTATTTTCTTAATGTTTGATGCATTTAAAATTAAACATTGTTAATGAATCGATCTTTCAGATTCATTCTGAAGTACTTTCGAATTAAAATAAAACAAAATAAAGGAAATTAAAAATTTCTAATCTGCATAGCGTTACTTAAACTGGAGTAGAAAATTTGCGCATTTGCTTTAGCATAATTGGCGTTGAAAATTCACGCATGCGCATTGTTTTCTTATTGTTGACAAATATTTTCAACGGATGCGGATTTGGTTTTGATGGTTTAATATGTTTCCGACAGATTATTTCAAACGATTCTGTTTATTTTTTTAGTGTTTGATGCATTTGAAACTAAACATTGTTAATTAAACGATCTGTTTATGATGAATCTGAGAAAATTTTGTTGAAAACTTCTTGAGATATTATATAAATTAAGAAAAATATTCTTTAGTGGCCATAAGGTTTAAATACTCAGCGACTCTGTTTTCAGTACTCATATTTAAAAAAAAAATGCTTTGTTTCAGTAAAAAAAAATATTATTATATTTATTGCAGTTTAATCATTTCCACTTTAATTTAAAGCATAAATTCTACTGGAGCTAACAGAAAATGAGAGAGATACATATTACGTTATGGCTGAAGGCCTTTATAATAATATGAGTGAATTATATGACTATTAAAATTTGAATTTTTTAAAATATTTTAATGAAGAAGCAATTAAAATGGGAGTTCCATAAAATATTTAATTATTAAAATTTGAACGTGCATTAAGATTGGCGAACCAGCTGGTCGCCAAAGGCGGCTAGTATATAATATTTTTTCCTTTCTTATAATATTATTTGATGTACATTTTGGTTTTAACTGCGGCCAAAAAGGTCCAAGAAAAAATGTCACCAAATTATAAAAATTTTAATTATTAATTTTATTTTAATTATTAATAAATTAAATGCATTATTATTTATTATGAAACATTTTGAAAGCGCGAATTTTATATAGTTTGATGATTAAAATCGCCAAACTGGCGAAATTTTTTCTTTGCGGTTTTTGGTCTATATTAAAACCGACAAAAACTTTTCTAAACTTTTATTTGCAAATATTTTTTGCGAGATCTGCAAACATCTCTAAAATTTCACCAATGCAGATGTTTTTTGCAAACATCTGTAAAATGTACTTTACAGATGCTTAATTATTTTTAGCATTTTTTTACAAAAATTGGCTTAGTTATTCATGATTGATAGCTTTCGCCATCATTCTTTCGTTTGTATAAAAAATTACTTTTCTAGTTTAAATTAATCTCAATGTGTGTTTATGCTTTATTCATGTTTTCCAAAAAGTATTAATTCGGTTTTTTTTTTTTACAAAATTAATAATGTTGCTCAATTTTTACTAAAATCTGGGCTTTCATTTGTTTACTCTTGTGATTCGATTTAATAGTATTTAAAATAAAGAAAAATAGTCATTTCCAAAATTTTTTGTAAATGTCATCCATATGAGTATTAAATATTAAAGTGGGAATTTTAATTATTTCGTTCAAATTTAGTTTCAAATTATGCCATTAATATGTTTTTCTTTTCTATACCAGTATTTAAAAAAAAATACTTGTCGGTTGTAACGGCGACCAAAAAGCACCAAGAAAAAATTTCGCCAAATTAGCTATTTCAATCTTCAAACAATATAGCATAAGATTCGTACGTTCAAAATTTTTCATAATAAATCATAATGGACTTAAATATATTTTTATAATTTGGCGAAATTTTCTCTTGGCTCTTTTTGGCCACAGTCAAAACTGAATCGCACCCTTTAAATCTTAAATTAAATTTCTGAAAATCCTAATTAATTTATAATGCTTCTGGTTCAGATGAAATATATTTCCTCCATCTCCTTGCCATCTTTATAAATATATTTTGGACTGAAATTTACTTTAATGCGTCTCTTGAGTTTGCCGCCAATATGGAACGGTTGTAGTGTAGATTTGTGTGCCCCTTCGATTGGCGACAAATTTCATCGATGAAGCACTACTTCTGGTTTCCATAATGTTTTGTTTTCATTGTTATCACTGTAGGGTTTCTGACCCAAAATACCCTTGACGCTGATCTTGGAGTCAAAAAAAATCACCAAAAAAATCAAGGTGCACGCAACTGTAAATATTTACCAAGGAAGCAAGCAAAATTGTCAGCCTTTTAGCGATTCTGCAGCTGATTTGTTAACTACTGTGTTTCGCCTTGCATACCAACTACTTCGACGATTTTGCAATACCGGCATTTCGGTGAAGTGGCATATAAAAATTGATTTCAACCCTAGTCTGTATGTTTTTATTTCGCCATTCTTTTGGCATTTTTTCGATATGATTTTTCAATTATTTTCTTTTATCGTCAAACAAGAAAAAAAAATGTCCAACAGTGTTGTACTGAATCTGATTCCAATTACTCAATGAAATATATGCAACAAAACTAATATTTCTATAATATTTCAAATAATTAATTTATTTCAATACATGACATAGTTTTAAAGCTTTATAAAATGCACAAAAACTTCATATATCATTTTTAGTATCCCAAACATTCAATTTTACTTTCAAAATTTAAAGATTACTTCGCATCTCCCATCGCTTTCTTTTCTTTAATACTGAGAGGAATCTTGCGTTCCCTTAATGGCGGTTTGTTCGCTTTCTTTGGTGCTAATATTGTGAGCATTCCATTTGGACTGAGCGAACAATTGACAGTCTCAGCATCGCAAGTGTCTGGCAACATATACAGACGGGTGAACTCTCTGGCCACAAATCCATGTTCATCGCTTTTTTCTTCATGCTTGCCGTGGATCACAACATATTTATCAGCAATCTTCACCTCTAACTCTTCTGGTTTGAACTGGCTGACATTCAAATCTATTTGAAACTTGTCTTTATCGTTTTTAACTTCAGATTTTCCTGAATCAGCAATATTGATTTGCCTTCGGCATCTTCCGTTTTGACCCCCTACTGGGAGCAAGTCATCTTCGAATAAGTTAACGCCGAATAATTGGTCCATGATACGTTCAGGATAGTCAAATATATCCCACCAGTTGCCTTCCAAAATTCGTGGCACAATTTCCCGAGCAAGATCTTTTCTCGACATCTTTGATTTTCCGCCAAAAGACTTCTTATAAAAACGTGGAAATATAATGAACAGTTTTAAAATCTTTAGTTGATATTTGTTAGCAGTATTTCAAATAAAACTAGCCAAAGCTTCTTGAAATATTTGTTTTTGAATTAGTCTACTTTTTTAGACTACTAATTTTTCAAATTTTATTCTCAATTCAATTTTTTTTTCAAAATACTGAAATCGCACAAAATTCTGTTGTGATTTCTGCTGCCAGATTACTCAATTCTGCTATCATCACTTGCAGCTGATTTCATCTGCTTATAAATGTCTGATTTTTTAAAAAATTGTCTGATTTTTTCTATCTATTATCAATGATCAAGCAATAGATGACAAAAATTTTGAAACACCAACGTTTACTTATTTCAACAGCATACTACAGGCGATATAAGCTGTTAAAGTTATTCCTTTTTAAGATGAGAACGTTTTCAAAAAGAATATTGATATTCAAAACAATTATTAAAATAAAAAATGATATCTGCTATTGCAAATTTCAAGTTATGTGAAAACACAGCATGAGAGAGAATTTTCGTAGCTTCACTCTACGGTCTCTCCAAATATATTTTTGACAATTAGATATCAATTAACATGTATTATATAGTTTGCAAATAATTCAATAGGAATAGACAAAAGCATAATTTCTTAAAATAAAAAAATGAATACTAAAATATTAATAATAATTATTTCTGTTCACATGACCTGTTTTTTTTCTAATTATTAGATAACTAATTATATTTTACAATAAATTTTAAAACTTTAGTTCTCTCCTAATATTGCTCTCCTACCAGTAATTAAATAATGATACCAAATTATGAATACAGTTCACATTTGCAAATGCATTAAAAATTATGCATCGAAAGAAAATACAAACAAAATGTTACTTCAAAATTAGTTTATAAACTCATTCTCTCATAAATGCTTTCAGAAAAGAAATCTAGTGTAAGGGTGCCAAAGATGCCAAGTAGCCAAAGTAAAAACTCAAAATGATTGACAATATAAGCAATACTGTAAATCAGTTGCAGTTGGCAATAACTTCTTTTTAAAATTAGAGTTATGAATTCATGGATCCGAATTGTTTAAGATTGTCTTTTGAGTATTTATTTTCCGCTATTGCTCGTTTCCTCTGAAATAAAGAATTTTTGCAAACCGTCTGCGTGATCTGCTCTTCGAAAAAATAAAATTGGTAATATTTCTAAAATTGATGATATTTCTGACAGTCCCATTCAACTATTGTTCCTTAAACAACGATAGACAATCGACAGTATCGAATTTCTGAAATATGGACTTCTTCAAAACTATCGATATTTTTCTCTCGGAAAGTATTAGACGCATTTTCAATCGATAATTTTTAAAATTTTCTATGCAGCAATACTATGAACTGTTCGCAGCATTGTAGCTATCTAACAGAGATCATGTATTCTGATTATGGAATGCTGTAGCTTATTGATTATTGAAACAGTTTTCTATAATTTTATTTTTTTCTTAATTCCTGATGCAATTTTAGTCAATAATTTTCAAATTATCGACAGTAGGCCCAAAACAATGCAACATGCAATAGGTCGTGCTATAGGTCAAAGCTGAATTCATTGAAATGATACTGTAGTAAATCGTATATGTATATTTGTGTTTATAAATAGCATATGCATAGATGGAATAAATTCAATGTACTAAATAGGTATTTGAGAACATATTCGTGTGTGTGTGTGTGTGTGTGTGTGTGTGTGTGTGTGTGTGTGTGTGTGTGTGTGTGTGTGTGTGTGTGTGTGTGTGTGTGTGTTCGTGCTTGTTCGTCCATTGATATATATGAAATATTCGTCCATATGTTTGAAACATACTTGTATTTATATGTTCTATTTAGATAAAGTACTAAATACTTATACATATAAACTTACAATAGAATGAAGTATATTCTCTCTTCGAACGAACGCCTGTAATATTCAATTCACGTGCGTGTAAAACAACTTAGTACTTATATACGCAACAAATATATATGTAAGAATGTGTGTAACGTATTAAATACTTTACACTTATTTACACCGAAATATGTAACTATTTGCAAATCGATGTTTGTACAACAGACGAATTCATAAACGTAAATTTCAATACTTATATGCATTAAATATTTCACGTAGAAAAGTATATACGTACATATGTATGTAGCTTACTGTATACAGGCATACGTTGTATAGGTATTGATAATATCACATTTTATGTATATTTTTATTTAATTTTACTTTTGTTGTACATGCATTTGTACTTCTACATGCGTGTGAAACATACTAAATATATGTATATATGTGCATCAGTACATACATATTTATGCGTCTGCAGCACTAGTTAAGTGTGTTTGTAATTTATTAGGTATAGTTCAAGCGCACGTACATATTTATGTAGCACATTGTAAGAATTCTTATGTATGTAGTGCGTTATATATGTATTATTAAGTATACGCATTATATACATACTTATGGATGCAAAGCTTTCTGTAGCACGTGCGTATATTGTATTGTTACGTAAGCACATATGTATATTTGTTATTTATGTATATACGTATATTTGTTAGTTATGTATATGCACTCGTATATACATAGATGTATTTATAAGTGTGTACGTATAATTGTTAGTATACATACACATGTCCGTACGAGTTTGGAATCTTAAATGTATGCTAATATTTTTAGCTTTTGAGAAATAACAATTTACTAACAGTTACAACAGGTAATTTTCCTCCACACTTCCCTCAATCAAACATATGCTAAGTAGGAATTCGAATAGCGGTAGAGAAAAATCATCATTGTAACTACAATAAATGACATTTGCAATAAAATAAATTTGGAAAAAACAGCAAATGAACACTTAAAAACATTTTCATAGTAACAGCAGTGCGTAATCTCTACATATCATCTTTGCTTCCACAACTTTAAATATACTTCAAATGGAAACAGTAGAAAAAATATTCCGATAATAATAATTTAAAAAAGTAAAAATGACATATGAAAAGAAACGTCTTTAAAATATAATAGTAGAAGTTATTTTCACTATTGAAAAAAAATGAACTTTTTGCAAATGGAGCAACCACTACAGATGATTGCGAATCCTTAACTAAAATTCTGAAAACTATCATAATATAAAAATTCCAGTTAATATCAAATAATTTAGAATGTTTAAAGTGCTTCTCATATGTACATGCATATTTCTAAAAAATTTCATTCGTCGAACAAAGAAAAACACTTTTGGAAAAAAAAATTATGAAAAGCTAACAAATACTTCACTAAAGAACATAAATTTAAATAATAATTTGAGAAGATCAAATTTTCAAACAATTTCATTTAGCAAATTTTTTTATTTTGGAAATAATTATTCTCTACATCATTTCACAATATTATTCAATATTTTAAAAAATAATTGATGCATTCAGGTTATATATTTCGAGTGAAACACTGCAGGAAATTAGAGTGTTTATATCTTTTTCAACTTATAAAAATATTATGTTTGATTAAAACACAAGCATGTCACTTGAATCTTACAGTTCTTTATTGGAATATCAAAGAATTCCTATTAACAAGCATTGGATAGGAACTGAAACCAATTAAAGAAAAGTTCAGGAGAAGTAAAGAATTTCGATAAAATGTCACAGACCAAATTTCAAGAATTCTTACCGCAAAATTGTGGAATGGAGTTTTGTCGATTTTCCGTCCCCAAAACTTCGCATGAGTTTTAGTTTAAGAAAATAATAATAATTTACGGCTTACTTAGCATATAGATTATCCATTCCCAAAAGTGCTCTATATGTATCATAATATTACTAAAATAATCAAATGGGTTTTCAAAAATGGATCCATGAAAAAAAGTAATTAAACTAATATTTTTATGATTAAGTAATTCAATTTTGTATCTCCTTTTAATTTTAATATTTGAACCAAAAAGTTAACATCAGTATTTTCATTTTTTTTTTGTTTAAAACAACAAGAATTAAACAGTTTTTGATTCATTCGTCAAATAACTTTTCGTCAACTGAAATGATTACTAACAAATTATCTATCAAAACTCATGAAACTGTCACATTTAACGAGTTATCATTTGAAACAAATGTTAATTTGGCGATCATAACGAAATCTTAAATCTAATCGTACAAAATTCGGGGAAGAATATCTCAATAAAAGAATCTAGAAATTCAAGTATTCAAAAAGTCAGAAATCTGGAATTCCAGGTAAATCCGGAACACAACCACACCCATATTAGTTAACAATTACATTTTTCATATTAAAACTGCAAATAAACAAATGAAGGCATATAAGAATACTGAACAAATATTAAAAGCATCACAAACAAGAATAAAAATTACTTAACAGAATTCTGAAGGAATGCAAAATTATAACTGAACATTACTATTGAAATGAATCGAATTTCTTTTTCGCTTTCTCTTACACGAAGTACACAAAGATTTTAGTTTAGTTTAGTGATATTAACGTCCCTTTTTAAAGCAACACCACGACTATTTGGGAACAGAATTCGTAATTTTGAAACACAATCAGATGACGACGACGACACCTGAACTTGCACCCTCTCTCCAAACTTCCACACCACACCAGTGGGAGGACATGAGCAGCGCAGGATATTATGAAATGAAATGAATGATCCTATTATGAAATGAAATGAACGCAATTAATGAAATCCAATGGACACTGACTCACCCCTCAGTATGTAGTTTTGGTAGTTTTGATAGTAGTAGCAGTAATTAATTCTAATTGTTGGAACTTTAAAAATAAAAATATGAGCCCTCTTAGTGTTCGCGGCTTTACTCTAGGTTCATAATGTTATAGGCGGTGGGAAAGAATATATAATTAATTTGAAAATATGCGAAAAAGTTTCGGAAAGACCATTCCTAATTTTTTAAGTTTTACTTTTTGGAATGATATCGATTTAATACAAAACTAATAAACTTAAACTTCTGTATTTAAAAATATATACGTACAAAAATGTCATCTGATGTATGCATAGTTTATATGCATACATCATGTTGCATAATTACGTACATAAGTAATTTTAAAGTCTGCAAAATACATACATTCATATATGCGTACACTCATTTAAGTGTAGTTGTCTATGCTGTACACATACCTATATAACGTTATTATATATGTAATATACATAAACATATTACTATTCTCATAATGAACGTACTTATACACACGCATTTATGTAACCTACTATATACGCTTACATATTTTTGTACCGCTCTAAATACATACATCAAATACATACAGTATATGTGTGTGTGTATGCAAACTACGATGTACATGATTGTGTTCGTAAGTTTGAACGCCTGTATGAGTATATATATGCACTAATTCGTACGTCTGCATTACAAAATGCATTCTAACATACCCATTGTGCATAGACTTATAGAGAAATAGATTTATTCACATGAACATCCTTATATATAATATATTTATATCATTGCCTTTCAATTATGTCATTGCATTTGTGAGTAATAAAATCATCATTGAATACTATTATAGACTGCCGATCATTGCATACTATCGACTGCCAATAATAGGTATTGCTTCGCTTGGAAACGACTGATGGATCGACTGGATGAAGGTCTCTCTATAGCAAAAGCAAATGTCGATTCACCAAATCGATATCGCCAAATTTTTAGATGCTGTCGATAGTTTAGTCCATAGCTCGGAAAAACTATCATTTGAGTCGTCGATGGATAAGAAAGACAATATTCAACAAATATCCATTCTTGTACAAACACTGATATAACGAATTGTAAAAGGAAGTACACGAAAATAGAACGATAAATCACAAAGAACTCATATAGAATCAGAGTTGATATGAAATTAAATTATATTGATATGAAAGGGATACAAAGGATTTCAGAAACCACAAGTAAGACATTTTGAATTAAAATAATAAATTCTTTCACTAAGAATAGCAAAAGAAAAAAACCATATTTTCTGGATCCTTGTAAAAATATTATTATTCTTTTTTCTTTTTTTTTTCTTAAAATAACTTTAATTATAATAAATTAAGCATATATTTTGATTAAGCACTTCAAACGAATAACTTGTTAATCACTTTTTTTTAGTTTTATATCTGATAAAATTTGAGACAGATGATCTTAAATTAACTAAGCAAGTAAAAGTTGTAGTAGGATAAATTATATCTGCTCGTAATTTTTTTTAAAAATAGCACTAGTTTCATTAGCATTAGTAGAACTTTTAATTATAATACACAATTAAATTCTTTCATCAATGTTTATTTGCCGATTATGTTTAATTTTCAGTTCTCATAAAATTCATGTAATGGGTGTGCAACTCAACAAACAAAAAGCAATAAACAAACAGTCTTATTTGAGATTAGGAAGTTTCTTTTTGTGACTCTTTTTAGCTCCATCAGAAAACAGTAGGCTTCATTTACTACTTCTTATGAAATCTTCATCCTTTGGTGGATTTATTCTCTCTCCAAACGGTGACAATTTGTCTTCATCTGACGGTTTCTTTCCATCTGTCTTTTTCTTTCATTTCAACTGATTCTGTCTTTCTACTCTTTTTTCAAATTTGTCCGCCAATAAAATATCCAAATCATTTCTCCAGAGATCAGAGGATGATTTAGATTTTAAATCCCTTTGATGTTCTCATTCTTCAACAGTTCATCCCTTCTATATCCAATCAGATCCCAGAAAGTCATGAGCAATATAGAATCCTAATCCGGACCAAAAGTACTTCTTTTTCTTTCATATCTAATTTTTCATCCACTTGTTCATCGTCGTCAGTCTTCAGAACACTTTTCCATGTTTTTCAAGGATCGTAATAACATCCATGATCCTGAAAGAGTTTTATCATCTCGGCGATGATTTTATTTTTGCATTCATCTACAATGCATTTTGCCTGATTCCTCAGTTTTAAAACTTCTGCTTCAGACGTACCAGTCATATAAACTTTTTTTTTCATATAATATTAAACCGATTTCTTGCAATTCCTTCAAAAACTTCTCTGGGATCAATAACGAAGGATAATAATTTAAAAAGTTCCAAATTAGTATATTTTTAACAGATATATTTACAGTTAACATGCATTATATGGTTTGAAAATAAATTTATTGGCCAAGGAAATTTTTAAACTTTTAAGTTAAAAAGCCAATCATAAAATATTAATAATAACTATTGTAATAAAGCATCAATCTAGAACAAATTCGCGGACGGCCTTAAATGTTTGAATTCTTTTAATTGATCAAACAAATCTCTAAATAAAATGAATATGAAATAATTTATATAAATAGTAATTATTTACTCTTACTATAAATGAGAGTGTTTTCATTCCAGAAAATATTACTCTTATTAAAAAGAAAGCTTAACTGATTACTAAAGTGACATTTCTTTCTTATTCCATTTTCACTTTTTAATGACCGTTTGCCTTCTTTTTTAAAGTAGAAATATAAAAGTGAAAAATGATTTGCTGAAGTGACATAAAGAATTAAAAAGAAATGAATAATAATGTATCAACAAATAAGATTCTTATCCATTTCTGACATAGTATATTTTGATTATTTTAATACAATTTGTAGAAGTGGAATTAGAAACTTTTAATGTGAAAAAATGTCGCACAGCTTCACTGATAAACTCTTATGTTCAGCTAACTTTCTGATAAGAATTTATTCAATTAAATTTAGTTAATTAGCTTCCATTTCGAAATATATATCAAAAACATTATAGAGGGAAAATAATTCTTTATTTAAAAATTTTTATTCGATTTAAATTTAAAGCAAACATTAAAACTTTTTTTTAATTATATAAATTTATTTAAATAAAAAGATTACACAAAATAGCAAAATCCATATCTAAGATTATTAACAAATACATTCTCACAAATTTACTCTGTAAAAAAAAAAAAAAAATCTTAGCCACGTTCACTTCCCTTCAGTTCCGCAGACGCACATTGTGCTTGAGATTCCTGCCACTCGCTATTATTGCAGCTATTTCTGCTCTTCCAGGACTTCCCAGGACCGAATTTCCCCAAAAAACTTTTCATGTTCCATTGATTCCAAGCTACATTTGTATTTTATTGGAGGATGTTCTTTTCTGTGCCGTTACAGTATCAGAATTCTTCACCTCTTTTTTTTCCTGTACATTGCTTGAATGCTAAATGTAACTGTTGTCCGTTCATCGAAGCCACGGAATCGTGATGTCTAGAACCTCCTTTCTCGTTTTTATTTTTATTTCACATGCAACTGATTAAATATATGTATGTCAACCTACCTAAAAAAGTTCAGGGAGTAACATTTAAAAAAAAACAAGCATGATTATAGGAGAAAATGAAACAATAAAGATCTCTCATTGGTCTAGTTTTGATCTATTTCATTGATTTTTTATTAAATAATATTCAGAGATAAAATGCATTATTTAAAAAGTAATTAATTCACACAATTTAATTTTATTTATTTAACATAACACACATTATTTTTGAAAAAGCATTAAAATTTCTATATCATGAAGAATAGTTAAGAAAAATTAAAACAAAAGGTCTGAAACGTATTTGTTTTCGCAGAATAATTTATATATAGGGTCAATGGAAATTTTTGTCTTTTTCACTACATTTATCTTCCTATTTTCGATTTTTATTTTAGTATACAGAGTAGAAAATTTTTATAATTAAAGGAAAATTGAATCTGGGCAAATGAATGTATTACTTTCTTTATAATTTTTATCAGGCTGAAAAAATATTAGGTGAGTATATAAAGCAAATGCTGTCTTTTCCAGTCTCTAAGAATCCTTTTCTCATCTATTCGCATAATCGTGGAGAAATGAAGGTCAATTTAGTTTTTCTTTTCTTTAAGTTAAAAACGTACCAGCAAGTGTCTTTATGAATTTAAGCAAGACAGTGTTGAGGAACATGATTCAAAATATGACTGTAGCTTATAGTAATCTTAATCAGCTTAATGATCATGATGAACTTAATGATAATTTCAAGGCTTTCTTGTTTTCCTCCAAGTTAAATGCAAATATCGAATAGCTTAAACTAAAATTCATCTTGACCGGTATCCTAACTACCATATAAAAGAACTAAGACACCTCCTATATTAGGTCCTCCGCAGTTAATCCAAAGCTGTATTAACCAACAAAAGATACAATAATTCCCTTTATTATTTCTTAAATCATGGGATTGGTTAGAGACAACAAGTGGGATTAGAACCAACACATTAGCATGCTAATTGCGACATAAGTAAATAGTTGAATTTAAATTTGGTCAAAGTAGATAAAAAATAAAGACATGTAAGAAAGATGAAAGATATGGAAAACTAATATTATCAATGATACTAGTTTTATTCTTGAATTCATTCGTAATAAATGAATGAATCTGCATTCACTTTACGTATTTTCAGATATAATTTGTGCGTGTATGTCTAGAATAAAGTTTAATCTTCCATTAGTAGGATTAAAAACGTTTTACCCACATTATCTCTGACATGATGATGGAACAAATGAGTTTGAAAGCAAATTAAATTGTTTTATTATAACATTAATTCTTAAACTTAATTGAAATTCCAGCCAAAAACTTCCAAGCCCTTCAGAAAATGGCAAGGTAGGTGAAAAAATTATCGACACGAACAAGAAAGCATCTTGGAGTAAAGTTTTCCTTGTTTAATTACATGAGATGGGGATAAAAAGTAATTATTCTTTCGGTCTAATTTCAAACGCTACAAATCAGCAAGCCAGTGATTCTAACATCTTGTTCCTTTTTTCTATGCAACAAAAAAAGCTGTACCTGGAAAAAGCATTACAAGCAATCTTAAGCAGTATTCTTTAATGAAAGCAGTAAGAAGGCAAAATGAGGAAACGTTTAAATTAATTGTCGTTTGTGTCTTTTTCATTTCCGACGCTTTTTTATGCTGCCAGCGTTTTACAGATTACGGAAAAGAAAAGTAATTCTATAAGTGATTAGATTGTTAAATGTGGCAAATGATTTCCTAATTGCACCGTAATACAGTTTAATAGTACATTTAACCACATACCATATATATAGAACTCCATAGCTTAATATAATAAATATTTTTGATACAAGATCAGTTTTATAATACCTTAAGGTATGTGACTATGTTAAAAAGTCGATTTTTTTTTTTTTTGCAAAAATATAATATTTTTAATTAAGTATTCTTTAAGTTTGAACATTTTTTTTTCCATCAAACCATTTCAATCTTTTTTGAAAGACATTTTTTTGAAAGTTAAACGGATTTTTACATTTGCATTTATATGCGTGTCATACATTTGTATTCTAATTAGAAATTTATCAGCTGTTTAATTCTTTTATTGATTTATGTATTATTAATTAAATTAAATATATATCTAAATTATCCAATTAATCTTAATCCCATGGAAATTGATTACGGTTGCAGTAGCTAAGTTGAGATGTATTTTTTAAAATAAAATTTTTCTATTTTAGATTTATTGATTTTTGTTTTAGAATTATATTTAACATACTTTGACTGAGAATACATGATTAAGAGAACTGCTAGTATTTTCAAATATTCTTGATATATTTACACAGTGTATTTTAAAAGAATAGAAGAAGAAAAGATATTTTAAAAGAATAGAAGAAGAAAAGATATTTTAAAAGAATAGAAGAAGAAAAGATATTTTAAAAGAATAGAAGAAGAAAAGATATTTTAAAAGAATAGAAGAAGAAAAGATATTTTAAAAGAATAGAAGAAGAAAAGATATTTTAAGATAAAGGCATTTTCTTTATGTATAAGCATCGAAACTTTTAAAATAACTAACATATTTTCTTGCCAATAGCTAAAACGTTTAGCAAACCCAAACTAATCACTCCCTAACTCCTCTTGTTAGTAAGCTGCAGATGATTGATTGGACTTTTATGACCCGTCCGGAAAAGTCCCAGTACCATCTATCCAGCCATTCTTCAGCCAGTGGTGTTTTTTTTTTTTTTTTTTTTTTTTTTGACAATTAATCCTAAGCATGCATTTAAAATTATCCGAAAATTGAGTTTTAAACACGTTTCTCCTAACGGATTAAAACATAAATTTAACACAAAACTACACATCTAGTCACAAAATCACATACCAAGTGTGGTATATTTAAGTTATTGTGTTTTTGAGTTACATGATTCAAAATGCATAGAATAAAGATGGCCAGCCCTTTGTTGGATTTGGCTGAAAAATTGTTAGTATAAAGTCCGTATGCTAAATTTCACCCCTCCAGATCAAAGAATTTTTTATCACAGCAATCAGGCGACAAACATTTTCCAAAAATGCGTTTTTGGAATTAAAGAATATCTAAAACGTGGAGATTCATCAAAATATCGAATTCAAATTGCAATACTTTCTTTATATTTCATAAACGAGAGAATAAAAATGACTTGAGAAGAATGAAAGAAATTAAAAGAGTGGAAAAAAAGAATTAAATAGAAATTAATCTTGAAAATAATGTCCTGAATATAAAATAAAATCCATCTTGCCTGTGAAACTAAATAATTTTTGCAAAAATATTCAGTATCATACAATAAGTTTCAAACTTTTACAGCTCTGGATTCCCACAAGAGAATTCATTGCGATTCTTAACTACTTTGCCGTTGTCAGAATTGTAATTTCCTGCTTAATTCATTGTCTTACTCCGCAAAAATTGCTGGAAAATTTGAGCTGACCGGGTTAGAAGCAGAAAGCTGCAGATGCGACAGAATGAGAAAGCCAATGTGAGGAGAAAAGAGCAACGAGCTTCCATTCGAAATTTCCAGCTAAATAACTCATTAGCTCTGAAATCATGGGAAAATTATTTCTGTGCATGACGTAGTCAGAAAACTCGTTCAGGAATGCGAAACATTTCTAAGAAAATATTCCCCGAACAAGAATGTGTTCCATTCTGAAGCGAGTTCCGAGTAAAATTGGCAATTATTAAAGATAATGTCTTGTTCAATTTTAAGAAATACGTTGTATTAATTCGGGAATTTTACGAATTGCAATTATTTCTTATTTATCTCAAATGCAAACTGGGTGGTACGATTCATTTTCGAAAGTGCTATTTTATCACAAATTATTATATGAAATTGAATTATTCAATGAATATTTGTATCCTTATTTAATCAGTTCAAATGGAAAATTCAAATTGGCTTCAATAAATTTCAGGTTATTGTAAGTTGAAATGAAAGTGAAATCACATTGCTATGATTTAAATGAATTCAATCAGTGTTTTTGATGGGGTATATATGCTTCTTTTAAATAATGAAAATAATGATTAAATTGCAAAAGCTATTCATTCCAATATTTTAGAAGTGCTTTTAACCAGTTAAATGTTGTTAATGTGTATACACAGAATCGAAATCCAAATTTTGGCTCGGTCGACATGTAATATTTTATCTAATAAAAATCAAATGTTTTTCGCTTTATTATAATTTTTTGCAATTGATTTGCAAAATTTACGATGCAAGCATATGTATTGCGCTGCTGGAAAAGAAATGTAAATGTATTGTGTCCTCTTAAAAAAATTTCATGCAAAATTTTTGAAATTCTTAAATATGCAAAATTATTTATAGTGAATCTCAATATTCACAATAACTAGTCGTGTTACATCGATGCACAATTTCCTGCCACCACCAAGAGCAACAAGATTCATCGATTTTAAATCCTTGAAAGAAAAAGTTGCTCCGATTTTTTTTTTATTTTGATTGAAATTTTATACCGAAATATATGGAAATGTTGATCTTGGATCTCCAACACTGCATTTATTCAGTTAAAGAAATATTTGTTATCTTACCTATTAAAAAATTAATGCTATACATTATCCATTTTTACAAAATAATTTCTACTTTTATTATGGAAACATGGAAATCTGCTATTGCTCATGATTTCAATCCTGAGACTATCTTTAAAAAATCAAATAATATTTATAATGATTGTAAAAATTGAAAAGGTTCGAATTCAATGCGTGATAGAATTCTAGAATGGAAGCTGGCACTTATTTTGTTTTCTATTGTAATAGCATGATTTTAATCCTGAGATTATCTATAAATAATTCATCTACAAAAAAATATGATGTTTCGATTCAATGCAAAACTGGATTCTAGAATTGAAGCTAATACTTATTTTGTTTATTATTTTTAAAATACCATAATTGCATTATAATTTGTCAAATTATTTTTTCACATTAATATATCAGCGTATGCATTTAATAATGATGCATTTAATTGACTAAAAAGCGAAATCAGCGTTCAACGTGATTAGTAATAAATTGTAGGAAAATAAATTTATGTAAATGTTATTCCTCGCATATCGTCTGGCATATTTACAGCATCCCTGAATGCGCTCATTTACTACTTTTCTTGAGGAGGGCATTCCAACGGATTTATGACATTTTCAGTAAATATAAATTTATTATTTACTTCGCAAAAAAATTTCAATGGAAATATTAAATATGATTTAATTTTCTTTTTCATTGAATTGTGTTAATACGTGTGCTGTAAACATATTTTCCCTCATGAAATTGCTTGGACAGTCAATGAAAAAGGTTTGCACATATAAATTATTTGAGATTCTTTTTTGAAGAATTAAAGAATTAAGTGTTATTGAATCTTAAACGGCAAGCACTTGACTCATATAGAATGCAATACACCTTTCGCAATTTCATAATATTTTTTTCTCATAATATTTCTTAGTTGCGCAGATCATCAATCTAGCTTAAATCGTTTCTGAGTTATTATGTTCAAAACTCAAAGATAATATAATTCCAAAGTCAGATATAATTCCAAACTTGTGTTTCTTGAACTCAAAGTCTAAATTTTTTTCAAAATCTTCATTGAATTATTTGATTATTACAATACTCTTTGTTTTGTAAAAGTTATATAAGAAGAAGTAACTATTTCCTATATTGTTATAATTCTTATGCCACATCTAAATATTTATATTTTTTGAAAAATAATAATCAGCAATTACGAATCATGATTTTTGAATATTTGTTTAAATATTCCATCATTTCAAACACGCATGCCGTTCGAGCTCGGCGGTTAAATGATTAATGCGTAAATGAAAGCTAAACAAGTGATAAGTGATATAAACATTCAAACGGAGATTTTTACATTAAAATGCTCAACGAGCAATGAAAAGTGTTTAATTGTTCTCTGCTTTGTTCAAAAGAACCTGCAAAGAGCTTCCTAATGAAAAAATTCGCACACTTTTAGTGTTACCGTAAACGAGGGTTTTCTCTACAAGGAAGCGCGAAAACATAGGTTATAAAACACAGACAAAGCGTGCACAAAACTACATTCACTAAAGACATCAAATCGTCAATAAACAATCGCAGCTTCATAAAACGCCCAAAGAGAATTGGCTGAATATCAACACTTCAAAGAGAAAATTCACTTCCTTACTCTTTATCTCGATGCGACTTATACTCACTCACTCGTCTGTACACCTTAGCTTTTATAGTTCCCATTACAGATATCGAATGTTCTACAACGCAATTTGAGTTTTAATGGTGATATTACAAAGAACTCTCGAATATTCGGAATCCCCCCTTTTTATATCTAAATTCGCTACCAAATCTCGCAGTAAAGTGTGCAAAGTCCAAAACTCTATACCCGACATTCATTCTGTTCCTGTTCCAGCAATCTTTTAAACCTCTTTCCTTACTAAGTGTGTATTGAGCAAGGAAGGAATATTACAGATTAGTAAAACTGTTTGTGAAAAGATTTTTTTCTATTTCCTAACATTTTCTTTGTTAATAATTACAATATTTAGCACCTTTTATACTCAAGTGTCATCCAATGTTCAAATCAACTGAATTATCCATTTCAAGCTATTGAGCCATATATTTAATATTTCTTTAAAAAATTTGTATAAATGCAAAAAAAATTAAATTATTCAGTTGATATTTTGATGAAAATACAGAAGAATAAATCCAGTAATAATATAATCCAATAAAACTTTGCATCGTATTATTATTCAAAAAAAGAGTTACTGAAGAGGTAAAATTGAGTAACTTAATGAATCTGACCAAAATTTATTGCAGCTGCAATGTTAAGACATTCTGTATATAAAATAGTCGAAAGTAAAATATCATTTGTCTAATATTTAAGTGTAAATGTGTTAAATTAAAAACTAACTACATGTAGTTATTTTGCCATTTATTTAAAGAAAGCCTCTGGAATATGAAAGTACCAGGAGTTAGAAAAATCAACAGAATTGTAAGTATTAAAGTTTGCGCATTATCCAAAGCGTTTCTGATTTAATGAATAAGTCAAAGAATGCTCTAACGCGCTGGGAAAATCAAATATTTTTCGTTCTTACAAGACGAATCCCGTATCATGACAGGATATTTATACCATTTTGACAACAATCAAAAGAAACGAATGATTCTAATAAAAATCACGTTGGATTAATACGATGCTGAGAATTTCTTGAGCTTCACCTGGAGTCAAAATCTTTTCTTGATGGTTTGGTTGTGTTAAATTAATGACCAATTTTAAGACAATCAACGGGCTGTTTTGAAAACGTCCTGGAAATTTTGAATCATGGTCAGATTGCTCATTTTCAAAAATAGGTAAATAAAAACCGAGGATGGAGTGCAGATAACGAACTTCGTGAACTCACCAAGTCCTGTCCGTAAAGAACAAACTTGTTACCCCTAATTTGTGGGAAAGTGAGAGGACAATAAATATTTAAATTCACCAGATACTTCATCACAGTTCTTGACGCACAGCTTTCCAACTCACCCTCAATCAGTTTCTGCATTAGAAAGCAATTGAATCCACTCATTCAGTTAAATATTTCTTTAGACATCACTTGGAATCCAGATGTCCATTTAATAGATTTACGCCAGTAAAGCGATTCAATTTAAAAATATCAGAACAAGAGTACCCTCTGATGAGTCAGTCAGCAAGGCGGTTAAGGCATGGCGCGGATGTGGAACATGAATCAGGAAACGAAAGTTCTGGGTCTGTCATCTGGTGGTACACTTTACTAACATTGTGCAATAATTATCAGGTCGCTGCACCCTTTAACAACAACTTATTTGCTAGTGAGGTTTTTATCCAAGCCAATTGGAAATTGTGGTTAAAGGATGATAAGGTAGTAGATAATCCTTGATGTAAAGGAATTCCAGGTTCGAAACCTGATTCTATAAAAGAATCAAAGTACATGTGATGACTGGTTTCACGTTTAATGTGGCATTGAAAGTCAAACTAGTATTACTAGGGCAATGAATGACTACCGGTTGAGATGTTGTCTTCATATGACCAAGATTCAAAATGACGAAGTTTCACCTCTTTTATTTCTTCAAAATACGAAGTTCATGAAACTGAACTAAGCTAACTTCCAAGTGAACCATAAATGTGGGTTCCAAGGTTTATCTTGGCACCTATCGAATTTGCAATAGGTGGATAGGAACTTGGATTTCAATTATATTTTATGGGTAAATTATAAAAAGGCAACACGTTTACTTTTCTTACCGAAGTGAAGAAGTAAAATAGAATTACGTAAAAAATCGAATGATTTTTAGAACGGCAATTCTGATTTTTGTTATATTTAAAAAAAAACGAAGAAACATTTGGTGAAAATATGGCTGATGATAAAGCTGAGAATTTTGTGCGGTGCCTGCTTAGAGATATAGTTGGCTGCTTCTGTGTAGCCATGAAACTGAAAATCGAAATCCCCCCTGAGCTGGAAGAAGACAGGTGCGTGCCAAAATATTTTTTTACCGAAATTATTGAGATTAGCAAGCCGTTTATAAATGAATTAATGGATGATATCACAATCATGCCAGTTCTACTGTACTCCTCGGATAATTTCTTTAAGCGTTTTACTCACTCGGTGTGTTTAAAACTCAGCGAAGGAGAAGAGGACGAACAAATATCTTTTTTAAAGGTGACTGCATTTCTAGTAATGCTCTTGGCCACTTTATTTGTTAATGTTTGTTATCGTTCTTTCGATGACATTCCTGGCATTTACTATAGAATGCTCAAAGACCATTTAAGCACTAAGTTTTACGTAGAAGGTGAATTTGACGAAATAACATTGAAATGCAGAGAACTGAAAGACGATGAAGAATGGAAATCGGAAAGTGTAGATGAAATGAGAAAATATATTATGGAGTCGTGTGATAGAGAACTGGCCGCAAATGAAATTTCTCCCGATTCTTTCGAGCAAGAAACTTGCGAACTCAGGATTTTAGACTTGAGGAAACAACCAAAACCATCCGATTCCGATACATATAAATGCCAATTATGCGGTATTGATTGCCTTGTGTTGCTCAAGGTGTTCTTCCAACCAAGAGTCAAGTCTAAACCTGAATGTGAACAAATTTAGTATACCTCATTCTTATTACTAATGTTTTTCTACAAATGATGTCTTGATATCGTTTCTTTTTATAACTATATCGATCGATTATCTATGTCTATATATTTTTCTAAATGTGAATGTATATTTTAAAATGTTCAATTCTAGACGATGTATTTTACAAGAAGATTCTTTTTTTACTTAATTGAAAAATGGGCATCAAAAGCCCATTTTAATTTTTATACTTAAATATTTAAAATATTATCTTGGTTTATTATTAGGCCTGAACCTATTTTAATTTGAAAGCTTTCCATTTTGAATAAAAATATATCTAACTTTATTGCTTTGTTTCTGATTAAATTTCTGACATTTTTTCCAAAGCCAATTTTGAAAATTGATACTTTCTCAATAAGAAATGTAAGTTTGTAAATAAGAAGAATTTTCCGAAGTAAAAATGATGCAAACATAGATAATAGGAAGGATGCGAGGTTGTCATTTCGCAACGAAATATATATTTGTATCTAAAATATATATTTTTAATAAATTGAAAATGTTCTGTAATGTGATCATCTTAAGCATTTAACTCCGCATCTATACTCTTAAAGAAATTCTATTTCATATACATTATAACAAAATTGATATAATTTCTATGATGATAATTTTACTTTTCTTAAAACAATCATTAAGCCGAAAGTTGGTAAATTTGAAGCAGATAAATTTTGGATGTTGGAAATCTCCACCTCGAAGCTTTTTTCGAAAAAAAAAATTTTTTTTTAATGTTGTCTTTCTCAATACTTTTTTTGTACACATGGTCATAAAAAAAAAGTACGCGCAAATGTGTAACCATTTGACTACTCATTTTTATGTCCAATTATTTCGCATGAATGTTCCAAAGGGCAATAATGTATGTTTGGAAATTATTTTATTAAATACTTTTGATAAATATGCGTAGAAAAGGCCTATAATATCAGAGGCGATAGCAATATCGGAAGTATATTTTAAAAGGAAACTTGGAAACATACATGACGGCTATTGTAAGAATTGTTCTACCATTAAAAATATTATGCAAATATTTTTGCATAGTAGAAAATATATTTATTAAAAAAGGAATTTTATTTTTACTGTAGAATAGCTATAATGGGATTTGTGTAATTCGAATATTGTATAATTTATAATACACTATTTGAGATATTTTAATTTCAAAATTAACAAATAGAATTGAAATTTTTTTTATATAATTGTCTTAAATTATATGCAACTATAACCATACAAAACATATAAGCAGTAAACAACCATATCTTTTGTAAAATGGCAAAATCGTGTAACCTAGTATTGAAGTGCAAAATGAAGTTACAGCTCTGTAGCGTATTTTTCACAATTTAACGGATTTTTTTAAAGAATCGTGTTTCGTTCATAATTCGCCAAAGGTCAAGTTCGATTCGTCGTCCTCAAACAAGATTTTGACATCTCTTTTTTTGACGTTTTCCTCTATTTTGTAATTTTCAAGATTGTTTGAGTGACAAATACCATGAAATATTCACTTTTTTTTCTTCTTCGCAGTTTAAAAATCACGAATCTCCCTGCCACAAAAATTAAAGTTCTGAATCAATTAAGATATATGGTAATTTTTTTTCGCAATTTTAAAATGCATTTTACGCTTAAACATTACCCGCACCTTTTACAAAGCAGTGAATAATTTTTTCCCTTTTGATTGGACATGATAACCTTTTAAATTCAGTTTAGTACTGGCTAGATTTCCAAAGATTATTTCATTCTTTTATTTCAAGCATTTTTCATTTTCCACTCCTTCCCTTGAAAATGCCTTGTTGATTTTGGAGTTATTTCAATCAAATTATATCAATTAAATATTAGAATCAAAAAAATAATCAACTAAATTTTTTTTCCTGAATATTCTGCTAGGTTTTAATGTCTTTTTAATTTTTTTTTTTTTGCATTTTTGCATTTTTTTTAAATAGAATCATATTCCGAAATTTAATCATAAATTACTACTTCGTATATCTTCAGAATTTGAATTATTAATACATAATATATGGTGAATATTTTCATGAAACTTGATCATTATAAATTTTACTGATATAAACACATAGCTTTATATAATAAGATAGATGAATTAACCAGCCACCGAAGGTGAGTCGCTAATAATAAAAGCGATTGTATGCTCATTTTAGCACTTTACAGGTCCAACCTTAGACTGTTAAATCTGGCTCAGATACGCCTTAAAACCCTTTCAGAACCAGACATTCGTATGTGCGACACTCTCAAGTTCACTGTAAAGGCTCATCGTCGTGCATTGGCGACTTGCAAATGAAACGATTTATTTAAATTTTGAAATACTAGTGGATGGCGCTAAACTGCAAAGGTTTTTCTCAATAGTCGAATCATATGCCTTCATTTATGGATATGAATAACTGTTCTGCGCTTCTGGTATTGACAGAATTATTGGTGTAAACAAACGTCTTTAAACGTGGAAGTGTGATTTAAAAGGACTCCGGCTTTCTTATTGATTGCTTTGGCATTTTTCTTTGGGAATTGTTGCAGGGAAAGACGATGAAATATTTCAGTGTGTGTTTTCAATCTTGGTACATATGTGCAGGGACTAAACTGAGCTCCATTTCTTTAAAAGTGGAAAAGAGATCGTGTTATCTTCTGAAATAAGAAAAATTATAGGGATTGAATTAATAATAGAAAATAATAAAGTTCGTTTTCCGCAGACACAGGAGAAAATATAATTACATGCTTGCTCTGGGCCAGCACATAATCTTTTGAAATAAAACACAACCGAACATGAACTACTTCAGCTTGAACTGGTGAGATAGAGAATTTTTAAATTGGAGTTTCATTATTTACAAATGATTATTGATTCTTTTTCTTGTTTTAAAATTTCGTATGGACAATATTTGCTGTCGTGGGCATAGTTAAAATTTGAGCAATTTGCTTAGTTTAGTCATTTTATCTTTATATTAATCCTATTTACTACTAATATAGGAATAGAAATGTGATGTCACGGAAATAAAATGCTTATTTTATGAATTTTTTTGTGAAATGAGGCGTAGTTGCAAAATGCTTGGTGGTTAATAACATAACTTTTTCTTCCTTCTCCTAGTTTCATCCATTTTTCTATGGCAAATCTAAGAACAAAGTTCTTTACCGAATATATTTACTAAAATATTTAATATTCTAAACTCAAAGATTATGTTTGATAATTTTTAATACCCTTTTATTTTCTCGTATACAAAGAGAAAATATTGTACTCGTAGGAAGATTGGAACTGAATTCTGAAATGTGGTTTGAATCTCCATATTTCAGAACTTCCTAAATCCAAAAAGCATATTTTTGGAATTACATCTGTCTGTGGAAACAATAACTTAAGAACTCTTTGGATTAGACGAATGAAATTTTGTTTATAGACTTTGTACCAAATTTGTAGATATCAATCCTATTTTGAATGAAATTCATTGAGAGGAAATCTGTCTGTCTCGCTATCCGAGTGCAAGTAAATCTGATTATTGTAAAGCGCAAAGAACTTGAGAAGTGAAATGAATACACCAATTTAGAGTCTGAAATGTAGGTTATAAAATTTTGGTGCAAACTTTTTACTTTAACATGTAAGTAAACACAAACTATATGCTAAGGAAATAGAATGTAATGAATATAAAAGAAGAAAATTTCTAAATATTCATTAAAGTTGCATATTAATGAATGTATGCGGTTCTCTGGCTCTCTTTGTGCAATGGCGTTCCACAAGCTACATCGTTTGACGTACACTTAAAGCAATTGGGCTTATCTTGGAGCATAAAAATGTATAGCTCTAAATTATTTTTGTAACTTAATTATGCCAATTTCATAATTGAGTAAATTTTCCCTGAATTTAGTCAAGCCTAAGAATTTCTTTTTCTTGTCAGATTTCCAAAAATCTATTTCATTGGTGTTTTGAAATTCGAACCATCTTAGTGTTTCCTCAAATATTATATGTACGATTTTCTTCTATTGAGGAAAGCACTAAAGAAGAAGGACTCTGCTTAGTAGCAGTATAATTTAAAGAGGAATAAGGGGGGCGGGGGGAAGTAGCGTTAAAGTATGTGAAAAATCGTTAAAACAGACCAAAGACAGAAAAAAAAGTAGATAGATGAATTATAAATTTACGTTTTTTATAACTCTATAATGTAATGGGACATCTCTTTATTGGAAATATTCATTAAAAGAATAAGCATCTAGTCATTAAAATAACACGGTTGTAATGTCGGGAAATTGTATAGAGTTATGAAGTTATATTTACGCAATTTTTCAAGAATCAAATATAATCAATATCACCAGCGAATCAATTAGTTTCCAAAGGTGAAATTATATGATTTAAATTGACAATCTCTGAAAGAAATTTCCAGCTTTCAAATTTTAAATCGAATTAATAAAAGCATTCCTTTTAGAAAGGTTTATCTTGTAGATTTAACTATTATTTTAGAATATCAGTAGCCCGTCAGCCGCTGCTCAGTTTCGAATAACAGCGTTGCCCGAGGAACACCACGTGGAGGTCGGCTACCAGAGTCCCTCGAGGGCTGTCCTCCTACACTCCGATCACAACATTCAGGGACAGCCCCGGGAGGTCGAACAAACCTCGACCTCCCTCGCACACGCCTAAAGAACGAGTTCCATCTGCTGGTCACAAATTCGGGGTATGAGTAAATTAAAGTGTCGTGCGTTGACGGTAGGGGGAGTGGATCAACGCGTCCACAACAACTTAGCGCAACCCTGCAGACTTAAATAAATGTGTAATGAAATCTTTTATTTAGCCGAAAAGTAGAAATTCCGTATGTGAGTGATACTTAACTAATTGGTTTCTTTAACAATCAATTTGGAAAGATATGATACCGAATAGAGGGTTTTGGAGTGCGCTAAGTGCCTTCCTGGAAGGGCTTTGGAAGGAAAGTGGCGCACATTCGTGCTAAGCATGGGGAAACCAGGCAAACCCCACGCAGCCAGTTCGGCAGAGAGCCGCTTTCCACAGCGGAGGACTCCGCCTCCCAGTTCAAAGAGCTTCGGCGCTCGGCCACTGGTGGGGCGCTGAAGGTGGCTGGTGAGTGGGAGTGGACCAGCGCGGCCACTTTTATTTTAAGACTCATAATCGGGAAATTCAGATATTACTGTCGCTCCTAATAGCAAAAAATGTTTAAATGTGTCTTTAGAAGATGCTACTAAATTGCGCTGAGATTCTTCAAATAATATATGCCACCTTAATAATACGAAAACATATCTAACCTATTTTCTTAATATCTTTGAAGCTATCAGTGTTTCAAAGTCAATTAGTGTATAATTGGCAGTAATATATGCATTTTGTATCTTGTCCTGGTTTACATAGGATAATATTAAATGCTATAATATAATTACAATGTTTCATGATGTTGGTAATTTTTTCTGATTGATCGATTATGAAATCTGTCTTTTATTTATAACTGTTAATAAAGATCCTAGCAATAGTGAAATACAATCATTTGATATTGATGATCCTGCATCATCGGACTGTACCGAACAGCAGATTATATTTTTAACAGTTGAATATTTTAAGAAGTTCAGAAGTGCCTGATTGATATCACGAAACAAATTGAATGAACTTTCATATTTTTATTTTAATCTTTTCCTTTTTCATGTTTAGTATATTTAAATCATTTCAACGTTCTAACGCTTTTTATACAATGACGAACAAAACTTCATAGCTTTTTTATACTTACTTTAGAAAAATTCAAAGAAAAATAGCACTGGAATTATGTTTGATTATTTGAATTTAATTAAACGCAAAAGCCAAGCTAGCGAGATTTTCTCATCTTGAATCTTTAATATGCTTACAGCTACAAAATCCCAAAAATTATAGAAATACTTTTGTTTCTAAGTAAAACATCAAAAGTGTATACTTTCTGGAATTTTTTTTATATCTTTAAGCATAAAAAATTTGTTCATATAAAAAAATGTATCAAAACAGATCAGATTTCATGCTTCAATTTAAATGCGATTGGCATTGAGATGCCTCAGATCTTAATGCGATTTCAATGAATTTGAATCAGGCTTGGCGATTCAGTAGATGTTTCTGAGGAATTTTCGTAAATGCCCTGTATTTGAACATATTCCACGAACACACACGCGTACAATTCTTTAAGTAAGATCGTCTCTTAACTAATTTTTTAAATTTTTTTTTTAGGATGTAAGAGTTTTGAACATTAAGAGTTTATTTTCTTCTGCATTTTTAGATTTAACTGATAAAATCTGTTTTCTTTGTTTAAAAAAATTAGTTTTTCATCACCCAAGAGTTTCATGATTGGAATATAAAAGATTCAACTTTAACATTTACTTTCGTTGTGCAAAAAAAGAATCTAATGAATCAATTAATACGTAAACTAGAGAATTTAAATGTCTCAAATTATGCTTACCTTAAATTCTTTACAGATTTATCCTTGTTTATACTATTATAAACTGAAACTGAAAATGGATGCAGCTGACACTCCCCGTTCCTCTCCTCATAATTAAAGATATAAATCTGAATTTTTAAGACGTGACATGTTAGGCTTTCTAGAATAGTCAATTGATATGACATTTGAATAACAATCTACAGTACATTTTAATGTGTTAAACATTTCATGTGAATTTTCAAGCTATTGAGTATTTTATTCTTAAATCAAACATATTATATCCATTCTCAATAAATCTTTATTGTACTGTTTTTACGATTTATTTCTACTATTTTCGATTCTGTAATCATAAATTTGATTTTAATCTTGAAATCTTTACTATGAACCAATAATGACTGGAACTGACTCTCTTTGTGCTCAATGGAGTCTCCATTAATAATTGTATGATAAAAAAAACACATTTTCGTATTCAACAAAAAAAAACAGAATGGTAAATAAATAAATATTTGCTCTTGCGGAGAATGTTTTAAATCGTTTCAACTGAAAGAAACATACAATTCATTAATTACACATACATAATACCGTTTGGAACAGAGGAGATAAAATTTCTTTCTTTTTTTTTCTTTCTTACACCCACGTTATATTTTATTATCACTTTATTATCACTATATGTTATTTCATTTAATATTTTTTTTAATTTAACTTTGTTTTAGAAGTCGGTTTTATGATTGATAAAGTGGGTGATATTTCTATAATACTTTCTCTTTTTTTTCATTTATCCATAAATTTAATGCAAAAGTTTAACTATAAGATATACATTACTTTGCTCATTTTGTATAAGTTTGTAATTGCTGTTCAAAGAATTTGAAGGACTCAGAAACTATGTCTAGCTTTAATTTCTCATAAATATTTCCTTATTGAATGATAAATTTTTTTTTGTTTCCATTATTTGTTACAGTTAATAGAGTTTTTTTTTTTAATTCCAAACCGATTTATTTTATTCGTCCATTCTAAATTGAAATTCAAAGCTATCTCAGATATAATTCTTTCAGGTTTCTGTAGTAAATATTTTTCTTATAGTTTGTTTATTCTATTCATAAACCTTCATCATAAAATGCTTTAGCAATTAAAAATAACTCGAAAATTAATAAAAGTCGTTGGTCGTTAGATTTCATATTCTACTAAAACTTTTTATAAGCAAAACAATCGAAAAAAGTGCATAAAAGAGAATGTTGCAAATATCTTTGTAAGATACAAGATAGAATATCTGACTCTAAACTTCAAATATATTCTTTTTGTATTTATGGAGAGCGTATTATATCAAAAATTATTTCTACTGCTTACAGTATGAGCGTTACCATTTATAGGATGAATTACTATCATTAATCAGATTAACATGATGTAATTGCATATTCAAAAAAGTCTGTGGTAAATCACATTACACGGTAAAGTTATAAATTTTAAAAATAGTGGATTTCTAACATTAATGTTTGAGTTTTCATGAAATTTTTATTGTTTGAGATGTATAATATTAAAAAACCTATTTGAAGATTCTTGAATTTGATCACAATTCTTTTAAAAATTATGGTTTTTACTGATAATTACAATTTTAATGTTAATGATTAGGAATGTTTTTGAAGTAATAGACATTCATTAACCAAGAAGGAAATTTGCAACTTTTGAAAGATATTACTTTATTTACTATATTTTAAAAAATATTATAGTATATACATGTATTTTCTTTAAAATTATTTAAATATGCTCGATGTCCGATTTTGTCTCTGCTTTTTCTGTGACTACTCGGTGTACTCATTTTTAAAAAGAAAGCTGTGCGCAGTAAAGTTCTAGCAATATCTGATTACGCTATAGCATTGGTAATTGGAAACTAGACAACATCTACTTATAAAGGAAAAATATTTTGAAAACACATGAAAAATCTGGACATTTTAACTGAATTTTACAAGGGCTGGAAATGTAATATTTTCTCTTTAATTCCATGTACAACTTCCAAGGAAATATGCGAAGGCAATGAGCTTCTAATAAAAGTTAGATCGAATCAATGATCCCAAAAGATGGGCTCGACTATCCAAATCTATGCAGAAATTCTGTAATGAGCAGTTACTCGGGAACGAATCGAAACTATTCAGTGGACCGTATATTTTTGAGAGAACGCCTGGGTATGAGAACCTGAAGTTGAAAGAGCCTCTTTGTCGTATTCCTCACCGAACGATGCCAGTGATTCATAATAGGTAGGCTACTGTACATGAACCATGAAGAGAATTTCAAATATTCCAAGGCTTTTGCAATACACACAATAATTACAAGTTTACCTCTATTAAATTTGCAGCGTTCGCATTAGAAATAAGAAATTTGTGCCATCTGCTCTTTTTCAGCAAGTCTATTAAATCTGTTATGTCAATTAATTATGCTAAAAAGAGTGCAACTTTTGCAAACATGATTGATCTATGTATCGTTTTTAACAACAAATGAAGCAGTGTAGGTATGAACTGCGCTCCCTTGTCTATAAACATTATATGAAAGAACAGCTTTTTTAATGTATATGTTTTCCACATTTCAGCCAAATTAATAGAGTGACCCTTACTGAAATGTAGGGGACATACCTGAAAAAATTTACATCATTCCATCTATCAGAATTACTTTCTGTACCAATTAATTTTTAAAAACGCGAAACAATATATTTTGAAAGTGACTGTCGATATGGTTTGAGTTTCAGCAATAATCTTAATAAAGTATTCTATCTTTATCTGTAATGTCAAAGAAAGCAAGTCACACAGCAAAAGGTATTTATAAGAGTGTATACAGATAACTGAATCTTTATAAAAAGGGAAGAAATTAAATTTCAATTTTCCTTCCATTTCTTAGTTATTCTGTTGTAACTGAATGAATATAGTGAAGCAGATGGCAAGAGAAGGAAAAAAAATTTCTGTTCTACTCGAAGGAAAAAGAAGGAATTATATATAAGAAAATAACAGATTGACGACTTGATGTGTTTTGGTGGCAAAACACAAAATTTATTCGGAATAGGAAATATTGTTTTCATTCGTTAATTATTTCAGACGAAATTATTGCTTCTGAAGATAAGCTTTAGTAGTTTCTCTCAGTTTGAATGCCAAACAAATATATTGCAAAACGTCATCCAAATAAAATTCCAATACCTTTAAAGTAAATAATTCGGTGAATTTCGAAAAAAATAAATCTTCAAAATGACCTCATATTACCAAATATAACTTTCTAACGGATTTATGCCATATTTAATAAAATAGTTTATATTAATATTTTTAATATTTCAGATTAATTATTTCAAACAGTCAAAGCTTGATATATAAACAGACAAATGATTCAAATTTTAAAATGATTGGCGCTTTCTCTTGATACCAGCAATCACCAACTATTTTGTAAATGCGCCAAATACTGTTTTAATAATCCAAAAAATTAATACAATTTTTAATTTTATAATCATTTATTTATGTCTTTATGTTATTTAAATTTATATCTCCAGAAAGAAACTATACCTATCCACAACTGTTATTTCTGTTAAAAAAGTGCTTGAGGCGAATTCTCGCAAAAAAATGAGTTTTAAATGGGACATTTGAAATAAAAGAATTATTTACAATTATGAGAAAAGATACCGAAAGCTCTAAATGAAAATTTCTGTGTGTTTCCTCATATCGATAGTTTCAGAAATCTTGCCAAACGTAATAATTTTGTGCATATATCAAAATAAATAAGAAATACTGAAAATTATATATTAGTTGACTAATGATTCGGCTAAATCCGAGGGACGGGTACAGCCAAATTTGTCACCAAATTTTAAAGATATAGTCTCTAGCGTCTCTTGAAAATATTCATAATATTGAGAAATAAAATTCTGAACATTACAGCGTCCGCGGGGCTTGGCGAGAAAAATTTGGCGGAAAATTGCCAAATGGTACCCGTCTCTAGAACTGTACCAATGATTCCTTTTGATTATATTTAGACGCAGTACATATTTTGCTTTCTGTATATAAAAAATAAATATTTCATAGTATCGTGAGGGAGATAATAAAAAAAAATTTGACGATTAAAGCTGTTCATAATTTTCTATCTTTTGAATTTCAATCGTTTGCTCAAAGTTTTCCATTTCAAAATTATATTTAATATTGCATTGGAAGACTGCAGAATCAAAATGTCAGAAATCGCATAAAATTAAATCTCGGCATGGTTTGGCAGCGACATTTCCGGATTGGAAATATTATTTCAATCACTATTTTCGGATTAATCATAAAAAAATTTAACTACTGAAAACAAGCTTTAAATTTGACTCTGGACGACAAACAAATATATTGAAAAGAAATTCATCAAAATAAAAAATAAAAACTTTGAAATAAAATATTAGCAATCAAGAAACTACTAAATCTGACATTAAAAACTTCTGGTTTTAATATAAAAAAAACTCGAACTAAAAACAAAAATAGGATTCAAGCTATTAAATTATTTCGCAGTTTCTGTTCATACCAGCAATCTCCAACGGTTTTGAAAATGTGCCAAATATATTATTATAAATCCAAAATGTTGACAAAATTGGTCATTTTATAATTATTCATTTTGAAATAATGCTTTTTCAGTTTAATCAGTACGTCTTGTAAACATTTACGTTTATCCACAACAGCCACTACAGCGTTTCAAAGACATAAAAAGATTCCTTGTGAAATAAAACAAAATAACGCTTTAGGGACCAAACTGTTTCAGCTCTTTCTTTGAGACGATGCGATGAAATACAGCTTCTTTTAGTAGTATGTGGGTCAATAATCATATTGCATATGTGATAAGGAACAAAAAGGAAATAGGTTATAAGTATGAAAATTTAAAATGAAAAACTCGATCAAAAATTGGAAATTACGTGAGCAGTGAACAATATTTCGGCATTTTTTCTCCTAGAAAAATTCTGTACGCATTACCTCGTCAATATTACATATCTCGTCAAATACAGTAAGCCAGGACCGGATAATATGCTGCTTTTGGACAACTTTCAAAACAAAATTTAAAGAACTTTATAAACTTGATTGGCGACTTTCCTACAAAGCAAAAAAATTTGATATTTTAAACTAACATTTATGCTCGACGATAGCAACTATCCAGATAAATGCAATCTTTGAAAATTTAGAATTATATTTTAATTAACTAATAAATTATATACATTCTAATTAAATGGACTAAATATGTCAAAAATTAATATTTCGCAATATTGGGAATGCGATAATGGAGAAAATCAAAAAGTAAACTACGTAAATGAATAAACATTCAATTCCAAGCATATGCTCGAAATTTTCCCATTCAAAATTATGTTTAATAATTCTCCGTAAAACAGCAGTTAAATACTAATGCTAATTTTTATTTTCTTGTTATCTCATTTTCTGATATCTCCCAAAGAATCCTATGTTGTCTTATTGCCCCCCTAAAAAAAATAACATAAACAACAAACGCATATAAAAGCACTGAATATAAAATCAATATTAATAACTTTTCTTTTTTCCCATTTTGGATTAAAAAAGCAGCCCCGTGTATCGTTATTAAGCAATAGAAAACTATTTCTAATTTGAAGATTTGTAAATTGGTTGCAAACGTTATAGATTGTAAAACACAGATGTTGAGCTATATTTCCATTTCAATGCATCACATTGAAATTAAATTGAAATCTGGTTTGAGATATAATTAAATGGAATTAAAATTCTCAAATAATCAGTACTATTCCATTAATGATGTAATTCTACTTACACGCCATTTACCAACAATAATGTTGCAAAACGATGAAAATGATCTAATTTGTGCATTCAAAATTTGTTTAAGAATGATTAAAAATTTCAATTTAAGTTCAGTTTTGCGCCAATCTTATTCCTTGGCGAGAGCTGTCATCCGTAAATTTACCAAACCTATAGCTGAATGCAGCAAAATACAAATTTTTCTTCAACTCCATGCCATTAGATTACTGAACTTTACAATTCTCATGCGTTAAAAATCAATACTCATTTCACGCCAACATTTAAATTTGGCATATTCTATTGAAGATTCAACGGAAATGTGAGAGATAAAATTTCAGAATTTTAAGCATGCTAAAATATGTGAAAAGAGTAACAGATATATTGAACTGTTAATATCTGATGGAAATCTCTAATACTGAACGAAATATTTAATATTTTTGTAGATGTTTGTAAATTACATTGAGATTTAAAACTACGCCAAATGAACTTTGTTAAATGAAGATTAAAGATAAGTCTAACTATATCGCTAAATAAAAATTTAAATCAGGATTTCTTTTTGTATATTGGAATCGCCAAATTTCATACAAAAATTCTTGATTCAAATAATTTTAAATACCAGAAACATTAGACATCAAGACATTTTATGACCTGCTTAAATAGGATGTTTTCAGAACCGTTTTCTATTCGAGCGACAATTAATACACATAATTCTGTCATACATGGATCTTTTGATCTTACGCTCTGCGCTTAGGTCTCCTAGCAAAAGTTGGTCTAGGAGTTGCCTCAGGGTTTGATACTGGAGGGGAAGAAAACGACGTACCTGGAGTACTCACCTGGGGAGGAAGAGGAATTTCCTCCCACTCCATTGGCTCGTCGGAGTCCACGGACTCCCAGTCCATCGGCTCCTCGGTGTAGACCGCCTCCCAGTCCATTGGCTCGATACCTGAAACGAGATCTAGAGCAGACACACAAAAATCCATAGTTTATTTGTTAATTAAAAAACAAGTAAAGAAATAAATTCAAATATTTTTATTCAAAAAAATAAATATCACTCCAAAATAACTTTCGCTGTTTTTCCGCAAGTCAAACTCTCAGAAACTTGACTCAAAATGGCGTCTCTAATTGTAAAATCTGCTGTTCCATGAATTTCACCCAATTAGATTGAGAGTTTGGAAAGTTGAAGTTAAAGTTAATAAAACTAGAGGTATTATCAATGCCAAAAAAAAATATTATTCATATTTTTAATTTTCCTTAGGAAATCTTAGGACGATATTTATTTGATTATTTTTTAACTCAATCATTCATCAATTCAGGGAAGTTTTAATTGAATTTTAGTCTAAGATTTCGTTATCGTAATTCATAACTATTTTCTGTTGTATACACAAAGCTACAATTCAAATTGGTTCTGCTTTATTTTCTTGTAGTCAATTAAAAGATTTATATGAAATGCAAATTTCAAAAAAATTTCACTTCGTTATCTGATACGACTGAGAATCATGCCTTTTAATAATTCATTATGTTACAAAATTACTTCGAATGAAGTTAAATGAAATTTAATAAAAATTACAATTGTAATCATGAGATATTATATCGAATTTCATTTCAGTCATTTCTTTTTGAGCCATTCCTATTCATATGCATATACAGTGAAAGTCAAAAGAAAGTAAACACCAACTTTTCATGTATAAAATGCTTTATTTCAAATGCATTATTGACTTATAATGTAAAACAAATACTTAAAATTAAATGTTCATTTAATTAGAATTTAACAGCTTATAAATGTTAAGCTAAAACAAAATACAAAAAGAAATAGCTCAATTTAAACAAATGTCTAGCCAACTTTCTGAGTCAAAAAAAAGTAAACGGATAACTCTGATAGCAAAATAGAATGAAAAAAATTAGCAATTAATACTTTGTTTGCTTTCCTTTAGATTTTATTACAGCTTTTAACCTTCTAGGCATAGATGCTACCAATTTTTTCGTCAGTTCGATCGGGATTTTCTGCCATTCTTCCAAGATAGTTTTTTTCAATTCTTCTTTATTTGAAACCGTTCTTTGGCGTACTTTTTTATCTAAATATGCCCATAAATGTTCAATGGGGTTGAGGTCTGGAGACTGCGGAGGATGGTCTAAAGTCTTGGGTGTCCGATATAGTAACCATTCTTTTACAATTTTAGATGTGTGTTTTGGATCGTTGTCATGCTGGAAGATCCAAGTTCGTGACAGTCCTAATTTCTCAACACTGGGGCCAACATTTTCTTTTAAAATATTTAAGTAGCCTATTTTATCCATCGTAGATTCGATAAATACCAAATTTCCGACCCCTGCTGCCGCCATACATCCCCAGACCATAATAGAGCCACCCCCATGTTTAATTGTTTTAACTGTACATTTATCATCAAATTCTTCGTTCTTCGATCGCCATATTTTCGACTGCTTTTTAGGGGCCAAAATTTCAAATTTTTTTTCATCACTAAATAAAATATTATTCCAAAAATTTAAATCATTTTTTTCGTACTTCCTAGCAAAATTCAGGCGCTTATTTTGATTTGTTTTCGATATGAATGGCTTTTTACGCGGTATCCTACCATGTAACCCATGATCATTAAGAGTTCTTCTTATAGTACTTGCGCTTACTGATTTTCCTGATGTCTGAGATACATTTTGCGCTATCTTTACAGCACTTTCAGCTGGATTTTGTTTTATCTCTCGTACTACAGTTCTAACTTCTGCATCAGTAAGTCTTCTTGGTCTTCCTGTTCTTTCAAAATCCTTAATCTGCTTATACTTCGTATATTTGTCAATGATTTTTTTGACCGTGCAATGATTCCTTTGGACAATTTGTCCTATTTCACGTAATGATTTTCCGTTTTTCTTCAAATTTATTATTATTTTTCTCGTTTCTAGTGATGTTTGTTTCCCCATATCCAGTTTTCTAAAAATGTTCCAGAAAATTTCAGAAATTAACAGAAGAGCGAAATGTACATCAAGAATTCACTTTTGTTTAAGATTCTGTGAAAAAAAAGTGGTGGCACTTACAAAATTGATAACGTTATAGTGAAAGACTTGTCAGTGTTTACTTTTTTTTGACGCTCAAAAATGGGTGTATTTTTTGATTAAGCGGCTTATTTCTTCTTGTAATTACAATTTGTTTAATATTTATAACGATTTAAATATTTTAATATTAATTATTTAACTATGCAATATTAATTTATGTTACAAGTCAATAATATATTTGCTATATATTGTTTCACACATGAAAAATTAGTGTTTACTTTTTTTTGACTCGCACTGTAAATGCACAATTCGACGGAATGTCAAAGTACAATCAATCATTTCGGCGGACTTGTTTATAATTTAATAACGATTTGCAGTTTATGTGCTAAAATATGTACTAAATTTAGATGTTTATTTCACCATTCACTTTATAAGAGTGTTTGCGTATTATCGCGTTTACGTGCATTTATATCAACAGACGACCAATCCCGTGTTAATTGTGGTTTAAAATGTGAGGCGGATCTACCTTCAAATGATAAATCTGAGCAAAAAGGTTTATCCAGCTTGTGTTTAACGTTTTTCAATTGCCATGTTAACTTGTATGAGGATGACTGGAAAGATAACCTTTTGAATATGTTTCTTTTGAAATGTAATGGAAATCTACAAATTTGGTTTAAACATCATAGACCGAATTTCATCCGTAAACCACAAAGAGTTTTTTAACTATAAGTCTTAGAAACAAACAAAAATGAAGCAAAATATATGTTTCAGACTGAGGGAAGTATGTAATATATAGATTCGTCAAAATCTCGACTTCGAAATTTTGTGACGATTACAAGACTGTTTTTTATTTTATTTATTTGATTAATTCTTGCATGAAGATTTGATTTTTTTTTTATTTTTCTTTTGTTTACTTTTTTGTATAACGAAATATAGAGAAAGTACTGTAATAGACAAAATATTTGAACTTTATATTTTGACGAATCTTCAAATTTTAGATCTGCCTGAATTAGAAAAATAAACAATGTTGGCATTATGTCTATCTGTCCATATATCACAAAGATAAAAACGCTTTGAGCTAAATGTATGATATTTTGCATAGGTCTTTACACCAAATTTAAACATGTCAAATTTTGCTTAGTCCTGTCGCATCCATTCAAAGGAAATGAGTCCGTCTGGATGTTCGAGTAAAAATGAACATAGTAACTATAAAACGAGGAGAGCTAGGTTGCTGAAAATTGGATGTACATATTTAGCATCTGTAGTGCAGACACCTCTCACATTTCGAGACAAATCCATCGATCGGTTGACCATTTGTCGGTTTGCACTTTCAGAACCATGTAAACCTGATCACTTAAAAACGAAAGTACTTGAATATATCAAATTCTATTTGTGACTTCTTCATTCAAGTGTAAAATTGTGTCAAATTTTTGTTTACATTTCTATAGAAAATCGCGTCTTAAATAAATTCGATATTCTCACAATATTTATCGCCTGTCAAGGACTAATCGCCAAAAAACTCTCCAAACATCATAGAATAGGAGGTCCAATTTCCCAAAGGTTAATATCACGTCACTTTTGAAATGTAATGTGTTCTCTGGAATTATACACTTTTTAGAATGTGCGCGAGGAAATTTTGATCTCCTGATGATGATTATTGATGATGCAATTAAATAAATTTCTACTTTCTTGATCAACTTTTTTTTTCTTTATTTTCTTTATTTGTATATTGATAATTTCTTAATATAAGGTATATTAACTGACTAAGTGAACAATGGAATAAAACTGAGAGAAAATTTCGCTTTAAAATGGAAGATCTGTTATTGAATAAAAATTTTTGCATTTTTTTGCTAACTTTTTAAAAAAAATTTCTATCACCCTCATTTTTTCAATAAAATATGAAATTTTAGCATTTGAAATATTTTTTTATTTCTTTAATTAAAGGGAAATAAACATTTCCAGAATAACATTTCTACATGAGTTTTCATTATGCAAAAAATACTATGCATAGACATAATTGTGTAAAAAATATTGAGAAATAAAATTTGGAAAAATGTAATGTAAAAAACTAAAAAAAGATTAAAGTAATGAAGATCTATTTAAAAATACAAAAAAGTGACAGAAGTGCAAATCTGAATGACGACACTCTGTAAACTTTAAAAAATTTTGCTGTTACAGTCTTGAAGTATCTATTACTGCAAGAAAGCGCAATAGATAATTTTATTTTTTACAATTCATTTTTCTTTTCACGTGATCATGTTGGGCACAAGAGTTTCTCAGTTTCTTATAAAATTGAACTAACTTTTCCATTCTATTTTATGATTTTTTTTTTTAGATAATGTCATCAAAAATATTTTTTCATTTCATTTTTACTTTAGATTGCAGTTGGAGAAGTTTCAATAATTTTTTTGCCTTCAAAATTTGGAAATTGAATTCCGTTTCATTGAAATTTATTATTTTTAGCTAGGAAAACAGAGAAATAGAAACTACTGCAATATCAATTTTTTAATCAAACAGGGAATGATTTGAGATTAAACCTTTACCTAAAATAAAAATAGACCTTCCGTTTTATATTATATAACTCAATAGATGGCGGTGAGACCCTCCAATTATTTTTTACCTTTAATGCGTTAGCTTGGATGTTTAGAGCGCGGGTAAACACAACGGAAAAAAAATTTAAAAAAATTTTTAAATTTTTTTTGCCCTCTATTGGTTTATACTTTCCTTTTTGTTTACATAACTGGTTTGAATCCTATTATATGGTTAATTTATGTCATTTTTTGTTATTCTATTTTTGTTTATTAGTGGACGTATTCTTCTAATTTATTGTTTCGTGTTTTTCTTTTCTGTTAAAATGGTATATTTCTTAGGCCTGATTTCAGGGGATTTTCGGATCACAAGGAATCGATAATTTGGACTGTTTTGTCTGCATTCCTTCACAGAAAAAATCATTTTTTTTTAATCCCTGCCTGAGGGAGACCTTGAAAAAGTCTTCAGGCCGGATTCTTTTTTATTTGGTTTAATTTTGATTTTTTCCTATTAAATTGGTTTTTATTACTAATATATTATTTAACGCTAAAATGGAAGATTATTCATTCGCAACGAAAATACCTAAAACTCAATGCGATGTACATACTTCTAATATTTTTCGTCTTATTGTCACTGAGTCACTCGAACCCTGCTGTTTTGTTCGGGTCTATATGACCCGAAATAAAATTTACATCCCCCTGAAAATATATAGTACAGGGATATTTTCATGAAACTTCTTGACATCTTTAGTAAATATTATAAATATGTACTCCTAGAGGGTTTAGGTCTATTCTTATTTGGAAGTAATATTTTTCTGTTATACCTAATGTCTTTTCTGCTATACCGGGTCAATATGACCCAATGCAAAAAAAATCTGTTATTTTTACTCAGACATGTTCACTTTTGTTTGGAATAATTCAAAAGAAAAGAATAACAATAATTTCTGTAATTTATCTGTTTTTGAAATCAGTTTCATTAACGTATCTGTTTGGTCATATGACAAGAGAGCACTTGCAAGGTCGTTGGATCCACTGCCACATTCTTCTCATTCAACCACTGCTAATATTATAAAAACTACTACAGGGGTCACAAGATATGAAACAGCAAGAATAATAGACGTAAAAGGCATTTCAGGTAGTATTCAATTCTACAATTGAAAACGAAATCATAAATGACAAATATTGGCGGAGAAAGGGTTTATGGAAAAATATTAAAAGTAAAACTTTTCAAGCATGTATTGGATTATTATTGTTAGCTGGTGTTTATAAATCATATGAAGAATCAAGAAAACGCTTATGGGATAAAGAAACTGGCAGAAATATATTTCGTGCGACAATGTCCATGAAACATTTGGCACCCTATCAAGAGTTATTCGTTTTTATAATAAATCCACTCGCCAAAAACGAAGAAATTTGGATAAATTAGCTGCAGTGCGAGATATTTGGGAAAAAGTGGATAGAAATTCTTCCAAAATTATATTATCCGAATGAAAATATTAATGTAGATGAACAATTATTAGGATTTCATGGCCGATTTCCTTTCAAACAATATATACCAAGTAAACCATCTAAATGTGGGACCAAAATATGGACTTTGTGTAACAGTAAAACTTCGTATGTACTGAAAACAGAAATTTGCACTGGAAAAGAACAAGGGGCATAGCCAGAGACAAATCAGAGGATGCGAGTAGTGTGTCATCTTATTTATGGATATTCGGGGCACAATATTACATGTGATAATTTTTTCACATCTTATAATTTAGGACAAATTCTTCTAAAACGGAAAATGATTATGCTTGGTGCTATTAGGAACAATAAATCAGAACTTCCTGAACAAATGCCAAACATAGAAGTTCATAATTTCTTATTTTATTTTACAGAATACACAACAGTTATAAACTACTTCCCAAAAAAAGAACAAGAATGTTATTCTTATGAGCATTTCACATCATCACAAAGACGTTAGCAAGAGACCTGACAAAAAAACCCATTAATGATCTTAGATTATAATTCAACTAAAGGGGCTGTGGATACTTTTGATGAAATTTTAAGCATATACCCTTGTAAAAAAATCGCTGGCCTATGATAGTATTCTATAACATGCTTGATATTTATGCGTAGATGGATTTGTTCTACGAACTTCAATACATAGTGAATGGAACGAAAACAAATTGACTAAACGAAGGCTATTTTTGGAAGAACTGGGAAAATCGATCATTTTTCCACACACTGAGGCAAGGCCACACCTAACAAGAAGTGAGGACTCAATAAAAAGAGTGAAACAAATACAGAAAAAAAGTGACAAAGTATCATCAGGATCTGCTGAGAATACTTCTTTGTTTGTCAGACTTAGAAGGTGTAATTTCTGTCCGTCAAGCAATGACAGCAAAACTGATATGTTATGGTGCCATTGTAAGAATCGCATTTGCAAACCGCGTGTAAAATACTATAGTGGAAATTGTAAATGAAAGTAAGTTTCAATTTCGAATATATTTCTGTTATTTTTATAGATGCTTTATATTATTAAAAGTTTCAATTTCAAATATTTTTTTTTTAATTTTTATAGCTCCTTTATATTATTATATGTATTTTTAAACTTATATTACTGTTGTTACACCTGTCAATTACTGCAAACAATGTTAGTTTTCTGAGTCGGGTCATATTGACCCGAACGCTACATACGTGAAATAAATACGAACAAAACAGCAGGGTTAAACTTTCACTCACTTTGCCATCAAACTCGGCCTTAGGGAGCATATGCGGCAGGGTGATCATTTGAATCGTATAATTCAGTGACCAAAATTTTAAAATTGCTATTAAATCTGAAATATCTAACTTTCTTATCTCAAATTTTAAAAAAAAAAGCAGTATTTGCCGACAAATGCTTTACAATCATATCAGAGAAATTATTTTTAAATAAAAGAAAATAATTTAAAACACTTCAACACCTAGAGGTCTTGACATTGAAACAGAGAAACTTCAGTTGGAAGATTTATATTCTTACTATCATTCGTACATTATTCAGAAAATGCGAATTTTATTAAAACTTTCAATTTAATAAACATAGCAGTTTACAAAAAGAGGAATAATGCATGCAAAGAAATATACTTCCGAAAAATTTTATCCTAAAGCATGTCCCTCCTCATGGGGCTCCATGTAGAGGAATAAATATAGCCAGACGATATAACATTAAATACGAACACACAGACGATATAACATTAAAGGAAGAACTCGTTGTGAATTGGAAAAACATATTAAATTGGCACCTGAACTCTTTTAGAATTGGGGAGGCGAAACTCAATTAGAAATTTGAACATAAGAATCACAATATTTACTAATAGGTAAATTGTCCAAGAGAACTACAGTAAAGTGAAACAACCAATTATTATAAAGAAATTATAGGAAATCTATCTAGTAAATGCATTAGTTCAGAGGCTAAATTTAAGAGCAAGCCTGTCAACCAATATCATAAACTTAGCAGCGTAATAGGTCCTTATTAGGAAAAAATTCGAAAGGACTGTATTTCAAATAGTCACAGAAAAGATACTCTTGTATGGTGCAGGTGCATGGTCACTCGCAATCTCTTCTTAGCTGGAAAACACTGGACTCTACAGAGTGCTCCGATTATGTATTTATGCCAATATTTGAATGGGGAATGTAGGGGATCAAAATAAGCATTTTTTGTCATAGAATGTGTCCGAAAATGACGCGTTAAAGCACTTGTCGCAAATAAAATACAAACGACTAAAGAAAGACTGGCTTATGGAAATGTCACAATGATCTGTTTAATAAACGCTTTTTCACTGCAGATGCTCAAACGAGCGACAAACATCGCAAACACATGCTCCGCACCATCTGCGCATTAATGACCGTGTATTTTCGAAATTGCCAGCCATATCCTTAACATCCCAGTAGAAACAGACAATGTGGCTACAAAATCTTCTGGGGAGTCAATAGAGGTAATAATAGAGTTCTTCAAATGCCCACAAAAAAACTAAAAATAGAAAATACGGTGATAATAGTGGCCAAATGAAAGAATGCACCTCCGCCTATCCAATAGTTTGGGTACGTTGCGTCTAAGTAATTCTGGACATCTCTGCTAAAATGTGCAGGATCACCATTATTTTGGAGCCAGATTCGCCGTTGAATGAACGCAGGGACGTCTGCCATAACTGAGGCAATGTCTCTAGTAGGAAAATGGAGTACATGCCCCGGGCCAATTGAGACGTCGAAAAGAGGTACTGTGCCATCAGATAATCATGAACCATACTAACCGAAACACTGATGGAACATCTCCGTTGGAATGCATGCGGATTGTCATGCGCCCAAATATGTGAATTAATACCGTTAAACACTCCATCTCACGTATATTTCGCTTCGTCGGTGAATAGCTTGTATGCGGAAAAGATCGGCCGTTGCAACCTCCATTGGAGGTACCTAGTAGCAAACTCTGCAAGCAGAAGATGGTCATCTAGATTTAATACTTGTAATCTGTATAAGTGAAATGGGTGTGTTCCTTCATCGAGGATAACGCCCATACAAGCACGCAGCCAGGTTACACGAAATAGCTCACGTGCTTGCAGAAGGATTCCGTTCAATTGCTCATAAAACACTTTCTTTTAATGCAGGAGTTCGGGTGCTTCTGGTCCGGTCCACATCCCACCTGTTCGCCATGGAAGATACATTTTGGCAGTGCTGGTGGTGAACACGCCCAAACGTTGTCAATTCTGTTCGGAAATCTTTTACAATACAGCCTCTGAGCAGCTAGCTCGTTGCCATCCGCTGCTCCATACATGAGATGGATATGTGGAAGTTCTACGTTTGTAAAGAAATGCATTCTGTTCTAATCCCAGCGACTAAATGATTCTTTATTCCCTGATGCAATCAGCTGCCTACCTGCTAGTGATTGAACGCTACATTTCCGGACACACATTCTATGACAAAAAATACTTATTTGGGTCCTATCTAGTCCCCAGTTTCAAATATTGCCAGATTTTTCGAAGCACTCGGTACAATTACTTTCTCCCTTATATTAGAATTCGATACGCAACTCGATATTTGATAGTTTACTAGCTAAATGGTTATGTAATGCTTCACGTTTTCAGTCATGTTGCACCTTAGCCGTTTATGGCGAGCGGAAGAAATTAAAATATCTCGAAATTCAGAAGATATCTGAACCGGATTTTACGCCTCTAAATTCTCAGTAATGTAATGGGAGTTCATTACATTAGAAAATTTCATATATTTAATAAACAGAACATAAGTAAAACAACACGGATTTAAAGTAAGAAAATTTGACTGAACTGTGGAAATATAGTAACATTTAAATGATTTATATAATATTAAATATAACTAGTATTTATAGAGAATCGGCTGGTCACCTGAAAAAATTAATAAATGAAGATAAAAATACCATATTCATTCCTTCAATTTTCTTGTACTACAAACATTCCATTTCCATTTTCAATCCTTGTTGTCAATTGTGTACGTAATAATATTTTTGTTGATTTCGTGTATTTTTGCAATTGAATGCAGTGCATTTTTGTTTCTTCTTTTTAGTAAAATCCCTCTTCTATGCCAAACCACACAAAGGCCGCAAGAGCAATTTGAGCAGAGGAGTGGCATGAGTGCTGAGTGCTCAGCTGTGAATTTTTGCTTTTGCATTTCATCATTTTATATTTTCTTTTTAACAGTATATAAAATTCTAGAACAATAGTATATTCATTTCTAGAATAATTTTAGTTTTTCAATAGCTACATTTAGTTTTTAGTTTCTTTAGAACAATTTTTTTAGTAAAAGTGTGGAAGTGATAGATATAATTCAATGGTAAAATCGATATAATATTGAAGTAAAAAAATTATAAATGTTATGTTTAAATTAAATGTTCAAAAAATGATAAAAATTTAAAGGAAAATGTTAAGATGATTAATTGATATTACATCATAAAAATAATACGGCTTTCTTACTACAGCAAAATTCACCTCTTTTACAAAATTATAAGAAAAATTTTATACCGCATTTAATCCTTTCAAATGCTAAGAAACATTTGAATCTGCCAATGGGTGTAAAATTGTATAAGGCTCAATTAAGAAAATGTATATTCAATTTTATATAGAGGGTATCAAGTTCGCACAACATCCTGCAGTATGGTTTATTCATGATTTTCAAATTAAAATTCCAGATATGGATGGTATAGAAATTCTTACAGATAGCTCGAAAGGTGATAATAAAATAGGAGCTATAATAGTAGTTTACTACTATGGGAAAGAGATCGATAAAAGTCCTGTGATATTATCGAACCATGCCATAAGTTTCCAGGCATAAGTGGAAGCTCTAAAGATGGCCATCGAATATTGTGAAAAGGTGGAGGACGAACAGAAGTGATAAATTTTTTCAGATTCTCTGTCAGTCCTACAAACCATACAATCATCTCACAATTGTAATAGAGAAATATGGACGATAAAAGAAAAGTTTTAAAAATTAAAAAAGACCCATATTGGGATATATGGTAATGAAAAGACGGATCAATATGCAAGATCTGAGGCACAGAAAGAGGGTGTCGATATCATTGTCCCCAAATTAAATGGTGTCTAAAAGTGGGAATTCAGAAAAGAAATAAAGCTACAGTGGTTTGACAGATGTTATATGTCCAAAAAAGGAAGAGTAACTTACGAATTTATTCCTAATTCAGAAATCAAAATAAGAAGATACCATCCACTGGTAATCCAAATTATATCAGGGAATGGAAGATTTCCCGCATATTTCTAAACATGTGAAAGAATGCAGGAAAAGAAATGCATTTGCGGAGGAATCGGTACTGTTTACCGTTATTTAAATGAATGCATAGAAAACTCGGAATAAAGAAAGAATTTGAGAGTTGAAAATAATTACTTAAGTACAAAACTGATGGTATCATGTAATCATAAAACTCTGAAAGACATAATGTTAAAAATTTTCAGTTATTACCAACTGTTTGAAATTGTTCGGATTTTTGATGTTCTGAACCGAGAATTATGAGAAATATTTAGAATTTCGAAGATATTTTCTTTTGCTGATGGCCTGTACCTTGTTTAATAGGAAATAGGTGAATGCGAAGATGAGGAGAGAGAGGTCAGTAATTGACCACTTTGTGGCTTGGTGCCAATTACCTCGAACAGAATGTGTTTGAGGAATCGATCAGTGTAAGGGTGAACAATGCTAAGGATAGAGTCCGCCACAATAAATCGTAGAATTCTATAAGGTTCAACATTGTCATAAATAATTTAAAATCACATAAATTTATTAATTTTTTCCTTCATTATCACCGTAAATTCCAACTTATAATATTGTTGTAAACCTCATGAGAAAATGAAAAATGATTCGAAAATCATTAAGCCTTTAACTGCTTTATTTTCTTTACTATCTAATAAGATGGCAGATTCTATTTTGGGAATTTTTTCTTATTTTGATTCAAATGGAAATCCCTTGAATACTTGACTTATTTATGTATTCGAAGTAATTTTAATATTGAATTGCAATGGTTATTAAAATTATATAAAAATGCCGTCTTTTATACATTTTTATAAATATATGCCGTTTTTTATATATTTTCACTCATATAATAATTATTCAGTTCTTTAATATATTTTCATTTTTAAGAAATTTTTAAATAAAAATCTGCATTTCTGACGGTATTTAATTAGGTGTTTTTAATTCGTTGATTCCTTGGCATTCCATTTTTCGTAACTGATAGAATCTTCTGCTAACTCAAACTATGTCGAATTTTATTTTTTCATTTATTCAGTGTCATTTATAAAAGAGATTTCGATGCAATGAATACAATTTGCAGTTGCATGTTCCATGTACGTAAGAATGCAATTCTGAAATTGATTTTTTTATTCTGACCCTTATATGCTAAAATTCAGAAGTTCACTATGATTATGCATATCTCTTGAGAAAATATCAATATAAAATTTCCATTTCATTATCGCTTACTCTCTTAATTTTATCTAATTTTGAATTCTAAGGAAAAGAGACATCTAGTAACGAATTTAATTTCATAATTTTAACATTGAATTACGAAATGTAAAATTTAGAAAATAGCAAAGCGAAAGTCCTGAAAGCAAGACACTATGCAATAAAAGAATAAGATGAATATATATTAAAATATTCATCAGATATAAAAAATATATATATTAAAATATTCATCAGATATAAAATATATATATATTAAAATATTCATCAGATATAAAAAAAAGAATATTATGAGTATGATACAAATGATTGAGCAGAAAATCCATTCAGTTCAATTTTAATTTGCTCTACAAATTGCAATGCATTTTTGAAACTTTATTTCGTTTTGCCTTGAAATATTTCTCTAGATTATCAGTAGCCCGTCAGCCGCTGTTGAAATTCATATAACAGCGTTGCCCGAGGAACACCACGTGGAGGTCGGCTACCAGAGTCCCTCGAGGGCTGTCCTCCTACACTCCGATCACAACATTCAGGGACAGCCCCGGGAGGTCGAACAAACCTCGACCTCCCTCGCACACGCCTAAAGAACGAGTTCCATCTGCTGGTCACAAATTCGGGGTATGAGTAAATTAAAGTGTCGTGCGTTGACGGTAGGGGGAGTGGATCAACGCGTCCACAACAACTTAGCGCAACCCTGCAGACTTAAATATATAATTATATCTCGAAATCTTTTAGTTAGCCAAAAGGTTGAAATTATATATGTGTGAGTGGTACTTAACTAACTGGTTTCTTCAACAATCAATTTGGAAAGATTTGATGCCGAATAGAAGGTTTTGGAGTGCGCTAAGTGCCTTCCTGGAAGGGCTTTGGAAGGAAACTGGCCCATATTCGTGCTAAGCATGGGGAAACCAGGCAAACCCCACGCAGCCAGTCCGGCAGAGAGCCGCTTTCCACAGCGGAGGACTCCGCCTCCCAGTTCAGAGCTTCGGCGCTCGGCCACTGGTGGGGCGCTGAAGGTGGCTGGTGAATGGGAGTGGACCAGCGCGGCCACATTTATTTGAAGACTCATAATCAGGATATTCAAATATTACTGTCGCTCCTAATAGTAAAAAATCTTTAAATGTGTCTTTAGAAATGCTACTAAATTGCGCTGAGATTCTTCAAATCATATATGCCACCTTAATAATACGAAAACCTATCTAACCAATTTTCTTAATATCTTTGAAGCTGTCAGTGTTTCACAGTCAATTAATGTATAATTGGCAGTAATTTATGATTTTTTTTATCTTCTCCTGGTTTACATACGATAATATTAAATGCTATAATATAATTACAATGTCTCCTGATGTTGGTAATTTTTTCTGGTTGATCGATTAAGAAATCTGTCTTAACTGTTAATAAAGGTCCTAGCAATAGTGAAATACAATCATTTGATATTGATGATCCTGCATCATCGGACTGTACCGAACAGCAGATTATATTTTTAACAGTTGAATATTTTAAGAAGTTCAGAAGTGCCTGATTGATATCACGAAACAAATTGAATGAACTTTCATATTTTTATTTTAATCTTTTCCTTTTTCATGTTTAGTATATTTAAATCATTTCAACGTTCTAACGCTTTTTATACAATGACGAACAAAACTTCATAGCTTTTTTATACTTACTTTAGAAAAATTCAAAGAAAAATAGCACTGGAATTATGTTTGATTATTTGAATTTAATTAAACGCAAAAGCCAAGCTAGCGAGATTTTCTCATCTTGAATCTTTAATATGCTTACAGCTACAAAATCCCAAAAATTATAGAAATACTTTTGTTTCTAAGTAAAACATCAAAAGTGTATACTTTCTGGAATTTTTTTTATATCTTTAAGCATAAAAAATTTATTCATATAAAAAAATGTATCAAAACAGATCAGATTTCATGCTTCAATTTAAATGCGATTGGCATTGAGATGCCTCAGATCTTAATGCGATTTCAATGAATTTGAATCAGGCTTGGCGATTCAGTAGATGTTTCTGAGGAATTTTCGTAAATGCCCTGTATTTGAACATATTCCACGAACACACACGCGTACAATTCTTTAAGTAAGATCGTCTCTTAACTAATTTTTTAAATTTTTTTTTTAGGATGTAAGAGTTTTGAACATTAAGAGTTTATTTTCTTCTGCATTTTTAGATTTAACTGATAAAATCTGTTTTCTTTGTTTAAAAAAATTAGTTTTTCATTACCCAATAGTTTTATGATTGGAATATAAAAGAATCAACTTTAATATTTATTTTCGTTGTGCAAAAAAGAATCTAATGAATCAATTAATACGTAAACTAGAGAATTTAAATTGCTCAAATTATTCTTAAATTCTATACAGATTTATCCTTTTTTATACCATTATAAACTGAAACTGAAAATGGATGCAGCTGACACTCCCCGTTCCTCTCCTCATAATTAAAGATATAAATTTGAATTTTTAAGACGTGACATGTTAGGCTTTCTAGAATACTCACTTGATATGACATTTGAAAAACAATCTGCAGTACATTTTAATGTGTTAAACATTTCATGTGAATTTTCAAGCTATTTAGTATTTTATTCTTAAATGAAACATATTGTATCTATTCTCAATAAATCTTGATTGTATTGTTTTTACGATTGATTTCTACTATTTTCAATTCTGTAATCATGAGTTTGATTTTAATCTTGAAATCTTTCCTATGAACTAATAATGATTGATTGGAACTGACTCTTTGTACTCAATTAAGTCACCATTACTAATTGTATAATCAAAAAAACTTATTTCCACGTTCATCAAAAAAACAGAATGTTAAATGAATAAATATTTGCTCCTGCAGAGAATGTGTTTTAAATCGCTTCAACTGAAAGAAACATACAATTTCATTAATTAAACGCATATGATACCGTTTAGAACAGACGAGATAAAATTTCTTTTTCACTCACTTTATGTTCTTTCTTTCTTATTCCCACTTTATTTCTTATTATCACTTTGTTTTTTCATTTAATATTATTTTAATTTTACTTTGTTTTAGAAGTCGGTTTTATGATTGATAAAGTGGGTGATATTTCTATAATACTTTCTCTTTTTTTTCATTTATCCATAAATTTAATGCAAAAGTTTAACTATAAGATATACATTACTTTGCTCATTTTGTATAAGTTTGTAATTGCTGTTCAAAGAATTTGAAGGACACAGAAACTATGTCTAGATTTAATTTCTCATAAATATTTCCTTATTGAATGATAAATTTTTTTTTGTTTCCATTATTTGTTACAGTTAATAGAGTTTTTTTTTTTTTAATTCCAAACCGATTTATTTTATTCGTCCATTCTAAATTGAAATTCAAAGCTATCTCAGATATAATTCTTTCAGGTTTCTGTAGTAAATATTTTTCTTATAGTTTGTTTATTCTATTCATAAACCTTCATCATAAAATGCTTTAGCAATTAAAAATAACTCGAAAATTAATAAAAGTCGTTGGTCGTTAGATTTCATATTCTACTAAAACTTTTTATAAGCAAAACAATCGAAAAAAGTGCATAAAAGAGAATGTTGCAAATATCTTTGTAAGATACAAGATAGAATATCTGACTCTAAACTTCAAATATATTCTTTTTGTATTTATGGAGAGCGTATTATATCAAAAATTATTTCTACTGCTTACAGTATGAGCGTTACCATTTATAGGATGAATTACTATCATTAATCAGATTAACATGATGTAATTGCATATTCAAAAAAGTCTGTGGTAAATCACATTACACGGTAAAGTTATAAATTTTAAAAATAGTGGATTTCTAACATTAATGTTTGAGTTTTCATGAAATTTTTATTGTTTGAGATGTATAATATTAAAAAACCTATTTGAAGATTCTTGAATTTGATCACAATTCTTTTAAAAATTATGGTTTTTACTGATAATTACAATTTTAATGTTAATGATTAGGAATGTTTTTGAAGTAATAGACATTCATTAACCAAGAAGGAAATTTGCAACTTTTGAAAGATATTACTTTATTTACTATATTTTAAAAAATATTATAGTATATACATGTATTTTCTTTAAAATTATTTAAATATGCTCGATGTCCGATTTTGTCTCTGCTTTTTCTGTGACTACTCGGTGTACTCATTTTTAAAAAGAAAGCTGTGCGCAGTAAAGTTCTAGCAATATCTGATTACGCTATAGCATTGGTAATTGGAAACTAGACAACATCTACTTATAAAGGAAAAATATTTTGAAAACACATGAAAAATCTGGACATTTTAACTGAATTTTACAAGGGCTGGAAATGTAATATTTTCTCTTTAATTCCATGTACAACTTCCAAGGAAATATGCGAAGGCAATGAGCTTCTAATAAAAGTTAGATCGAATCAATGATCCCAAAAGATGGGCTCGACTATCCAAATCTATGCAGAAATTCTGTAATGAGCAGTTACTCGGGAACGAATCGAAACTATTCAGTGGACCGTATATTTTTGAGAGAACGCCTGGGTATGAGAACCTGAAGTTGAAAGAGCCTCTTTGTCGTATTCCTCACCGAACGATGCCAGTGATTCATAATAGGTAGGCTACTGTACATGAACCATGAAGAGAATTTCAAATATTCCAAGGCTTTTGCAATACACACAATAATTACAAGTTTACCTCTATTAAATTTGCAGCGTTCGCATTAGAAATAAGAAATTTGTGCCATCTGCTCTTTTTCAGCAAGTCTATTAAATCTGTTATGTCAATTAATTATGCTAAAAAGAGTGCAACTTTTGCAAACATGATTGATCTATGTATCGTTTTTAACAACAAATGAAGCAGTGTAGGTATGAACTGCGCTCCCTTGTCTATAAACATTATATGAAAGAACAGCTTTTTTAATGTATATGTTTTCCACATTTCAGCCAAATTAATAGAGTGACCCTTACTGAAATGTAGGGGACATACCTGAAAAAATTTACATCATTCCATCTATCAGAATTACTTTCTGTACCAATTAATTTTTAAAAACGCGAAACAATATATTTTGAAAGTGACTGTCGATATGGTTTGAGTTTCAGCAATAATCTTAATAAAGTATTCTATCTTTATCTGTAATGTCAAAGAAAGCAAGTCACACAGCAAAAGGTATTTATAAGAGTGTATACAGATAACTGAATCGTTATAAAAAGGGAAGAAATTAAATTTCAATTTTGCTTCAATTTCTAAAATTTCAGCTCCTTAGTTATTATGTTGTAACTGAATGAATGTAGTGAAGCAGATGTCAATAGAAAGAAAAAAAATTTCAGTCAAAGCAATATCTATATTTTAGGAAGACATTTTCAAAAGTGCTAGGAAGGACTCGAATTCCTTGTCAGATTTTATTTTATTAGTGTCGAGTCTAGAATGATACAACCCAATTAAGCGAAATCGTACTGTTCCACTCGAAGAAAAAAGAAGGAATTATATATAAGAAAATAACAGCTTGACGACTTGATGTGTTTTGGTGGCAAAACACAAAATTTATTCGGAATAGGAAATATTGTTTTCATTCGTTATTTAATTATTTCAGACGAAATTATTGCTCCTGAAGATAAGCTTTAGTAGTTTCTCTCAGTTTGAATGCCAAACAAATATATTGCAAAACGTCATCCAAATAAAATTGCAATACGTTTAAAGTAAATAATTCGGTGAATTTCGAAAAAATTAAATCTTCAAAATGACCTCATATTACCAAATCTGACTTTCTAACGATTTATGCCATATTTAATAAAATAGTTTATATTGATATTTTTAATATTTCAGATTAATTATTTCAAACAGTTAAAGCTTGACATATAAACAGACAAATGATTCAAATTTTAAAATGATTGGCGCTTTCTCTTGATACCAGCAATCACCAACTATTTTGTAAATGCGCCAAATACTGTTTTAATAATATAAAAAATTAATACAATTCTTAATTTTATAATCATTTATTGATGCATTTATGTTATTTAAATTTATATCTCCAGAAAGAAACTATACCTATCCACAACTGTTACTTCATCGGTTAAAAAAGTGCTTGAGGAGAATCCTCGCAAAACTTTTTGCGAAATAAAACAGAATCATGCTTCAACTCAATCTAGGCGATGGGCCGATGATCAGCAGTATGACGATCATAAATATCGTATCCGATGTGGGACAAAAAGTTTTAAAGGGGGGTATTTGAAATAAAAGAATTATTTACAATTACGAGAAAAGATACCGAAACCTCTAAATGAAAAATTTTATTTGTTTCCTCATATCGATAGTTTTAGAAATCTTGCCAAACGTAATAATTTTGTCCATATATCAAAATAAATGAAAAATATTGAAAATTATATATTTGTTGACTAATGATTCCTTTTTATTCTATTTAGGTGCAGTATATATTTTGCTTTCTGTATATAAAAAATAAATATTTCAGAGTATCGTGAGGGCGATAATAAAAAAATTATATTGACGATTGAAGCTGTTCATAATTTTCTATCTTTTGAATTTCAATCGTTTGCTCAAAAATTACCATTTCAAAATTATTTTTAATATTGCATTGGAAGGTTTCAGAATCAAAATGTCAGAATTCGCATAAAATTAACTATCTTAGCATGGTTTGGAGCGACATTTCCGGATTGGAAATATTATTTTAATCACTATTTTCGGATTCATCAAAAAAATATTCAACTCCTGAAAACAAGCTTTAAATTTGACTCTAGACGACAAACAAATATATTGAAAAGAAATTCATCAAAATAAAAAAAATAAAAACTTTGAAATAAAATATTAACAATAAAAAAACTACTAAATCTGGCATTAAAAACTTCTGGTTTTAATATAAATAAAACTCGAAATAAAAACAAAAATAGGATTCAAGCTATTAAATTATTTGGCAGTTTCTGTTCATACCAGCAATCTCCAACGGTTTTGCAAATGTGCCAAATATATTATTATAAATCTAAAATGTGGACAAAAGTGGTTATTTTATAATTATTCATTTTGAAATAATGCTTTTTCAATTTAATCCGTACGTCTTGTAAACATTTACGTTTATCCACAACAGCCACTACAGCGTTTCAAAGACATAAAACGATTCCTTGTGAAATAAAACAAAATAATGCTTTAGAGACCAAACTGATTCCGCTCTCTCTTCACGATTTTCCGACGAAATACAGCTTCTTTTAGTAGTAGGAAGTGTTGCATATGTGATAAAGAGGAAAAAGGAAATCGGTTATAAGTATGAAAATTTAAATGAAAAACTGATCAAAAATTGGAAATTACGTGAGCAGTGAACAACATTTCGGCATTTTTTCTCCTAGAAAAATTCTGTGCGCCTTACTTTCTTACTACGTCAATATTACATATCTCTCCAAATACAGTAAGCCAGGACCGGATAATATGCTGCTTTTGGATAACTTTCAAAACAAAATTTAAAGAACTTTATAAACTTGATTGGCGACTTTCCTACGAAGCAAAAAAATTTGATATTTTAAACTAACATTTATGCTCGACGATAGCAACTATCCAGATAAATGCAATCTTTGAAAATTTAGAATTATATTTTAATTAACTAATAAATTATATACATTCTAATTAAATGGACTAAATCATATTCTTTCAATATGTCAAAAATTAATATTTCGTAATATTGGGAATGCGATAATGGAGAAAATCAAAAAGTAAACTACGTAAATGAATAAACATTCAATTCCAAGCATATGCTCGAAATTTTCCCATTCAAAATTATGTTTAATAATTCTCCGTAAAACAGCAGTTAAATACTAATGCTAATTTTTATTTTCTTGTTATCTCATTTTCTAATATCTGCCAAAGAATCCTATGTTGTCTTATTGCCCCCCTAAAAAAAAATAACATAAACAACAAACGCATATAAAAGCACTGAATATAAAATCATTATTAATAACTTTTCTTTTTTCCCATTTTGGATTAAAAAAGCAGCCCCGTGTATCGTTATTAAGCAATAGAAAACTATTTCTAATTTGAAGATTTGTAAATTGGTTGCAAACGTTATAGATTGTAAAACACAGATGTTGAGCTATATTTCCATTTCAATGCATCACATTGAAATTGAATTGAAATCTGGTTTGAGATATAATTAAATTGAATTAAAATTCTCAAATAATCAGTACTATTCCATTAATGATGTAATTCTACTTACACGCCATTTACCAACAATAATGTTGCAAAACGATGAAAATGATCTAATTCGTGCATTCAAAATATGTTTAAGAATGATTAAAAATTTCAATTTAAGTTCAGTTTTGCGCCAATCTTATTCCTTGGCGAGAGCTGTCATCCGTAAATTTACCAAACCTATAGCTGAATGCAGCAAAATACAAATTTTTCTCCAACTCCATGCCATTAGATTACTGAACTTTACAATTCTCATGCGTTAAAAATCAATACTCATTTCACGCCAACATTTAAATTTGGCATATTCTATTGAAGATTCAACGGAAATGTGAGAGATAAAATTTCAGAATTTTAAGCATGCTAAAATATGTGAAAAGAGTAACAGATATATTGAACTGTTAATATCTGATGTTAATCTCTAATACTGAACGAAATATTTAATATTTTTGTAGATGTTTGTAAATTACATTGAGATTTAAAATTACGCAAAATGAACTTTGATAAATGAAGATTAAAGATAAGTCTAACTATATCGCTAAATAAAAATTTAAATCAGGATTTCTTTTTGTATATTGGAATTGCCAAATTTTATACAAAAGTTATTGATTCAAATAATTTTAAATACCAGAAGCATTAGACGTATCAAGACATTTTATGACCTGCTTAAATTGGGTGTTTTTCAAAACGGTTTACTATTCGAGCGACAATTAATAGACATATTTCTGTCATACATGGATCTTTTGATCTTACGCTCTGCGCTTGGGTCTCCTAGCAAAAGTTGGTCTAGGAGATGGCTCAGGGTTAGCTACTGGAGGTGTAGAAAAGGACGTACCTGGAAGACTTACCTGAGGAGGAAGAGGAACTTCCTCCCAATCCATAGGCTCGTCGGAGTCCACGGCCGACCAGTCCATCGGCTCCTCGGTGGAGACCGCCTCCCAGTCCATTGGCTCGATACCTGAAACGAGATCTAGAGCAGACACACAAAAATCCATTATTTATTTGTTAGTTAAAAAACAAGTAAAGAAATAAATTCAAATATTTTTATTCAAAAAAATAAATATCACTCCAAAATAACTTTCGCTGTTTTTCCGCAAGTCAAACTCTCAGAAACTTGACTCAAAATGGCGTCTCTAATTGTAAAATCTGCAGTTCTATGAATTTCAACCAATCAGATTGAGAGTTTGGAAAGTTGAAGTTAAAGTTAATGAAACTAGAGGTATTATCAATGCCAAAAAATAAATAAATATTATTCATATTTTTAATTTTCCTTAGGAAATCTTAGGACGATATTTATTTGATTATTTTTTAACTCAATCATTCATCAATTCAGGGAAGTTTTAATTGAATTTTAGTCTAAGATTTCGTTATCGTAATTCATAAATATTTTCTATTGTATACACAAAGCTACAATTCAAATTGTTTCTGCTTTATTTTCTTGTAGTCAATTAAAAGATTTATATGAAATTTAAATTCCAAAAGATTTCACCTCTTTATCTGATACGACTGAAAATCCTGGGTTTTAATAATTCAATATATTACAAAATTACTTCGAATGAAGTTAAATGAAATTTAATAAAAATTACAATTGTAATCATGAGATATTATATCGAATTTCATTTGAGTCATTTGTTTTTGAGCCATTCCTATTCATATGCATATAAATGCACAATTCGACGGACTGTCAAAGTACAATCAATCATTTCGGTGGACTTGTTTATAATTTAATAAGGATTTAATAAGGATTTAGGTGCTAAAATATGTACTAAATTTAGATGTTTATTTCACCATTCACTTTATAAGAGTGTTTGCGTATTATCGCGTTTACGTGCATTAAGATCAAAAGGCTATCATTCCCTTGTTAATTGTGGTTTAAAATTTGAGGCGGATCTACCTTCAAATGATAAATCTGAGCAAAAATGTTTATCCAGCTTGTATTTAACGTTTTTCGATTGCCAATATTAACTTGTATTAGGATGACTGGAAAGATAACCTTTTGAATATGTTTCTTTTGAAATGTAATGGAAATCTACAAATTTGGTTTAAACATTATAGACCGAATTTCATCCTTAAACAAGAAAGTTTTTTTTAACTGTAAGTCTTGCAAATAAACAAAAATGAAGCAAAATATATGTTTCAGACTGATGGAAGTATGTAATATATAGATCAGACAAAATCTCGAATTCGAAATTTTGTGACCATTACAATACTTTTTTTATTTCGATCGGACGCGAGAAAGGAAAAAGGAATCATTTATTTGTTTAATTCTTGCATGAATATTCGATTTTTTTCCCTTTTGTTTACTTTTTCGTATACGAAATATAGAGAAAGTACTGTAATAGACAAAATATTTGAACTTTATATTTTGACGAATCTCCAAATTTTAGATCTCCCGGAATTAGAAAAATACGCAATGTTGGCATTATGTCTATCTGTCCCTCTGTGACAAAGATAACTCAAAAACGCTTTAAGCTGCACGTATGATATTTTGCATAGGTCTTTACACCCAATTTAAGCATGTCAAATTTTGCTTAGTCCTGTCGCATCCATTCAAGGGAAATGGGTCTGCCTGAATGTTCGAGTAAAATTGAACATAGTAACCACAAAACGAAGAGAGCTAGGTGGATGAAAATTCGGTGTACAGATTTAGCATCTGTAGTGCAGACACCTCTCATATTTTGAGACAAATCCAACAAGTGGTTGATCATTTGTCAGTTTATACTTTCAGACACATGTAAAGCTGATCACTTAAAAACGCAAGTCCTAGAATATATCAAATCTTGTTTGTCACTTCTTTATTCATGTGTAAAATTGTGTCAAATTTTTGTTTCAATTTCTTTTGAAAATCGCATCTAAACCGTAAATTCGATACTCCTACATTTATCGCCTTTCAAGGATTAATCACCAAAAAACTCTCCATACATCATAGAATATTGTTACGAATCTGTGATGCGGCTTCCCAGCATAGTTGATCCTATCATAAGAAAGAATGTTTTACAGTCATCTGCATTGGACGGAGTGCGGGTGTCGCGTTGGAGATCCCGGAGCTTGGCGACAAACTTGGTGACTTGGCAACAAATTTGGAAAATTTGGCACCAAAATAGATTATACCCGAAAGATTGATAATTTTCCCGATCCGTCCATTAGGAACCGAGATATGCCTCGAACGTTCCTGTTTGGTTGAGAGGCTTCTAGCCCCGCCTCCTGAGATCTATAAAATTTGCAGCCTGCATCTGCAGAGTCGTCGTGAACCAGTCGTAGTAGAGAGTAATCGGAAGCGACAGAGAAGAGTAGTCGGAATCGACGGTGAAGAACTGGTCTTCCAGGGATAAGCGGAGCAGCGACGGAGTCAAGCTAGTGCTGAACTAAGCTGTGTGCTACTGTCTGCAGTAGAGTCTTGTTGCATGCTGCTGTGTATGCTGTTGTATGCGGCACGTCTCGGCTGAAGATAATCGTCTTCTGTGCTGTATATAGTTGTCGTCTTTATGCTGTCCTGTATGTCTTCGTGTAAATAAACGTCGTTGTTTCATTTTCTGCTGTCGCCTGCTGATTGAGTGTTCTCCATACCATATAACTCCCATTTTCCAAACGAACCCCGGAAATTTCGTAACAATATATTAAATAAAAATCCTAAAATCTCACCAAAGGTTAGTATCACGTAACTTTTGTCATGAAAGGTGTTTCCTGGGATTATACCCTTTTTAGAATGTGAGCGAGGAAATTATGATCTCCTGAAGATAATTATTGATGATGCAATTAAATAAATTTCTACTTTCTTGTTCAGCTAAATTTTCTCTTATTATCTTTGTAGTGATTGGATTTTGAAGCGTTTGGAAATAAACGTTCATAGATGGAGCTAGACAACTAGCGCGAGTGTAATTAAAAGAGTGATGTCATTCGAATGTTTGCTCTTGGAGGAGAAGCAGTTACTGAGCAGAGTAACTCGAACGAATCTGCAATAAATTTGTTGTTAAGTTTTCTATTTGCCTATTTATTCAAAGCACTCACAAACAATCTTTATTTGTAAATTGATAATTTCTTAATATAAAGTATATAACTGACTAAGTGAACAATTGAGTAAAATTGAGAATAAAATAATTTCACTTTAAAATTGATAATTTTGAAGATATGTTATTGAATCAAATTTTTGCATTTTTATGCTCACTTTTTAAAAATTTTTTCTACAACCCTCATTTTTTCAATAGAATATGAAATTTTAGCATTTGAAATTTTTTTCTTATTTCTTTAATTAAAGTGAAATAAACATTTCCAGAATTGCATTTCTTCATGAGTTTTCATTTTGCAAAAAATACTATGTATAGACACAATTGTGTAAAAAATATTGAAAAATAGAATTTTGAAAAATGTAATGTAAAAAACTAATAAGAGATTAAATTAATGAAGATCTACTTAAAAATACAAAAAAGTGACACAAGTGCAAATCTAAATGACGTCACTCTGTAGACTTAAAAAGATTTGCCGTTTGTACTGATCATTCTGAAAGCTTCAGAAAAAAGAAAGAAAGCACAAAAGATAATTTTATTTCTTACAATTCATTTCGGTTTTGACGTGATGAAGTTGGGTGTAAGAGTTTCTCATAAAATTGAACTAACTTTTCCCTTCAACGTTTTAGATAATATCATCACAAATATTTTTTTCATTTCATTTTTACAGTTGAATAAGTTTCAATAATTTTTTTGCCTTCAAAATTTGGAAATTGAAATCCGTTTTACTGAAATTTGTTATTTTTTGCTAGGAAAAGAGAGTGTCTTTTACTCTCATTTAAATATCCCCGCAGTTGGATATATATATATATATATATATATATATATATATATATCAACTATTTAACGCTACAATGGGAGATTATCCATTCGCAACGAAAATACCTAAAAATCAATGGGATGTACATACTTCTAATATTTTTCGTCTTATTGTCACTGAGCCACTCGAACCCTGCTATACTGTTCGGGTCTATATGACCCGAAATAAAATTTACATCTTCGTAAAAATATATAGTAAAGGGATATTTTCATAAAACCTCTTGACATCTTTAGTAAATATTATAAATAATACTCCTAGAGGGTATAGGTTTATTCTTATTTCGAAGGAATATTTTTCTATTTATACCTAATGTATCGTTCGGGTCATTATGACCCAATGCAAAGAAATCAGTTACTTTTACTCAGACCTGCTCACTTTTGTTTGGAATAATTCAAATAAAAAGAATAACAATAGTTTCAGTAATTGATCCGTTTTCGAAACCTGTTTCATTGACGTATGTGTTTGGTCACATGACTTGCAAGGTCGTTGGATCCACTGTCACATTCTTCTCTATCTAATATTGCAAGTTCAGTCCACCGAGCATTGACAGCCAAACTAATATGTTAAGGTGCCATTGTAAGAATAACATTTGCAAACCTCATGTAAAATATTATTGTTCAAATTTAAATAAAAGTAAGTTTCAATTTTGAATAGATTTCTGTTATTTTTATAGATGCTTTAAATTATTGGAAGTTACAATTTCAGGTATTCCTTTTTAATTCTTATAGCTGCTTTATATTATTATATGTATTTTTAAGAAGATTGGAAGATTTATATTCTTATTTCAATTCGTAAATTATTCAGAAAATTCCAACATCCTTTGTGGAATTAAATTTTTGGGTAAAAAGGAGTTAAAGGTTCTGAAGAGGCGTGTGAAAAAGAGCACAATAGAAGCTTGCGAATTTTATTAAAACTTTGATCTAAAAAAACATAGCAGTTCACAAAAGGAGGAATAATGTATGCAAAGAAATATATTTCCGAAAAATGTTGCCCTAAAGCATATTCCTCCTCATAGGGCTTCATGTAGAGGGCTAAATATAGCACAACCATTATCCATGATTTTCAACTCCTTAGAGCACCCACATTTACCAAAATTTCAAAATCTTTTGAAATTTCGTTAAAAATTCAGGAACATCCTAATCCCGAAATTGCAGAAAAGCTATAAGTTTTTCTTTTCATCTTGTTATTTTGAAGAAATATTTAACAAAATAGAAAGAGACATTATTAAATCGCTTCTGAAAAACAAAACCTTCGAATAAAATATATTCATTGATTTTCTCAACTATTCGCAAACATTTTTCAAACCTAATGATCACATTCAACAAATTCAAACAGTTCATTTCACTCTTAATAAGCATCGGGTATTATATTCACACAAGTTTGGTTTCATAGAAAGTAAATCAACAAATCACTCTCTCCGGATATTGTTAGATGTTATCTGGGAAAGCGGTAAAAGACAACATTACTTTATACTTATCTCACTAGACATCACAAGTACATTTTGCAACTTAAAATCGAAACCCTAAGTAAAAGAAATAAAATTAAGAGAATAATTCAATACTTTAGTAAATTTGCTTTCCGGTGGCTACAAACAAGCGATGGCAAGTTAAGTGGAAGCAAAAACAAGGTCACTCACTATCTCGGTTGCATATATCTACTGTTTTGTAATATAATGGCAGGTAAGATTTCAAAAACAGATTGGCAAAGAAAAATTCGTTCATAGAATACACAGATGATATAACATCAAACGGAGAACTCCTTGTGATTTGGAAAAGCATATTAAATTCGCACCTGAAGTCTAATAGGAGTGGCGAAAATCAATTCGAAATTTGAATACAAGAATAACAATATTTACAAACTGGTAAATTGTTCAAGAGAACTACAGTAAAGTGAAACGCCCAATTATTATAAAGTAATTCTAGAAATCATTTATTAGTAAATGCATTAGTTCAGAAGCTAAATTGAAGATCAAGCCTGTCAACCAATATCATAAGCTTAGTAGCGTAATAGGTTCTTATTGAGAAGCAAAACAAAAATTCGAAATGACTGTATTTTAAATAGTCACAGAGAAGATGCTTCTGTATGGTGAAGGTGCATGGTCACATGCAATCTCTTGGCTGGAAAATTCTGGACTCTACAGAGTGCTCCGATTATGTATTTATGCCAATATTTGAGTGGGGAATATAGGGAATCAAAATAAGCATTTTTTGTCATAGAATGTGTCCGAAAATGACACTTTAAAGCATTTGTCGCAAATAAAATACAAACGACTAAAGAAATATTGGCTTATGGAAATGTCACAAATATTTGTTTAATAAATGATTCCACCTCCGCCTATAGAACAGTTTGCACAAGCTGCGTCTAAGAAATTCTGGACATCTCTGCTAAAATGTGCAGGAGCACCATCATGTTGGAGCCAGATTCACCGTTGAATGAACGCAGGATCGTCATCATCTGCCAAAATTGAGACAACGTCTCTAGTAGGAATATGAAGTGCATGCCCCCGGGCCAAATGAGACGTCGAAAAAAGGTACCGTCCCATCAGATAATCGTGAAAAATACCAACCCAAACACTGATGGAACGTGTCCGCTGGAATGCATATGATCTTGTTGCATGCGGATTGGCATGCGCCCAAATATGTGAATTGGGGTCGTTAAACACTCCATCTCATGTAAATGTCAAATCGTTGGTGAATAGCACATATGCGGAAAAGATCGGCCGTTACAACGTCTATTGGAGGTACCAAGTAGAAAACTCTGCAAGCAAAAGATGGTCATCAAGATTTAATGCTTGTAATATGTATAAGTGAAATAGGTGCCTGCCTTCATGGGGGAGAATACCCATACAAGCACGCAGCCAGGTTACACGAAATAGCTCTCGTGCTTGCAGAAGGATTCCGTTCAATTGCTCATAGAACACTATCTTCTACTGCAGGAATTCGGGTACTTCTGGTCCGGTCCGCATCCCACCTGCTCGCCGTGGAAGAACCATTTTCGCAGTGCTGGTGGTGAAAACGCTCAAACATTATTCGATTCGGTAGTTGTCTGTTCGGAAATCATTAACAATACAGCCTCTGAGCCGCTAGCTCGTTGCCATCCGCTGCTCCATACATGAGATGGATATCTGGAAGCTCTGCGTTTGTAAAGAAATGCATTCTGTTCTAATCCCAGCGACTAAATGATTCTTTATTCCTTGGTGTAATCGGCTGCAACGAACCTGCACTATCTCCATTTAAAAGTAGAATTCGCCACGTAACAAGCCAGTTTCAAATATTGGCAGATGTTTCGAAGCACTCGGTACAATTACTTTCTCCCTTAAATTAGAATTCGATACGCAACTCGATATTTGATAGTTTACTAGCTAACTGGTTATGTAATACTTCACGTTTTCAGCCATGTTGCACCTTAGCCGTCTTTGGCGACCGAATGAAATTAAAATATCGTGAAATTCAGAAGGTAGGTGTACAGGATTTTACACCTCTAATGTCTCAATAATATAATAGAAGTTCATAACATTATAAAAATTCATACACTTAATAAACAGAAGTAAAATAACACGGATTTAATATAAGAAAATTTGGCGGAATTGTGGAAATATATCTAAATGATTTATATAATATTAAATATAACTAGTATTTATAGAGAATCGACTGATAACCTGAAACCATTAATAAATGAATATAAAAATACCATATTCATTCCTTCAATTTTCTTGTACTACAAACAATCCATTTCAATTTTCAATCCTTGTTGTCAATTTTGTATGCATTTATATTTTTGTTGATTGCGTGTACTTTTGCAATTGAATGAAGTTTATTTTTGTTTCTTCTTTATAGTAAAACTCCCTTCTATGCCAAACCACATAAAGGCTGTAAGTGCAAAATGAACAGAGAAGTGGTATGAGTGCTGACTTCTCAGCTGTGAATTTTCGCTCTTGCATTTTCATCATTTTATATTTTCTTTTTAACAGTATATAAAATTCTAGAAAAATAGTATATTCATTTCTAGAATAATTTTAGTTTTTCAATAGCTACATTTAGTTTTTAGTTTCTTTAGAACAATTTTTTTAGTAAAAGTGGGGGAGTGATAGATATAATTCAATAGTAAAATCGATTAAATATTGCAATAAAAAATTATAAATATTATTTTTAAATTAAGTTTTGAAAAAATGATAAAAATTTAGAGAAAATATTAAGATAATTAATTGATATTACATCATAAAAATAATACGGCTTTCGTACTAGCAAAATTCACCTCTTTTACAAAATTATGAGAAAACTTTAATACCGCATTTAATCCTTTCAAATGCTAAGGAACATTTGAATCTGCCAATGGGTGTAAAATTGTATAAGGCTCAATTAAGAAAATGTATATTCAATTTTATATAGAGGGTATCAAGTTCGCACAACATCCTGCAGAATGGTTTATTCATGATTTTCAAATTAAAATTCCAGATATGGATGGAATAGTTATTTTTACAGATAGCTCGAAAGATGATAATAAAGTAGGAGCTGCAATATTAGTTTACTACTATGGGAAAGAGATCGATAAAAGTCCTGTGAAATTATCGAACCATGCCACAAGTTTCCAGGCATAAATGGAAGCTCTAAAGATGGCCATCGAATATTGTAAAAAGGTGGAGGACGAGCAGAAGTGATAAATTTTTTTCAGATTCTCTGTCAGTCCTACAAACCATACAATCATCTCACAATTGTAATAGAGAAATATGGACGATAAAAGAAAAGTTTAAAAATGTAAAAATTAACAAGTGAATAGATTTGAATTGGGTTAAGACCCATGTTGGAATATATGGTAATGAAAAGGCGGATCAATATGCAAAGTCTTAGGCACAGAAAGAGGATGCCGATATCATTGTCCCCAAATTAAATGGTGTCTAAAAGTGGGAATTCAGAGAAGAAATGAAGCTACAGTATTTTGACAAATGTTATATATCCTCATAAGGAAGAGAACTTAACGCCTTTGTTCCTAATTCAGAAATCAAAATAAGAAGATACCATCCACTGGTAATTCAAATTATATCAGGACATGGGAGATTTCCCGCATATTTCCAAAGATTTGGAAGAATGCAGGAAAATAAATGGACCTCTGAGGAATCGGCACTGTTTACCGTTATTTAAATGATTGCATAGAAATCTGGGAATAAAGAAAGAATTTGAGAGTTGAAAATAATTACTTAAGTACAATACTGATGGTATCATGTAATCATAAAACTCTGAAAGACATAATGTTAAAAATTTTCAGTTATTACCAACTGTTTGAAAGTGTTCGGATTTTTGTTGTTTTGAACCGAGAATTATGAGAAATATTTAGAATTTCGAGGAGATTTTCTTTTGATGATGGGCTGTTCCTTGTTTAATAGGAAGATAGGCGAATACGAAGATAAGGAGAGAGGTCAGTAATTGAGTTCTTTGTGGCTTGGTGCCAATTACCTCGAACAGGATGTGTTTGAGGAATCGGTCAGTGTAAGGGTGGACAATGCTAAGGATAGAGTCAGCCACATCAACTCGTGGACTTCTATAAGGTTCAAAATTGTTATAAATAATTTAAAATCACATAAATTTATTAATTTTTTCCTTCATTATCACCGTAAATTCCAACTTATAATATTGTTGTAAACCTCATGAGAAAGTGAAAAATGATTCGAAAATCATTAAGCTCCTAACTGTTTTTTTTTCTTTACTATCTTATAAGATCGCAGCTTCTTTTTTGGGAATTTTTTCTTATTTTGATTAAAATGGAAATCCATTGAATACTTGACTTATTTATGTATTCGAAGTCATTTTAATATTGAATTACAATGGTTATTAAAATTATATAAAAATGCAGTCTTTTATACGTTTTTATAAATATATGCCATTTTTTATATATTTTCCCTCATATAATAATTATTCCGCTCTTTAATATATTTTCATTTTTAAGAAATTTTTAAAGAAAAATCTGCATTTTTGACGGTATTTAATTAGGTGCTTTTAATTCGTTGATTCTTTGGCATTACATTTTTCGTAACTGATAGAATCTTCTGCTAACTTAAACTATGTCGAATTTTATTTCTTCATCTGTTTATTGCCATTTATAAAAGAGATTTAGATGCATTGAATACAATTTGTCATTGCCTGTTCCATGTATGTAAAGATGGAATTCTGAAATTGATTTTTTTTATTCTGACCCTTATATGCTAGAATTCAGAAGTTCACTGTGATTATGCATATCTCTTGAGAAAATATCAATATAAAATTTCCATTTCATTGTCGCTTACTTTCTTAATTTTATCTAATTTTGAATTCATAGGAAAAGAGACATCTAGTAACGAATTCGATTTCATAATTCTAACAATGAATTATGAAATGTAAAATTTAGAAAATAGCAAAGCAAAAGTCCTGAAAGCAAGACGCTATGCAATAAAAAATAAGATGAAATATATATATATATATATATATATATATATAAATATTTATCAGATATAAAAAAAATATGATGAGTATGATGCAAATGATTCAGCAGAAAATCCATTCAGTACAATTTTAATTTGCACTAGAAATTGCAATGCATTTTTGAAACTTTATTTCGTTTTGCCCTGTAATATTTCTCTAGATTATCAGTAGCCCGTCAGCCGCTGTTGAATTTCAGATAACAGCGTTGCCCGAGGAACACCACGTGGAGGTCGGCTACCAGAGTCCCTCCAGGGCTGTCTTCCTACACTCCGATCACAACATTCAGTGACAGCCCCGGGAGGTCGACCAAACCTCGACCTCCCTCGCACACGCCTAAAGAACGAGTTCCATCTGCTGGTCACAAATTCGGGGTATGAGTAAATTAAAGTGTCGTGCGTTGACGGTAGGGGGAGTGGATCAACGCATCCACAACAACTTAGCGCAACCCTGCAGACTTAAATAAATGTGTAATGAAATCTTTTATTTAGCCGAAAAGTAGAAATTCTGAATGTGAGTGATACTTAGCTAACTGGTTTCTTTAACAATCAATTTAGAAAGGAGTGATATCGAATAAAAGGTTTTGGAGTGCGCTAAGTGCCTTCCTGGAAGGGCTTTGGATGGAAACTGGCCCACATTCGTGCTAAGCATGGGGAAACCAGGCAAACCCCACGCAGCCAGTCCGGCAGAGAACCGCTTTCCACAGCGGAGGACTCCGCCTCCCAGTTCAAAGAGCTTCGGCGCTCGGCCACTGGTGGGGCGCGGAAAATGGCTGGTGAATGGGAGTGGACCAGCGCGGCCACTTTTATTTTAAGACTCTAAATCGGGAAATTCAATATTACTATCGCACTTAATAGCAAAAAACGTTGTAACGAGTATGGAAAATGCTGCTGAACTGCCCTGAGATTTTTCAAAGGATGAATGTCAATCTAATAATTCGTAAACCTATCTCCCTAATCTTCTAAATGTCTTTGAAGCCATTAGCGTTTCACTGTCAGTTAATATCTAGTTGGTAGTAATCTATGGAATTATAGTTAATCTAGAAATATATTTGTCCTGAACATGTAATAAGACTATGATATGTCGGCAACATTTCATTGTAGCTGCATTTTCATTCCCTAATTTCATGTTTAAAAATTATTTTTACTATTCATAAAGCTTCTGTTATTGATATTTTAAATACTAGTGTTGTGTTTAATAGACAATCTAATAATCTCTAATGGTTGCTTTGAAGACATTGAATTTACAATAAAATAAACTGTTATATTCCAAGATTAATTACTGCAAAAATCAATGACAAAAATTATTTTGTTCGTCAAAAAAGCGTGTATTATCGTAGTTTCAAATTCCGTAAGCCAAAATTTTAACATTATGTTAATTATCCTGTATTAACAGCAATATCCAGAAGCTTAGATTCTGTTTTTAAATCTTGAATGTCGTAATAAGCCATGAAGAGTTATATTTGCATCGCGAAACCAAATTAGTGAATATTTATATTTTTATTTCAACTCGTAAATCACATTTACACGCTATTTCACTTTTATTAAATTCAAGAACATAGCTTCCTAGTTTTTCTCTACTTATTTTTTTTTTCTAAGAAGAATATCATTAAAATCGTGTTTGAATATTCGGATTTAATTAAATACAAAAGTCAAGCTAGCAAGATTACTCAGAAACAACTTCAAAAATATTTTATATCTTAAACCTTTAAGAAACTTGAAACTTCAAAATGCCTATAAATATGAAAATACTTTTGTTTTTAAATGAAACAACAAGAGAAAGATTACAAAAATAGTTTTTTTAACTTCAATTATGAAATCCTTGCTTTTTCGGGAAATTGTATCAGAAGGAATAGTATTTTCTACTTCATTTTACATGCGATTGACATCGAGATGGTTCCACATTTGGATGTTTCATGTAATGTATTTGAATCAGGCTTGGTGATTCAGTAGTAAATAGATGCCCCTAAGGAATTTGAGTAACTGCCGTTCGCTTCAGTATTTTATGAATACATAGGCATATAATTCCTTAAATAAATCGCCTCTTAGTTATTTTTTTTTTAATTTCAGGATGTAAGAGTTCTGAACAAAGCAGGATTCTATTCCCTCATTTCTGCGTATTCATGATAAAATCAGTTTTTTATTTAATAAAATAGTTTTAATTAATAAATTTCATCTGTCCTATGCTTTATGATTAGTATTTGAATTTAGAATACTGGTTAGAATAGTCAGAATTAGATTAAAAAAGTTTTAAATTTAGTTCCAATATTTACTTCCGTGTTGCGGAAAATTGTGTAGTAAGTCAATTAATAAATAGACTAAAAATTTTAAATGATTCAAATTATTCTTCCCTTAAATTCCAATCTTAACTCAATGAAGGAATAAGGATTTGAACTGACACTTTCTACGCAAACATCGTTATTACTAAAAGCACTCCTTCACAATCAAGAATACATCTCACATTTCATACAAATGCATAATGCTACATTAATAAATATTTACGCTTAAGTGAAATATCTTTTAAAAATCTTCAACTGAAAGAGATGTACATTTTCAATAATTATATACATATGATCACATTTAAAACAGTTTCTCACTCTTTTTATCTCTCTCCTTTCACACTGAGTAAGAATTTGATATATTTTTTTTTATTTCAAGTTATTTTAGAAGCATATTTCATCTACATAAATAAAAAAACTAATTAATAAAGTAGGGGACATTCTTAAAATGCTTCGTCTTGTTTCCTTCTTTCGCCCAGAAATACCAGTATAAGCTTAATTCCAAAAAATAAATGCAGTTTATTTCCCCAAATATTAGTAATTTCTTAATTAATAAATACATTTAAGCATTTGAATGACTCGGAAATTCTGCCCCTATGGAAATTTAGAATTTCTCCTCAATATTTTCTTATTCAATGATGAAATATTTTTGCTTCTAACGTCCGTTCTAGTTATCAGGAATTCACTTCTATTATTTTAAACCGATTTTGTTCATTCCTCTATTCTAAATTGAAAATCAAAGCTATATCATTCTTTCAGGTTTCTTTTGTAAATATTTTTCTTCAGACTATTTTTATACTTTTCTAAAAACAGTTGATTCAACAATTAATTTATGCTTTAGTCCCCATAAAAATTATTATTTGTGAAATATCATATTAAGAAACATATTTCTAGATTCTTACATTCGATCTGTATTCTTCTAATAATTAAGATGTTTACTGATATTTATAACTTTAATGTTTATGATTAAGAATATCTTTAAAATAATAAAACAATATTAATTAAAGGCGAAATTTTTTACAGATATTATTAATAGTTATTCGGTTTTTATGAACATTGATAGTATACGCATATATTGTTTCAAATTATATAAATATACTCTATGTCCGGTACTTTTAACCGCTTTTCATATTATTACTATTCGGGACACTTATTTTTGAAAAGAAAGCTTTGCGCAGAAAATTTCTAGCAGTATTTGATTCTGCTGATGCAACGTTGACGATTGGATATTACAAATTTAAGCACGTGAGTAACACAGAAATTCTGCTTTGTATCAATTTCTCATAAATTAGTATTCCTTATTCAAAGATAACTTATTTTTGTTTCTTTCGTTTGAACCAGTCATTTTTATTTCAAAGCGATTGTATTTGTAATTGCTACGTTCAAAATTGAAAGCTATCTTCAATATAATTTTATAAAACCTCTATTGTAAGTGTTTTATGGTTATTTTTTGTGTATTCTATTATGTAAATTTCCATTTAAATGCTTTAAAAATTAAAATAATTGAAAAAAGTTTTATATCGTCCGATTCCATTTTCTACTAAAAATTTTATTATGCAAAATAATTCAAGAAACTACAAATCAGATATTTGAAACTAATATTGTATGTTTCATAATAGAATATCTGCATCTAAACTTAAATATTTCATTTTTTTATTTTGAGAAAAAACATTATTACAGTAAAAAAATACGTTGCTTCATGCATGGAAATAACCGTTGATAAGGTAAATGTCTTTGAAAAATGCATAAAAATTAATATGATAAAATTTGGGGTTCTTGGCACAAAATGTGTAATGATAAGGTAATGCTTTTCTAAAAACAGTTGATTCAGCAATTAATTTAAGTATTAATCTCCATAGAAATGGTCATTATTTGTGAATTAAATTAAGCAGATTCTTTAATTCGATCTGTATTCTTCTGATAATTAAGATTTTTAATGATATTTATAACTTTAATGTTTATGATTAGAAATAACTTTGAAGAAACACTCAATTTTTTAATTAAGGGAAAATTTTTAGCATTCCAATCAGACATTATTTCATTTACTCTATTTTTATAAATTTTTCCACTATGCACATGCATTGTTTCAAGTTATATAAATTTTCTCAATGTCTAATTTTTCTCTGCTTTTTCTGATACTATTCGAGTTACTTATTTTTTTAAAAGAAAGCTATGCGCAGTAAACTTCTAGAGATATTTGATTATGCTGCTGCAGCATCGACGATTGTACACTAGTAAAAATCGCTGTAAAATTATGGAAAAATTTGAAAATTTATATTAAAAATTATTTAACAGTTTAAATGAATTTTTCAAGAGTTGAAAATTTAATATTTTTACTTTAAATGTACATACGGTGTACAACGAAATCAGCTTCTGAGAAAAGTTACCTCCAATCAAGATCTGACCCCAAATTTGTGCTCTTCTGTCGAAATATATTAGAAAATGTTGTAAGGAATTTTCAAACTGTATGATTTCTGAGGTGACACAAATCTGTACAGAGGACTGTATATTTGTGAAAGAACGCATGGATATGAGAAAAATTACTTAATAAGAGATGCAGAACTACTCTTAAGGAGTATTGAAATAGTTTTTCTGAAGTTTAAAGCACCACTTCGTCGTATTCCCTAACGATTCACTGAAGTGATTCTCCGAGAGTAAGCCGCTTCCTCTATATCAAGAAAGTCAAGAAGTATTAGGATATAAGACTAAAGTCATTGAATCGTTAGAAAAGTAACGGAAGCTGAATTTAAATTTGCTTCGAAGATGTAAAATTTCGGCTACTCATTTATTCTATTAGAACTCAAAATATGGAGTGAAACAAAAAATGAGCAAGTGAGAAATTTTCCACTCAAAACTGCACCAAAATTTTAGGAAGCAATTTTCAAAAGTCTAAGAAAGCTCTCCAATTCCTTGTTAGATTTTCATGTCTTAGTTTCATATTTAGAATATTACAAACCAGCTCATCTTAGGTGTATATAGAGTTTCACTCGAACAGGTGAAAAAAGAATGATATATATTCAAGAATCAATTGGATTTCTTGTAATGTTTTGACAGCGAAATACAAAAAAAAAAAAAAAAATCTAAATTTAAAATATTCGTTGTTTTTTTTTCAATAGTTCAGAAAATCGGCAAAAAATTACTATTTGTAAAAACAATAATTTCTCCCAAGCAGGATAACAATATATATATATATATATATATATATATATATATATATATATATATATATATATATATTCTAAAGCTTTATCTAAATAAAGCATCAGAATTCTTAAAATTAATGAGTCGCAAAAGTTTAAAATAATGTTTTAGCAATCAAAAAGAGACCATTGTACTAAATCTGGCTTGAAAAACAATTTATAATTTTAATTTAGACAACGCTCAATTTAAAAACACACATAGAATTCAAGCTATTAAAATGTTTCACACTCTCTTTTCACAACAACAATCGCCAACTTATTTGTACATGCGCCAAATTAATTTCTAATAATGTATTGTTCTGCAAGATGTTGGCGTAACTCCTAATTTCGTCATTTGTCATTTTTGTAGTCTCCTTGTAAAAAATAATTTTTTCTCGCGAAAGAAAACAAAATGATGCTTTAGAGATCAAATTGATTTTATTGACATCCAGCTCTTTCTTCAAGATGGACCGACGAAATTGGCCATTGCTTAGAAGTGTGAGGATAATCGTATGCGCGATAAAAAAGCGGAAAGAAAATGAAATGAAGGATTCAATTAAGTATTGGCTATTACTAGTGCAGAAAGCAAAAATTTCAGTATTTTTCTCAATGAGAAATTCAGTACGTACTCCTTACTTCGACTGTACTACAAATCTAGAAAAATATAGTCAACCAGTGCTAAAAATCAAGCAGTTTCTGAATACTTTTAAAGTCTGAGTTTGATGCGTTTTATAAACGTGATTTCAATGTGGCAACTCTCAAACTGACAACAAATACCTGTTATTTGAAACTTACATTTTTGCTTGGCGATAAGAATTATCCAGCTAAATGAGAAGTAATGAAAATATAGAATTATATATAAGTTAGCAAATAAGTTCTTTTCATTCTATTGAAATCCCTAATATTATGCTTTCTTTATCTATGATACTTTAGAATATTCAGAAGAAATAAGAAAATTATATAAACGAATCAAACAGTTCATAATTTTTCGCCTTTTTAAATTGAAGCGTATGCTCAAAGATTTCCTATTCAAAATTATGTATAATATAATATAATGCAGGAATGCAGAATTAAAATGTCAGAAATCATATCAATTTTTTAATTTTTATTTCCTTAATATCCAAACTTTTGGTGATTAAAAATGCTAAATTAATCTAAGATGAGGTTTTGAAGAAACAAAATGGATTCTATTATAAGGGATTCCATTGAATGATGTGGCACAGCTTTTATTGACTTTTTAAACTCTCACGTCTTTTATTTTCACATACAACTGATAACGACATATAAAATAATTGCTGATGAGATCAATGAATTATCTTTTTCTCCCTTAGGATGAAAGAAATAAGCCTCAATTACTTTTTAAGACATGTTTTAAGCAATGCATAACAATTTCCATTTCGAGCTTTAAAAATGTATTTCAAATTTAAAAGAACTTGAAATATTTCTGATCCAGTTATATTCCCGATGCAATGCACTGTCTTTTAATAGAATATGAATTTGGCTTGAATAAAAAGCTATTTATTTCTCGCAACTCTCAAATTTGCATACTTTTTCTATTAATGATGTAATGTGATTCGTATGCAATCTACCAACTGTAATCTTGCTAAATTTTAAAAATGATTTTATTTATAATTTCAAAATTTTTTTATTAGTCATTAATATTTTCTATTTTAACTACGTTTTGCAACAACAATAATGCTTGGCGATAGCCGTTATCCAATCAATATATCAAAAACCATAAATATATGCAGCGAAACTTCGCCAAATCCATGTCATAAAATTACACTAATTGGCACATTTCAATGCGTTAAAACTAACAGCCATTTCTCGCCAGCATTTAAACTTGAGACATTCTGTTGGTGATCTAACGGAAATGGAAGAAAACATTTTTAAAAGTTTATGTGTATCCAAACTTATGAAAATAACAACAAAAGTTTTGAACTCTGAATATTGGCAAAAATTGATAAAATTAGCAGAAGCATTCAATGTTTTTTAAACAATTGTAAATTGCAGTTAAAATCAGGGAAAAATGATTTCGATAAATAATGATAAATAATTAGCTAAAAGCCCGGAATATCTTAACCATATTGTTAAATAACATTCAAATCAGGTTGGGTTTTTTTACATTTTGTAATCGCCAAATGTTATAGAAAGTTTCTCGAATCAAATAATTTTAAATACTGAAAGTATTAGACGTATCAAGACATTTTATAACCTGCTTAAATTGGATGTTTTCAGAACCGTTTTCTATTCGAGCGACAATTAATACACATATTTCTGTCATACATGGATTTTTTGATCCTACGCTCTGCGCTTGGGTCTCCTAGCAAAAGTTGGTCTAGGAGATGACTCAGGGTTAGCTACTGGAGGTGTAGCAAAGGACGTACCTGGAAGACTTACCTGGGGAGGAAGAGGAACTTCCTCCCAATCCATAGGCTCCTGGCAATCCACGGACTCCCAGTCCATCGGCTCTTCGGTGCAGGCAATCTCCCAGTCCATCGGCTCGAAACCTGCAACGAAATCTGAAGAAGAGACACAAAAATCCATACTTTATTTGTATATAAGTAAATAAGTAAAGAAATAAAATGAAATATTTTTATTCAAAAAAAGTAATGTCACTCGAAAATAATATCCGCTGCTTTTTCGCAACTCAAACTTTCAGAAACTTGACTCAAAAAGGCGTCTCTTCTTGAAAAATCTGCTGTTCCATGAATTTCAACCAATCAGATTGAGAGTTTGGAAAGTTGAAGTTAAAGTTAAGGAAATTAGAGGTGTTAAGAATGCCAAAAAATATGATCTAAATTTCATTTTCCTTACGGAATTATAGGGGAAATTTATTTTATTATTTCTTGTCTGCATCTCGCACCGAATCAGGGAATTTTCTTAGCCATATTAGCGTTTAAGGCAATCCATAAGTCATGCATATTTTCTTTAATATACACAAATTTTCAACTCTGAAAAATTGATTATATATTCTTGTGCTCTACGATTTAGTAAATATTATTTTATATTCAATTATTCCATTTTAAAAAACTTGTGAAACTGAAAAATTGAAACTTTTGAACTTGTGCTCAACGATTTAGTAAATATTATTTGATATTTAATTATTCCATTTTAAAAACTGAAAATTTACAAATTTTTATGAAATGATTTTAAATTTACTCTGAATATAGTACGACAAAACAAAGCCGTGTTAAGTTACATATATCTATACAAAATTTCAGATTTCTAGTGCATCACGTTGTGCTTGAAATCTCATTGCAGATTAATGGATTAAACAGACTAAATTTATCTCCACAAAAATGAAACAAGTGCGACTTAATCAAACGCATTTAAAACAACACAAGTTCCGCCAATCTGGACCGTACATAACGAAATATAATTATCTCGAATTTGTGCAAAAACGTCGGAACTCAATGTGAATATACATTGACCAATAGAGAGATCAAAATAAAAAAAGGTATTTTTGTAATGCATCATGATCCTCTTCTTCGAAAATAATCTTTAAAATGAAAAGCAAATAATCAATTAGATTTTTTAAAATCAAAAGTAAGTATTTCTATTTAAAAGATATACTAACAAGAAAGTATCAGTTTTTTGATGTCAAACTGGTTTCGTCGATTTTCTTATCCAGTTTGCAAACATATAAAATAAAACTTTAAAATCCTGAATATGAAATTTGAAAGGTCTGCTAATGCTTGTTGCTGATGACTTATATCAAATAATGTCTAGGGAAAAAAATCATTGATCCATGAGGCTATTGTTAAGCGTATGAAACGGTTGTCCTACCGCAGATACATTTTATTGCAAAAGTTAAAATGGAGGAATCCACAAATTCATAAGGAGGAAGACAGTCACAGTGCATTACAACATCTCAGTGGCCAGTACTCTGAAAACGGTGAAACCAGTATCTATTCTACTCAAACCGAAGGATATCTCTCAGAACTACGGCATCCAACTCCAATGGTTCTCATATCACGTAAACATTAGTGGTAATGAGGTCGCTGATAATTTTGCCTAAAAGAGTTGTGAGAATGAAACGGCCGATGGTTCATCGCTTACTTATCAAGAACTATGCTAAAATCAATGATCTAACCACAATTTAAAATGGCGTGTTCCACTTGCGCACCAATGGTACTCTGTAACTTCACTTGTCTCTCTGCTGGAAACCAAATGTGACCGGAAATCCCAGACTAATCTGGCTAGACTAAAATGTGTCCACCTTAAGTGTATTTCTTTTCAAAGTGGTAAAAAATTCCATTCCATTTGTAATATCCATCTTCCCGAATCACTTTCTTAGGGAATCTTAACGTCCGATCCCCTAATTATTACAGATTTTTTTGTCTCTCAACAACCTACTGGAGCTGTGTCAGATCTTTTGAGAATAAGCAACAACAACAACAAATTGAGGAGTTGTTTGAAAAGTTAGTATCCTTGAAACGAAAATAATATTTCTGAAGAGGACATTTATCTTTTTTTTTATTGATGGAAATTCGGCATATGCACCAAACTGAAAATATTAATTGAATATCAAAAATTGATAAGTATTCGCTTCCAAAAAGCGCCAAATGAAAAAATTATACTTAAATGCATTATTATTTATTATGAAAAATTTTGAACGTGCGAATTTTATGTTATATAGTTTGAGGATTGAAATCTCGAAATTCGCGAAATTTTTTCTTGGTGCATTTGGTCCTTATTAGAACTGACTAGAACCTTTCGAAACTTTTATTTGCAAATTTTTTTCGCACATCTTAATTAATTGTTATAATACAGTTTCTCATGTGAAAATACCGTTAGACTGAATGTTTACATTTGGAAATGGGCCTAAGTGAAGATTAGTGTGCACCAGCCGATTGTCGCCAATATTGCAACCCATCGGATCCCTCTTATAGCAACCGTACTGCTGTTTTGTTTACTATTTTTTGCAATGGTTGAGTTGTACTTAAACTACAATTAAATTATGAAAATTGTTAAATTAAAAATATTAAAAAAAATATCGATTTAAGATTTTACTTTTGTTCTTTATTATAAAGAAATTTAAGCTTATAATTAAAAGTTATTTTCTTCTTTCTTTTTTTAATGTGAATACGAACAGAAAATATTTATTCTTTTGCAATTTTTAATTGTTAGTATTTGCTTTAAAAAAATCGTCTGCATTCTCACTTTCAAAGACAGCTGCAAATGGAATTCTTCGCAGTTCTCATAATTCTTTTGGTGTTATAACGGTTGGTTCCCTTCATAATTTGTTATGTCGGGATTATATCGAACATGTAGAATGGATGAAGAGCGAGTTAAATATGCATACATATATATTTTATGAGTTAATGAAATTAGGAAAGGATGCTTGTTTGAAATTTTGTATTGAGAATGGTTTGATATCGAACCGGCAGAATGGATGGAAGGTGAGTGGAATATATTCTTTTACAAGTTGATGAAGGTGGGGAAAGTATGTTTGTTTCAAATTTTGTATGGAGAATGTTCCAATTGCTTATTTCTCCGTTTTTTCTTTTCTCTTGGTTATGTACTGTTTCTGTTTTCCACACAGTCTTTATGTTCAATGTGCTAGCGAAGCTACTAGGTTCCCGCTCCCGCTGCTAGCGAAGCCGTAGGATGTTTTTTTAAGTTAAAAAATTCTGCCCGGTGCCTTCTACAGATGCCGAAGGCATCTGTAGAAGGCACCGGGCAGTATGAAAAAAAAAAATACTTATCAGTCAAAAGTTCTAATTAGATGGCGGGAAATAGTAACCGTAACTGTTCCGCGGAAGTATTTGTTTATTTTGTCCGCCATCTTTATTGGCGACTTGGCATTGTTGGCGCAGCTGGGTGCACACTAAAATTCACTTTTACCTTGGAAATGCATTAGTAAGATATTAATTGCATATTTTTTCCAATATGCATATTCAACTTTGGATAATGCCTTTCATAATGAAAAAAGTAAGAGTTTCAAACAGATGTTTCTTTAAAAGGATTTAAATTTAATTCTAGAACCTGATAGATTTTTATGGAATATCAGACTACCGGAGAATGATAATTTAATGATATGAAGGAATTCATATCATTCGTACTTTTCCTGGTTGTTGTTCAAGTAATAATTCATGCTGGAGATTTATGGTAAATATCTGTAAAATACTTTGTAGCATTTTTTACATGCATTGGCTTAATTATTCATGACTGGTAGCTTCTGCCATTATTCTTTCGTTTGTATAAAAATTAATTTTCTTCCTTAAATAAATCTCAGTGTGCGTTTATACTTTATTCATGTTTCCCGAATAAATATTAATTAAAGTAGGGCCTAAATGTTGATATACAGTCATTTGGCGCTTTACGAGGTTGGCAATTTTTCGCTAACGTTTTTGCTACCATTACGCTATTGCTGCCGTTCTCGCCACATGCGGCCATATTCCTGAAGTTTGGCGATAAACTGTTTCTGTGGCGAAAATTTCTGTATATCAAAGTTGGTCCAAAGTCGAGCTAATTCTTTTTACAAAATTAACAAAGTTGTTCAATTTTTACTAAAATCTGGGAATTTATTTATTTTCTGAAATTTAAAAGACTCTTCTGATTTTATTTAATAGTATTTAAAATTTTAAAAAAATGTCATTTCCAAAATATTTTGTTAACTTTATCTGTATGAGTATAAAATATTATAAGTAATAATAATTGCTAATGCAGGTATTTTTATTATTTTGCTGGAATTCAGTTTCAAATTATGCCATTAATATACTTTTCTTTCTTATACCCATATTTTTAAAGAATGCTTGTCGTTTGCTTTGGCGACCAAAATGGGGCAAGAAAAAATTTCGCCAATTTGGTGATTTTAATCGTCAAACTATATAGCATAAGATTCATATATTCAAACTTTTTCATAATAAATGATAATGCACTTGAGTATATTTTTATAAAATGGCGACAATTTCTCTTGGCACTTTTTGGCCGCAGTTAAAACCGAATTGTACCTTTTAAATCTTAAGTGAAATTAACTGGAAAGCCTAATTAATTTATAACGTTTCTGGCTCGGATGAAACATATTTTCTCCATCGCCTTGCCATCTTTTTAAATTTAATTTGTATTGAAATCTACTTTAAAGCGTCCCTGCAGTTTTCCCCAACATGAAACCTAAACAAGCGAGCTAAGTAGTTAGTTTTGAAAACTCATTAAATTTTTAATATCATAGTGAACAGTTTAGAAAAATTCAAACTAAATGTTTGAAATATATTTGTTTTAGCGAAATAGTTTATATATATAGCGTCAACGGAATTTTCTGTATTTTTCACTGCCCTTTTCCTTCTATTTTCTCTTTTTCTCTCTATAAACGGAATAGAAATTTTTTACAATTAAAGTAAGGTTGAATATGGGCAAATGAATGCATTACTTTCTATTCAATTTTTTTCAGACTGAAGGATTATTAGGTTAGTACATTAGGAAATACTGTCTTTTCCAGTTTCTAAGAATTCTTTTCTCATCTGTTCGTTTGATCCACGAGAAATGGAGGCGAATTTCATTTTCCTATTCGTTAAGTTAAAAATGTGCGAACAAGTGTCTTCATGGATTAACCAGTTAAGTGTTTATGACGAGTATACTCATCATAGAAAAAATACAAAATTTTGCGTTATGAAGATTTTTTTCAGTGACAATTATTATGTTTTTATAATAATTGTTCAATTATTATATTTATAATTAATTATTTATTATATAAATAAAGTATTTATATAATTTACAGGGTGATCAAGAAATAACAGAAGACGTTCGGAGTCCTGTGGCGAGTTGTATACTGGATGAAATATAACAATTTGACCACCAGACACATTAAAGTATGCGATTTCGATATATTAAGGGGAAAAAATTAGTACCAAAAAAAGTCGATTGGGAAAATTCTGACTCTGAAACTTCGTTAAGTAATTTGCATGTTCGGATACTTTGTGGCACGATATCGAGGATAAAGGGAGGGGTTGCTGGAATTAAAATTATTGTGCAAGAATTCGCCAGTAGATGGCGCTGTCACTACGTGGACGTGCCTTATTAGTCACATTGTTGTATCAGCGAGATGAAAATGCCAGTGCTGCTCTTCGTGAATACTGGTGGTTAAAACAGTTACACAGGAAACAAATGACCATAACTAACTTACGAGGAATGGTAGAATGTTTTGAAACAACAGGATTTCTTTGTGTGCAACCAGGCCGAGGAAGATTTATGTTTGTGGCACTACTTGAAAACTTGAAAGACGTTGTGTATCAAGGACATGTTCCTGACATTCCTGCTTTAAAAGAACAAATAACGATATATATCAGAGTAATAGATGCAGATATGCTGTAAGCTACCGTCAAAAACTTCGTGTACCGCATGCAATTAATTACTGGAACATAAAACTGTTGGTAACCGTGAGTCAAATTTGTAACTTGCTATAATAAACATTTTTTATTGGTATTTGGTGTGTTGATATTTATTGTCACCAATGGCAGTTATGCATTCTTTTTTCTCACAATATGCACCTGAAGTGCCAGGGTTTCCCCTATCTGCGTTTTTTGGTACTAATTGTTTTTTTTTTTTTTTCTAAATCGACACCGCAAAATGTTATGTATGTGGTGGACAAATTTTGTTATATTTCTTCCAGTACATAACACACTACAGGACTCCGAAACCTCCTGTTATTTCTTGATCAACCTGTATATATGTTTATGACAATTTAGATTGGCATTTTCCAAAGAGATTGAATTAGTTAACTGGTTAAAGCATGGCAAGGCTGAAGAACAGGACACAAAGCCTGAAATTTACAACTGTAGATTACTGTAATCTTAATGAACTGCAGGTTTCCACCATGTTATATGCAAATATCGAATTGCTTACTCTAAAATATCTCTTGAACTATATCTTAAATACCATATAAAATAACAAAGGCACCCTCTTACCTCAAATCTTTCTAGCTGTTCTAAAGTTATATTAACCGACAAAAGATACAATATTTCAATTTATTATTTCCTGAATCATGGGATTGGTTAGAAGTGGGATTAGAACCAATACATTAACATGCTAACTGTGTTATAAGTAAATAGATGAATTTAAATTTCGTCAAAGTAGATAAAAAATAAAGGCATGTAAGAAAGATGAAAGAGATGGAAAACTAATATTATCAATGATACTAATTTTATTCTTGAATTCATTCGTAATAAATGAATGAATCTGCATTCACCTTATGTATTTTCAGATATAATTTGTGCGTGTATGTCTAGAATAAAGTTTAATTTAGTTTAATCTTCCATTAATAGGATTAAAAACGTTTTAACCTACATCATCTTTGAAATGATGATGGAACAAATGAGTTTGAAAGCAAATTAAATTCTTTTTTTATAACATTAATTCTTAAACTTAATTGAAATTCCAGCCATAAACTTCCGTGCCCTTTAGAAAATGGCAGTGTAGGTGAAAAAAATTATCGACAAGAACAAGAAAGCATCTTGTTCGTGTCGATAATTTAATGACATGAGATGTTTACATTACATAAAGTTTTCCTTGCTTAATTACATGAGATGAGGATTAAAAGTAATTATTTTTTCGGTCTAATTGCAAACGCTTCAAATCACCAAGTCAGTGATTCCAACATCTTATTCATTTTTTTCTTTTCTTTGTAACAAAAAAACCTGGAATAAGCAATCTTAAACAATATTCTTTAATGAAAGCTGTAAGAAGGCAAAATGAGAAAACGTTTGAATGAACTGTCGTTTGTATCTTTTTCAGCGCATTTTTATGCTGCCGGAATTTCGATGTAGATTACAGAACATAAAAATAATTCTGAAAGTGACAAGACTATAAATGTGGCAGATGATTTCGTAACTCATTGCACTGTAGTACAATTTCACTACATTCCATATATGCAGAGCTCTATATCTCTATATAATAAATATTTTTGTTACAAAGTTTTTTATACATATATACAATACTTTTGTTACAGTTTTATAATATCTTAAGGTAGGTGACTATGTTAAAAAGTCGGGGTTTTTTTTTTCCTATTTAATATTCTTTAGGTTTGAACAATTTTTTTTTTCACCAAACCATGTGAATCTTTTACCAAGACAATTTGTTTTGAAAGTTACACAGATTTTTACATTTGCATTTGTATACGTCTTATATATCTGTATTTTAATTAGAAATTTATCAGCTGTTAAATTCCTTTATTGATATATGTATTATTAATTATATAAAATATATATCTAAATTATCCAATTAATCGTAAGCCCATTGAAATTGCTTATGGTTTCAGTCGGGATGTTTTTTTAGAATAAAATTTTACCATTCTAGGTTTTTTGATTTCATTTTAGAATTATATTTGGTATACTTTGATTGTGAATGAATAATTCAGATAACTTCTATGATTTCCAAATATTCTTGAAATATTTAGGTATGTATTTTAAAAGAAAAGAAAAAGCTAATTTGAAGATAAAATAATTTTTTTTTTTTTATGTATGAGATTCAAAACATTTAAAATAACTAACATATTTTCTTGCCAACAGCTAAACCGTTTAGCTAATCTAAACTAATCACTCCCTAACTCCTCTTGTTAGTAAGCTGCAGATGATTGATTGGACTTTTATGACCCGTCCGGAAATGTCCCAGTACCATCTATCTAGTCATTCTTCCGCCATTTTTTTTGACAATTAATGCCTTGCATGCATTTAAAATTATCTGAAAATCGAATTGGTTTTAAACACGTTTTTACAAACGGATTAAAACAAAAATTTGATCCAAAACTACACATCTAGTCTCAAAACCATATACCAAATTTGATATATTTGTCATTGTGTTTCTAACTGATCGCGTTTACATGTTTCTGAATGTATAGAATAAAGTTAGTCAATCTCTTCTTAGATTTGACTAAAAATTTGTTATGTGTCAACACTATAGATGTTAAATCTGTGTACTGAATATCGAATTTTATCCATTTAGCTCCCTTCGTATTTGTAGCTGTGGTGTTAACTTATATTCGAACAGCCGGATAGACAGACTTTCTCTGCATGAATTTTGCTCAAAATTTGATAGAAATTTACAGATTTGTTATAAAGATCATATACTAAATTTCATCCCACCAGATCAAAACGTTTTTAAGCAGGTTTTTATTTTTATCACATCAATCAGACTACAAACATTTTCCAACAATGCGCTATTGGAACTCAAGGAAATCCGAAACATGGAAATTCCTCAAAATCTCGAGTTCGTATTTCTTGACGATTACAATACTTTCTCTATACTTCGTACACGAGAAAGTAAAAATGACTTGGGAAATCTCAAAGAAATTAAAAGAAAGAAAAGAACAATTTAAATAGAAATTAATTTTGAGAGAAATTTTCTGAATATGACATCTAAAAAAATCCATCCTTCTTACGAAACTAAATAATTTTTCAGAAATATTTCATTTTCAAACAATACGTTTAAAACTTTAAGCACTATAAAAGAATTCATTGCGATTCTTAACTACTTTGCCGTTGTCAGAGTTGTAATTTCCTGCTTAATTCATTGTCCTACTCCGAAAAATGACTGGAAAATTTGAGCTGACCAGGTTAGAAGCAGACAGATGCAGATGCGACAGAATGAGAAAGCCAATGTAGGGAGAAAAGAGCAACTGGCGCCCATTTGAAATTTCCAGCTAAATAACTCATTAGCTCCAAAAGGGTGGCAAAATGATCTCTGACCTTAACGTAGTCAGAGAACTCATTCTGGAAGGCGTAACATTTCTAAGAAAATATTGCACTAACAATAATCTGCTCAGTTCTGAAACGAGTTCCAAGTAAAATTGGCATTTATTAATCATAATGTCTTATTCCATTTTAAGAAATAGGGTGTATTCATTCGGGAATTTTAACGTATTGCAATTATTTCTTATTTATCAGGAATGCATAATACTGAATGCAAACTGGGTGGTTCGCTTAATTTTCGAATGGGTTATTTCATTACAAATTATTCTACGAATTATTCAATGAATATTCTAACGATGTATTTGTGTCTTATTTAATCAGTTTAAATGAAAATAAAGTGAAAAATTCAAATTGACTTCAGTTATTATATATTGGTATGAAAACAAAATCACTTTGTTATGATTTAAATCAATTTAGTTAGTATTTTTAAGGGTATACATATGCTATTTTAATTAATTAAAAGAAGGAGATTAAATTGCAAAAACAATACATTCCTACATTTTAAGTGCGTTCTACGTGTATACACGACAATTAAAATTTTCATTTTAACTCGGTCGGTGTATAATTTTTTTTCAATCTTTGTTTTATGCACTGCAAAACAGTTCTCTAGATATTATGAACTATGTATTAAAAACTATACAATAGTCATGTACAAAATATAAAAAAATTTATTTATTGTAGAAATTACATATTGAAAAACACATACTTACTTGATAACTTGCTCTCAGACATTACAGCTTGTTTCTCATTAAAAGTATATTTGTATTACGTATATTTGTAAACATATATTTGTTTTACGTATATTTGTATATATACTCTCATTCCAAAATAATTTCATTGTAGCCATTATTTGAAATTTGCCTTTTTTTTTTAAACCTAGATTATGTAAAGTAGCTAAATTTTTTACTTAAGAAAAATTATAGAAAAATCTTAAATAGAAAGCTAGATTTCTAGTTAAGATAAGCCTATAAATATTATTATATCTAAAATATGTTTTATTAAAACAGTATTCTTTTTTTTTTACAAAGTAAAATCCAGAAATTTTCAATAACGCTTTTCCCATAATTTCTTATCTTTTGACCACAAATATGTGCGATAAATAATGTAAGGTAGGTATATAAAGGGTTATTAATTTTCCCCTTTCTTAAGTACAAAGAATGGAATATCTACACCTATTAAAAAAATAAATGCTATAAATTTTGCATTTTTACATAATTATTTAATGCCTTCAACACAAAACAAACAAATATGCCATTGCTCATGATTTTAATTCCGAGTTTAAATCAGATCGTGAGTGAAATAATATTTATAATGATTGTAAAAATTGCGGTGGTTCTAATTCAATGCATAACAGAATTCTAGAATGGAAGCTAATACTTATTTTGTTTATTATTTTTAAAATACCTTAATTGCATCCAATTATTTTTTTCACATTAATATTTCAGCGTAGCCATTTAATAATGATGCATTTAATTGACTAAAACGCGAAATCAGGGTTCAACTTGATTAGTAATAAATTTCTGTAAATGTTATTCCTCGCATATCGTCTGGCATATTTACAATATGGCGCTGAATGCGATTAGAAAGAAATTTTAACATCTTTATTGCGCGGTTCCATAAGGTATGCGTACGTTTAAGTAAATGTAAATTTTCATTGCATAATAATTTCATTGAAAATAATTAATATTTCCATTGAGCTAAGTTTAATACGTTTCTATAAACACTTTCTTTTCCTATTGGAATCGCTTGCAAAGGCAATGAAAAAGGTTTGCACATAAAAATAATACACAATACCTTTTTGAAGAATCTTAGATGGCAAGTATTTGATTTATATAGAATGTTCTACGCCTTTCGTAATTTAATGATATTTTCCCTCAAAGTATTAGTTAACTGTAAAATTCTGAGAATAACAATATTTAACGATCTGACAATAAAGCCTCTAATAACCTTAAGATGAAGTGGGGCTCATCAACATATTTTCGGTTTACTGTCATTGTTTTCGAAATTTCAGCAAATAATATTGTGAAACATTTTACTTCCCGACCGAGAAAACTAGATTCCGTATGTCAACAGCTTTACTCAATGTATTTTCCAGATTACGAGCGAGATCGTTCGAAATTTCTATGCCAGGAAGGAGCGCCATTATTTAAATCCCCCCCCCATCCCTCTGCTTTATTTATAGCCGCAGTTTCATCCAAAACAGCTTGGAAATCGCAGAATTTCCGCCACCGAAATATTAAAGCCGATCCGGAAATGCTCTTCACCTGCTCCGTATCTCTCATCCTGCAGCTTGTTTGCCGGGGTGGCAACAACTATTTATGAAAGGCTAGGTCGACACATCGGAGTTCGCGGATTTCATCACATGACCGGCTTATTTCTTGGTGACGGTAAACACTCGTATTTGCTTCGGTGCCGACTGGACTCACGTAAAATTGGAAAATGTGGTCACCGTTCGTCTCCTGTGTTGGCTCAAGGATCTTCATTTTGCGGATTGGTTTGGACATTGGTTAGATTTTTGGAAAACTGCATATTGCTTCATAAAGGTAGAAGAATTTCGTGTTCGAGGTTGGTTTCTATAATAGTCAGTCGAGAGGATGCCCATTTTGCAACCATATGTTCTAGACGATATAGAGATATAATGTCCAGACGTAAAACAAGCAATTCTACTGATCAATCTGAAGTGCTTGTAACGATATTTAAACTAGCGGAAATAGTCTTCCCAAAACTTTCTCCGATACTCTATAATAAATGTATTTGTGTATCATTAACCATAAGCTATCATTAGGAAAATAATAGTTGCGAAAGAACCAATGCTGTTAATACACAAGTACCAGAAAAAAGAATTTGATGCTTTGGTTGCCTTTTACCAGAGTGGTTAAAACCGAAATTCGGCACAGAATTACAATTTCACTTACAAAAAAACACGTCAAATTCGATACATTTAAGTCCAGGCATTTTAGAACGATCCCTTTTACATGTTTTTGAAAGCACAGAGAGACAAACGACAAACGCTCAGATGGATTTAGTTCCAAATTCTATGCTTATGTACACTTTAGATGTCAAATCTGTGTACCAAATTTTATCCATCTAGATCTCCTCGTTTTGAAACAGTTGTGTTTTCTACTCTGTCATCCAGACCGACGGACATTCTCAGAATGTATTTCTATCAAAATTTTATAGAAATTTATAAATTTTGAGTAGGGGCCATACATTAAATTGAACTCATCTATCTGGAAGTGTTTTTGATATATTGTTTTCACAGACAATAATTCCAAAACTGTATTTCTCGAAATCAGGGAGGTATGAAATTTGTCAAAATCTTGAGTTAAATTTTTTCGATGATTGTAATACTTTCAGTTTTGTATGCGTTGTATAAGAGGAAGTAACTATTTCATGTGTCATTATAATATTTATACCCCGTCTACCGTTATATATATCTTGTTAATCATCTGAACGTTAAACATTTGAATGATTTACCAGCAGATTACTACAAATTGATTTTTTTTTTTGCATAAAACTTTAAAAAGTAAAAGGTTGACATTTTAAAATATTCCTTTAAGTGGTTTTGTTTTCGTTAAACAGCAGTAATAATTAATCTAGATAAGTGTTACAAGTTCCTTTTTGGTGCTCAAAGATTGCTAATGCGTATCCGACCAAAAATCTTTGTGCCATTGTTAGAAGATGAGAAAGACATTCGAATCATTTCACTAGATCAATTTATACTCCATATTCCACGACACATAGAACATGACAGCAATTTTAATATGCAAAGCGACTAATATTTAGCAAATGCTCAGTCAGGTCGGATCCGAACAGACGATTCTCATATTCTGAAACAGAGATACTACCAATCCATCTGCTTGGAAATATCATGACGGAATAACTGGAATGTGCTTTCTCCACTACCCTAATCACGTCATCTGAAGATAAGATTTTTGAGCCTCTTCTGTTGCCAGAGGCTATACTTAATTTTCTCCTCCTTCAAACACAAAATTTAATGATCATAGATGGTGATAGAATAAGAAGGGTAGTTGAAGGGAAAGTTGATTGCGCAAATGAAAAAAGTTGCCTTGAGTAGCTAGTATCCATTACAAAAAAATTATTTTTTTACCATCAAATTAAGAGGATTAATTATTTCTTGCGTTTTTACTTTCTCATATAAGAAGTATAGAATAAGTATTGTAATCGCCATAGCTCCTAAACTTGTGATTTTGACAAATTTCTACATTTCAAAACTCCCTGAGTTCGAAGGACCGTGATAGTAAAATTTCGGCTTCGGAACCAGCTGTTTACGGTTCTAGACCCGATTCCACTGAAAAACCGCAGTGTAAGTGGATCTGGTGCACGCTAAATCCGCCGGTACCAAACGTCCTCCAGCTGGTGTGGTGCGGAAGTTCAAAATTACGAGGTCCGTCCCAGAATATCCCTAGTGTTGCGCAAAACGGGATGTAATTTAACAACTAACTATGAGTCCGAAAAATGCATTTACAATATTATGTCTGCCTGTCTGTGTCAAATATAACTCAAAAACTCTCTGAGTTAAAGAAATGAAACTTGGTAAATTGTCTTACACCAAATTTTGAGACAAAGTCCTTTCAGAAGAAGTCTGTTTATCTGAGTATTGGAATATAAGTTAACACGATGCATACAAAACGAAGAGAGCCATATGGATAAAATTCGGAAGACAGATTTAACGTCTATTATGTAAACACCTATCAAATTTTGAGACTAATCCAATGAGGAGTTGATTATTTCAGGAGCATGTCAATGCGATAACTCAAAAAAGCGCTGCTTTAAATCTATCAAATTTGTGTGTCAGTTTATGACTATAAGTGTAGTTGAGTTTCATCTTCAATCGGTAGGGAAAACGAATCTAAACCGCAAATTCTTTTTTCGGATGCTATTAATGACATGGCAGGGATTAATCGTCAAAAAACTCTCTAAGGACCACATGATAAATTCAATAAAAATGCTAAACCATATGCCAAAATTTAATATTTCGTAACTACGCCAATGCCATACAAGGCGTTCTCTGGCATAATATTATTAGAGAGTTTGTGAGAAGGTTTTGGAGAGACCACTAACACTTTTTATTTCACTTGATGCTTTGATGAAATAGGGGAGATTATAATATTGAAGGGTTTTTTTTTTATATTTTAAAGATATTTTCGTTATATCTGTGCTTATCACAAACGCAAATATTTTCATCCGTTTTGATTGTCAGCAATTTTCTTGCGTGTTCATAAATGTTTTTTTTCTTCTGCTTCTTGAATAAAAGAACTAGTGAAAAAAAACCTAGGAACTTACAGTATTAGTGTATTTACTGACGTATCACGATTACACAGGGTATAGATATTTGTGGATTTTATATTTTTAAAAAAGAGGTATCTGGTCTCATTTATTTCTTCTTTTACCTCTAGTTTTCGATCAACTTTTGGAGAAATGAAACAAAATAAAAAAAATTAAAATCTGCTATCGCCAATTTCAAGTTATCATGTGAAGACATCCATTTGTTGAGTCACGTGGTATTCATTCGACAGATAAACAACATTATGTTCTCAATGACTCATAATTCTCAATCACAACATTTAGAAAAACGATAGTTTTGACCACCCAAAAATCAATCGAGTTCTAAATTTTTTTTGTCTTCGGCCCAATATTTTGTTTGTGTGTGTGAAAAACTAGTTTTAACTGATTTGGAACAATCACGTGACTATCAGATTATAAATACGTCGATATTTAAAAAACGATGTTTATTTTTTGTTTGTTTGTTGTTGTTTTCCACCTCAAAATCGTTAAATCTCCAAAACATTTTTTTTTTTTGCAAGCTGGAAAAATTGAAAATATAGGAAAAATTATATATATCTATATTATATATATATATTTACACTTTAGATACTTTCCTGGCAGTTTCGCGATGATTCCCATTTTCTTCGTTGTGCTTTTTCGGGCGATAACTTCTTACTACCCTGCTCTTTATTTTCTGCCCGAGAATTTTCAGGCTACGAAAACCTCAAACCAAAACAACATGATCTGATATGATAACAAAAAGCTTCGGTTATTCTAGAAATTTCTAAAATTTTATCACATAAAACCAACATTGAAAAGAAACCTGGATCATGACACGGTGGTATGAGTAATTCTTGGCTCATTTCGAGAGAAAAATTTTGAGAAGAATAGTGTAATAGAGTCTGGCGACGAAGGTACGATATCAGGAATTGCATAAATATTATAAAATTATTGATATTATTTAATTCATAAAACCGCAAAAAAAATTAATTGTACAAATCTTATTCAATCATCGATAAAACGTATCCCGAATATGCCCTTTCGTTCAAAACCAATAGAAGGGTTTTAAACGAAATCTTCAATGGCTCGATAATCTAGAACATGTTTCTGCCTTCTTAATAATTTTATTCCCTCTTTATTCCCATTTCCGCAATTAAATGATTTAATATTAACATAATCTCTATGAGCGCAATCAAACCATCTAACTTTCGACTTTCTTGTGAGAACCTTTTTATTGGCTTAGAACAAAGGATATTTAGAGATGCGCTCAGTTGATAAATGACTAATAGTATTTATACAACTAATTTCTTGTGATTTTATGAATTAAATAACATCAGTAATCTAATAATACTTATATATTTCAGAATATCATGCCATCTTCGCCATACTCTGTTTATCACACAATAATTTATAGCGCGATAACTCTAAAATGTATTGTTCTAAATAGATTATTAAAACACATGTTAGCATTTAAAATGTCAAATTTTGAACCTAATCCGTCCGTTCGTCTGTATTTTTGCATGCATATAAACGCATGTGTTTTTTACAAAGGAACATGTAAAGAGACGTATGTAAGTAGCATGGAAAGCACGAAACAATAGAAAGATTTGATTTATATAACATTTGGCAATAATTCATTAATACTGAGAAATCAGACTTCCTCTCAATAGATTTTGTTCAAAATTTAATAGAAAACTACAAGTTTGGTGTGATCTCTGTGATAAAACAAACCTATGAAGATATCAAATGTATCCAAAGAAATTTATATGAAACTGCGGTAAAGTAACTATCAAAAAAATGTAACGTTATTTCATTGTATTGCCTTCTTTAACATTATAGTAAACAGGACAGTCTCAAGTTACAGAAACGGCGTTCAGTTCGCAAATCTATTATTTTCTCAGTCATCTGTAAAATATCAAGTTACCTTAAGAGAATAGGCTTCAATTTTGTATCGAATTCGTATTATATAAACTTGAGATATTTATATTTTTTAAAATAATAATAATAACAATCTAGGAATCATGATTTTGGAATATTTATTTGAATATTTAATAATTTGAAACATGCGCGACACTCGAACACGACGGTGAAACGTTTAATGCAAAAATGAAAACTAAACAGGTTAAGTGATATAAAGATTCAAACATTGGTTTTTACATTAAAAGGCAAAACAAAAATGAAAAGTGTTTAATTGTTCTCTGCGTTGTTCAAAAGCATATGCAAAGAGGTCTCTAGTGTGAACATTCTTACATCTTTAATGTTACGGTAAATGATGCTTTTTTCGAAAAAAAAAGCACAAAAAAATAGGTTATAAAACATAGACGAAGCGTGCACAAAACATCATTTGCAGAAGATGGCAAATCATTACTAATCAATCGCATTTACGCAAAACGTTCAGAAATAATTTCCTGAAGATCAACATTCCAAAGAGAAAATTCATTCGCCAACTGCTTCTCTTCACTCGATTACTACTCGCTCACTCGTCTGTGCACCTTAACTTTTATATTTCCCATTACAGGATATCGAATGTTCTACAACGTCATTCGAATTTTAATGGAAATAAAACAAAGAACTCTCGAATATTTCGAATCCTTGATTTTTGTAGCTATCAAGTCTCTAAATAATCCCTAAAGACAAGTGTCTATAATCCGTCATTTATTAAGCTTCCGTAAGAGCAATTTGTTAAACCTTTTTCCTTACTAAGTGTTTATTAAGCAAGGAAGGAAGGAATATTACAGATTAGTAAAACTATATGTGAAAAGATTTTCACAGTTTCCAAACATTTTCGTTGTAAATAATTACAATATTTGCCACCTTTTATACTCAAGTGTCATTCAGACAATGTTCAAATCAACTGAATTCTCCATTTCAAGCTATTGAGACATATATTTAAAATTTCTTTAAATAATTATTATAAATGAAACATTTAAATTATTTTTGATAAAAATTCTGAAGAATAATTTAAGTAGTAATATAGTCAAATAAAAATAGCATCTTATTATATTTTTTTAAAAAAAAGAGTCCCTGAAGATGTTAAATTGAGTAACTTAATATATCTGGCCTAAATTTATTTCAGTTTCCCAGCTAGGGCTTTGCCTATATTTTGTATATACAATAGTCAAAAGCAAAATAAATTTGTCTGACACTTAAGAGCAAATGTGTTAACTTAAAAACTAACTACATGTAGTTATTTTGCCATTTATTTAAAGAATGCATCTAGAATATGAAAGTACCAGGAGTTAGAAGAGTCAGCAGAATTGTAAGCATTAAAGTTGGAGAAAATCAAATCTTAACAAGAAGAGAATATTTACGTTATTAAGGCTTTGTGTTCTTATAAGATGACTTCTTGTATCAAGCCCAAATATTTTTATGTGCCTTTCTGTCAGGAAGCAAAATAAATGAATAAATCTAATGAGAATTGTGTGAAATTTATATGATGCTGGGAATTCTTCAAGCTTAAAAAAAAATCTTTTCTTGGTAGTTAGGTTCCGTTAATTTAATGACCAATTTTAATGCAATCAATGCGCTCTTTTAAAACGGACCTGGAAATTTTGAATCATGGTCAAATTGCTCGTTTTCAGGATATATATGAATGAAAAACGAAGATGGAGTGCAGACAACAAACATCGTAAACTTGATCAAGTTCTGCACGTAAAAAGCAAACTTGTTACCCCTAATTTGATGCAATATTGAAAAATGGGAGAGAAGTAAGTATTTAAATTGATCAGATACTTGGTCACAGCTCTTGACGCATTTTCCAAAAAACCCTCACTCAGTTTTTGCATATGAAAATTGAATCCACTCATTCAGTTAAATATTTCTTTGGTCGCCATTTGGAATGCATATGTCCATTTAACAGATTTACATCAGTAAAGCGATTCGGTTTAAAACCATCACAACAAGAGTACCCTCTGATGAGTCAGCAAGGTGGTTAAGGCATGGCACGGAGGAGGAACATAAATTGGGAAAAGAAAGTCATGGGTCTGCCATCTTATGATACACTTTATTAACATTATGCGATAATTGGCAGGCCACAGGATCCTTTAACAACTACTTGGTGAGATTTTTATCCAAGTGACGGAAACTGTGGTTGCAGGATGATAAGGTAGTAGATAATCCTTGAGGTAAAAGAATTCCATGTTCGAAACCTGGTTCTATGAAAGAATCACAGTTCAGTCGATTCGGAAGTCAATGTAGCATTGAAAGTCAAATTTTTACCTACTAGTGCAGTGAAGGTCTGTTGGTAGAGATGTCGTCCTCATTTGATTGCTATTTAAAAGGACGAAGTCTCACCTCTTTTATTTCTTCACAATACGAAGTTCAAGAAACTGAACTAAGCTAACTTCCAAGTGAACCATAAATGTGGGTTCAAAGCTTTATCTCGAAACTTACCGAATTTCTTACAGGAGGACTGGAACTAGAAGTTGAATTAATGACCAATATTTCATTGTCATTAATTTATTCTTTAATTAATGACAATGAACCATTGGTCATTAATTTAGCAATTAATTAAACATAGATGTTAATGGTTCAAAGGTTAAATTAATGACCAATTTTAATGCAAGATACGAAGAGGACGATTTCAAATTGCATGTTAGAGATTAGTTACAAAAATTCAACTCGAAATACTTTCTGAATGAAGTGAAGAAGTAAAAGTGAATGACGTAAAAATCGAATGATTGTTATAACAGCAATTCTGATTTCTGTTAAATTTCTAAAAGAAAGGAAGAAGCCTTTGGTGAAAATATGGCTGACGATAAAGCAGAGAATTTCACGAGGTGCTTGCTTAAAGATATAGTTGGGTCTTTCTGTGCAGCCATGGAACTGAAAATCGAAATCCCTCCTGAGCTGGAAGAAGACAGGTGCGTGCCAAAATATTTTCATGCTGAAATTGTTGAATTCAGCAAACCGTTTGTAAGTGAATTAATCGCTGACATCTCACTCATGCCAGTCCTACTTTACTCCTCGGATGATTTCTTTAAACGTTTTACTCATTCGGTAAGCTTAAAACTCAGCGAAGGAGAAGACGAACAAATATCTTTTTTAAAGGTGACTGCATTTCTAGTAACGCTCTCGATTACTTTATTTCTTAATGTTTGCTATCGTCCTTTCGATGACATTCCTGGCATTTACCACAGAATGCTCAAAGACCATTTAAGCACTAAGTTTTACATGGAAGGCAGATTTGACGAAATAACATTGAAATGCAGAGAACTGAAAGACGATGCAAAATGGAAATCGGAAAGTATAGACGAAATGAGAAAATATATTCTGGAGTCGTGTGATAGAGAACTGGCCGCAACTGAAATTTCTCCCGATTCTTTCGAGCAAAAAACTTGCAATATCAGGATTTTAGACTTGAGGAATCAACCGAAACAATCTGATTCAGATACATTCAAGTGTAAATATTGCGGTATTGATTGCCTTGTGTTGCTCAAGGTGTTCTTCCAACCAAGATTCAAGTGTAAACCTGAATTCTAACAAGTTTAGTGTGGCTGCTGCTTATTGCTAATGTTTTTCTACAAATGATGTATACATATCATTTCTTTCTATAACTATATCGATCTTTAATCTAGGCATATATTTTTCTAAATAATGTGAATGCATATTTTAAAATGTTCAATTCTAGACAATGTATTTTACAAGAAAATTCTCTTTTTACTTAGTTGAAAAAAGGGCATCAAAAGCCCATTTTTTATACTTAAACTTTTTAAATATTATTTTATTTATTTTTAGGCCTGAACCTATTTCAACTTGAATGCTTTCCATTTTGAATAAAAATACATCTAACTTTCTGATGAAATTTCTGACATTTTTTCCAAAGCCAATTATGAAAATTGAGATTTTCTCAATAAGAAATGTAAATTTGTAAATAAAGGGAATTTTCCGAAGTAAAAATGATGCAAACATAGATAATAGGAAGGATGCGAGGTTGTCATAGAGCAACGTAATATATATTTGTATCTTAAAATACATTTTTAATAAATTGAAAATGTGCTGTAATGTGAACATCTTAAGTATTTAACTTCGAATCTATACTCTTAAAGAAATTCTATTTCGTATACATTATAACAAAGTGGATATAATTTCTACGATGATAATTTTAGTTCTCTTAAAACAATCATTGAGCCGAGAGTTAGCAACTTTGAAGCAGGAAAATTTTGGATGTTGAAAATCTCAATCTCGAAGCCTTTTTCGAAAAATTTATAAATCTTTTTTATTTAATTTTTAAATGAATTTTTTTAAATGTAGTCTTTCTCAATATTTTTATGATCATATGTACATATGGTCAAAAAAAATACACGTAAATGTGTACCCATTTGGATACACACTTTTATGCCCAATTATTTCACATGATTGTTCCAAAGTGCAATAAATGTATGTTTGGAAATTAATTGTTTATTAATATTTTTGATAAACACTTGTAGAAAAGGCCTATAGTACTAGAAGCAATAACAATACAGGAAGTATATTTTAAGAGGAAAATTGGAAACGTACCATGACGGTTATTGTAAGAATAGTTCTACCAATAAAAATATTATAGAAATATTTTTGCACAGTAGAAAAAATATTTATAAAAAAGGACTTTTATTTTTATTGTAGAATTGCTATGTGATTTGTGTTATTCAAATATTGTATAATTTATAATATACTATTTGAGATATTTTGATTTAAAAATTAACAAATAGAATTGAATTTTTTTTTTATATAATTGTCTTAAATTATATGAGCTACAACCATACAAAACATATAAGCAGTAAACAACCATATCTTTTGTAAAAGGGCAAAGTCGTGTAACCTAGTATTAAAGTGCAAAATTAAGTTACAGCTCTGTAGCGTATTTTTCACAATTTAACGGATTTTTTTAAAGAATCGTGTTTCGTTCATAATTCGCCGAAGGTCAAGTTCGATTCGTTGCTCGCAAACAATATTGTGACACCTTCTCTAACGTTTTCCACTTTTTTTCTGATTTTTCAAAATTATTTGAGAGACAAATACCATCAAATATTTACTTTTTTCTCTTCTTCGCAGTTTAAAAATCACACCAGCATCCCTGCCTCAAAAATTGAAGTTTTTTTTATCTATTAAGATAAATGGTAATTTTAGTTCCCAATTTTTAAATGCATTTTACACTTAAGCATTGCCGGCATACTATTTTATAAAGTAGCAAATAATTTTTTTTTCCATTTGATTAGACATGATTACCTTTTAAGAATTGTATAAAAATCATTTTTGTGTGATATTCTATTCCGAAGTAATTGTGGAAACCGTATAATGATTTATCTTCACTTCAGTCCCTTTAGAGTAGCCTAGGAAATTCTTTAATGGACACTCAATATTTCCAGAAATATGAACTCTGAATATTGTTCAAATCAATTCACGTGGTTCTAAAAGGTTCAATGCTGTGATAAATGATTTAAAATAAAATAATATTAATACTTTTCAATATTTTTCTCTTCATTTTCCAATTCAGAATGTGGTTTTATATCTCATAAGTAAATAACAAAATCGAAAAGTATTAACAGTGAGAGTTGGATTAAGATTTTATAAAAATTCCGTTTTTTTCTTATATTAAAAAAAATATTTTAATAAAAATGTGCATTTTTGGAGGCATTCAGTTACATGTTTTCCATTGCTGGAGTCAACCGAGCAGTTTGGCTTTCAACTTCCCGTTAGACATAGCTTAAGTCAGCAGAAGATTCTATGTCAAAATTTATTACTTCATACGTTTCGTGATACGTTTTAAAAAGAATTTAGATGCATTCAATAAAATTTATAATTACATGTTCCAAATAGAAAAAGATAGAATTCTGGAATAATTCTTCATCCACATCATCACCTAATGGAATTTTGAAGTTCAATGTAATTTTGTGTGTCTGATGGGAAAATATTATTATATTTCTAGAATTTGAATATCGCTTATTCTCTTTATTTTATTACATTCTAATTCTACAAGGGAAGAGACAACTGGCATCAATATCAATTTAGAAATTCGTTGATAACTCTAATGATGCATCATCAAATGTAGAATTTAAAATTTAATAATTTTAAAAGTTTCAAGACATGCTTTTAAAATTGCACTAAATTTTTTTTTTAAATTCCGGATTTAAAAATTCTTAAATCGAGAAATGACGTATGCTGTATATTAAGAAAAGAAAAGAAAATGAATATGGAAAAAAAAGGAATAATTCTAAATGTTAATAAGACACAAAAAATGTTAAGAGTATGATACAAATCACTCAAAGGAATAATCATTCTTTAAATTTTAAATGGCACTAGTAAAAGCACTGCATTTTTGAAATTTTCTTTTCTTTTGGATTGTAAAAATTTTTCCAGATTATCAGTAGCCCGTCAGCCGCTGTTGAATTTCAGATAACAGCGTTGCCCGAGGAACACCACGTGGAGGTCGGCTACCAGAGTCCCTCGAGGGCTGTCCTCCTACACTCCGATCACTACATTCCGGGACAGCCCCGGGAGGTCGAACAAACCTGGACCTCCCTCGCACACGCCTAAGAAATGGGTTCCATCTGCTGGTCACAAATTCGGGGTATGATTAAATTAAAGTGTCGTGCGTTGACGGTAGGGGGAGTGGATCAACGCGTCCACAACAACTTAGCGCACCCCTGCAGACTTAAATATTTAATTATATCTCTAAATCGTTTAATTAACCGAAATGTTGGAATTGTATATGTGTGAATGATACTTAACTAACTGACCTCTTCAACAATCAATTTGGAAAGAAGTGATGCCGAATATAGGGTTTTGGAGTGCGCTAAGTGCCTTCCTGGAAGGGCTTTGAATGGAAACTGGCTCACATTCGTGCTGAGCATGGGGAAACCAGGCAAACCCCACGCAGCCAGTCCGGCAGAGAGCCGCTTTCCTCAGCGGAGGTCCCCGCCTCCCAGTTCAAAGAGCTTCGGCGCTCGGCCACTGGTGGGGCGCTGAAGGTGGCTGGTGAGTGGGAGTGGACCAGCGCGGCCACTTTTATTTGAAGACTCATAATCGGGAAATTCAATATTACTATCGCTCTTAATAACAAAAAAAGTGTTTATGCGTGTCTTTGGAAGATACTGTTTATTATTTACGTTTAAAATCCTCAAATGATAGGTGCCAATCTAATAATTCGTAAACCTACCTAGCTAATTTTTTAAATCTCTTTTAAGCCATCAGTGTTTCATGACAGTTAATATATAATTGGTAAAAATTTAAGAAATTATATTTAATTCGTCGAAATTATATTTAATTCGAAATTATATTCGTCATATCATATCATATAACATGCGATTATGATGTGATATGACGGCATTGATGGTGTATTTCTTTAATTGTTTGTTTTAGAACTAATTTTTAACTACAGATTAAGCTAATGTTAATTAAATCTCCTGTTGTATTTAATAAACAATCTAGTCTCTTATGGTTCTTTGGAAAACATTCATTTTACAATGAAATAAACTGTTATATTCGAAGATTTATACTTGAAAAATCTTTGAAAGTGACAAAAATGTTTTCCTATGCCAAAATACGTGTATAACCGTAGTTTCAAGTTCATCATGAAAATTTTAATTTAATGTAGATGATCCTGCATTAAATGCTACTACAAAAGCGCAGAGTCCATTTTTAAGACATGATTATCGTAATAAACCAAGAAGAGTCATATTTGCATCGCGAAACAAAGTCAGTGAATATTCATATTTTTATTTCAACTCGTCATTCACATTTATGCTATTTCACTTTTATTAAAATCAAGAAAAAAGCTTCTTAGCTTTTCTTTACTTCATTTTTTCCAAGAAAAATATTATTAAATTTTGTTTTAATATTAGGATTTAATTAAATACAAAAGTCAAGCTAGTAATATTATGGATAAATTTTTTGTTATTTTAAATTTTTAATATGCTTATAACTTCAAAATACCAAAAATTATCATTTTTTTTGTTGCTGTTGTTGTTTCTGAATGAAACAATAAAAGGAAATTATTTGAAATATGTTTTAAATCTTTAAGAGTGAAAGGCTTTTTCAGAGAAATGTATCAGTAAGGATAGTATTTTCTATTTCATTTTGTGTGCGATTGTCATCGAGATGGCTGAACACTTGAAAGCGTCGTTTCATGTATATGAATCAGGCTTGATAATATAGCAGAAAATAAGTGTTTCTGAAGAGCTTTCGTAAATGTGTTTTCCTTTAGTATATATTCTATGAACACATGCAAGTGCATTTCTTTAAATGAAATCATCTCTTAATTATTTTTAAAATTTTTCATGATGAATTTATTTTTGAAAGAAATAGGATTTTTTCTTTGATTTCTGGGTATTGGTGATAAAATAAGTTTTTTGTTTAAAACATCGGTTTCCCATCTGTCTTTTGCTTCATAATTAGAATATTTAATTTCAGATTTAGAATAAGGTTTAGAAGGTTCAGAATTAGATTAGAATAGTTAGTTTTAAATTAAGTTCCAATATTTGCATCTGTATTTTAGAAAATGTAGTTAGTCAATTAATAAATAAATTAAATATTTTAAAAGATTCAATTTATTCTTCCGTTAAATTCCTCATTAATATTTCTTTATTTGTATTATTAAAAGCCGAACTTAAAATTCATAAAACTGAAAATTTTCTAAATGGATAGTCATAGCTGCGCGCCTCATATTTAAAAATATAAAATAAAATTTTGAACACTTTAAATAAATACTTTTTGTAATGGTACCTTGATATTATATTTAATTGACATTGAATTAACATTTGATGTGAAATTTGAAGTAATTAGTGCATTTTATTCTTAAATTGAAATTATTACAACCATTTACATTTGTTCTTTGTTGTACTCTTTCTGCGATTTATTTCCTACTATTTTCATTTCTATATCGTTTGCTTGATTAGCATATCGTGTATCGTGTCTTCAAATAATTCGAATGAACATATCATGATTAAAACTGAGCCTTGGTGTTCAAAGAATTATGTACCAAAACATTTAAAAAGATAAGGTAATACTTTTCTAAAAACAGTTGGTTCAACTATTAATTCACGTATTAGTCTCCATAGAAACATTTATCATTTGTGAAATGTCCTATTAAAAACATATTTGCAGATTCTTGCATTCGATCTGTATTCTTCTAATAATTATGAAGTTTACTGATATTTATAACTTTAATTTTTATGATTAGGAATATCTTTAAAGGAATATACAATTAAAATTGAGGTAAAACTTTTAGTTTTCCAAACAGACGTTATTTCAGTTATTACATTTTTATAAGCTTTTAGAGTATAAGCTTGTGTTGTTTCAAATTATATAAATATGCACTATGTCCGGGTTTCTTTCTCTGCTTTTCCTGATACTATTCTGGATAATTATTTTGGAAAAGAAAGCTGTGCGCAGAACATTTCTAGCAATATTTCATTATGCTGCTGCAAAACTGACGATTAGTTACTACTCAGAATCTCTTTGAAAAGATGGAAAATTTTGAAAACGTATATTAAAAAAATCTGAATAGTTTAACTAAATATTACAAGGGCTATAAATTTAATATTTTCACCTTAGTTGTACGCACGGTGTACAAAGAAACCAGCTTAGGGAGTGGGCTTCTAATAAAAATTAGTTCCAATCAAGGTCTGTCCTCAAAATTGTGTTCGTCTATCGAAATTTATGTGAAAAAGCAGTGAGGAGTAGTCAAACTGTATGAGTTCGTAGACATACCAAATATGTAAAATGGACTGCATATCTTTTGATACCATGCCTGTATTTGAGAAAAAGTACATAATGCGGGATGCAGCACCACTCAAAAGAAGTATTAAAAAATTTTTACCAGAAGTTGAAAATCCCACTTCATCGTATTCCCTACCGAATTGTAGCAGTGATTCTTCACTGTATGTGTCTATAATGCAGATGGTTAGTGATATGATACAGATATAATATGAAAAAATATAACTTTTACATAATTGGGAGATCTATGCATTGAGTGTCATATCAAAAACTAAAGTCTACTTATTCACTGCAAAAAAAAAAATCAAAATACTGCGGCCTCTAAACTTTAAACGTTATTTCAAGAAATATCTTTTTTTAATGAAGATATTTTGACATTTTCTACCAAATTATCAGCCGTTACCGAAAGGCAGTGGATAGGCCTGTCATAGTTTACGTCATTTCTTTTTCAGATTTACTTTTTGGGCCCATTAGAAACAAAGTGAAAGAATATATTTTTTAAAAGAAGTATCTATGTGTTTTCTTCCATTTCAATTCGCATGCTAATAAGGTATTCAATCTTTATCTGTAATTTCAAAAAACGCAAGTCACACAGCAAAAGCTGATATTCAGATGAATCAAAAGATTAAACAAAAATCGTTGAACCGTTAGAAAAAAAAATAGACACTAAATTTAAATTGCGTCAAAGATGTAAAATGATGGCTCCTCATCTATACTAGTAGAATTAAAAATGAGCGAAGAAGAAATTTTCAAAAGTACCAGGAAGCACTCGAACCACTTGATTTTTTCTTAGTTTCGGGCCTAGAATATTACAAACGAACTAATCGTAGGCGCAATATACAGTTCCATTCCAAGAAAGAGAAAAGGTATGATATATAATTAATTATCAATTGCAAATCTTGGCATGTTTTAGCAGCAGAATGATACAAAAAAAGTTCAGATTCGAAATATAATTTATATTTATTATTCCAGATTACTCAGAAAAACATAATACTCCTACAATAAATAATATTTTCAAGCAATATTTGAAAAAACAAGCTTTAATATTTTCTTTCACTCTGGATGACAAACAAATATATTGCAAAAAGTTCATCCAAATAAAATATCAACATTTTTGAAATAAATGAGTCCTGACATTTTGGAATAAAATTTAACCAATCATAAAGGTACTAAATCTGCTTGAAAAATAAATGATAGTTTCAATTTAAACAACGTTGATTCGATGTAAAAACACAAAACGAATTCAAGCTATTAAGTATTTGGCCCTTTCTATGCATACCAGCAGTCGCCAAATTATTTGTAAATGTGCCAAATAGAGTATTAATAATCCAAGATGCTTGCCTAATCGCCATTTTATAATTTGTCATTTATGCAATGATACTTTTTTCAATTTAATCTATACCTCGTGCAAGAATTTAGGTTTATCTACAACAGCAACTTCATTGGTTAAAAAGGATTTGAAAGTATTTCTTATAAAAATAATTTTTATCGTGAAAGAAAACAAGATCCTGCTTCATAGTCCAAGATGACGACTGTATTAGCATCCAGTTCTTTCTTCACGATGGACCGACGAAATAGGCCTTTTATTAACAGTAAAAGGATAATCATTATCATATCGCATGTGCGTTTAAAAAGCGGGAAGAAAAACAGTTATAAGATGAAAATTTGAAATGGAGGACTCAATTAAACATTGGCATTTACTCGTAAAGGAAACAGTATTTCGCTACTTTTCCACAACAGAAAACTCGATTCACTTTCCTTCCTTCGTCAGTATTATATATCTCGCCAAATACAGTACGCCAATGCCGGAAAACAATCAGCTTCTGGATAAATTCGAAATCTCAGTTTGCCGAGTTTTATAAATGTGATTTCAATTTGACACTTCCTTACTAACAACTAAAGTCTAATATTTTGAGCCAACAACTCGGCTATAGCAACTATCCAATTAAATGAGAGGTACTGAAAATTTATAATTATAATTCAGTGAACTAATAAATTATATTCATTCTTTTTAAATGGACTAAATATTATTCTTTCAATTATAAAAAAAAATTAATAAACTGGAATTCGAAAATGGAGAAAATTAAAAAGAAAAAATATGTAAATGAATGAAGCTGTTCATAATTCTCTATCTTTTTCAATTCAAGCATATGCACAAAGATTTCCGATTCAAAATTGTGTTTAATAATGATCCGTAAAACAGCAGTTATATACTAATGCTAATTTTTATTTTCTTGTTAACTAATATTCTGAACATCAGACGCGCCAAAGTATCCTATGTTACCTTATTACCGAAAGTACCATAGTATAATAGCGCCAAATAGATAATACAGCAAAACTATCACAGACATTTAAATTTCTTACATATATTTACTTTCACTTACATTGTTCACGTCTGATAACCATATATGAAAAGCAACGAAGATTTAAAAAAAAATCAATAATCTTTTTCGCAGTTTGGAAGGGGAAAAAACAGAAGCACTATCTAAGAGATCTTGTAAGCTATAGAAATGTAATTTAATATGAAACATTGAAAATATATTAGAAAAATTAAAAGAATGTAAAATACTGGCAGTCGAGATATATTTCCCTTGTAATGCAACCCAATGTAATTGAATTTAATTCTGACTTGAGATATAGTAATTTAAATCTCAAACTCTCAAATAATCAGTACTATTCCGTTAGCAATGTAAAGTCACTCGCATGTAATCTACCACCTATAATGTTGCTAATCAAAGAAAAGGACTTAATTTGTAGTTTCAAAATTCATGCATGAATCATCAGCTTTTTCTGTTCAAGCTATGCTTCGCATCGATATTAATATTTGGCGAGAACAGTGAGAGCGTCACCTGGTCAATATACCAAGAACTATAACCATCTGAAGAGAAATGGAAATTTTTCGCCAAGATTGCAGTACTATACTGTCATTAGATTGCATTACTATTCCATTTGAGATGTAATTCCACTAGTTAACATTAATCTGCCAACTATAATATTGCAAATCGTTGAAAATGATCTAATTCGTACATTCAAAATTCATTTAAGAATCATTAAAAGTTTCAATTTAAAATCACTTTTGCGCCAACCTTAATGATTGGCGAGAGCAAGGAACCGTCAATATGCAGCAAAATATAAATTTAACTCCAACTCCATACCATTAGATTACAGCACTTGGCAAATCTCAATCATTAAAAATAGATACTCATTTCACGCCAAAATTTGTAACGCAAAGATTTTTCACGCAAAGATTTGTAAATTGGTTGCAAAAGTTATAGATTGTAAAAGACAGATGTCGAGCTATATTTCCATTGCAATGCATCACATTGAAATTAAATTGAAATCTGGCGTGAAATATAATTAAATTGAATTAAAATTCTCAAATAATCATTATTATTCCATCAACGATGTAATTCTACTTACACGGCATTTACCAACAATAATGTTGCAAAACGATGAAAATGATCTAATTCGTACATTCAAATTTTGTTTAAGAATCATTAAAAATTTCAATTTAAGTTCAGTTTTGCGCCAACCTTATTCCTTGGCGAAAGCCGTCATCCGTAAATTTGCCAAAACCTACAGCTGAATGCAGCAAAATATAAATTTTTCGCCAACTCCACGCCATTAGATTACTGAACTTTACAATTCTCATGCGTTAAAAATCAATACTGATTTCACGCCAACATTTAAATTTGGCATATTCTATTGAAGATTCAACGGAAGTGTGAGAGATAAAATTTCAGAACTTTATGCATATTAAAATATGTGAAAAGAGTTTCAGATATATAGAACTGTTAATATCAGTACGAAATTGCTAATACTAAACAAAATATTCGGTATGCTTCTAGTTGTTTGTAAATTACTTTGAGAGTTAAAATTAAGCAAAATCAACTTTGGTATATGAAGATAAAGGATAAGCCTAACTATATCGCTAAATAAAAATTTAAATCAGGATTTCTTTTCGTATATTGGAATTGCTAAATTTTATACAAAAGTTCTTGATTCAAATAATTTTAAATACCAGAAGCATTAGACGTATCAAGACATTTTATGGCTGCTTAAATGGGATGTTTTTCGAAACGGTTTACTATTCGAGCGACAATTAATACACATAATTCTGTTATACATGGATCTTTTAGTCTTACGCTCTGCGCTTAGGTCTCCTAGCAAAAGTTGGTCTAGGAGTTGCCTCAGGGGTTGCTACTGGAGGGGAAGAGAACGACGTACCTGGAGTACTCACCTGGGGAGGAAGAGGAACTTCCTCCCAATCCATAGGCTCGTCGGAGTCCACGGCCGACCAGTCCATCGGCTCCTCGGTGGAGACCGCCTCCCAGTCCATCGGTTCGATACCTGAAACGAGATCTAGAGCAGACACACAAAAATCCATTATTTATTTGTTAGTTAAAAAACAAGTAAAGAAATAAATTCAAATATTTTTATTCAGAAAAAGCAATATCACTCGAAAATAATTTCCGCTGTTTTTCCGCAAGTCAAACTTTCAAAAACTTGACTCAAAATGGCGTCTCTAATTGTAAAATCTGCTGTTCCATGAATTTCAACCAATCAGATTGAGAGTTTGGAAAATTGAAGTTACAGTTAATGAAACTAGAGGTATTATCAATGCCAAAAAAAAAAATATTATTTATATTTTTAATTTTCCTTAGGAAATCTTAGGACGATATTTATTTGAGTATTTTTTAACTCAATCATTCATCAATTCCGGGAAGTCCTAGTTGAATTATAGTCTAAGGGTCTATGAATTACGATAATTTCGTTATCGTAATTCATAAATATTTTCTATTGTATACATAAAGCTGCAATTCTCATTGTTTCTGCTTTATTTTCTTGTATTCTTTGATTCGGTAAACATTTAGTCCATTAGTTCAAGTAAAATCAATTCTTTTAAAAAAATTCAATTAAAATTTTTTCACGAAATGGGAGTATATTGAGGATTCTTATATAACGAAAAAGGGAACTCTGTGTGTCCCGTAAAAAAGCACAGCTTTATAAACTTTTGAAGAGTAAAAATGTCTTGCAGTGGAAGCCATTACGATATAAACGGTTGAATAGAAATTCTTCCCAATCAATATTTTCGGCCACCCAAATGACCATCAAAGCAGTTAGCAATGAAATAAAGACAAAAAATATCTAAAATATTAAAAATAAAATGATTAGATTTATATTTTTGCAATGAAGTTCAGAAATGATATTTTTTAATCAAAAATCTAGGAACATTATAAAGCAACATGCCGCCTTTGACAACCAACTTATTCTTCCAGATTATTGACATTTTAGCCTTTGAAAAGATTAATATGAAATGCAGTTTCTAAAATTTCACCTCGTTATCTGATATGACTGAAAAACATGACATGAAATAATTCAAACTGTTACAAATTTCTGCGAATGAAATTAAAGAGTGCATAGACCGCGAAATAAAAACGAAAGTGAAAATTCCATTTCAGAGTGAATGGCCAAAGAAAGAAATTATTTAATCTTCATTTTTACGTTGGCAAAATTATACGCTTGATTGTTTTGATGCATGAATTTGAATTTAAATATTATTACTGACGTGTATTAAATTTTAAAAAATTGTTAATATGAAGAAACAAATTGCATAGAAGTGAAATTATATCTCTGAAAATGCATTTATTTTTTTAAGTTTTAAGATAAAGTGAAAACTATTTTTCTTTGAGATAATGGTTTCTGAAAATAGGACCATTGATTTCCATACTGACTCATAGCAGGTGGCTGACCTTCATTTTGGGCTCGATTCAACTTTTTCTTAGAAGTCTTAATTTCTTTACATCTTGTTTGCTCTGACTGAATGGAGTTTTGGGTGTCGCGGCGAATCCTGTCTAGTGCATTTCTCATAGTATTTTAAATCTCCATTTATTAGCGAAGCGATAAACTAAATATAGCCGTAAAAGCATCCGTTGAAAGTATTTGATTAAAATGTATAACGATTTTTTTATATTTTATTGCCGCCTGTTGTAACTAGATCTAATTCCTGTGCTGCGGCCAAGTTTATTGATTTTTAATATAGATTAATCATGAAGTATGTATACAAGCAATTTTCGGTTTCAGATTTGAAGAAAAGAAAAGAAACCCAATGCTAGTAAAGCTATTTGAAGACATTTTCAAGCACACATTTCTGTCTCCGTCATCGGCTCAGATTGTGTGTCATTGAGATTCCTTGGTCCTGATTTGTGATAGGAGATTTCCTAAACGGGGAAAAATTTTCCCATTCATTTCTTTTTACGACAGCTTTAAAACCAGCCAAAGTTATTTCCCTGTAACTTTCTTTCGTACTCTTCATAAAACACAGGCGCCTCAATCTCAGGAGACACCCGAGCACAAGTCGAATCTGATTGGTTTGTCAGATCAGTGAATTGAAAACCGCCAAATTCATTTTTCGCCAATTTCACAGTAACCAATTTTTATCTGCGAAGCGGTAAGCATTGTTTCGTATTGCAAGGATAAGGAATAAACATGGAATTCAAATGTGCGTTATGCGGCGCTGAAATTTATAAAAAAAGCAGTTATTTTAAACGCATTTTATAAAAAAACAATTCATAATATTTTCTTTTCAAATATAGAAATAAGAGCTTCTCCCTGTGAAGTTATTGCAAGTTCCGAACACATTTGTTAAAATGGATCCGGTGAGAGTTTTGTAGATCTGTGCATTTCATTTTCATTGAAAAACAACATTTATAACCCTAATAAACCTATATAATAACAGTTCATAATATTTTCTTTTCAAATATAGAAATAAGAGCTTCTCCCTGTGAAGTTATTGCAAGTTCCGAACACATTTGTTAAAATGGATCCGGTGAGAGTTTTGTAGATCTGTGCATTTCATTTTCATTGAAAAACAACATTTATAACCCTAATAAACCTATATAATAACAGTTCATAATATTTTCTTTTCAAATATAGAAATAAGAGCTTCTCCCTGTGAAGTTATTGCAAGTTCCGAACACATTTGTTAAAATGGATCCGGTGAGAGTTTTGTAGATCTGTGCATTTCATTTTCATTGAAAAACAACATTTATAACCCTAATAAACCTATATAATAACAGTTCATAATATTTTCTTTTCAAATATAGAAATAAGAGCTTCTCCCAGTGAAGTTATTGCAAGTTCCGAACACATTTGTTAAAATGGATCCGGTGAGAGTTTTGTAGATCTGTGCATTTCATTTTCATTGAAAAACAACATTTATAACCCTAATAAACCTATATAATAACAGTTCATAATATTTTCTTTTCAAATATAGAAATAAGAGCTTCTCCCTGTGAAGTTATTGCAAGTTCCGAACACATTTGTTAAAATGGATCCGGTGAGAGTTTTGTAGATCTGTGCATTTCATTTTCATTGAAAAACAACATTTATAACCCTAATAAACCTATATAATAACAGTTCATAATATTTTCTTTTCAAATATAGAAATAAGAGCTTCTCCCTGTGAAGTTATTGCAAGTTCCGAAAACATTTGTTAAAATGGATCCGGTGAGAGTTTTGTAGATCTGTGCATTTCATTTTCATTGAAAAACAACATTTATAACCCTAATAAACCTATATAATAACAGTTCATAATATTTTCTTTTCAAATATAGAAATAAGAGCTTCTCCCTGTGAAGTTATTACAAGTTCCGAACACATTTGTTAAAATGGATCCGGTGAGAGTTTTGTAGATCTGTGCATTTCATTTTCATTGAAAAACAACATTTATAACCCTAATAAACCTATATAATAACAGTTCATAATATTTTCTTTTCAAATATAGAAATAAGAGCTTCTCCCTGTGAAGTTATTGCAAGTTCCGAACACATTTGTTAAAATGGATCCGGTGAGAGTTTTGTAGATCTGTGCATTTCATTTTCATTGAAAAACAACATTTATAACCCTAATAAACCTATATAATAACAGTTCATAATATTTTCTTTTCAAATATAGAAATAAGAGCTTCTCCCTGTGAAGTTATTGCAAGTTCCGAACACATTTGTTAAAATGGATCCGGTGAGAGTTTTGTAGATCTGTGCATTTCATTTTCATTGAAAAACAACATTTATAACCCTAATAAACCTATATAATAACAGTTCATAATATTTTCTTTTCAAATATAGAAATAAGAGCTTCTCCCTGTGAAGTTATTGCAAGTTCCGAACACATTTGTTAAAATGGATCCGGTGAGAGTTTTGTAGATCTGTGCATTTCATTTTCATTGAAAAACAACATTTATAACCCTAATAAACCTATATAATAACAGTTCATAATATTTTCTTTTCAAATATAGAAATAAGAGCTTCTCCCTGTGAAGTTATTGCAAGTTCCGAACACATTTGTTAAAATGGATCCGGTGAGAGTTTTGTAGATCTGTGCATTTCATTTTCATTGAAAAACAACATTTATAACCCTAATAAACCTATATAATAACAGTTCATAATATTTTCTTTTCAAATATAGAAATAAGAGCTTCTCCCTGTGAAGTTATTGCAAGTTCCGAACACATTTGTTAAAATGGATCCGGTGAGAGTTTTGTAGATCTGTGCATTTCATTTTCATTGAAAAACAACATTTATAACCCTAATAAACCTATATAATAACAGTTCATAATATTTTCTTTTCAAATATAGAAATAAGAGCTTCTCCCTGTGAAGTTATTGCAAGTTCCGAAAACATTTGTTAAAATGGATCCGGTGAGAGTTTTGTAGATCTGTGCATTTCATTTTCATTGAAAAACAACATTTATAACCCTAATAAACCTATATAATAACAGTTCATAATATTTTCTTTTCAAATATAGAAATAAGAGCTTCTCCCTGTGAAGTTATTACAAGTTCCGAACACATTTGTTAAAATGGATCCGGTGAGAGTTTTGTAGATCTGTGCATTTCATTTTCATTGAAAAACAACATTTATAACCCTAATAAACCTATATAATAACAGTTCATAATATTTTCTTTTCAAATATAGAAATAAGAGCTTCTCCCTGTGAAGTTATTACAAGTTCCGAACACATTTGTTAAAATGGATCCGGTGAGAGTTTTGTAGATCTGTGCATTTCATTTTCATTGAAAAACAACATTTATAACCCTAATAAACCTATATAATAACAGTTCATAATATTTTCTTTTCAAATATAGAAATAAGAGCTTCTCCCTGTGAAGTTATTGCAAGTTCCGAACACATTTGTTAAAATGGATCCGGTGAGAGTTTTGTAGATCTGTGCATTTCATTTTCATTGAAAAACAACATTTATAACCCTAATAAACCTATATAATAACAGTTCATAATATTTTCTTTTCAAATATAGAAATAAGAGCTTCTCCCTGTGAAGTTATTGCAAGTTCCGAACACATTTGTTAAAATGGATCCGGTGAGAGTTTTGTAGATCTGTGCATTTCATTTTCATTGAAAAACAACATTTATAACCCTAATAAACCTATATAATAACAGTTCATAATATTTTCTTTTCAAATATAGAAATAAGAGCTTCTCCCTGTGAAGTTATTGCAAGTTCCGAACACATTTGTTAAAATGGATCCGGTGAGAGTTTTGTAGATCTGTGCATTTCATTTTCATTGAAAAACAACATTTATAACCCTAATAAACCTATATAATAACAGTTCATAATATTTTCTTTTCAAATATAGAAATAAGAGCTTCTCCCTGTGAAGTTATTGCAAGTTCCGAACACATTTGTTAAAATGGATCCGGTGAGAGTTTTGTAGATCTGTGCATTTCATTTTCATTGAAAAACAACATTTATAACCCTAATAAACCTATATAATAACAGTTCATAATATTTTCTTTTCAAATATAGAAATAAGAGCTTCTCCCTGTGAAGTTATTGCAAGTTCCGAACACATTTGTTAAAATGGATCCGGTGAGAGTTTTGTAGATCTGTGCATTTCATTTTCATTGAAAAACAACATTTATAACCCTAATAAACCTATATAATAACAGTTCATAATATTTTCTTTTCAAATATAGAAATAAGAGCTTCTCCCTGTGAAGTTATTGCAAGTTCCGAACACATTTGTTAAAATGGATCCGGTGAGAGTTTTGTAGATCTGTGCATTTCATTTTCATTGAAAAACAACATTTATAACCCTAATAAACCTATATAATAACAGTTCATAATATTTTCTTTTCAAATATAGAAATAAGAGCTTCTCCCTGTGAAGTTATTGCAAGTTCCGAAAACATTTGTTAAAATGGATCCGGTGAGAGTTTTGTAGATCTGTGCATTTCATTTTCATTGAAAAACAACATTTATAACCCTAATAAACCTATATAATAACAGTTCATAATATTTTCTTTTCAAATATAGAAATAAGAGCTTCTCCCTGTGAAGTTATTACAAGTTCCGAACACATTTGTTAAAATGGATCCGGTGAGAGTTTTGTAGATCTGTGCATTTCATTTTCATTGAAAAACAACATTTATAACCCTAATAAACCTATATAATAACAGTTCATAATATTTTCTTTTCAAATATAGAAATAAGAGCTTCTCCCTGTGAAGTTATTACAAGTTCCGAACACATTTGTTAAAATGGATCCGGTGAGAGTTTTGTAGATCTGTGCATTTCATTTTCATTGAAAAACAACATTTATAACCCTAATAAACCTATATAATAACAGTTCATAATATTTTCTTTTCAAATATAGAAATAAGAGCTTCTCCCTGTGAAGTTATTGCAAGTTCCGAACACATTTGTTAAAATGGATCCGGTGAGAGTTTTGTAGATCTGTGCATTTCATTTTCATTGAAAAACAACATTTATAACCCTAATAAACCTATATAATAACAGTTCATAATATTTTCTTTTCAAATATAGAAATAAGAGCTTCTCCCTGTGAAGTTATTGCAAGTTCCGAACACATTTGTTAAAATGGATCCGGTGAGAGTTTTGTAGATCTGTGCATTTCATTTTCATTGAAAAACAACATTTATAACCCTAATATACCTATATAATAACAGTTCATAATATTTTCTTTTCAAATATAGAAATAAGAGCTTCTCCCTGTGAAGTTATTGCAAGTTCCGAACACATTTGTTAAAATGGATCCGGTGAGAGTTTTGTAGATCTGTGCATTTCATTTTCATTGAAAAACAACATTTATAACCCTAATAAACCTATATAATAACAGTTCATAATATTTTCTTTTCAAATATAGAAATAAGAGCTTCTCCCAGTGAAGTTATTGCAAGTTCCGAACACATTTGTTAAAATGGATCCGGTGAGAGTTTTGTAGATCTGTGCATTTCATTTTCATTGAAAAACAACATTTATAACCCTAATAAACCTATATAATAACAGTTCATAATATTTTCTTTTCAAATATAGAAATAAGAGCTTCTCCCTGTGAAGTTATTGCAAGTTCCGAACACATTTGTTAAAATGGATCCGGTGAGAGTTTTGTAGATCTGTGCATTTCATTTTCATTGAAAAACAACATTTATAACCCTAATAAACCTATATAATAACAGTTCATAATATTTTCTTTTCAAATATAGAAATAAGAGCTTCTCCCTGTGAAGTTATTGCAAGTTCCGAAAACATTTGTTAAAATGGATCCGGTGAGAGTTTTGTAGATCTGTGCATTTCATTTTCATTGAAAAACAACATTTATAACCCTAATAAACCTATATAATAACAGTTCATAATATTTTCTTTTCAAATATAGAAATAAGAGCTTCTCCCTGTGAAGTTATTACAAGTTCCGAACACATTTGTTAAAATGGATCCGGTGAGAGTTTTGTAGATCTGTGCATTTCATTTTCATTGAAAAACAACATTTATAACCCTAATAAACCTATATAATAACAGTTCATAATATTTTCTTTTCAAATATAGAAATAAGAGCTTCTCCCTGTGAAGTTATTGCAAATTCCGAACACATTTGTTAAAATGGATCCGGTGAGAGTTTTGTAGATCTGTGCATTTCATTTTCATTGAAAAACAACATTTATAACCCTAATAAACCTATATAATAACAGTTCATAATATTTTCTTTTCAAATATAGAAATAAGAGCTTCTCCCAGTGAAGTTATTGCAAGTTCCGAACACATTTGTTAAAATGGATCCGGTGAGAGTTTTGTAGATCTGTGCATTTCATTTTCATTGAAAAACAACATTTATAACCCTAATAAACCTATATAATAACAGTTCATAATATTTTCTTTTCAAATATAGAAATAAGAGCTTCTCCCTGTGAAGTTATTGCAAGTTCCGAACACATTTGTTAAAATGGATCCGGTGAGAGTTTTGTAGATCTGTGCATTTCATTTTCATTGAAAAACAACATTTATAACCCTAATAAACCTATATAATAACAGTTCATAATATTTTCTTTTCAAATATAGAAATAAGAGCTTCTCCCTGTGAAGTTATTGCAAGTTCCGAACACATTTGTTAAAATGGATCCGGTGAGAGTTTTGTAGATCTGTGCATTTCATTTTCATTGAAAAACAACATTTATAACCCTAATAAACCTATATAATAACAGTTCATAATATTTTCTTTTCAAATATAGAAATAAGAGCTTCTCCCTGTGAAGTTATTGCAAGTTCCGAACACATTTGTTAAAATGGATCCGGTGAGAGTTTTGTAGATCTGTGCATTTCATTTTCATTGAAAAACAACATTTATAACCCTAATAAACCTATATAATAACAGTTCATAATATTTTCTTTTCAAATATAGAAATAAGAGCTTCTCCCTGTGAAGTTATTGCAAGTTCCGAACACATTTGTTAAAATGGATCCGGTGAGAGTTTTGTAGATCTGTGCATTTCATTTTCATTGAAAAACAACATTTATAACCCTAATAAACCTATATAATAACAGTTCATAATATTTTCTTTTCAAATATAGAAATAAGAGCTTCTCCCTGTGAAGTTATTACAAGTTCCGAACACATTTGTTAAAATGGATCCGGTGAGAGTTTTGTAGATCTGTGCATTTCATTTTCATTGAAAAACAACATTTATAACCCTAATAAACCTATATAATAACAGTTCATAATATTTTCTTTTCAAATATAGAAATAAGAGCACACTGAGAAACATGTAGCAGACCCTCATTTCTTCCATATCAGCTTTATTATAAAACAGATGTGAGTGTAAAATTTTAATCAACTGAATTGCAAAACAAAATACTACAGTACTGATATTTATTCCCAAATTAATTTGGGCCAAAATACGCATCTAATTGCCAAAAGGTAAGATAAATAGCCAACAGAAGCTTTTCCATGACGTATAGTTTGAAGTCATGTGATCGAACTAACCAATCAGATTCTACTTGTGCTCGGGTGTCTCCTGAGATTGAGGCGCCTGTGTATATGATAGCTGAATGAAAAGTTAGATTTTTGAGTTAGATTTAGTTACGTACCAAACATCCAAATCTGCATTGGAAATTACATTTTTACCTTTATTAAGCTTGCTACTGTGAGACAACATTACATTAAAGTATCCATATGTGAGCATCAGTCACTGCTAAATAGGTATGTGATCCCAAACGTTAAAACAGCCGCTTCTTTAAATTACTGCTTAAGTTTTATGAGGAAGGAAGTGCTTCATTTACATATTGCGGGACATTCTATTCTTCATATTCTATATATATATACTCCCCCAAAATTATCATTTCCTTTTGAAGATTCCGTAGGCCATAATTATTGTGTAATCTTGTATATTTCAATCAATCAGCATTCGAATCTGTAAAAACAGGCATGTCCGGTTGAAACTACCGTGATAAGAAATTAAAAGTATTTTAAAAACCACAGGAACCGTTCTAGACTTTTGGAATCCACAGAACACGGGTAAATAAAACGGGAAATTGAGGAATATCCCAAAGTGGAAACGCAAATAAATCAAATGACTGAATACCCACATCATGGAGTTCAGAATCAGGGAGGAGCAATTTTACTCCTTCGCAAAAAGGAAGAATGTTGGATACTCGGGCTGCGTAAAATCTCCGACGAGTGGGAAGCATCATATAAACCATGGGATGTTTCGGAACGGACAATGATTGGCAGGACATATATTTTTTTGGAGTCTTAAACTTATCAGCAGTTGGCGACATACATTTTAAAGACTCTCGACTGGTAAGGTTCGAAACGTTTCCAAGCAAATTCTCAAGGCGAAGTGATATTATGTATCTAGTCTATGCAAAATGAAGGACCGTCCAGAACCATAGATCATATATCCATAATCAGTACGGGATAAAATATTTGTTTCATAAATTCGTAGCAAAGATGTACGGTCTTTTCCCAAAGAGGTTTTAGAAAGTACTTTTAGAATGTTCATTGACTTGTCACACTTCTTCCACAGATATAAAATATACGGAAAGAAAGTGAGCTTACTATCAAACACTACTGCCTATAACATTATTTCTTCATCTACAGGAATTGAGGTATTCCTATTATGAATTATTCCAAATGAATTCTTCGCTTCCGGTCAAAGTGAACGCATCGACTTTTTTCGGGGTAAATCGTAGGCCCTTTTTCTCGCACTAATCTACTATATTATTAACTGCAACTTGCAGCTGGCGTTCGATTAGATGCATATTGCATCCTTGACAGGAGATCTGAAGATCATCCGAATACAGGGTGCCCTCGACAGAGGTGGTAAAATATAAGAATTCGACTAAAATGAATAATAAAAAGAGTTACAGTAAGAACGCTTCTTTGTGGAATCCCCTCATCTTGAATGAAAGGATCTAAACAAGAATTGCAATTTCGAACACGAAATGCTCTTAAAAGAAATTTAAGAAAGTAGGTAAATTTCCTTTAAAACCAAAATTTGAAAGGGTTTTAAGAATATCAAAGCGATATGTGCTGTCGTAGGCATTTTTAACATCAACGAAAATGCAGACAAGATGATTTCGGCGAACAAATGCATTCCGTATTTGGGTCTCGAGTAGGACGATATTATTATATGTTGAACGTCATTTTCGAAAACACTCTGGAACTGTGGAATGCATTCTTTCTACCCCAGTTCAAAAGCAAGACGGGCAATAACCATGCGCTCCTCTTTCCCGTGTTTGATGATTGGAATCATAATAACTTCGTGCCATTGTGAAGGCAACATCTGTTCAGTCCAAATACGGTTGAATAAATGCAACAAATCAGAGAGAGAGGATGTAGATAAATTTAGAAGCCTATTATACATGATTCCATCTGGTCCGGGACTGGTATCATACACTTTAGATAAGGCCGATAGCAGTTCATGCATGCTGAACTCGGTATTGTAGGGAAGGGATCTTCGGGTGGAAAAATGCCAATTCTTTAGTTCTACGCGATTCTTAGTCACCACGGATGCAGACTGGTATGAATAAGCACCTAAATCTTGTGCGAAAGCTTTCCCGAGAGTATTAGCAACGTCTAAGTGAAAGGAAACCATTTCATTTCCTATCTTCAATACAATGAAAGAAATATCTTTATAAATTCAATTGTAGCCTTCATCTTCTTCCAAAGCAATTTGTTAGAAATAGAAGATGTAATTAATGAGATGAAGTGACCCATGCTTCCCTCTGACACTGCCGTGCATTGGCTCTGGCAAATTTAAAAGCAATAAGATTCTCTGTTGAAGGGTACCTACGAATAATGTTCCTACTTTTGTTCTTTGGACTGTCACGGCAAGTTTCATTCCACCACGGTCGACGAACATTTTGGGTCAGGGTTGTTAGCTGCTTATATAATGCAATCATATCCGTAATATAATCTTCCGTAATATCGTAAGTATTAATCAAAGCCTCGGTAATTTCTGACAGCTGTGTGAAAGTAGCCCAATCTATCCACTGGAATAGGAAACGTGAAGGACAAGAGTCACATCACTTCTATCACATTGGGAGATTATTATGGGATAGTGATCACTGTTATAAAGATCTTCACTGACAGTAAAGTTCAACAACGGGAGTATGTTAGGAGAGCATACGGCCAAGTCAATACTGTGGAAGGTACGTGTGGGTTCGTGGGTTCTTTCTTCATCACTGAGAAGGCAGAGACAATTATTAGTTATAAACTGTTCAATCTGTTTATAACTATTAGTACAATTCCCACGATAATTTGTACTATTCGAATACCACATCGAGTTATGAGCATTGAAGTCCCTTATTATCAGTAAATATGTAGGAAGCTGGTCCATCAAATTGTTAAGTGCCTGTTGGCTAATGACATCATGAGACGGCAAATAGATGCAGCAGACTGTAACCAGTTTCCGGATGTGAACTTGTGCAGCTACTGCCTGCAGATAAGTATGTAAAGTAAGAGGTGTGCTCGGGTATAGATATGAAGTCAAGATACAGATACCACCAGAACTATGCACTCCAGTGCCTACATCTATCCAACCACAATTGTAGCCAAGTTGGAATATTAGGTGTCAGGAAAGTTTCATGAAGACCATAACAAACAGGATGAAAGGTGTTAATAATGGCGTTGGACCGTATGCAGCGACAATTCCCAGAAAGGAAGGTGCCTATTTAGACATGTGCGGCGCTGATGAATTGTTAGGTGTAACGACAGCAATTGCAGAGACATCGCAACTCATTTCAATTTCAGATTCATCCCCCGAAGGATGAAGTTTGAGATGAAGACTATTTGGTTTCAGACCAAAAATAGATGTTAATTATTTATGGGCTATACTTTGACATGTAAATCCGAAAGCGTCTGAATATTTAGAAACTGCTTTCTTCAATTTTGCAGAAAGATTTGTCTTCGAGTCTCCCCGTTTTGCAAGTTTAAGTTTTAAAGATTTGTCTGTTTTTGATGATTTTCGCTTAGTTATTTCTGACTTTTCAGTGTCGTGATCATTAACAAATAGGTTTATCAGTATCGGAATCAGATGAAGGTTTAGAAGATGATAAAGGATTCTTATTTTTAGTACAATTTTGACATGTACAGTTTTCTCAAAAATTCTTTCAGAAAACGGATGCGTAGCTAACGCCAGGTGAAGGGGTTTAAGAAAGAACTGGTATAATATGTATGAACTGGTATGGCTTCTTGGTATAATATTTCCTCCTAAATTTTAACTGTGGTTATGTCTTTTTTAATTTGACATCGTTGAAGGCACGAGCGGAAAAAGAACGTCTGATCACCTTTGCAGCTCACGCACTTTTCTTGCACGGAACACTCTTGGCTCTTATGTCCTCTCTCAGCACATGGGGCACAAGTCACAGTGCCGTGGCAACTTGCTTTCGTGTGTCCAAAGCTTTGATACTTACAGCATCTCAAGGGGTTTGGTATATAAATTCTGACTGGAAGCGTAATGTACCCTGCATATATGTGGTCCGGTAATTCAGGTGACATAAACTTGAGAATATGATGCTTAGATTCGATTGTTTGCCTGTCTCGCCTAATAGTAATTCGGCGGACGTGGATAACACCTTTGGATTTTAACACCTTAGTAATTAAATCTATTGTATGATTTAATATCTCACCATAAGTTATGACATCTTTTGAAGTGTTTAATGACAGGTGAGGTGTAACACGAACCAGTATAGTTGTCAGAACTTTTATTTTGTGTGCTTGCTTCCGGGAGTTGATCTCTATCATCCAGAACACATCTTGCTAATAGAATCTGAAGATACAATTTGAAATGTCTCATCTTTTTCAGATTATCAATATTGAAAGTTTGAGGAATATGTTGCCCACTGCAGGGACCCTTGTTGCGACGAGCAATACGACATAAAATTAGATTCGGGCCCGAAGCAACCGCAAAACACGGAGCTCAACAGGGGAAGGCACTTAGATACTCCAACATTAGGCTCAGGACATTTCCAACCTCTGCGCTTACCTCAGTGCTAATCGGTACCTATATGCTGGGAGTTACTCCCGGGGACAGTGACCACCCTTAACGCCAAGCCCAAGGAGTGAACCCTTCGGTTGATCCCTAGCAGACAAACTACGCAGGTGGTTAGGTACCGGCAGACTGATACACCGGGGATTACAGTGCCCCGCCCGTCTAATGGGTCGCAACGCACGTCCAAAACGTGGGGATTCTGGCTGTCTATGAGAACCAGGAAGCAAATAGAGAGGCGACAACTTCTCATGGAGAGCTCCCAAGCACCATCGAGGGAAGGAAGAACGACAGCATGAATTAGCAGACTGAGAGGAGGAGAATCTGGAACGTAGACCTAATCACTATGGTACCTCCAGGTCATGAAGGCCGTAAAATGTTTTGTTTTATATATAACATTTTGATTATAACTGTTCATAATTACGTGGTTATAATGCTTATTTTCTCGTACACGAAATATGAAATAGAAAATATAGTAATTCTTAAAATATCCAAATTCGAAAATTGCCGAATTTCTATATTTCAGATGTCCCTGAATCCGAATAAGGCATTTTTTAGTTTTTCTGTAAGCGTGATAACTTAAAAATGCTCATTAATAAAGAATGACATTTGCTTTATAGATTTTCTAACAAATTTATAGATTCCTATTAAAAATTTTACAAAATCCTTTTACGAGAAATCTATGTCAGGCTGCCCGAGAACAGCTGAACAAGATAAATACGATACCAGAAAGAAATGGATTGATAAAATTGTGTTCATAAATTTAGAATCTAAATTCCAAATTATTATCAATTTTGAACTGAATCCGACAAATAAATTATCTTCTGTCGGCCGGTATGAATAACTCAAACACACTTGGACTCAAATGAGTGAAACAAGGTTTAGAATGTTACCATAGAAATCGTAAACTCATACTAAATGATGAGTTTAATATTGCAACTGCTGTCCTCCGCTCTGTATTTCCGCATACATGAGAGCACTATAACTCAAAAATGCAGCTTTTATAATAGCTACAATTTGGTATACAGTCACTGAAGCTAATGTGTGGATTCTTTTGAAATTTTAAATGCAATCTGTGAAATGGTTTACCATCTGGCGGCGTGTACAGTGTCATACATGTAAATGCGATCACTCAAGACTGCAGTGAGTTAGATATACGAAACGAGTTGCATGTTCTTGCTACTGAAATTGCACCCCGTATCGTATTTTGGTACGAGTGTATCCAAATTCGTGTACCATGAGTAAATTAGTATGATATTCACGTTTTCATTATATTTCGAATCAAAGAATATATACATGTACGGCACTCTAAATCTTAAAATCTTAGGACTCGTAGAATACAAAACTTTATCGAAGATCCAAAGTTTTATGAAGTAAAGGATAGGGAAGGGCTGCACTTTACTGGAAAGTATGTGAGGAAGTTTCGAGAATACCCTTCCGCAGGTTTTCATAACCACATACTAATACAAAGTCCAGAGAAGAAAACACGGAATTGATTGTTTTGTTTCCTCCGTTTTGTCGTTATATTTTTTTGCTTAAAAACTGTAAATATATAGATGAAATTAAAATCGATAAAAATAGTTTTATTTTAGAAGTTAGGGAAAAAGATGATAGTAGGATCTCTTCGGTGTATATAGTTAACTGAAAATTTGACATGTTCCTGGAATGCGATAATTCATTATTTTCACACCCTTATTGAACATTTAAACAGCAATACTGGGGTATAAAGGTAGGGGGAGTTCTATGATATCGGGTTAGAACCGATTTCTAAGACTTCCTTTTATTCTTTCGTGAAAAGCTTTTACGGTTGCTTTCCATGTGTTCAAATATCATTTACCATTATTAGATCATTATAATACGTATAATGTAATAAGCGTTTAACAGAAAATCAGCCATTCATTTATTTGCCTCATCAATATTAATAAAAATTAATTAAATATCAAATCGGTATTTTCAATATCAGTCAGCAGATATACGTATCACGAATAAAGTAATCGGTAGGTTTATTCTTTAAGGACATTTGTAATAATTTTTATACGTGCAAGTGATTTGGTCATTTTGGTGGATAAACCGAATTTCCATCAATAATAATAAAAAAAAGATAAATTTTCTCTTCAAAAATATCAGTTCTCTTCAAGGGCTTCCACTTTTCAGACAAATAATTCTTGAGTTTTAATTTTTGCTACAAAATACATCGTCTGTAGGACAACCGTTTTATATTCTTCACAATACACCACATTGATCAATGGTATTTTCTCTAGACAATATCTTTTATATGTCATCTCCAACAATCATAAGTAGACATTTCATGTTTCAAATGATATTTTTATGCTTACAAACAGAATAAGAAAATCTACCAAAAGTTACAGTTTCGACACAATACCCGATGATGCTCTTTCACATGTATCTCGGAAGTTGTCTGACGTCAGAAAGTGCATACTTCCCTATTAACATATTTTTTAAACCGAAATACTCATTTTTGATTTAAAATATTATTGATTATTTGCATTTAATTTTTAAAAATTAATGACAAAATACATAATGAACAGGAGGATCATGATGCCTTACAAAACACTTTTTATTTAAATTTGACTTTTGGTCAATGTATATTTATGTTTTCTGATGTTTTACAAAAAGAAATTTCACCAAAATAAAAGTGAGTTCTGAAGTTTTTATACAAATTAGAGTTCATTAGATACGGTTATGTATTGTACCGATTTTCGGAACATGTGTTGTTTTACATGCCTGTGATTAAGTCAAATTGTTTCAATTTTGTAAAGATAGAATTGGTCTTTTTCACGCAAAACTTGATGCACTAGAAACCCGAAATTTGTATACATATTGTTACAAAATTTTTCTATACAGCAGAATACCGTCGATCAATCGTAATGACGCAGCACATTTAATTGCTATAGTTCAGCAGCTTTCTTGCTGTCTAATCCTCCAAGACCTCTTACTCATCGGCGACTCTGACCACTCTCACACACACAACTTTTGACGATCCACACGACTACTTCTTCTTCCTTTGTGGAGAGGGATTACGGCTCACTGGGGCCGCAGGCCCCACCATCCGTAAATCTAAAAATGGTTAACTTTGGGTGATATGAAACTGACCTTAGTAATTACAGTGCATCATACATGGTTTATTTTAGCTTGGAAGTATTGTTTTCTTGTGTGTGGGGAAAAAAAAAGGGTTATGTATTATTTGTCTGCAATTTAAATTGCAAGGGCACAGCGAGGTCTGCGTTTGTTGCAGGTGTCGTTTATATCATATGTCGGTAGATTACTTAGGGTGGGGTTGTCTATATTTATGATGTTTCCATAGAAGTTTTGGGCTTGTTTGAGGATGAATTGTTTGATTGGGGGGATGTTCAGAGCTTTAATGATTTCCGCATTTCTGATGAACCATCTGGCCCTGACTATCATCCTTAATGTTTTGTTTTCCAGTGCGACTATTTTTTGTAGTTTAGTTTTCGCCGTAGCAGCCCAGATCGGACATGCATAAGTAAGTATTGGTCTTAGATATGCTAGGTAAATGAGGACTTTATTGTTTATTGACAGACCTGAATTTCTGCAAATTAGCGGGTATTGGATTCTGAAAGCCAAATTAAATTTTTCTCTTGTTTTATTCATGTGCGTTTTGTAATTTAAGTTTTTATCTAGTGTTATTCCCAGGTATTTGACCTCGTTTTGCCAGCTGATTTCAGTTTTGTATATTTGGATTTTGGGCCAGTTATTATTTTTCTTGAAGAATAAGATTGCCTCTGTTTTGTCCACGTTGAGTTTTATTTTCCAGCGGGTTAGCCAATTTTCGAGATTATAAATGTAATTTTGTAGGGGGATGATTGTTTGCTGAGGTTTTTTGCCTTGGGAAAGAATTGCAGTATCGTCTGCATAGAGACTTATCATGAAGTCTTTTTGTTGGGGTATGTCATTCAGATAGAGTAGGAATATGACAGGTGCCAGAATTCCGCCTTGGGGTACCCCGGCTCTGAGTTTTCTTTTTGTTGAGTCCGTCTGGTTAACTTGCACTGTGAAATATCGGTCCGTGAGGTAAGATTTAATTATGTCAACTATTGTTTTGGGGAAATTGTAAGCAATTAATTTATGTATTAGGCCTGGGATCCAAACTTTATCGAATGCTTTTGCTATGTCCAAGAATATGGCTGCTGTTGGTTTTTTGTTTTTCCTGCCTTCATGAAGGAATTCTATCATGCGGAGTAATTGATGAGTGGTGGAGAGTTTCTCCGTGAAGCCAAATTGCTGTGGGATTGAGATGCCAAGTTCTTTACTGTGTGTTAAGTATCTTGTGAGGATTATTTTTTCAGTTAGTTTGCTGAGGGTTGGGAGTAGGGAAATTGGTCTGTAGTTGACTGGCAGGGAGGGGTCTTTTCCAGGTTTAAGTATAGGGATAACTCTCGCAATTTTCCAGCATTTGGGGAAGTATCTGAGCTTTAGGATTTCGTTTACTAAGAGGGTTAGTTTGATAATGATATTGTCAGGTAGTTTTTTGAGCATCTTGTTGGTTATTGCATCGGGACCTGGGGCTTTGTTAATTTTTATTTTCTTGATGAATTGAACTATTTCCGATGGCATTACTTTGAGGTAGTTTGTGTCAAGGTTTTTGAGCTCGTATGCTGCTATTGATCACTCAACAATGCTTTCTGTGCTTGGATCACTAAGATTATTTGGGTTGAATTGCTCTTCCAGCTGGTTTGCAATTAGCTCAGCTTTTTCAGCATCTGTGTGTGCTAGAAGTTTGGTGACTGGGTCAGTTAGTTGGGGGATGTTCGTTCTTTTCCGTTTGAGTTTTTTGGTTGCTCTCCATAACGAGTTATCTTGGGGGGTGAGCATTTCGTTTTGATGGATGTATATGCTTCTATTGTATTCTAGGACCGCAAAGCGAAATTTTTCCTGGGCTTTGTTGTACTGAGATTTTGAGGCTGGGTCTCTATTTCTTTGCCAGATCTTTTTTGTTCTATTTCTTTCTGTTTTTAGGTCTCTTATGTTTGGAGGGAGGTATAATTTTTCATGGTGTTTGAGGGGTCTTGAGCTATTGTTGTATGCCAGGGTAATATTTTTTGTTAATTTGACTATTTCATTTTCCAGGGTTTCAGTATTTTCAATTTTTGGGATATTGAATGGGACGTTAGTGCTGAGAAATTTTTTGTAGTTTATCCAGTCTGTTGTGACATTATTTCTATTTATGATTAGGGGTGTGATATTGAAGTTGAATTTGATTATTACTGGGTTGTGATCTGAGGGGAGATCTGAAATTGAAGCTATTTCATGGTTGTATGAAAAGTTTTTAGTGATAGCGAGGTCTATGGTGGTGGCCGAATTCGGGCCGAATCTAGTAGGTGTGGATGGGGCAATAATTTCTAGATTTTTGTCATATGCAAATTTTTGAAGAGTTTTTCCAGTGCTAGAGATTCTCTTACAGGACCAGTTGGTGTGGTGTGCATTTGTGTCGCCACACATAATAACGCTGTCAGAGAGGTTTATTATTTTCTCCAGGTCTCTGGTGAAAATAGTGTTTACACGGCAGGGAATGTAAATTGAAGCGATTGTTATTTGGGGTCGGTTTTGAGGCGTTATTTTGACTATTGTGGTTTCAATGCAGTTAAGGTTGGGGATGTAGATTTCTTCATGTTTGATGTTTCTTTTTACAAAAATTCCAGTTCCACCGCAAAGGGGGTTTTGTGGGCCCTCCTGTCTGTAAAATAAATAATTCGGTAGATAGGGGGTGTAGCTGTTTTTTAGTTTTGTTTCCTGAAGGAGGATTAAGTCAGGTTCATTCTCGTCGACAAAAGTTCGGAGATCAAACATTTTATTTTTGAGTCCATTTGCATTCCAAAACATGATATTGAGGCCAGGGATCATAAGATTATACAGTGTTGGCTTCGCTGAATATGGGCATGAATTTGATTAAAATTGATAGTTTATCTATATGGTTGTTAGCATTTCTGAGTTGCCTAGCAATGCTGCTAATGTCACAACCGTTAAATAGTGCTCTGAATTCGTTAATCACATATTTAATGTCTTCAAGTTCAGATACGTTGTCATTGGGGAAATAGACTTGAGCGTGGACATTATTTTCTGTATCTTCGGGGGTCATTTTTCCTGGCGGGGGTAGTTCAGCTTGTAAAGGTTCATTATTCGCTATTTTTGCATATGAGATATTTGGGTTTACATAACTGTTTTTGGTAAGTGTTTTAGTAAATCTTTGGGACTTGGGGAATTTTTCACACCCACGGTATGAAGCATAATGCTCTTTCCCACAATTTATACATACAAGTTTTTCTGGTGGCGTAGTGCATTGGTCTTTGTGGTGTTCACCACCGCATTTTATACATCTTGGTTTCATGTGGCAGGATGCTGCACTATGGTGCCAATAGTTACAATTAAAGCATTGAATGCTACCTATTTTCCTGACAAATTTTTCTATTTTTACTCTTAGGTAGAGCAGGGAATTTATATTCCATATACTTTTGTTAATGTCGATATTGGGTAAAGTAACTTGGAAGAGAGGAAGTGGTTCTTTTGTTCTAAATCGGGTTAGTTGGGCTACTTTTTCAATTTTAAAATTGCAATCAATTTCCAGAGCTTCTTTGATTGTCTGGGTTGGGATATTGTTGGGGAGACCTCTTATAACAACTTTAATGGGGCGGCTAGATCTGGGTGTTATCACAAAGTAGTCGAGGTTATTGTCTTTTAGGAATTTTGTTAGTTTACGATGCTCATCATCACTATTAACGAAGATTTTTATATAAGGACCTCCAAGTTTGTTTTCTACTGGAAAACATTTGTCATTTATCAGTTTTAGATCATCAATGAATTTTTCTGTTCGTTTAAGCATTATCGGGGGGGGGGGCCTGGGAGTTACTATTTTTGTTTCTTCTATTTCCTCATCTATTTCTAGGTTCTCTAGATTTTGATAAGTGTTTTCACTTAAAACCGAATCGTTGTCATTATCCTGGGTTTTAGTGACAATTTTGGCAGTTAATCTTTTGGGTGGGAATCTAAACTCATCATTGTCTGAAATTTTGATTTTTTGATCTACGTTGGATTTTAGGCTTTTATTTGCAGTTTTGAGATTTTTAACATTCTTAGAATTTACAGTTTCAGTTCTAGGTCTTTTAGTTTTGATTAAGTTCTGGTTTTGGGGGGTATGATGCATGCAATTAACTAGAGGACAAGTTCCAAAGTCACTCACCCTTTTTTGCAGGTCCTCCAGCTGCTGGTGTAGGGTCTTTTCCAACGTTGCGAGCACTTTTAACTCTGGGTTCTCGGTGCCGGACGCCATCATGGCCTGCAGGTGTTGGATATTTTTCTTTTTGGCTTTGATGTCAGCGGAGCACTTCCTTAACTCATCACAAATGGAGTTGGCGTCGGTGAAATGTTGAGCGGGTGGAGTGGTCTTGGCCAGTATATCCGAGGAGGTTTGGAGACTGGGAGAAGTATCCATTAGCGGGAACTCAGCGTTCTCGATGTTCATCATTCTCTGCCCTTCCAACACTGATCCTGACAAGGACGAGTCGGGCAGCTTGCGCGTAGCGGGATGCTCAGGGAGTGGCAGTACGAACGGAGCTCAGGCGAAACACGTCTTCACTCAGCGAGCGCTAGAAACACCTCATCCACAACTTCTTCCCACGACTTCCACGACTTCCCACTTCTTCCCACGACTACTTCTCCAGCTTCAGAGGTCTGTCTTTTATAGTTCCGGGAGGCGGGGCTGGAATCTTCAGACCAATCAGGGCGTACCTGGGTGTATCTCTGTTATTACTGGATGGATCATGAAACTTCTCGAACTTTCTGGTATTATCCATTTAGTCGCCAAACTCGCCAAATTCAACTCCAAGTCGCCAAATGGTCGCCAAGCTCAGCACGCCGTGCCGGATAGCAAAATTACAGATTTGTAACAATATATACTGTATGCAATTACACAGATTTCCTATGTCGTATTATAAGCAGCCCTAATTTACTGTCATTTCATCAAAAACTTGAGAATTTTAAATTTTTAAAATATAATAATTAAATTGAAATAATATTAATTAAATCGAAGTGCGTAAGAAAAGATTATGAATTATTCAGAGTTGAAAATGTGTTCTTATTACAGAAAATATACATGAATTATAGAGTGTATTAGATGCTACTACAGTAAAGAAAATTCCCTGATCGGTACAAATGCAGACAAGAAATAATCAAATAAATTTCGTCTTATAATTCCGAAAGAAAAATGAAAGATGATATTTTTTGGCATTGTTAAAACCTCCAATTTCATTAACTTTAACTTCAACTTTCTGAACTCTGAATCTCATTGGTTGAAATTCATGGAACGCCAGATTTTACAATTAAGACGCCAAACATTTTCTGAAAGTTTTAGTTGTGAAAAAGCAGCGGATATTATTTTCGAGTGACATTACTTTTTTTTGAATAAAAATATTTCATTTTATTTCTTTACTTATTTAATCATATACAAACAAACTATGGATTTTTGTGTGTCTTCTTCAGATTTCATTGCAGGTATCGAGCCGATGGACTGGGAGGCTGCCTGTACGGAGGAGCCGATGGACTGGGAGTCCGTGGATTGCCAGGAGCCTATGGAATGGGAGGAAGTTCCTCTTCCTCCTCAGGTAAGTTTTCCAGGTACGTCCTTTTCTACACCTCTAGTAGCTAACCCTGAGGCATTTCCTAGACCAACTTTTGCTAGGAGACCTAAGCGCAGAGCGTAAGACCAAAAGATCCATGTATGACAGAATTATGTGTATTAATTGTCGCTCGAATAGACAACCGTTTCGTAAAACATCAAATTTAAATATTTGCAAAAAGTTTTAATACATCTAATGTTTTCAATATTTTATATTATTTGAATCTAGAAACTTTGTATAACATTTGGCGATTACAAAATGTAAAAACAAACCTGCTTTGTATGCTTTTTAAGAATATGGTTAAGCTATGCTTGTGATTTACTCAAATTTATTATTACTGTTTATCGAAATCCTTTTTGCTTACTTTTAACGTTCAATGCATTTTAAAAAATTTTATGAAAACAATAAATATTTCTACTAATATTATCCATTCTTGCTAATATTCAGAGTTATAAGTTTTTGTTGATATTTTCATACGTTTGGATACACATTAACTTCTAATAATGTTTTTGTTACATTTTCGTTTGATCGCCAACAGAATGTCTCAAGTTTAAAAGTTGGCGAGAAACAACTATTAGTTTTAATGCATTGAAATGTTCCAAGTACTGTAATCTTATTGCATGGATTTGGCGAAAAACATTCGTTTCGCTGGATACGTTCATGTTTCTTGATAAATTGCCGGGAATAACGACTCTCACCAAACACTGATGTTAGTACGAAACGTAATTTAAATAAAAATGACTAATGATTCAAAAATGAATATTGAAACTATAAATAAAACCTTTTTCATTATTTAGCAAAATTGCAGATGGTAGATTGCATTGAATAATTAAAAGAATAGTACTGATTATTTGAGAGTATGAAATCAATTGTGTTTCATTTCAAGACAGGCTGAAATTGATTTACAATAAAATGCATTGGAACCGAAATATAACTGGATCTACAATCTTATGTCCTTTTAACTTGAGAAGTATATTTTCAGAGCTTCAAAATAAAAACAGTTTTGTATTGCTAAGACGATATATTAAAAAGTCTTGTATTTTTAATCCTAAACGTGAAAAATATAATTTATTTTATTTGCAATTATTTTATATGTGGGTATGACATGGAAACAATCTATGTGAAAATAAAGTGTATAAGAATTTAAAAATTCAGGAAAGTTTTGCCATATCACTCAACGGCGTCCATTACAATATCATCTGTTTTGTTTTGGTGAAAAGATAGCTTAAAATATTTTAGTACTTGAAATTATCGGAATTTTGGATATTAAGGGAATAAAAATGAAAGAATTTATATTAATTCTGAAGTTTTTATTCTTCAATTTGACAGAATTATATTAAACTTAGTTTTGAATGAGACATTTTTAACGATACACTTAAATTTCAAAATGTCAAGAATTATAAATAGCTTCCTTCATTTCTTTCATTATTTTCTTGTTTGTCTTCTCTATTTTCGCAGAATATTCTGAAATATTACATATAAATAAAGCATAAAATTTAATCATTAAATAAAATGGAAAGAAATTATGAGTCAACTGATATGAAATTCCACATTTTCAGTCATTCTCATGTAGCTAATCAGCTATTATCACCAAGCAAAAAGGTTAGTTTCTAATGACAGATTTTTGTTTCCAGTTAGAAAGTCGCGAAATTGAAATCTTGTTTATAAAACTCAGGAAAATGAGGCTTTAAACGTATTTAGAAGCTGTTTGATTTCCGGCGCTGGCTGACTGTATTTGGCAAGGTTTGAAATACAGTTGAAACAAGAAAAGCATACTGAATTTCTCATTGAGAAAAATACTGAAATATCGTTTTTTGCCCGAGAAATTGTCAATATTTAATTTGTCTTAATTGTTTTCATTTCAAATTTTCCAGCTTACAATTGTTTTTCTTTACGCTTATTAAACGCACATGCGGTATCATAATTTTTCTCTTCTTGCTAAGCAAAGGCCTCTTTCGTCAAACCATCGTGAAAAGAGAGCTGCATTCTTATATAATCAATTTGGTCTCTAACGTATAATTTTTTTTTCTTTCGGGAGACAAAATTATTTTTGGAAGCAATCTTATCAAATCCTTTTAAACCTATCAAGTAGCTATCGTGGATAAACATAAATGCCTGCACATGATATAGATTAAATTGAAAAAAGTGTTATTGCATAAATGACAAATTATAAAATTGCGATTATGCCAGCATCTTGGATTATTAATACTCTATTTGGCACATTTACAAATAATTTGGCGATTACTGATATGCTGAGAAAGGGCCAAATACTTAATAGCTTGAATTCTTTTTCTGTCTTTACATCGAACCGTTCTTTAAATTAAAACTTCAATTTCTTTTTCAAGCAAATTTAGTATCTTTTTGATTGTTAAAATTGCAGATAATTCTTTCACTTTAAAAATGCTGATGCTTTATTTGGATGAATTTTTGATTTATGATGAATAAATATTTTATTTCCATGAAATTTTTGCAATAAATTTGTTTGTCATCCAGAGTGAAAGAAAATATTAAAGCTTGTTTCGAGGAGTTGTGGTTTTTTCTGATGAATCTGAAATAGTGGTAAAAAATAATGTTTCTAATTCGGAAATTTCTTTGCATTCACTGTCAAAGCATGCCAAGATGTCCAGTTGACACTTGAAAATATAGCATTCCTTTTTTTTCCCTGTTCGAATGAAACTATTTAAAACACTTATGCTGAACTCGTTTGTACCATTCTAGACATAAAAGTTTAAGCAAGACAATAAGGAATTCGAGTGCTTCCCGGCACTTCTGATAATTTCTCCCAAAAATTTAGGTACAGTTTTGAGTAAAAATTGTCTTCTATCATTTTCAGTTCTAATAGTATAGATGATGAGCGAGTATTTTATATCTTTGACGGAAATTTAAATTTTGTCTCTCCTGCTTTTCAAATTGTTCAACAATTTATTTGAAATCTTATATATATCTTTTGATGTGTGTCTCGGAATATTGGAAATTTCAGATAAAGATTGAATACCTTAAAAGCGTTTGATCTGAAAAGCGATAAACATATCGCAGTCTTTATAAAAAATATATTCTTTCACTTTGTTTCAAACCATTTGGTCCAGAAACTAACTCTCATAAATGGAAAGAGATAAATTCCATCAGGGCTTTTCTATGCTTTTCAATGATGCCTGCTCTAACAATTTCATGAGAATTCCAAAATATTTGCATTAGAAAAGCTATTCCTTGAAATAACGTTTAAAGATAAGAGGCAGCAGTGTTACTAATTATTTTTGTGGTTGCTACACTATTTAGTTTTTACTGTGAAACCCAATGCATGGATCTTTCAAATTTTCACATTTTTGTTGTATATAATGTTAATTTTACGAGATTTATTAAATATATTGAGATATAATTGATGCCAAAACTTTACTGATGATTGCAAGTATACGAGGATTGGAAATTTAATTGGTGGGAGGATAGATATATATTTACATTCAAAACGATACCAATTCTCAATTGAAACGCTTATTGCTGGCTGTTTGATGAAATCCGTACCACTTTTCTAGATCTTCTTGATACAGAGGAAGTGGCTTATGCTTGAAGGATCAATGCAATGATTCGTCAGGGAATGCGACGACGGGCCATTTCAGCTTTCGGAAAACAATTTTAATACTTCCTTTGAGAGGTGCCCCACTTTTCTCATGTCCCATTCCCCATTTTTACCCCATTTTTCTCATGTCCAGGAGTTTTTTCAAAAAATGTACAGTGCATTGTACAGATTTGGATCGCCTCCGAACACATGCAGTTTGACAACTCCTGACAGTATTTTCATACATACAAGCACAGCTTTGGGTCAGATTTTGGTGAAGTACCTTTTATTAGAAGTTGTTTCCATTGTTCATCGTGCATACAACTAAGGATAAAAATATTAAATTTTCCAAAGCTTGTAAAATTTAACTAAACTATTCAGATTTCTTCAATGTATATTTTAAAAATATTCCTTCTTTTTAAACAGATTTTGATTAGTATCAAATCGTCAATGCCGAAGCAGCATAATCAAATATTGCTAGAACTTTCCTGCGCACAGCTTTCTTTTCAAAAATAACTCACTCTAATAGTATCAGAAAAAGAAGGGAAAAACTTCACATAGCATTTATACAATTTGAAAAAATACATGTGTATACTATAAAAGTTTGTTAAAACATAGTCACTAAAAAAATCTCTCTTTAAAAAGCAAAAAATTTCTTCTACGTTAATCATTGCATATTTCCTTCAAAAATATTCCGAATAGTTAGCATTAAAGTTATAACTATCAGTAAACATCATAATTATAACAAGAATACAAATCGAATGCCACAATCTTAATATGATATATGTTGCTCAACATGACATTTCGCAAATAATAAACATTTCTATAGAGACTAATAAATTAATTTGTTGCTGAGCCAATTGTTTTTAGAAAAATATTACCTCGCCATTTTAAATGCTTTATCATGAACTCCAAATTGCATCCTATTAATTTTTGAAATCTCTTTCAGAGACATTTAACTGACCAATAGTCATATCCGTGCATCAAGCAGCAGATATTTTTTTCTGTTGTGATGTATTTTTTCAAAATAAATAAAGAAAATGCTTAAATTTAGAGGCAAATATTAAATTATGAAACATATAACCTTAATTTCATTCACTTATTTTTGCAGTTTATTGAATTATTTTGCATATGAAAATATTTAGATGAAAATGGAATCTGACGATCAAAGATATTTAATGATTTTTCAAATTACTTTTAATTGCTAAAACATTCACAAAGAAGTTTAATTAACAGATTAAACAGAAAAAATCTTAAGAAAAATATTTACAACAGAAATCTGAAAGAATGTTATCGGGCAGAACTTCGAATTTCAATTTAGAGTAGAGGAATGAAAAAAAATCAGTTTAAAATAATATAAGTGAATCTCTGATAACTGGAATGAATGTTAGAAACAAAAATAATTTATGTTTGAATCAGGAAATATTTCGAGGAAATTCTACATTTCCCTAGGGGCAGAATTTCCGAGTCATTCAAATGCTTAGATGTATTTATTAATTAAGAAATTACTAACTTTTGGGGAAATAAACTGCATTTATTTTTTAGTATTAAACTTATACATCATCTTTCTGGGTGAAAAAAAGCAAGAAAAACTATTTTATGAATGTACCCTACTTTATTAATTAGTTTATTATTAGTGTAGAGGAAATAGGCTTCTAAAATTACTTGAAATTAAAATATAAAATTCTTACGCAGTGTAAAAGGAGAAGGATAAAGTGCATGAGAAACTATTCTAAACGAGATCATGAGCATGATGATTGAATATTCTTTCAATTTAGGTTATTTAAAAGACATTGTACTTAAGCGTAGATATCTATTAATACAGTATTCTTCATTTCTATGATATTTGAAACATGATTTCTTGATTGTAAAGAGGTACGTTCAATGATAGAGATGATTGGGCATTAAGAAGAAGTTCAAATCATTATTCGCTCATCGAAAGGATTTGAAGATTTTTACCTAAAACACGACACCGAAATGAAAACAATAGAGAAAAATCGCGTAAATAATACAACTCTGAAGAAATGTAAATGGTTATAAAAATCTCAATTTAAGAATAAAATACACTAATTACTTCAAATTTCACATCACATCTTTAGTACATTAATGAAGTACAGAATGTAATTGAATTATAATTTTCAGGTACTACTATAAATGACCTAATATTTAATGTTTTAAAGATTCAAATTTATATTTTCCTTTATGAGGTGCGCAGATAAAATGTTTCACTCTAAGAAATCTTCAGTTTTATGAATTTTAAGTTTCAGTTTTTAACAGTATAAATAAAGAAATGTGTATGCGGATTTTAAGGGAAGAATGTTTCGAGTCATTTAAAATTTTTAGTTTATTTAATAATGGACTAACTATCTATTATATTTGCAAAACGAAATAAAATACTGAAATTTACACGAAAAATAAAAATTCTAATCTAATTCCAAAAATTCTAACAAATATTCTGAATGTGAAAATAATTATTTTAATCAGCAAATATAGGATGGATAGAAAACATATTGTTTTCAGAGAAAACTGATGCTGTCATCAGTGCGCATTAATGCAGAAAAAATAAATCCTATTTTGTTCAAAACTCTTCCATCCAACAGAATTTTTAAAAAATTAATTAGGAGAAAGGCACGCGTATGTGCTCATAGAATATACTGAAGCTCAACGTTTTAGCGAAATTTCCTCGAAAACATCTATTTCCTACTTTGTCACCAAGACTGATTCAAATATATCAAATGACGTGTTCTAGTGCTTTGTCATCTTGACATCAATCGCATGCAAAGTGAAGTAGAAATATTGTCTTTTTGGTTATATTTCCCTGAAACAGCAAGTCTTTTACGCTTACAGATTTTTTTAAAAAAATATTTCAGTGGTTTATATTTTGTTCTTCCATTAAGAGACAAAAGTTTTTTCACATTTATTGGCATTATAATAAATATAGTATAAGATGAAAAAACAACCAAAGAAGTTTTATGTCGATAACCTTGCTACTTTAACCTTTGTGTACAATTAAATCCGAATATTCGAACAACATATCAGAGATATTTTTCTTCGAACGATATATGAAGTATAAAAAAGTTAAGAAGCTTTTTTTTTTCTTGATTTCATAAAAAGCAAAACACATGTAAATGTGGATTATGAGTAGAAATAAAAATACGAATGTTCATTAACTTTGTTTCGCGATATGAATCAGACAATTCTTGGCTTAATATGACGTTCACGTGCTGAAAATAGATTCCGTGCTTCCATACATTAATGCAAGATCACCTACATTATGTTAAAATTTCATGATCAATTTGAAACTACGTTTATATATGTATTTTCGCATAATAAGTGTAAATTGTGTTTTTGTCATTTTCACTGATTCTTGTAGTGTAACTCTTCGAGTGCAACATTTAAAACTGTTTATTTTATCGTAAAATAAATGTTTGTAAAGAAATTATTAGAGTGACTAGATTATTAATTTATTTCAAATATAGCATTTAAAAAACCTTTGTCAGAAGATTTATCAACAAAAATATTTAAATAATTTTTTTATCAGGCAATTAAAAAAATACTCCTAACATGAAATGTTATCATTCTATTGTTTTATCTCATGTTTCCAGAACAAAATAAAATTTCAAAAATTAATAATTATATATTATCTGACAGTGAAACACAGATGGCTTCAAAAGTATTTAAAAAAATGTTTCGATAGGATTTAGTATAATTAAGTAATCGTCTATCATTCGAAGAATCTCATCGCAGTTAAGTAGCATCTTCTAAAGACACGTTTAAACATTTTTTGCTATTAAGAGCGATAGTTATATCTGAATTTCCCGATCAAGCGTCTTCAAATAAAAGTGGCCGCGCTGGTCCACTCCCATTCACCAGCCACCTTCCGCGCCCCACCAGTGGCCGAGCGCCGAAGCTCTTTGAACTGGGAGGCAGAATCCTCCACTGTGGAAAGCGGCTCTCTGCCGGACTGGCTGCGTGGGGTTTGCCTGGTTTCCCCATGCTCTGCACGAATGAGGGCCAGTTTCCTTCCAAAGCCCTTCCAGGAAGGCAGCGCACTCCAAAACCCTCTATTCGGCATCACTTCTTTCCAAATTGATTGTTGATGAGACCAGTTAGTTAAGTATCATTCACACAACTACAATTCGTGCATTTCGGTTAAATAAAATATTAAGGGATCTATTTATTTAGGTCTGCAGGAGTGCGCTAAGTTGTTGTGGACGCGTTGATCCACTCCCCCTACCGTCAACGCACGACACTTTAATCTACTGATAAGCCGAATTTGTAACCAGCAGATGGATCCCGTTTCTTAGGCGTGTGCGAGGGAGGTCGAGGTTTGTTCGACCTCCCGGGGCTGTCCCTGAATGTTGTGATCGGAGTGTAGGAGGACAGCCCTCGAGGAACTCTGGTAGCCAACCTCCAAGTGGTGTTCCTCGGGCAACGCTGCTACGAAACTGAGCAGCGGCTGACGGGCTACTGATATTTTAATAACATAAAAAAAGCTAAAATAATATAAATGTTTCTAAAAAGAATGTCTTTATCAATGCTGTTTTAAATTGAGAGAATCAGAATTCCTCGCAGTCGTTATGGACTCACATCAGTCTCATCACTTGTCTGATTATTTAAAAAAATATTTCTAATGAATATTTAAATGTATTCTGGTCTTCATAGTCATTATATATCATTTTCCAACTTTACAGTATAAAGGATTGAAGGATTTTGAAACCAGGAGTTTTAGGAAAAATAATTACTTTTTTCATTTGAGTGCAAAATTAAAAGTGTGCCTTAAAACTTCTTTCATTATTGTACTCTAAATTTTATATTTCATAATTCATCATTAGAATTACCAGTGAAACTCGGAATTTGTTTCCAGATGTCTCTTCTCCTATGGATTCAAAATTAGATATAATTAAGAGTATCCGGCGCTGAAATTTTGGAAATTTTATAATGACATATTCTCAAGGGCACGCACAATCCCAGTTAGCTTCAGAATTCTAGCAGGTTGAGAAGGGAAAATCATAAAAGGGTGAGAAGGGAAAATCATATAAGGGTGAGAAGGGAAAATCGATTCCAGAAATCCATCTTTACATGAACTTGAGATTATAAACTGCATTAATGCACTTAATTTTTTTTTAATGTGGCCAAATGGATGAAGAATAACTTAAGTCAACTGCAGATTCCATTAATAACTGGAAGTTAAATGTCAAATAGCTCGGTTGATTCAACTAATTAAAAACAGCTAATTGTAAGCTGTGGAAAAAGCACTTTTTTATTAAAAAAATTCTTTAAATATACGAAAAAATGACATTTTTATATGGTCTTAATGGAAAACTCATTGGTAAAATTTTTCGACTTTGTTCTCTTTCCCAAGGAATCTCAATATCCTAAATTAGAAAATGGATTTAACCTTTAAATGGGAATTTGACATCGGATTTTTAAATAAAAATATACACTTGCAGTCAGTTTTTAATATTTTGTCTGTAAATATGTTACCACTGCGTCATGCTCTTTTGAACAAAAGTTTAAAAAAAAATAAACGTCTCCTATCAGAATGGTTCAAATAATATGTTTTCTTTCCATATTGAACGAGTGGTATACTTTTCAGAAAAAGGTTAGCGGAATAACACTTTGACGCATTTCATTTTTATGAAAAATAAAAATACTTTTGAGGTGAGTATCTTATTTTTTCTATAATATGATTGTTTTGAGTAAGGACCACTTTTTATTTTTACTATAATATGATTATTTTGAGTAAGGACCACTTTTTATTTTTACTATAATATGATTATTTTGAGTAAGGACCACTTTTTATTTTTACTATAATATGATTATTTTGAGTAAGGACCACTTTTTATTTTTACTATAATATCATTATTTTGAGTAAGGACCACTTTTGCATGTAGTAAATGGACAAGTATCAAAACTGATACTTGCTTTTTTTTAGAAATAAATATATTTAATATGTATCGTAATTTATTTTTTTCCCTTTATTTGGCACCTGCAATGAACACATTGATATTTTTTTTAAAAAATTATTTGAAAATCAGACTTTTAAAAGTTTAAACAAACATATAAATTGAAACAAACAGCATTTTCTAATTCAGACAAATTTGAACAACTGCTTAACTTTGTAACATCTAGAATCATAAATGCTTTTCATGTCAACAGGTTGCCATATCAACAGTTCAGATCTAAGTACAAGATTTTGGATATTTGATTAAACATTATAGTAAGCCCGTGGAATGAAACGGGTAAACATTAGGATCATGAAAACTACATCAAGATAAAAAAAAATATTTCTACAAGAAAATAAATAAACGCAATAAAAAAACTTTTTCTGAATTTATACTTTTTTAGATGCACGGGTCATTTTTCAAAGTGGAACTTCACATTTCACTCCATTATTGCTTGATTATATCTGAATATTTAATCACGGGGTACTATTTCCCAGTGGAAATATTTATAAATATTATTAATATTTCCCTTTAAAACGCTTGCGTATGTTATCGTTTCTGAATAAGACGTTAAGAATTAAGACGCCTGCGTGTCTATCAATATTGAAAACAGAGGGAGTAGTCTTTCCAAAATTATCCCGTATAGGCTCTTATAAATGTATTATCCCAGAGGATACCTTGAATGACTTGCGAACAATATTCAAGAAAAATAAAACTTTGGCATGAATTTAGTATTTTTATTGAATCTATCCCGCTATTCTTGGCGAGTGCTTCAGCATGCAGTTAACAAAAGACTGTCATGCGGTTAATAGTGACCGAAGCATGAATTTACGTTTTAGATGAGTTTTCTCCACCCGATTGAAACAAACATTCGACACAGAGCTGCTGCTGCAATCATAAAATCACATACCTTTTTTTGAGTTATCGCATTTACATCATCATGTTAACGCGATATCGTACAAGTTATCATATTAACTTATATTCGAACATTCGTACAGGCAGACTTTCTTCTAACGTATTTTGCTCAAAATTTGATAGAAATTTATAAATTTGATGCAAAGGCCATAAACCAAATTTCATATGTCGACACCAAATAATTGAGTTATTTTTCTTACAGAAAGACGGACAGGAGAACAAAATACCAAAATGGGCCTTTTTCGAACTCGGGGGAGGTTTAAATTGTGGAGATGCATCAAAATCTAGTGTTTGAATTTTTTTGACGATTAGAATTCTTTCTCTATACTTCGTATGCTAAAAAAATGGATATGTTTGATTACGATTAGGGCACAATAAATACATTAAATTCAACTAATAATAATACTAGAGGGAAATGAATTTTTCCTCAATATTATTTATGATTGCTCAAAAGATTTTTTTCAGAAAGGAAACGAACAGATATATTTATATAATTTATGATTGTTCATTTTGTTTGAAGCGATTATTTTTTGGGCGTGGGTAGCTTCCTTATTTTTTAATAATATTTTTTAAACGTTGTTCATAAGTCGTTATGCTGAAAAAGAAGAAAACATACCATCTTGATGATCAGGGTTATGTAACACCTCCCGATAATTATTATTTCGTGATATTCTTCTCGTTTCTTCATTTCATTTTGTGGTCTTTGTGTGTTGATTGCTTGTGTTAGTTTCTACAAACAACTTCCTTTTTTTTTATCCACCACTCGAAAGAACACTACTCGTTTTCTTTAAGTAATTCAATAAAATTTTCTAGTCTTTGTCCATTACATTTTCTTTTCGAATGTAAACGATAAAACGTTAGAGCAAAGAGACCGAGAATGTAATTACTGTTGAGTAAACAGTAAGCGCGGTCCATTTCATCTATTAACTTGATGTGAGCTCCATCCGGAAATAAAAGATGTCGTCGAAACGACGCTGATGTCTTTTTAGTAGAAGTAACATATCCTTTTTTTTTTATATGTATAGGAGGACCGAAGTTTGAAACAGTTTCAATCATTTACAATGCAAGTATGAGTGAAATATTTCGTATCGCTGTTTCCCAAAAGAATACAAATTTTACACTCTGAAAATCGCTCTTCTGAAAAACCGACAAAATGCTTATGAAAATAAATAAGAAAATAATTAAATCCTTTCAAATCATCATTGGTGCGATTTCAGTTGTGTTAACTTCCAGATCTGAAGCTACATTATTTTTATTTATTTATTTATTTTTGTGAAACGAATACCGAAAGATTAAATTTCAACATTGCTACAGAAAGATTACTATTTCAATACAGAAAGTTCATATAAGTATTTTTTTTCTAAGTAAGCAACTGCACTTAAATTTACATTAACTTTTCCTTTTTATGTTTGTTATATTTGACATTCAGTATATGATAACAGGCGCCTCAATCTCAGGAGACACCCGAGCACAAGTCGAATCTGATTGGTTTGTCAGATCAGTGAATTGAAAACCGCCAATTTCACAGTAACCAATTTTTATCTGCGAAGCGGTAAACATTGTTTCGTATTGCAAGGATAAGGAATAAACATGGAATTCAAATGTGCGTTATGCGGCGCTGAAATTTATAAAAAAAGCAGTTATTTTAAACGCATTTTATAAAAAAACAATTCATAATATTTTCTTTTCAAATATAGAAATAAGAGCTTCTCCCTGTGAAGTTATTGCAAGTTCCGAACACATTTGTTAAAATGGATTCGGTGAGAGTTTTGTAGATCTGTGCATTTCATTTTCATTGAAAAACAACATTTATAACCCTAATAAACCTATATAATAACAGTTCATAATATTTTCTTTTCAAATATAGAAATAAGAGCTTCTCCCTGTGAAGTTATTGCAAGTTCCGAACACATTTGTTAAAATGGATCCAGTGAGAGTTTTGTAGATCTGTGCATTTCATTTTCATTGAAAAACAACATTTATAACCCTAATAAACCTATATAATAACAGTTCATAATATTTTCTTTTCAAATATAGAAATAAGAGCTTCTCCCTGTGAAGTTATTGCAAGTTCCGAACACATTTGTTAAAATGGATCCAGTGAGAGTTTTGTAGATCTGTGCATTTCATTTTCATTGAAAAACAACATTTATAACCCTAATAAACCTATATAATAACAGTTCATAATATTTTCTTTTCAAATATAGAAATAAGAGCTTCTCCCTGTGAAGTTATTGCAAGTTCCGAACACATTTGTTAAAATGGATCCAGTGAGAGTTTTGTAGATCTGTGCATTTCATTTTCATTGAAAAACAACATTTATAACCCTAATAAACCTATATAATAACAGTTCATAATATTTTCTTTTCAAATATAGAAATAAGAGCTTCTCCCTGTGAAGTTATTGCAAGTTCCGAACACATTTGTTAAAATGGATCCAGTGAGAGTTTTGTAGATCTGTGCATTTCATTTTCACTGAAAAACAACATTTATAACCCTAATAAACCTATATAATAACAGTTCATAATATTTTCTTTTCAAATATAGAAATAAGAGCTTCTCCCTGTGAAGTTATTGCAAGTTCCGAACACATTTGTTAAAATGGATCCAGTGAGAGTTTTGTAGATCTGTGCATTTCATTTTCATTGAAAAACAACATTTATAACCCTAATAAACCTATATAATAACAGTTCATAATATTTTCTTTTCAAATATAGAAATAAGAGCTTCTCCCTGTGAAGTTATTGCAAGTTCTGAACACATTTGTTAAAATGGATCCAGTGAGAGTTTTGTAGATCTGTGCGTTTCATTTTCATTGAAAAACAACATTTATAACCCTAATAAACCTATATAATAACAGTTCATAATATTTTCTTTTCAAATATAGAAATAAGAGCTTCTCCCTGTGAAGTTATTGCATGTTCCGAACACATTTGTTAAAATGGATCCAGTGAGAGTTTTGTAGATCTGTGCATTTCATTTTCATTGAAAAACAACATTTATAACCCTAATAAACCTATATAATAACAGTTCATAATATTTTCTTTTCAAATATAGAAATAAGAGCTTCTCCCTGTGAAGTTATTGCAAGTTCCGAACACATTTGTTAAAATGGATCCGGTGAGAGTTTTGTAGATCTGTGCATTTCATTTTCATTGAAAAACAACATTTATAACCCTAATAAACCTATATAATAACAGTTCATAATATTTTCTTTTCAAATATAGAAATAAGAGCTTCTCCCTGTGAAGTTATTGCAAGTTCCGAACACATTTGTTAAAATGGATCCAGTGAGAGTTTTGTAGATCTGTGCATTTCATTTTCATTGAAAAACAACATTTATAACCCTAATAAACCTATATAATAACAGTTCATAATATTTTCTTTTCACATATAGAAATAAGAACTTCTCCCTGTGAAGTTATTGCAAGTTCCGAACACATTTGTTAAAATGGATCCAGTGAGAGTTTTGTAGATCTGTGCATTTCATTTTCATTGAAAAACAACATTTATAACCCTAATAAACCTATATAATAACAGTTCATAATATTTTCTTTTCAAATATAGCAATAAGAGCTTCTCCCTGTGAAGTTATTGCAAGTTCCGAACACATTTGTTAAAATGGATCCGGTGAGAGTTTTGTAGATCTGTGCATTTCATTTTCATTGAAAAACAACATTTATAACCCTAATAAACCTATATAATAACAGTTCATAATATTTTCTTTTCAAATATAGAAATAAGAGCTTCTCCCTGTGAAGTTATTGCAAGTTCCGAACACATTTGTTAAAATGGATCCGGTGAGAGTTTTTTAGATCTGTGCATTTCATTTTCATTGAAAAACAACATTTATAACCCTAATAAACCTATATAATAACAGTTCATAATATTTTCTTTTCAAATATAGAAATAAGAGCTTCTCCCTGTGAAGTTATTGCAAGTTCCGAACACATTTGTTAAAATGGATCCAGTGAGAGTTTTGTAGATCTGTGCATTTCATTTTCATTGAAAAACAACATTTATAACCCTAATAAACCTATATAATAACAGTTCATAATATTTTCTTTTCAAATATAGAAATAAGAGCTTCTCCCTGTGAAGTTATTGCAAGTTCCGAAAACATTTGTTAAAATGGATCCGGTGAGAGTTTTGTAGATCTGTGCATTTCATTTTCATTGAAAAACAACATTTATAACCCTAATAAACCTATATAATAACAGTTCATAATATTTTCTTTTCAAATATAGAAATAAGAGCTTCTCCCTGTGAAGTTATTGCAAGTTCCGAACACATTTGTTAAAATGGATCCAGTGAGAGTTTTGTAGATCTGTGCATTTCATTTTCATTGAAAAACAACATTTATAACCCTAATAAACCTATATAATAACAGTTCATAATATTTTCTTTTCAAATATAGAAATAAGAGCTTCTCCCTGTGAAGTTATTGCATGTTCCGAACACATTTGTTAAAATGGATCCAGTGAGAGTTTTGTAGATCTGTGCATTTCATTTTCATTGAAAAACAACATTTATAACCCTAATAAACCTATATAATAACAGTTCATAATATTTTCTTTTCAAATATAGAAATAAGAGCTTCTCCCTGTGAAGTTATTGCAAGTTCCGAACACATTTGTTAAAATGGATCCGGTGAGAGTTTTGTAGATCTGTGCATTTCATTTTCATTGAAAAACAACATTTATAACCCTAATAAACCTATATAATAACAGTTCATAATATTTTCTTTTCAAATATAGAAATAAGAGCTTCTCCCTGTGAAGTTATTGCAAGTTCCGAACACATTTGTTAAAATGGATCCAGTGAGAGTTTTGTAGATCTGTGCATTTCATTTTCATTGAAAAACAACATTTATAACCCTAATAAACCTATATAATAACAGTTCATAATATTTTCTTTTCACATATAGAAATAAGAACTTCTCCCTGTGAAGTTATTGCAAGTTCCGAACACATTTGTTAAAATGGATCCAGTGAGAGTTTTGTAGATCTGTGCATTTCATTTTCATTGAAAAACAACATTTATAACCCTAATAAACCTATATAATAACAGTTCATAATATTTTCTTTTCAAATATAGAAATAAGAGCTTCTCCCTGTGAAGTTATTGCATGTTCCGAACACATTTGTTAAAATAAATCCAGTGAGAGTTTTGTAGATCTGTGCATTTCATTTTCATTGAAAAACAACATTTATAACCCTAATAAACCTATATAATAACAGTTCATAATATTTTCTTTTCAAATATAGAAATAAGAGCTTCTCCCTGTGAAGTTATTGCAAGTTCCGAACACATTTGTTAAAATGGATCCAGTGAGAGTTTTGTAGATCTGTGCATTTCATTTTCATTGAAAAACAACATTTATAACCCTAATAAACCTATATAATAACAGTTCATAATATTTTCTTTTCAAATATAGAAATAAGAGCTTCTCCCTGTGAAGTTATTGCAAGTTCCGAAAACATTTGTTAAAATGGATCCGGTGAGAGTTTTGTAGATCTGTGCATTTCATTTTCATTGAAAAACAACATTTATAACCCTAATAAACCTATATAATAACAGTTCATAATATTTTCTTTTCAAATATAGAAATAAGAGCTTCTCCCTGTGAAGTTATTGCAAGTTCCGAACACATTTGTTAAAATGGATCCAGTGAGAGTTTTGTAGATCTGTGCATTTCATTTTCATTGAAAAACAACATTTATAACCCTAATAAACCTATATAATAACAGTTCATAATATTTTCTTTTCAAATATAGAAATAAGAGCTTCTCCCTGTGAAGTTATTGCAAGTTCCGAAAACATTTGTTAAAATGGATCCGGTGAGAGTTTTGTAGATCTGTGCATTTCATTTTCATTGAAAAACAACATTTATAACCCTAATAAACCTATATAATAACAGTTCATAATATTTTCTTTTCAAATATAGAAATAAGAGCTTCTCCCTGTGAAGTTATTGCAAGTTCCGAACACATTTGTTAAAATGGATCCGGTGAGAGTTTTGTAGATCTGTGCATTTCATTTTCATTGAAAAACAACATTTATAACCCTAATAAACCTATATAATAACAGTTCATAATATTTTCTTTTCAAATATAGAAATAAGAGCTTCTCCCTGTGAAGTTATTGCAAGTTCCGAAAACATTTGTTAAAATGGATCCAGTGAGAGTTTTGTAGATCTGTGCATTTCATTTTCATTGAAAAACAACATTTATAACCCTAATAAACCTATATAATAACAGTTCATAATATTTTCTTTTCAAATATAGAAATAAGAGCTTCTCCCTGTGAAGTTATTGCAAATTCCGAACACATTTGTTAAAATGGATCCGGTGAGAGTTTTGTAGATCTGTGCATTTCATTTTCATTGAAAAACAACATTTATAACCCTAATAAACCTATATAATAACAGTTCATAATATTTTCTTTTCAAATATAGAAATAAGAGCTTCTCCCTGTGAAGTTATTGCATGTTCCGAACACATTTGTTAAAATAAATCCAGTGAGAGTTTTGTAGATCTGTGCATTTCATTTTCATTGAAAAACAACATTTATAACCCTAATAAACCTATATAATAACAGTTCATAATATTTTCTTTTCAAATATAGAAATAAGAGCTTCTCCCTGTGAAGTTATTGCAAGTTCCGAACACATTTGTTAAAATGGATCCAGTGAGAGTTTTGTAGATCTGTGCATTTCATTTTCATTGAAAAACAACATTTATAACCCTAATAAACCTATATAATAACAGTTCATAATATTTTCTTTTCAAATATAGAAATAAGAGCTTCTCCCTGTGAAGTTATTGCAAGTTCTGAACACATTTGTTAAAATGGATCCAGTGAGAGTTTTGTAGATCTGTGCATTTCATTTTCATTGAAAAACAACATTTATAACCCTAATAAACCTATATAATAACAGTTCATAATATTTTCTTTTCAAATATAGAAATAAGAGCTTCTCCCTGTGAAGTTATTGCAAGTTCCGAACACATTTGTTAAAATGGATCCAGTGAGAGTTTTGTAGATCTGTGCATTTCATTTTCATTGAAAAACAACATTTATAACCCTAATAAACCTATATAATAACAGTTCATAATATTTTCTTTTCAAATATAGAAATAAGAGCTTCTCCCTGTGAAGTTATTGCAAGTTCTGAACACATTTGTTAAAATGGATCCAGTGAGAGTTTTGTAGATCTGTGCATTTCATTTTCATTGAAAAACAACATTTATAACCCTAATAAACCTATATAATAACAGTTCATAATATTTTCTTTTCAAATATAGAAATAAGAGCTTCTCCCTGTGAAGTTATTGCAAGTTCCGAACACATTTGTTAAAATGGATCCAGTGAGAGTTTTGTAGATCTGTGCATTTCATTTTCATTGAAAAACAACATTTATAACCCTAATAAACCTATATAATAACAGTTCATAATATTTTCTTTTCAAATATAGAAATAAGAGCTTCTCCCTGTGAAGTTATTGCATGTTCCGAACACATTTGTTAAAATAAATCCAGTGAGAGTTTTGTAGATCTGTGCATTTCATTTTCATTGAAAAACAACATTTATAACCCTAATAAACCTATATAATAACAGTTCATAATATTTTCTTTTCAAATATAGAAATAAGAGCTTCTCCCTGTGAAGTTATTGCAAGTTCCGAACACATTTGTTAAAATGGATCCAGTGAGAGTTTTGTAGATCTGTGCATTTCATTTTCATTGAAAAACAACATTTATAACCCTAATAAACCTATATAATAACAGTTCATAATATTTTCTTTTCAAATATAGAAATAAGAGCTTCTCCCTGTGAAGTTATTGCATGTTCCGAATACATTTGTTAAAATAAATCCAGTGAGAGTTTTGTAGATCTGTGCATTTCATTTTCATTGAAAAACAACATTTATAACCCTAATAAACCTATATAATAACAGTTCATAATATTTTCTTTTCAAATATAGAAATAAGAGCTTCTCCCTGTGAAGTTATTGCAAGTTCCGAACACATTTGTTAAAATGGATCCAGTGAGAGTTTTGTAGATCTGTGCATTTCATTTTCATTGAAAAACAACATTTATAACCCTAATAAACCTATAAAATAACAGTTCATAATATTTTCTTTTCAAATATAGAAATAAGAGCTTCTCCCTGTGAAGTTATTGCAAGTTCTGAACACATTTGTTAAAATGGATCCAGTGAGAGTTTTGTAGATCTGTGCATTTCATTTTCATTGAAAAACAACATTTATAACCCTAATAAACCTATATAATAACAGTTCATAATATTTTCTTTTCAAATATAGAAATAAGAGCTTCTCCCTGTGAAGTTATTGCAAGTTCCGAACACATTTGTTAAAATGAATCCAGTGAGAGTTTTGTAGATCTGTGCATTTCATTTTCATTGAAAAACAACATTTATAACCCTAATAAACCTATATAATAACAGTTCATAATATTTTCTTTTCAAATATAGAAATAAGAGCTTCTCCCTGTGAAGTTATTGCATGTTCCGAACACATTTGTTAAAATAAATCCAGTGAGAGTTTTGTAGATCTGTGCATTTCATTTTCATTGAAAAACAACATTTATAACCCTAATAAACCTATATAATAACAGTTCATAATATTTTCTTTTCAAATATAGAAATAAGAGCTTCTCCCTGTGAAGTTATTGCAAGTTCCGAACACATTTGTTAAAATGGATCCAGTGAGAGTTTTGTAGATCTGTGCATTTCATTTTCATTGAAAAACAACATTTATAACCCTAATAAACCTATATAATAACAGTTCATAATATTTTCTTTTCAAATATAGAAATAAGAGCTTCTCCCTGTGAAGTTATTGCATGTTCCGAACACATTTGTTAAAATGGATCCAGTGAGAGTTTTGTAGATCTGTGCATTTCATTTTCATTGAAAAACAACATTTATAACCCTAATAAACCTATATAATAACAGTTCATAATATTTTCTTTTCAAATATAGAAATAAGAGCTTCTCCCTGTGAAGTTATTGCAAGTTCCGAACACATTTGTTAAAATGGATCCAGTGAGAGTTTTGTAGATCTGTGCATTTCATTTTCATTGAAAAACAACATTTATAACCCTAATAAACCTATATAATAACAGTTCATAATATTTTCTTTTCAAATATAGAAATAAGAGCTTCTCCCTGTGAAGTTATTGCAAGTTCTGAACACATTTGTTAAAATGGATCCAGTGAGAGTTTTGTAGATCTGTGCATTTCATTTTCATTGAAAAACAACATTTATAACCCTAATAAACCTATATAATAACAGTTCATAATATTTTCTTTTCAAATATAGAAATAAGAGCTTCTCCCTGTGAAGTTATTGCAAGTTCCGAACACATTTGTTAAAATGGATCCAGTGAGAGTTTTGTAGATCTGTGCATTTCATTTTCATTGAAAAACAACATTTATAACCCTAATAAACCTATATAATAACAGTTCATAATATTTTCTTTTCAAATATAGAAATAAGAGCTTCTCCCTGTGAAGTTATTGCATGTTCCGAACACATTTGTTAAAATAAATCCAGTGAGAGTTTTGTAGATCTGTGCATTTCATTTTCATTGAAAAACAACATTTATAACCCTAATAAACCTATATAATAACAGTTCATAATATTTTCTTTTCAAATATAGAAATAAGAGCTTCTCCCTGTGAAGTTATTGCAAGTTCCGAACACATTTGTTAAAATGGATCCAGTGAGAGTTTTGTAGATCTGTGCATTTCATTTTCATTGAAAAACAACATTTATAACCCTAATAAACCTATATAATAACAGTTCATAATATTTTCTTTTCAAATATAGAAATAAGAGCTTCTCCCTGTGAAGTTATTGCATGTTCCGAACACATTTGTTAAAATAAATCCAGTGAGAGTTTTGTAGATCTGTGCATTTCATTTTCATTGAAAAACAACATTTATAACCCTAATAAACCTATATAATAACAGTTCATAATATTTTCTTTTCAAATATAGAAATAAGAGCTTCTCCCTGTGAAGTTATTGCAAGTTCCGAACACATTTGTTAAAATGGATCCAGTGAGAGTTTTGTAGATCTGTGCATTTCATTTTCATTGAAAAACAACATTTATAACCCTAATAAACCTATATAATAACAGTTCATAATATTTTCTTTTCAAATATAGAAATAAGAGCTTCTCCCTGTGAAGTTATTGCAAGTTCTGAACACATTTGTTAAAATGGATCCAGTGAGAGTTTTGTAGATCTGTGCATTTCATTTTCATTGAAAAACAACATTTATAACCCTAATAAACCTATATAATAACAGTTCATAATATTTTCTTTTCAAATATAGAAATAAGAGCTTCTCCCTGTGAAGTTATTGCAAGTTCCGAACACATTTGTTAAAATGGATCCAGTGAGAGTTTTGTAGATCTGTGCATTTCATTTTCATTGAAAAACAACATTTATAACCCTAATAAACCTATATAATAACAGTTCATAATATTTTCTTTTCAAATATAGAAATAAGAGCTTCTCCCTGTGAAGTTATTGCATGTTCCGAACACATTTGTTAAAATAAATCCAGTGAGAGTTTTGTAGATCTGTGCATTTCATTTTCATTGAAAAACAACATTTATAACCCTAATAAACCTATATAATAACAGTTCATAATATTTTCTTTTCAAATATAGAAATAAGAGCTTCTCCCTGTGAAGTTATTGCAAGTTCCGAACACATTTGTTAAAATGGATCCAGTGAGAGTTTTGTAGATCTGTGCATTTCATTTTCATTGAAAAACAACATTTATAACCCTAATAAACCTATATAATAACAGTTCATAATATTTTCTTTTCAAATATAGAAATAAGAGCTTCTCCCTGTGAAGTTATTGCATGTTCCGAACACATTTGTTAAAATAAATCCAGTGAGAGTTTTGTAGATCTGTGCATTTCATTTTCATTGAAAAACAACATTTATAACCCTAATAAACCTATATAATAACAGTTCATAATATTTTCTTTTCAAATATAGAAATAAGAGCTTCTCCCTGTGAAGTTATTGCAAGTTCCGAACACATTTGTTAAAATGGATCCAGTGAGAGTTTTGTAGATCTGTGCATTTCATTTTCATTGAAAAACAACATTTATAACCCTAATAAACCTATATAATAACAGTTCATAATATTTTCTTTTCAAATATAGAAATAAGAGCTTCTCCCTGTGAAGTTATTACAAGTTCTGAACAAATTTGTTAAAATGGATCCAGTGAGAGTTTTGTAGATCTGTGCATTTCATTTTCATTGAAAAACAACATTTATAACCCTAATAAACCTATATAATAACAGTTCATAATATTTTCTTTTCAAATATAGAAATAAGAGCTTCTCCCTGTGAAGTTATTGCAAGTTCCGAACACATTTGTTAAAATGAATCCAGTGAGAGTTTTGTAGATCTGTGCATTTCATTTTCATTGAAAAACAACATTTATAACCCTAATAAACCTATATAATAACAGTTCATAATATTTTCTTTTCAAATATAGAAATAAGAGCTTCTCCCTGTGAAGTTATTGCATGTTCCGAACACATTTGTTAAAATAAATCCAGTGAGAGTTTTGTAGATCTGTGCATTTCATTTTCATTGAAAAACAACATTTATAACCCTAATAAACCTATATAATAACAGTTCATAATATTTTCTTTTCAAATATAGAAATAAGAGCTTCTCCCTGTGAAGTTATTGCAAGTTCCGAACACATTTGTTAAAATGGATCCAGTGAGAGTTTTGTAGATCTGTGCATTTCATTTTCATTGAAAAACAACATTTATAACCCTAATAAACCTATATAATAACAGTTCATAATATTTTCTTTTCAAATATAGAAATAAGAGCTTCTCCCTGTGAAGTTATTGCAAGTTCTGAACACATTTGTTAAAATGGATCCAGTGAGAGTTTTGTAGATCTGTGCATTTCATTTTCATTGAAAAACAACATTTATAACCCTAATAAACCTATATAATAACAGTTCATAATATTTTCTTTTCAAATATAGAAATAAGAGCTTCTCCCTGTGAAGTTATTGCAAGTTCCGAACACATTTGTTAAAATGGATCCAGTGAGAGTTTTGTAGATCTGTGCATTTCATTTTCATTGAAAAACAACATTTATAACCCTAATAAACCTATATAATAACAGTTCATAATATTTTCTTTTCAAATATAGAAATAAGAGCTTCTCCCTGTGAAGTTATTGCATGTTCCGAACACATTTGTTAAAATAAATCCAGTGAGAGTTTTGTAGATCTGTGCATTTCATTTTCATTGAAAAACAACATTTATAACCCTAATAAACCTATATAATAACAGTTCATAATATTTTCTTTTCAAATATAGAAATAAGAGCTTCTCCCTGTGAAGTTATTGCAAGTTCCGAACACATTTGTTAAAATGGATCCAGTGAGAGTTTTGTAGATCTGTGCATTTCATTTTCATTGAAAAACAACATTTATAACCCTAATAAACCTATATAATAACAGTTCATAATATTTTCTTTTCAAATATAGAAATAAGAGCTTCTCCCTGTGAAGTTATTGCATGTTCCGAACACATTTGTTAAAATAAATCCAGTGAGAGTTTTGTAGATCTGTGCATTTCATTTTCATTGAAAAACAACATTTATAACCCTAATAAACCTATATAATAACAGTTCATAATATTTTCTTTTCAAATATAGAAATAAGAGCTTCTCCCTGTGAAGTTATTGCAAGTTCCGAACACATTTGTTAAAATGGATCCAGTGAGAGTTTTGTAGATCTGTGCATTTCATTTTCATTGAAAAACAACATTTATAACCCTAATAAACCTATATAATAACAGTTCATAATATTTTCTTTTCAAATATAGAAATAAGAGCTTCTCCCTGTGAAGTTATTGCAAGTTCTGAACACATTTGTTAAAATGGATCCAGTGAGAGTTTTGTAGATCTGTGCATTTCATTTTCATTGAAAAACAACATTTATAACCCTAATAAACCTATATAATAACAGTTCATAATATTTTCTTTTCAAATATAGAAATAAGAGCTTCTCCCTGTGAAGTTATTGCAAGTTCCGAACACATTTGTTAAAATGGATCCAGTGAGAGTTTTGTAGATCTGTGCATTTCATTTTCATTGAAAAACAACATTTATAACCCTAATAAACCTATATAATAACAGTTCATAATATTTTCTTTTCAAATATAGAAATAAGAGCTTCTCCCTGTGAAGTTATTGCATGTTCCGAACACATTTGTTAAAATAAATCCAGTGAGAGTTTTGTAGATCTGTGCATTTCATTTTCATTGAAAAACAACATTTATAACCCTAATAAACCTATATAATAACAGTTCATAATATTTTCTTTTCAAATATAGAAATAAGAGCTTCTCCCTGTGAAGTTATTGCAAGTTCCGAACACATTTGTTAAAATGGATCCAGTGAGAGTTTTGTAGATCTGTGCATTTCATTTTCATTGAAAAACAACATTTATAACCCTAATAAACCTATATAATAACAGTTCATAATATTTTCTTTTCAAATATAGAAATAAGAGCTTCTCCCTGTGAAGTTATTGCATGTTCCGAACACATTTGTTAAAATAAATCCAGTGAGAGTTTTGTAGATCTGTGCATTTCATTTTCATTGAAAAACAACATTTATAACCCTAATAAACCTATATAATAACAGTTCATAATATTTTCTTTTCAAATATAGAAATAAGAGCTTCTCCCTGTGAAGTTATTGCAAGTTCCGAACACATTTGTTAAAATGGATCCAGTGAGAGTTTTGTAGATCTGTGCATTTCATTTTCATTGAAAAACAACATTTATAACCCTAATAAACCTATATAATAACAGTTCATAATATTTTCTTTTCAAATATAGAAATAAGAGCTTCTCCCTGTGAAGTTATTACAAGTTCTGAACACATTTGTTAAAATGGATCCTGTGAGAGTTTTGTAGATCTGTGCATTTCATTTTCATTGAAAAACAACATTTATAACCCTAATAAACCTATATAATAACAGTTCATAATATTTAATTTTCAAATATAGAAATAAGAGCTTCTCCCTGTGAAGTTATTGCAAGTTCAAAACACATTTGTTAAAATGAATCCAGTGAGAGTTTTGTAGATCTGTGCATTTCATTTTCATTGAAAAACAACATTTATAGCCCTAATAAACCTATATAATAACAGTTCATAATATTTTCTTTTCAAATATAGAAATAAGAGCTTCTCCCTGTGAAGTTATTGCATGTTCCGAACACATTTGTTAAAATAAATCCAGTGAGAGTTTTGTAGATCTGTGCATTTCATTTTCATTGAAAAACAACATTTATAACCCTAATAAACCTATATAATAACAGTTCATAATATTTTCTTTTCAAATATAGAAATAAGAGCTTCTCCCTGTGAAGTTATTGCAAGTTCCGAACACATTTGTTAAAATGGATCCAGTGAGAGTTTTGTAGATCTGTGCATTTCATTTTCATTGAAAAACAACATTTATAACCCTAATAAACCTATATAATAACAGTTCATAATATTTTCTTTTCAAATATAGAAATAAGAGCTTCTCCCTGTGAAGTTATTGCATGTTCCGAACACATTTGTTAAAATAAATCCAGTGAGAGTTTTGTAGATCTGTGCATTTCATTTTCATTGAAAAACAACATTTATAACCCTAATAAACCTATATAATAACAGTTCATAATATTTTCTTTTCAAATATAGAAATAAGAGCTTCTCCCTGTGAAGTTATTGCAAGTTCCGAACACATTTGTTAAAATGGATCCAGTGAGAGTTTTGTAGATCTGTGCATTTCATTTTCATTGAAAAACAACATTTATAACCCTAATAAACCTATATAATAACAGTTCATAATATTTTCTTTTCAAATATAGAAATAAGAGCTTCTCCCTGTGAAGTTATTGCAAGTTCTGAACACATTTGTTAAAATGGATCCAGTGAGAGTTTTGTAGATCTGTGCATTTCATTTTCATTGAAAAACAACATTTATAACCCTAATAAACCTATATAATAACAGTTCATAATATTTTCTTTTCAAATATAGAAATAAGAGCTTCTCCCTGTGAAGTTATTGCAAGTTCCGAACACATTTGTTAAAATGGATCCAGTGAGAGTTTTGTAGATCTGTGCATTTCATTTTCATTGAAAAACAACATTTATAACCCTAATAAACCTATATAATAACAGTTCATAATATTTTCTTTTCAAATATAGAAATAAGAGCTTCTCCCTGTGAAGTTATTGCAAGTTCTGAACACATTTGTTAAAATGGATCCAGTGAGAGTTTTGTAGATCTGTGCATTTCATTTTCATTGAAAAACAACATTTATAACCCTAATAAACCTATATAATAACAGTTCATAATATTTTCTTTTCAAATATAGAAATAAGAGCTTCTCCCTGTGAAGTTATTGCAAGTTCCGAACACATTTGTTAAAATGGATCCAGTGAGAGTTTTGTAGATCTGTGCATTTCATTTTCATTGAAAAACAACATTTATAACCCTAATAAACCTATATAATAACAGTTCATAATATTTTCTTTTCAAATATAGAAATAAGAGCTTCTCCCTGTGAAGTTATTGCATGTTCCGAACACATTTGTTAAAATAAATCCAGTGAGAGTTTTGTAGATCTGTGCATTTCATTTTCATTGAAAAACAACATTTATAACCCTAATAAACCTATATAATAACAGTTCATAATATTTTCTTTTCAAATATAGAAATAAGAGCTTCTCCCTGTGAAGTTATTGCAAGTTCCGAACACATTTGTTAAAATGGATCCAGTGAGAGTTTTGTAGATCTGTGCATTTCATTTTCATTGAAAAACAACATTTATAACCCTAATAAACCTATATAATAACAGTTCATAATATTTTCTTTTCAAATATAGAAATAAGAGCTTCTCCCTGTGAAGTTATTGCAAGTTCCGAACACATTTGTTAAAATGGATCCAGTGAGAGTTTTGTAGATCTGTGCATTTCATTTTCATTGAAAAACAACATTTATAACCCTAATAAACCTATATAATAACAGTTCATAATATTTTCTTTTCAAATATAGAAATAAGAGCTTCTCCCTGTGAAGTTATTGCATGTTCCGAACACATTTGTTAAAATAAATCCAGTGAGAGTTTTGTAGATCTGTGCATTTCATTTTCATTGAAAAACAACATTTATAACCCTAATAAACCTATATAATAACAGTTCATAATATTTTCTTTTCAAATATAGAAATAAGAGCTTCTCCCTGTGAAGTTATTGCAAGTTCCGAACACATTTGTTAAAATGGATCCAGTGAGAGTTTTGTAGATCTGTGCATTTCATTTTCATTGAAAAACAACATTTATAACCCTAATAAACCTATATAATAACAGTTCATAATATTTTCTTTTCAAATATAGAAATAAGAGCTTCTCCCTGTGAAGTTATTGCAAGTTCCGAACACATTTGTTAAAATAAATCCACTGAGAGTTTTGTAGATCTGTGCATTTCATTTTCATTGAAAAACAACATTTATAACCCTAATAAACCTATATAATAACAGTTCATAATATTTTCTTTTCAAATATAGAAATAAGAGCTTCTCCCTGTGAAGTTATTGCAAGTTCCGAACACATTTGTTAAAATGGATCCGGTGAGAGTTTTGTAGATCTGTGCATTTCATTTTCATTGAAAAACAACATTTATAACCCTAATAAACCTATATAATAACAGTTCATAATATTTTCTTTTCAAATTTAGAAATGAGAGCACACTGAGAAACATGTAGCAGACCTTCATTTCTTCTATATCAGCTTTATTATAAAACAGATGTGAGTGTAAAATTTTAATCGACTGAATTACAAAACAAAATACTACAGTACTGATATCTATTCCCAAATTAATTTGGGCCAAATTACGCATTTAATTGCCAAAAGGTAAGATAAATAGCCAACAGAAGCTTTTCCATGACGTATAGTTTGAAGTCATGTGATCGAACTAACCAATCAGATTCGACATGTGCTCGGGTGTCTCCTGAGATTGAGGCGCCTGTAATAAAACTGTTCTCTCACCTCACTCCATCATGAAATTATGGACTTTTGACAAGGCGGGGAACACAAAGTGAGCTCATTATTTACCACCTGCCAGTTACGTACAATGGTTACGAAACAGTTTGTTAAGGAGCGATCATTGACGGATTTTTTTTTTGATTAATTGCTGGAATCCGGTTAATACACAAGTAGCTGAAAATCAAATACATATTTGCAAGGGATATTTCCTAGCGATTAAAACCAAAATTTAATAAAAATTACAATTGTGATCATGAGGTATTATATCGAATTTCATTTGAGTCATTTCTTTTTAAGCTATTCTCATTTATATGCATATAAATGTACAATTCGACGGGCAGTCCATCTTCGAACAATCATTTCGGCGGATTTGATTCAAAATTTAATAAGGATTTTCAATTCAGATGATAAGGCCAGGTGCTAAATTTAGACGTTTACTTCATAAGAATGATTTTGAAATATTGCGTTCACATACTTGGGAACATTCTGACCAACAGATGATCAACGCCTTGTTTTTTATTTAAAATTTAACGCGAATCTACCCTATGCATGATGAATCGAAGCAAAAATTATATCTATTTTGTTTTTAAAGTTTTTTAATTACCATGTTAACTTGTTTTCAGGTAACTGGGCAGATAAACTACTGAATAGGTTTACTTCGAAATTTACTAGAAATCTACAAATTTGGTTTAAAGATCATGTACCAAATTTCATACGTGAAACGCAAAACGCTTTTTAAATATAAGTCTTAGAAACAGACAAACTTAAAGCAAAAATACATTTTCCGGACTCTGGGATTTCTATAACAAATAGATTCGTCAAAAGCTGTTGTTCGAAACGTTTTGACGATTACAAAACTTTCTTTTTATATCTTTCGGAAACGAGAAATGATAAATGGATCATTTATTTATTATGTGAATATTTGATTTTCCTTACATTCTTTTTGTTTACTTTCTCGTTTATGAAATATAGAGAAAGTATTGTATTCTTCGGACTTGATATTTTGATCTCCCTGAATTAGAAAAATACGCAATGTTGGCCTTATGTCTATCTGTCCTTCTGTGACAAATATAACTCAAAAACGTTTTGAACTAAACGTATGAGTCTTACACTCTTTACACTCATTTTAAACATGTCTGTCAAATTTTGCTTACTCCTGTCACATCCATGCAAAGGAAATGTGTATGTCTGGATGTTCGAGTAAAAATGAACATAGTAATCACAAAACGAAGAGAGCTAGGTGGGTGAAAATTCGGTGTACAGATTTAGCCTCTATAGTGCAGACACCTCTCATATTTCGAGCCAAATCCATCGAGCGATTGACTATTTGTCAGTTTGCACTTTCAGAAACATGTAAACCTGATCACTTAAAAACGAAAGCACTTGAATATATCAAATTTGATTTGTAACTTCGTTATTCAAGTGTAAAATAGTGTCAAATTTGTGCTTCCATTTCTATTGAAAATCGCGTCTAAAACATAAATTCGATACTCCCACAACATTTATCGCCTGTCAAGGTTTAATCGCCAAAAATCTCGCCAAGCATCACAGAATAGATTCGGTAAAAATACTAAAATCACTCCAAAAATTAATATTCGTAACTATTTTGCTATTGTTTTTTAACTTTTGTCATATAATGCCTCCTCTGGGATTATACTTTTTTAAAGAGTATCTGAGAAAATTTTGTGTTGGCTACTGATGCAGGTTATTAATATTGACGATGCAATTAACTGAATCGTTGCTTTCTTGTTAAACTATATTGTTCTTACTATCATTATTTGTATTATCTTGGTAATTTCTTAATATTATGTATATTATATTAATTGACTATCGGTATAATTGATGCAAAAATAATTTCACTTTAAAATTGATAATTTTGGAGATTTGTCATTGGATCAAAATTTTAATATCGTTTAGATTTGAGTTTTGAATTTGAAGTTTAGGGCACAAGAATCAGATTTGGTTGTACTGAGTCAAACATGTGGCAAAAATAATATTTCAAATCTTAAAAATTGAATACATGTAGAGAAGTTGCTATACTATAAATACCAAGTGACAAAGTGGTAAAAAATTAAAAACAGTTAATTTAAAAGGAATAAATGAAGTTAAGTAAGATGCAAAAGTCCAATTCCTTTTACAAATTTAGTTCTGGTGAAGTTTTTCTCCTACCATGTCACGCACGTTTAAAGTTGGCGCTCCGAAATAACGTAACCTCTGGCGATTAAAAACAGGACATTCTGTTAAATATGAAAGCATTGTAGGAGACAGATGTTTTTTTAATTTTTTCCATAACCCTTATTTTTTCAATAGAATATGGAATTTTAGCATTCGGAATTTTTTCTTAGTTCTTTAACGAAAATGAAATAAACATTTCGAGAATCGCTTTTGTACACGAGTTTTCCTTTTGCAAAAAATGCTATGGATAGATTTTGTTTGAATGAGGGGGATTTAGGGATTTTTAGCTACAAAGGCTGTCATCCCATGGATAGACTTATAACTGTGTAAAAAACTTGACAAATAGAATTTTAAAAAATTTGTTCTTAATTTTTTAGAACAAAAATTAATTTATTGAAAAGTATACTTGTTAGATTAATAAAATTTTTAGTAAATTAGCAATTTAGTAACGGAGAATAAATCAATGATTAATTCTCCGTCAGATGCATTGAAATGTTAGAATTACGATTACGGTATGCAGTTGTTGCCAAGCTCGCAAAACTTTCGCTAACTTATCAAAAAGGCACACAGAAATGCCATCATAGTAGATAGTGACAAAAAACGAAGTTTAGCAAAAGAAACGGCCAACTTTTGATTTGTAGGGCATAATAAAAATCGAAATAAAACTTTCAAAAATCACCTTTCGGTATAATTTGACATTTTGCAAAAAACGTTATAAATAAATATAAAATAAATGTAAAATATGCAAAAAAAAAATATTTAAAAATATGTTCTTAATTTTTTAAATTCAAAATTAATTCATTGAAGAATTTAATTGGTAGATTAATAAATTTTTTTTGTAAATTAAATATAAACCAAATAGAAATATTTCATGTGTTTTTATTAATCAATTATTAACATTTTTTTATGCAATGAAGAATTAGAATAAAACTAACTGTTATCGCCAAGATCACGAAATTTTCGCCATGAGTTAAAAAGCTAACTGAAATTTCGCCAATTTAGATAGCAAAAAAATAAAATAAAAAAAAACGAACTTATCTAAATTTGAAACTTTGATTTTGTAAAACTGTAAATGAAACTTCATGCTTTGAAATAATTTGCGTGCCATCTTCTGCAAAAAGTTCTACCGTCATAGGTGTGCTTATCTATTTGTTATCATTAGTAATGAAAGGTTAAATTATAGAAAACGTGTTTAAAAAGACAAAAATGATGTATGTTCAAATCTAAATCATTGCATTTTGTATAGTTAAAGAAATTTTGCTGTTTTTACTCATCATTCTGAAAGTTTCGAAATATTTTTGAAGGATCTATTACTGTAACAATGCTCATCATATAATTTTATTCATTTCGGTTTTCCCGCTGTCAAGTTGGATAAAAGAGTTTCTTAGTTTGTGATAAGTATAAAATCGAACTGACATTGCATTTCAGTTGTTTAGATGACATCATCACGAATATATATATATTTTTCATTTTATTTTTTCTTTATATTGCAATTGGCTTAGTTTTAATATTTTTTTTCGAAAATATGGAAATCGAAATCCGTTTTACCATATTTCTTAATTTTAGTTAGATTATTACGTAAAACAGCGTGTTTATTATTATCATTTTCATATCCTCACTAATGGAAAAATATGATTTTTCTTAAATTATTTATCTCTAAAATAAAAGATTATCCATTCGCAACTAAAATACCTAAAAAAAACAGAACGATATACATTCTTTTACTATTTGCCACCTTATTTTCACTGAGAAACTCTCGGTTTCAATTAAAATTCTCACCCACTATGCCATCAAACCCTGCCTTATCAAACATAAGAAACTGGGAGATTATGGAAATCGAATTCGTCAATAATTAAAACTTTCTTAAAATTGTTGTTAAATTAATATTCTAGTTTCATATTTCAAATTCTAAATCAGTATTTGCCAAAAATGCTCTAAGAGCACATCAGAGAAATGATTTTTTTTTAATTAATGAAAATAATTGAAAACTCTTCAACAACTGGGGGTCTTGAAATTACTACAGAAAAACTTCGGTTGGAAATTTTATATTCTTACTCTCATTCGTACACTTTTAAGAAAATCCCAACTTCCCCGAATATCCCTTTGTGGAATTCCATTTTGAAAATAAAAAAAAAATGTTGAATGTACTGAAGAGGCATGTGAAAACAGGAGCATAAAAGACGCTTGCGAATTTTATTAAAACTTTAACTTTATAGTAATCTGTAAAAAGAAGAATATTGCATGCATATCTAGGAAATACTCATTCGTTAAATTAAAGAGCAGGCCTGTCAACCAATATTATAAACTTGGTACCATAATAGGTCCATTTTAGGAAATAAAAAAAATCGATAGGACTATATTTTAAACAATCGCAGAGAAGATGCTCTTGTATAGTGTATAAGTGTATAAGTTCATGGTCACTCGCAAGCTCTTCTTGGTTGGAAAACACTGGACTCTACAGGGTGCTTTGATTATGCATATGCCAATATTTGAAAGGGAAATAGAGGGGACTGAAATAAGCAATTTTTTTTTTTTTTTGTCATAGAATGTGTCCGAAAATAATGCGTTTAAGCTCTAGTCGCAAATAAAATACAAACGGCTAAAGAAAAAGAGACTTATGGAAATATCACAACGATCTGTTTAATAAACGCTTTTTTATAGCAGATGCTCAAACAAGCGATCTTCAACACGAACACATGCTTCACACCGTGGACACGGTGATGACTATTCATTTTTGAAGATGCCAGGTATATCCCTAACATTCCCAGCAAGAGCAGACAGTCCAAAGATAAGAGATCTGCCGGGGAATCCGTGGGAGTAACTTAAAATCTCTTTTCTGGACACACACGAAGAAACCAGATATAATTTAACTGTGTACCGCAGTAACAAATTCCTCACTCTGAATCACATAAATTAAGTTTCGACGAACGTGGAGGCCAAGCAATTCTACCGATTTATCAATTTGGGTTTGTAACGTTGGAGTGATAAGCATTCATCGCGAGGTACCATCATGCAAGAGCCACATATTTTGCTGATCTGCGACTGGCATACATTGCAAACTTTAGCTGGGGGGAGACAGAAAAACAAGTACAAAGCTTCATTCATGCGTCTGAGCAGAAATTACGGTTCCAAACGATGTTTACCGAAAATTCCTGCCACATGTTGATACTAAACCGTTGTTCAGATTTCAATAGCACACAGGCATGGGAAAAATCTGTCGCGTACATGTATGCATTGTACGTGTTGACAGAGCCTTCTAAACTCAGAGTCTGCATGCACTTTTCCTTTTTCTTCACTCTCTCAACATGATTTGCCACTTGATGTTCCGTCGCAATTTTTGTTTCTTAGTACCTATTAAACTTCTGAGTTTATTGGTTCATGAATAGAGCACCTTAGAGTTTACTAGGCGCGGTTTGACCCCCGGGAGGGCACCTCGAAATGAGGATGAGATGCTTCCGGCATGGTGGTTGGATCTCGCCACCCTGGAGGGTACACAAATAGGTGGGTGAATCCTCCCATCGATGACTGGACTTACTTCCTTCCGGGAGGGATGTACCGTGGCCGGTGACGGCCCTTAGAACTCAACCACAGTTCCCGCCAATGTTGTTGTTGCATCGGTCCGGCCATTCAGTTTTTATGGTTTAAATCCGTGTGCCTTCGTGGAGGGTCGGAGAGTTAGATGGCTGACTTATAAGACGCGGTACCTGTTGCTGCGCTTATTTGTTTGTTTATATGGAGGTAAGAAATAAAGAAAAATATGTATAATTGTACATCTTAATTTTTTTTTATATTCAACCCCTTAAGAAGAATAAGGATATCATCCAAGATTAATTATTAGACTAAAGATTTCGGATAAATGGTATTTTTATTCTCAAATGCGGCTCATGTATAGAAGGATTGCTCAGAACTCCCATCATACAGTTTGAAAATAGTTGATTCTCCAACATTAGCTGTTGGAAAAATACTGAGTTTCTAAATTCTTCCTGGCCTTTAGAAGGAAGTAAATTTTATTTCAAGAAATTTAAAATGTCAACATGAAATAACATTGAAGTTCTTTGTATCCTTATAATATTTCCTTTTTTTTTTTTTTTCAATACATGATAGAATGACGCGCGTAGATACCTTTATATCAAATGTTGTTAAAGACAGAAGAATAGCAATTAAATATTCAGGTAACGCCAAGCAAAAAATGTCCATTATATATATATATATATATTATTTTGGGCTTATTTATTAACTTTTGTGTGTGTGGAAATATTTTTGGCTCGATGCAGTTTTCATGATCTGCGTTCATGTCCGCTTCATTTCAAGAACCTACTAAATTATTCAATGAAATATCCGAAGCCTTGTATTTAAACGCACCTGATGATGTGGCAAGAAAGATTAAAAAGAAAAACATACAGGAATTCTAAATTTTAAAAATGAAGTAGATATTTAACACTGTTTGAATTAGAAAATGCAATCTGTTTGAAGTTAGATGTTATTAGTACGATAAAATATATAATACGAAATGCAATAGATACTAATATAGACAACAAATAAAATATATAAAACGTAATGCAATAGACACAAATATAGTCAACAAATAAAATAAAATCGTAGTCAGAGGAAAATTAAAAGAATTTTATGTCCACCGGGCTGAAAAAAAATTTCAAAATTGTCGAAATATGAGGCAAAATTTAATCAAACAAAGAAATTCCAAGAATTTAAAAAGGCAATGATTAATGGTCATTCTTCCACGGCGTATTTAAATTTTTGCTTTTTTTATACTTAATTAAAGCAAAAATGCACATGTCTAAAGAAAGTTAATGCATACATAAGAGCGTTAGGCAGAAAGGATTAACAGTAAAATATGTTTATTAAGATGATATGAACATCATTATTGTATCATGATTTGTTCCAAAGTACACAATATTTAATCGTCATTTCACCTCCTTTCAAGTGGCCTTAAAAAAGAGGACTTGAAAGGGAATTTTTTTAATTGTGCACTCAATTTCCAGGAACATGTGCATAGACTGTTGTTTGAATCACTACAGAAATGTGGAATTCTATAATGTTCGACGTTTGATGATAAATAATTTAAAACCAGATAAGTTTATTTGTTTTTAATTTCTCCTTTTCATTACCAACGCACTTTTCAACTCAGAATATTGCTTTCAATCTCATGAGAAAAGGACAAATGATTCGAAAATTATTAACCGTGAATGTTGGATTAAGGTTATATAAAAATGCCGTTTGTTAATATATTTTCCCTCATATAATAATTATTTAGTTTTTTAATATATTTTCATTTTTAAGAAATTTTTTAAATAAAAATGTATATAATTGACGGCATTGAATTAGATGTTTTTATTTCGTTGAGACTTTGGCATTCAATTTCGCGTTAGTGATAGTCTTTTGCTATACATCTTCATCTGTTTAATGACTTTTTAAAAAAAGAATTTAGTTGTATTAAAAACAATACATGATTATTAGTTCCATGCAAATAAAGATGAAATTCTGTAATTGACACTTAATCCCTGTCTTTATATACTAGAATTCTGAAGTTCACTGTGATTGTGTGTGCCTTTTGAGAAAGTAAAATTATAAATTTCCAAAATTTGACTGTCAGATTACTTTCTTAATTTTATCTATTTTTGAATCCATAGGAGAAGTGACATCTAGCAACAAATTTAGAAATTCAATGATAATTATAATGATGATGAAATATGAAATATAAAATTTAGAAAATAATAATGAAAGTAATTTTAAATCATATTTTTATATGTGTGTTAAAATCCAGAAAAAATTGATTTTCAAATATCCGAAGTTCAAAGTAAAGCTCCTTAAATCAAGAGACGTTCTAAATTGCGCACTAAAAAAATTAAAAGAAAAGAATATATCTAAATATTCATTAGTTATGCAAAAAAAAAAAGAATGTCATAAGTATGATAGCAATGACTGAAAGGAAATTCCCTTCTCTAAATTTTAAATTGCACTAGTAAAAGCACTGCAATTTTCAGACTTTATTTTCTTTTGGCTTGTAATATTTTTCTAGAGTATCAGTAGCCCGTCAGCCGCTGTAGGATTTCAGATAACAGCGTTGCCCGAGGAACACCACGTGGAGGTCGGCTACCAGAGTTCCTCGAGGGCTGTCCTCCTACACTCCGATCACTACATTCCGGGACAGCCCCGGGAGGTCGAACAAACCTCGACCTCCCTCGCACACGCCTTAGAAACGGGTTCCATCTTCTGGTCACGAATTCGAGGTATGAGTAAATTAAAGTGTCGTGCGTTGACGGTAGGGGGAGTGGATCAACGCGTCCACAACAACTTAGCGCACTCCTGCAGACCTAAATAAATAGATCCCTTAATATTTTATTTAACCAAAATGCACGAATTGTAGTTGTGTGAATGATACTTAACTAACTGGTCTCATCAACAATCAATTTGGAAAGAAGTGATGCCGAATAGAGGGTTTTGGAGTGCGCTAAGTGCCTTCCTGGAAGGGCTTTGGAAGGAAACTGGCCCACATTCGTGCAAAGCATGGGGAAACCAGGCAAACCCCATGCAGCCAGTCCGGCAGAGAGCCGCTTTCTATAGCGGAGGACTCCGCCTCCCAGTTCAAAGAGCTTCGGCGCTCGGCCACTGGTGGGGCGCGGAAGATGGCAGGTGAATGGGAGTGGACCAGCGCGGCCACTTTTATTTGAAGACTCATAATCGGGAAATTCAGATATAACTATCGCTCTTAATAGCAAAAAAATGTTCTATCTTGTCTTTGGAAGATGCTACTTTACTGTTCTGAGATTCTTCAAATATTAAGAGTCAATATAATAATTTGTAAAGCTGTTTAACCAATTTTCTAAATACCTTTCAAGCCATCAGTGTTTTACTATCAGTTGAGAGGTAATTGTTAATAATCTATAAAATTACATCTTGTCTTGGAAACATGTGATAAAGCTATGACATTATGACAACATTTCAAGACGGTAGGCTCTTTTTTTTTTTTTTTTTTTTTGCGGGATTAAAAAAATTTTTAATTTATTTTATTTTTATTAAAGCTCCTAGCAATGGTATTTTAAATGTAAATATTATCTTTCATAAATAATCTAGTATCTAATGGTCACTTCGATAAAATTTAATTTACAATAAAATAAAATGTTTTATTTTCTTTCCTGCAAAAATAATCAATGAAAATAACGAAAAAAATGTTCTCTGCAGAAAAAAATGTATAGACATTATTCGAAATTCGTCATAAAGTTTTTTATTTAATGTTGTTGAACTTTCATTGAGGGCAATATACAGAAGCAGAGGCTATTTTTAACACATAAATGTCTTAATAAGCCAAGAAGTTTCTGATTTATATCTGAAAACAAAATGATCATTCATATCAAAGTCAGTAAACATTCATATCGAAATTCCCATTTGCCTGCTCTTTCGCTTTTTTTTTTTAAATCAAAGAACAAAGCTTTCTAGGTCTACTATACTTTAAACTTTTTCATTCTTCCAAAAAACAAATTTCACTGAAATGCTGTTTAAACATCGAATTTAATTAAACGCAGATGTCAAGATTATTGAGAAATAATTTCAAAAATAATTTATCATCTTGAACTTTAATATATTTAAAGCTTCACAATACCGATCACGAAAAGATTTTTGTTTCTAAATGAAAGAACAAAAGATAAACTGAATAAATCCTTTTTAAATTTTTTTATACATAAAAGACTTACATTTTCCAGAAAAAGTATCAAAAGTAATAATAGTTCCTACTTCGATTTATATGCGGTTGACATCGAGAAGAACAAGCATTTGATTGCGTCATTCGATGTATTTAAAGAACGCTTGATGATATATCCGGAAATAAACGCTTCTGTCGGAATTTCGTTAGTACACTTTCTTATAATGTATTTTATGAAAACATGCGAGTGCAATCTTTTAAATAAAATCATAATTTAATTAAATGTAGTTTGTTAAAAAATTTAAAACAAAACAGAATTTTTTTTTTCATTTTTACGACCATAGATGAATACTGTTTTCTTTCAAAAACTAGTTTTCCATCAATTTTTTATTTCACGAATATAATATAAAAGATCTAAAGTTTTAATATCACTTTTCTCTTGAAAAAAAGTTTGTAATGAGTCAAATTAATAAATGAACCAAAGAATTCGAATGACTCAAATTATTCTTCTCTTAAATTCCCAGCAAATATTACTTTATTTATAATATTAAAACCTAAAACTTAAAATTCATGAAATTGAACATTTCATTGAAGGAAACACTCACAGCTATGGTCCTCGTAATTACAAATACAAATTTGAATTTTTAAAATATTAAATATGAGGTTATTAGTAATAGCACCTTGATATTATACGTGACAATCCATACTTTTGATGTGAAATTTGAAGTATTTTATTTTTAAATTAAGATTATTTCAACCATTTACATTTATTCGCTGTTGTATTATTGCTACGATTTCTTTCCACTATTTTCATTTCTGTGTCGTGTGCTAGGTTGAAATCTTCAAATACTTTGAATGAAACTATCATGGTTTGAACTGAATCTTTATTCAATCATTTTTATTACAAAACGCGCCCGTTTACAATCAAGAAAACATATTTTCACCTTTTGTAAAAATGCAAAATACTACATTAATAAATATTGGAGCTTAAGTTAAATGTCTTTTAAATATCTTCAACTGAAAGAAATATACACTTTCAATAATTATATTAATATGATCTCGCTTGAAACGGTTTCTCATCTACATTATCACACTGAGTATGAATTTGATAATTTGCTTTGATTTCATGTAATTCTAAAAGCCTGATCCATCTATACTAAGAATAAACTAATTAATAAAGTAGAGAACATTCTTAAAATACTTTCTCTCGTTTTTAATCTTATCGTCCAAAAATATAATGCATGAGTTTACTTCCATGAAACCACTGCAATTTATTTTCTGTAAGTTTATAATTTTTTAATAAATAAATGAATTTAAACATTTGAATGATTATCTCGCTTGAATCTCCTATCAATAATTTCTTACTGAAAGATTCCACCAAAGATGCATTTTAACCAGCATTTTCATTCCTTCATTCTAAATCGAAAATCAAAGCTGTCTCCGATATCATTCTTTCAGATTTCTGTATAATTTACCTTATGGTTATTTTTCTGTTTATTCTGTTATTTAAACTTTTTTGTAAAAGTTTTAACAATTTAAATACTTGAAAAATCATTAAAAGTCTTACATCGTCAGATTTCATTTTGTACTGAAAATTTTCATTTTTTTTAATTCAAGAAACTACAAAAACAAGTGGGTGAAAATAACTTTATATGTTTTATAATCGAATATATGCCTCTAAATTTAAATATTTTCTTTCTTTATTTTGAAAATTCTGTTGCTGAATGCACTGACGTGACCATTTATATGACTAATACCTTTGAAAGAGGTTTAAAAATTAAATATGATACAATGTGGTGTTTGTGGCAAAATATATGAAACGGTATGGAAATATTTTAAAAGCAGTTGATTTATCAATTAGTCTCCAAAGAAGTGTTTATTATTTGTGTAAATAGAAAAATATTTGCAGATTCTTGCATTCGACCTGTATTCTTCTAATAATTATGATTCTTGCTAATACTTAGACCTTTTATATTAATGATTGGGAACATCCTTGAAGGAATAATTTTTTTAATTGAAAAGAAATTTTCTAAAGATATATTATTTCACTAAATTATATTTTTTTAAAAATATTTATTATATATGCACATATTGTTTAAAATTATATTAATCCGAATTCGTCTGCAATATGTTCGAGTTTTTTTTTTTTTTTTCATCTCTTTTTCTAATACTATTTAGGTTACTGATCATTGAAAAGAAAGCTGTGCGCAGTAAACTTCTCGCAATATTTAATTACACTCTAGCATAGGTAATTGAATACTAGACAGCATTTACTTAAATATTTTGAAAACATACACGAAAAATCTGAACATTTTAACTGAATTTTACAAGGGTTGGCAATTTAATATTTCCCTTTAATTGTATCCACGACTTTCAAGAAAATCTTCGAACACAATCAGCTTGTGATAAAAGTTAGTTCGAATGAAAAATCTATCCCAAAAGATGAGTTCGACTATCCACATCTATGCGGAAATTCTGTGACGAGTATTCAAACTGTATGAACTGGCAGATTATATTATTAAGCTCTTCAGTTGGATTGTATATTTTTGAAAGAAATTCTGTGCATGAGAAAAGCTGCATAATCATCGACGCATCACCACTCAAAAGAAATATCAAAATGGTTTTTCTGGAAGCTCAAAGAGTCACTTCCTCGTATTCCCACAAAACTGTATCGGGGATTTTTACAATGATTGTAATTTACTGCTCTATCTGAATCACCAAGAGAATCGAAAATATTTCAGGTATTCCACAGAGTTTGCAATACCCCCAACAATAAACGTTTCAAGTAAGTACTCATATTAAATCGAACGTAATTATAATGTTACCCTTATTAAATTTCCAACCCTTCTATTAAAAATCATTAGACATTTGTGGTGTCTGTTATTTCTCAGCATGTTTATTTAAACTGTTAGGATAATTAATTATACGAAAAAAGTGTAACTACTGCAAAAATGACAGATCCATGCATCATTGTCACGACAAAAACTGAAGTGTACGTATGCACTGCTAAAAATATTAATAATACTGCTGTCTCATGTCTATAAACATTGTTACAAATAATAACTATTTCAATGCTGATCATTTGAAATCCTCAATCAATTATTACTAAAGATGTTGCTGAAAAGCAGGGAAAAGGCCTGATGGAATTGAAGTCTTTCCATTTATCAGAGTTAGTTTCTGGACCAAATAGTTTGAAAGAAAATGAAGCAATATATTTTAAAAGGAGTATCGATATGTTTTTCTTCAATTTCTGATCAAACGCTAATAAGGTATTCAAATTATGTGTAATTTCCAAGAACGGACTTCACACAGGAAAAGGTATTTGTCAGTGTTTTCATAAATTGTTGAATCAGGGGGGAAAAAGCATCAGAAATTAAATTCAAATATGCATCAATGCCGTAAAATTTCGGCTCCTCATCAATACTCTTATAACTGAAAACTTGATGTGAAACAGAAAACGATTAAAGGAAAATTTCTTCACTCAAAGCAATACCTGAATGGTAGGAAGAAATATTTAAAAATGCCACCAAGCACTCGAACTCCTTGTTGGATTTTATTTATATTTTTTTGTTAGTTTTATATCTAGAAAAAGCGAATTCATATTATAATAATATTATACTATTTAAGCGAAATCCTATTATACAGTTCCACTCCAACGGGAAAAAAGGTAAGATATATAATCAAGTATCAGTTAGACCACTTGGCCTGTTTGGGCGGCGAAACACACAAAAAAAGTCTGAATTTCAAATAATAATTTTATTTACTATTTAATAACTTCGGAGACAATGATTACTAATGAAAATAAGTTTTCAGTACTTTTTCAGAATCTGGGTTTCAAATAAATGTATAATAAAATTTCAGTATATTGAAAATGAATAAATCAGAAAGTTCCGAAAAAAATTAAATTATCAGAATGGATCCATATTACTAAATCTGACTTCAAAAAGAATGTATAGTTTTAATTTAAATAACGCTCCATGTAAAAACATAGGATTCAAGCTCTTTAAATGTTTGGCACTTTCTCTTCTTACTAACAATCGCCAACGTGTTTGCAAATGTGCCAAATATAAAATAAAAAGATGGAAAATTTAATAATTTTATAATTATTCATTTCTTCAACTACGCTATTTCAAATGAAGGGCTAAAGTATTGATAGTTATTCAATCCGAAAAAATATTTTAGTTCTTTTTCTGAACAAAAGATTCCGCACTCTTTCCTTACTTCGACAGCATATTGAAAATCCTGCCAAGTATAATAAACTTCTGCCAGACAACATGCGATTTCTGAATAGCTTCGGAGCCTCAATGAGCTGCCTTTTATAAACCTGATTTCAAACTGGCGACTTTCTCAGTAACAACAGAAATCTGATATTTGAAACTAATGTTTCTGATCGGAGAAAGTAGCTATCTAGCTGAATGAGAAATACTGAAAGGTTAGATATATTTTAACTCTCTAATAGTTTCTAATTAATGCAGTAAATATTAGGCTTTTCGTAGTTGAAAAATAATTATTTCGAAATATTGGGAGATGGATAATAGGAAAAAGAAACAAGAAAATTATGTAAACGAAGGAAGCTATTTGTAATTCTTTATCTTTTTAAATTCAAGCATATGCTCAAAGATTTCTCATTCAAAATTATGCATAATATTCCTAGAGTAGGCTGCAGAAAGAAATGTCAGAAATCAATCACCATTTATTTCTTGTTATTTTAAATTTCTGATCATCAGACGCATCAAAGCCTTCTAAGTGTCCTTATTGCCGAAAAAAAAGCGAAAACAAATAATGGCGGCCGTTGCAAGATATAGCAGAGCTGCCATAGGTTTTTAAATTTCTTATATATTTTTCAAATACAAATACTTCATTTTCAAATTTTTTCAGCTTGTAACCGCATATAAAATAGCTGCAAATAAAAGTAATAAATTATTGTTTTCACATTTCGGATGAAAACAACAACTTTTTAAGGTATACAAAACTATTCCTAATTTGAATATATGAAAATATTTTACGAATATAAAAAAGATGAAAAGATCAAGTTAAATTTCCGTTGTAATGTATCTCTTTATAAATCAATTTAAATCTGGCTTGAGGTATAATTTATTTAAAAATCTCAAATAATCAATACTTTTCTGTTAATGATAAAATACCTTTGGCTTGCAATCTACCAACAGTAATCTTCTTAATTAATGAAAATCATTTAATTTATAATTTCAAAATTCACTTTCCATTACTATTTAAGCCACGTATCGCGGAACCATCAGTGCTTGGCGAGATCCGTTATCCGGTCAAAATCAAGAGGTGGTCAATATATCAAGAAACGTTAACGTATATAACGAGACGAAAGTTTTTCGCCAACTCCATGCCATTAGATTACAGAACTTGGCAATATTTCAAACGTTTAAGTTAGAATTCCATTCACGCCAACTTTTAAATTTCTCAATGCTTGTAAGAAAAACGATTTTAGAAGTTTACAAATATCAAATTATGTGAAAATAACAATAGAAATATCTAATAGTTAATATGAGCAGGAATTGCTAATACTGAGAGAAATATATAATATTTTTGCAAATATTTGTAGATTGCATTGAAGAGATAGGAATAAGTAAAACAGCAAAACTAAGTTCCATAAATAATGATAAATAATTGGTATAAAACATATAGATTAACTCTAGTGCTAAATAGAATTTAAAATGTTATATATTGGTATCACTTAATTTTATACAAAAGTTCTTATTTCAAACAATTTTAAATACCTGAATCATTAGAAATTTTAAGGTTTTTTATAACTGATTAAAATGGGTCATTTTTAAAACTGGTTTCCATTCGAGCGACAATTAATACACATAATTTTGTCATACATGGATCTTTTGGTCTTACGCTCTGCGCACAGCTTTCTTAGGTCTCCTAGCACTGGTTGGTCTAGGAGTTGCCTCAGGGTTTGCTACTGGAGGGGAAGAGAACGACGTACCTGGAGTACTCACCTGGGGAGGAAGAGGAATTTCCTCCCATTCCATTGGCTCGTCGGAGTCCACGGCCGACCAGTCCATCGGCTCCTCGGTGTAGACCGTCTCCCAGTCCATCGGCTCGATACCTGAAACGAGATCTAGAGCAGACACACAAAAATCCATTATTTATTTGTTAGTTAAAAAACAAGTAAAGAAATAAATTCAAATATTTTTATTCAGAAAAAGCAATATCACTCGAAAATAATTTCCGCTGTTTTTCCACAAGTCAAACTTTTAGAAACTTGACTCAAAATGGCGTCTTTAATTATAAAATCTGCTGTTCCATGAATTTCGACCAATGAGATTGAGAGTTGTGAAAGTTGAAGTTAAAGTTAATGAAAGTAGAACTATTATCAATGCCAAAAAAATTATTATTTAAATTTTATTTTTATCACATAATTGTAAGCTGACTGAATGATTCGTTTAATCAAGGAAATTTTTTATTGACTTATCTTCTAATGCATCACGTTAGTCAGAAATATTTGCTGTAATATACACAAAACTTCAATTATGGTGGCTTCTACTTTATTTTAACATATTCTTAGATTCAATAAATATTTTGTCCATTAATTGAAGCTTAATCATTTCCTTTGTAAAAACTGAAATTCTGATTTTTGATGAATTGACTGTATACCGGGACTTCATACATTACAAAATACTAAACTTTGTGTGGCTGGATATAGTACATAACTATTCAGATTTTCAGGTTTCTAGTAAATCAAGCTTTTTGGGAAATCTAATAGCAGATTAATGATTAAACGGATTACTTTTATCTTTAAAAAAGTGAAACGTGTCGACTTAAAGAACGTATGGAAAACAACTCATATTTCATCAGTTGGTCGAAATACATAGCTGTATCGATTGAACTTGAATCTGTGTCTGTCACTGTCGTTTTCATGAACTTCTTTTAGCAAAACATTAAAAAAAGACACAAAGCCCCAAATTCGGAGAAAAGTAAAATGCTTTTTGCAAAGCATCTTGGTCCATTTCTTCAATAATAGTTTCACGATCAAAAATAAGTTGTTTTATTTCAAAGATATGTGAACAAGGGAAAAAAAATGTTTATGACAAACAGCTTCCAAACTAGATGTGAACTTGAATCGTCGAAAATCGGGTGAAAACTGTAACATCTGGTAGATTTTCTTCCTCTGTTGGCAAACAGAAAAAGTGATCTTTGAAATTCGAAATGTCAACTTATATTTGTTGTCAATGACATATGGCAGATATTGGCTAAAAAAATCATGGATCGAAGGGGCATATTGCTAAAAATATGAAACGGCTGTCTTACAGAAGATGTATTTTGTGACAAAAGTTATATTGAAAAATCTTTTGTCTTAAAAGTTGATATTTTTTTAACCAAAAGTGATATTTTATGAAGAGATATTTTTTCTTATTATTGTAGGAATATGCGTACGCGCTATAATGATAAAATGGCTTGTATTGTAAAAATTGATACACATTTCCTTAAAGGATAAAGCTGCGAGTATCTTTATTCGTGTTATATCTGTCTTTTGATATTGAAAACACTTTTTGATATTTGGCTCTTTTTCTATTCTTATTGATAATGCAATTAACTAAATCTCTTCTTTCGTGTTAAATAAGATTTTTACTATCATTATTTGTATTATATTATTTTCTTAATATGTATATTAATTGACAAAGGAAACAATTTGGTGTAAAATTATAAAAAAAAAATTAATTCCATTTAAAATTGCTAGTTTAGGAAGTTTGTTGTTGAATCAAAAAAAAAAAAAAAAACCTTGCATTTTCAGATATTTTTTAAAAATTTTTCTTTAACCCATACTTCTTCAATAAAATATGGATGTTTAGGACTCGGAATACTTTCCTAGTTATTTATAAAAAATGAAATAAACATTTCGAGAATTGCATTTCTACGTGATTTTTCATCTTGTAAAAATGCTTTATAAAGGAATATAAATAGCTATAGTTTAAAGATAATTTAAGAAGAAAATAATTTTAAAGTATTTTCTTAATTTTTTTTAATTTAAAATTAATTTAGAGAAATGATTAATTGTTTGATTAATAAATTTTTTTGATAAAATAAAACGTAAATCATATAAAAAATTTAAATTATTTTTATTAATTAATTATTAACTCTCTGTTAAATGCAATGAAGGATTGAAATTAAAACTACGGCACACTGTTGGCGCCAAACTCGCGGAACTTTCGCCAACAGTTAAAATTCTCGCTGAAATGTCGCCATTCTGGATAGCGATGAAAAAAGAATTTTAACAAAAGAAACGACTCATTTTCATTTCCTAGGATTACAACTGAAATTTTATAAGTTACCATAATGGGCGAATCATCATGTGAAAATGTTATGTTATAATAAATGTATATCTATTGGATGTTATTGAAAAAGAAGGTTTTAAAATAATACAAATTTATCAAAAAAGCTAAAAATGATTGACATGCAAATTCAAATCATTGCATTAAAGAACTTTGATTACAATTTATTTCCATTCTCAGTACTTCAAAACAGTTTTGGGAGAGTTAATGAACAAAATACTGCAGGTAGGTAACTTCTTTTTGATTTCCAGTGATCATATCAAATTCTTCGATTTCAAGTTCACAAGTACACAACCTTGTAAATCGAATGAAAGCAAAAGCATGAAATGAATTAGCCTGAAAATAAGGTAAAAAAAATAAAGGGAAATCTCCTGCCTCTGGAGTTTCAAGCCATTGCCAAAATCGCCTATTTCATGATTCGGCCTTCTCTACTCCATCTTGTCACTGTGTGTGGGATTTTATTGGCAATATTTTATATTCTATTTGTTGGCAATGAAGAACACCAAAACTCAGTAACCTCATTGGTTGCCAAAATGAAACAGATTTTTCCCAATAAATCGAAATCGGCCTTTTCGCTGTTTTTTGAAAATATACAATTAACAAAGGGAATTTTTGAGATCTGCTCTTCGCATAAGCTACAGACTAATAGATGCAATCAGATAATGGCAAACCACACATTTCTCTGATAGCCTTTATTTTGACATACAGGTGTTTTTTTCCCGTATACGAAAGAAAGAGAAATAATTGTAATCGTCAAAAAAATTTGAACTTGATATTTTGACGTTTTAGTCCTCCCTGAGCTCGAATCTCCATGTTTTTGCGAAAAATGTGTTTTCGAAAAACACATTTCTGAAAAAGTATCCATCTGTCTATCTATGACAATAGTAACTAAAAAACGTTTCAAACTAGGCAATTAAAATTTGGTATAATGTCTTTATACCAAATTTGTTATCTTCTGTTAAATTTTGAGGAAAATCCGTTTAGAAGAAGCCAGTCTGTCCTGCTGTTTGAGTATACGTTCACATGATATCTACAGAACGCTAAGAGCTGGAGAGATAAAATTCGGTACATAAATTTTAAAATCTTCTACGTAGACATCTATCGAATTTTTCGCCAAATCTAATAAGGGCTTGACCGTCTGTTGGTCTGAAGTTTCAAAAACATGCACATGTGATAAGTCATTGTAGAAGAATGTTCTTAAAAAATGTGGATATGTAGGCCACTCTCACTGATTTCTCATACAACAACCCTTTACAATTTATTACGGACACTAATTAATAAGCGAAAGACATTTTTACCCCCTTTGCGTTCTAAAAAGTAATGAGATGCATTCTAATACATATATGAGTATAAGGATTTTTTTAGTGCTTAGAAATCTCAGAAATCAGAAATCTTGTAAGTTTATTATAATTTATAAAAATTAATGTGAAATATTTTGCTATTATACGGCATTTATAATAATGATTATTCAATAAGAATGTGAAAATAATGCATTCTGCTCAATGCCCATACATGCAAAAGGTTAAATGCTGGTGTGGAAGGGTTAAAATGTTGACACGATTTGCAGAAGTAGTTTAGCAGATAAGCGAAAGCTTCAAATATCACGGTAACCATTGTTTTCAGAATAAAATTAGTCGTTTACAAAATACTACTTACTTTAATAGATACATACTTTCGATATTTTAAATCAAATCATATCGTAAGATGAAGTGAATATAGGTTTATTTAGAAAACAGTATGCTTAGAAGCTCTTTAACTATTAAGCGAAAGTTTATCATGGTAAATTTTAAAACAATAAATTCTTGTAAATATGAGTGGAATACAGTTGATAATTTTGTGAGATGTTTGCTAAAAAGATAATACCAGACTTTTTGCTCCAGGTTGACTAACTTCTTCTGTAATAATATTTAAAACCTACAGCGCATAACAAACATTAATGATGTACTGCCTAAACCTCAGAAAATGAAGAAGAATTACTTTACAATATACTAGTTGCCTTTGGTGATCAACTGATTTACAAGTGATATTAATTACATTAAATTCTATTTAAATCCTTCAGATATATTTTCATGTCCATGATTCCACCCAGTTGTTTGGCATTGAAGCAGAATTATTTCAATTACCTTACATATGTTCTCTTCATTGTGTACATGAACCTTTCTAATGAAGAAAAATCCCAAGACATCATAACGCTTTTAAAAACGTAAATTTGTGGCTTATTCATCTTCTAAATTGTAATGTTTTTTATTTGTATTGTGAATTAACCACACAGATATTAAACAGAATCTTTTTTCTTTTTCCACTTCAGCTTTCAACAATGGAAGAAAATCATGCGATGAAATATTTGAAGAAACAATGAAAATGATTTTAGATTCAGGGTAACAATATAAACTATTGTTGAAAACTAGGCAAAAAAAAAACATTTTTGAAAAATCGTCAGAATTCCGGAAAAGTTCGCTCTTATTAAATTGGCATTATTAGAAAATCATTTTTTAAATTTTAAAAAGGTGTAAAATTTATTTTTGTGCGATAATATATCCGGAAGTTATCATAGAAAAATGGCAAAATTCAGCTTCATCTTTAGTTAATTAAAATTTCAAAATAATAGCTTCTAAGGGAATATTCTCACTCTTCAATATATTTCGGATTTAGTAACTGCAGATCAAATGGTACGTCCTATAAAGTGACAACTCATTCATTTTTATTAGTAGTGGAAATAGAGATTGATATAAAAGGCTGGTATAGAAAGATGAGCTCGAATTCTCTTTACAAAATTAATGCTACCATGCCTTTCTAGTCTTATATATTTTGATGTCAAGCCTAGAACATTATTAACAGAAAATAATTAGTGACACATTCTCAGTGTGAAAATAATTCAAATTAAATCATTTCTAAATATACAGTCGAGAATTTTCAATACTATCCCGATTTTTGATAACTTTTAGCTTCCAAGAAAAAAAATTTGCAAACTGAATTATTGAAATGACAGTAAATGACCTGTTTTTCCCAATAAAAAGACCAAAGAACAATCGCAGGAAATATATTCAGGATGAACGCTGGTCTTGAAGGGGATAGAAGAACTTTCTTCTTGAACGTTCATCTAGAAATAATTAATAACATTCTGTTTCCAGTCAATGATAATAGTTTACACTGATGCCCCGTTTCAAAACAGCTTTAGAGTTATTTCGAAGCCCACAGCCCTTCCACAAACCTTCGCTTCATATCACCAGGAAGACATTTGACCAGGTTTCACAAACCCATCCATGCGACAGATCTTTGATTGAACCTGGTTTCGAACCTGCATCCTACCAAAAGTTGTTTTTATTTTAATGCCCTTCCTTGTTACCATATGTTTAGCTCAGTATAATCATATCTGTATTTCCATTGCCACCAGACATTGTGATTCATTGGGGTAGTGAATCAACATGATGATAAAATAAAATTGGAACTAACTTTTACAAGCTATCAGCGACATCTCAACTTAAATAAACACCGGAATGAAGTGAAATGAACTCAGTTTTAAGGCATAAAATTACGTAAAAACATGTTAAAGTGGACGACAACACACACGGTGGACCTTTCTATCGTTTCATTTGAACTAAGGCAGAGGGAAGTGTTAACAGAAAACATGGACGACAAAGCCGAAGCTTTTGCTGAGTGTTTGTTAGGGGACATATTTGGGTGTTTCACTGAAGCCATGAAGTTGAAGATCGAATTTTCAACACAACAGGACGAAGAAAGATTTGTTCCAGAGCAGTTTTACTGCGAAATGATATCATTCAGCAAAATATTTGTCGACGAACTAATGGCTGACATTTCCCAAATGCCAGTCTTGCTTTGTTATTCCGAAGACTTCTTCAGGCGTTTTACCAATTCCGTGTGTCTGAAACTCATTAAGAACGACGATCCGGAAGTCGGTTTCCTGAAAGTGATGTCTTTCCTGTTGCTTATCACGTCCATGTCATTCGTGAACCAGTGCTACCGTTCC